>NC_046293.1:64662886-65287386 GCF_004115265.2 Rhinolophus ferrumequinum | reverse complement strand
GTAATTTGTTACATAAAATTTCTTGTACCACAATATGTTAAAAAATGCTAAAATTCCTTTATAATACAAAAAACAAGTACCTAAATGTAAACAAATAAAAATTTGAATTAAACAATTAAAACAAAAGAGTTTTTTCCCTAAAAGTTTGGGCCAAAAACGTGGGTGCACATTATACATGGCAAAATACGGTATGGTATATTCACTAAAATGTTAAGAGTGATCATCTATGGATAGTGAGATTGTGGCTTTTTCTTTTATTTTATTTTTGATATTTGTATTTTATAACATTCCTATAATGACCCTACCACATTTGTATAAATAGTTAATAAAAATTAAGCAAAATATCCATGTTACTCCCATTCTCCAGTTGCTCATCTTCCTGCATCCCTTAAGCACAGGGATAGTAAGTAACACTTCTTCAAACTGTTATTTCAATGAACATTTCAACCACACATGGAACTCAGGAAAATTAGCTAGATCACAGGGCAAGTGAAATGAATATGAATCTGTCCAGGAACCTCCTGCCAATGTGGATACTAAAGCATCTTACACACATGTAGTCGGCATTAATGCTTACACACATGTAGTCAGCATTAAATTTCAGGAAACACACCCCCAAGATTATAATCACTAGCTACTAACTTACATTAAAAAAAAAAAAGAATTAAAACAAAATTCTTACCCCTTTGACTGGCCATTTGCCCGATTTTCAAAAAATTTTATCTCCAAAATATCATTTACTCCCAAAGAATGAACTGCTTCAGTTAAGTCTTCATCTGTTGTCCACTGCAAGACATTTCCCCCCTCATCAACCATCAAACCATATCCAAGATTTCTATTGCTTCAATTTAGTTTTTAAGGGTAAACTCAGGATAAACAGGAGAAAATTAATACTCAGTGAAAAATCGAAGTGCAATTACTGCATGTCAGTCTCCAATTTTTAAACAGCAAAAAAGCACCTGAGGACTTAACTACATGCCTTGCTAAGTTTCGGAAATCAGAAGATACAAACTCTTGGAGATCAGATATATGTATTGTTTTACTCTTAAAAAGTTCTGCTCTTTTCCAACTTTATAAACTGCTATGCTTTTAAATTTTCAATAAAACCAATGTCACTTGTCGCTTCCTCTCTTTAAAGGAAACTATTTGGGGAAATAAATTCCATCTTATGCTTTAACATAAGATAAAAAGAAACATATGTATTGAGTACCTACCATGTACTTTATATAAAATATTTAACTCTTAATAACGTGCAAGTCCTATTACTATTCCTATTTTACATGTGGTGCAATAGAAAGGTTAAAGAGCTTGTGTAACTTCACAAACTAATAGATGAAGAGGTAAGAGTCAAACTCGTACTTAGCAACCACTCTCCATAACTATACCGCTCCAGTCTCCAACATTGTAAAAAACTGCTCAGACTGGTTGGTAGGAGATCAATCAGTTTAATTAGTTTTTTTTTAAATGGAAACATTTAAAATGCTATTAAGGATGTGAAAGAATGATAAGTTTTGATTTCTACACAATTTTAAAACTTTACTTAGAAACATTATTGCATATAGTGGAAAGATGTAAATATTCTGTAGCACTGCTCTAATTAACATTTAGTATATGTGCTACCGAAGTGAGCACATGCTCTAATTAAGATTTAATGCTAATAAAATTAGATACATTGAACATCCAGTTAATGAATCTCCCAAACACTAATCTTAGTCTCACATACTCAAATTATAATACAATATATATATAACAATATTTCCATAAATTAAGATTTCAAATTTAAGAGCAGAAATTAAACTCAACAAGCCCATAACATAGATTAGATATTGAAACTTTTTTAGACCAAGATTCATATTGTCTCTTTCTCTCCTTTTACAGTTCTGAATCCTGGTTAAGACCGTATGTAAGCATTTTTTTTTTTTTGTAAAATTGGGATAGCTAAAGTGTAGGAATAGTAAGGTAAAAAGAATAATTGATCTGACGATAAAATAATTGAATATGTTTCACTGAAATCGCTACCAAAATAAGATGAATGACTACAAAATTCAAAACTAGAAGAGCTGAATTTATGTTTTAAAGATACTTTTATTGCCCTCCTCATTGCATGAGCAAACATATAGAACCACCAATCTAGTAACTTCAAATTTTTATTTTATAAAACTGGAGAAAAACGTTAACTGGACCAGCTCAAAATCAATTACCAATAATTTAATTCATATGCTAAGTTTACTTACCCATGTTAGATTTCCAATATATAATGCAATTCTCTTTCCAGTATATGTATAGACAACATTTGGTGCTGCTCCTTTACCCACATCATCACCAACGGTTGGTGGGAGAGTATCCATGTAATCTCGGTCTTCTGGGGCATCTCCATTATTTGCAGATGGAGAGATGACATCATCATACAAATCTATCTGATCATGCCCACCATATTCAGCTTCCTGAGATACAGAAATAATGCTCTAGTTATACAATAGTCAGACTACTACTAAGATTTGAACACAAATTCAACATTTTTTGTTTTAAAAATCTGGTTGAAGATAGAAAAAGGCCCAAAGGTCTAGGTACACATCTTACACTTTATGCCATACATGTATTCTTGAACAGTGCCTGTAAAGTGAATTTCTATCCAAAGAATCCTATTTTCCCACAATTTTACTGTAATATAGGAAATAATGTTTCTCTGGGAAAATAATAATATGGAGGCAAAATTAATAATGTAAAACTTTTCTTGGAAGTAAAATACTATTAAAGTAAAAGTAGTAACACAAGAATTAATAAAAATAGATAAGCTTTAAAAAATTGATACAAAATTATCACAGAAATCAGAGCCATTACAAATCTTTAGCATTTAACTGCAGAAAAAGAGAAAAAGACAACTATTATTTTCTGTGATATATCAGGATCTTCTTTCCCAACCCTGTGAAAGCTATTAGTTTTAGAAAAAAGCAGTGAGCTGAGCCACAGGGAATAAGGAAATGTGGGTAAGTAAATAATTCCAAATGTCATAACAAAGGTACAAGGGAAAAAGAATAAAACACACTTAAAACTATACAAATTAGTATCTACCGACAGTTTTATTATTCTCAGTCAACAAAGAGTTAATGCTTACCTGACTTCTCAGACATCTAGTCAATTAGCAAGAGAAAAAAACATGTGAACAAGGATTTAGGCAGTAAAGCTTTGCCACTGAGTGTCACCAGCTGAATTAATGCAATGCTAGTGAATGCCACTTACATGCGTAAATAAGCAAGGAAAAGGAAAACGGAAAAGAATCATGTGTAAAGAGGAGAAAAATGAAATAAGGAGGGTTTAATTTGTAAATAAGCCCAAGAAAATGCAGGTATTGGCAGAACACTCAACACCATTTACATTGCCTTTGGTACCATTACTGGGCCACAGGCCTAGCTAGCCTATAGAAGTGAAAAAATTTTCATTTTCCTCCCTTTTCCCACCACTAAGTACTTAAATTGATGTGACGTGTTTTATTCTTATGATACAGAATATTTGAGATAATAGAGAGGCAATTAGTTACAAAACAACAAACTTAGAATTCAGCCATAACTCACATCCTCTCCCATTAATACAATTTTTAAAGGATGAATTGTTATACAAATGGCATATAAAGAGGAGCTGGTAGTTTTAAAGATTGACTATTACATGGATAGAGAATGACCCAGAGGAAGCATTCATAATATGACTGTAAACAGATCAACAAAATATTATTATAGGCCCCCAAAGGAACAGAGCTGTTGTTTTGTTATTCAGAAGGGAGCCAAAGTCAGATTTTTTAAAAAAGAAAAATCCTAGACGGGGAAACACCATTTATACACATAGCCAAAGGGACCTGAAATCTGTGAAGTCATCTTCAGATAATCTTCCGCATAACAGAGCTAACCAATTTACTAACTATATAACAGAATCTTTACATAACACTTTTGTTATGAGGTAGAATGTAAGGCTTATTTAATAAGGGATCCAAAATCTCAAGGTTAAGTCAGAGAACAAACCCATCTTCAGCAATGGGCAGACCACAAGTCACTGAATAATCCATTAATTTTGCTTGTACAGCAACACCAAAATAATCTTTCAGAACCGAGTTTTTGTTAAAGTAACATGCTCAAATTGCAGTGAAAGTAAAAATTAGAAAAAAGGAGGGTGAGTTTTGTTATGAAGTTTCAGTGTAGCTGAAGCTTCAGGTGACGTAGTTGCAGCAGTGATTCAACACACTTAAAATTACTAAAAAGCTTCCCAGAAAGGGTAGTGGGCACTTTAAACTCTCTTGCAATCCAGTTCTGTACGTCAAGTAGAATTATAATAATAATAATTATTATTCAAAGGAAGCTGTGTTTCCATCCTCCTCAGCAGAGACTATAATCACAACATGTGGTCTGAGGGAGAGTAAAAAAGAATGCAAGGGTTATTAATAGCAGGACTAAAATAAAAGTATTTAAATGTATACTTTCACCAAACAAGTTTACACATTATTCGATTTTTCATTGGTTGTAAATCTAGGAAAATGTTTACATAAGTAGACAATAATTTACAAGCATAATTGCAGCTACACTAACCTGGTGAATCACAATCACTTACTATTTTTGTCCGTCCATGAATTCCTATGTTGACATCAACCAATTTTCCATATTGATATGATTCTACCAATATTTAGGATCAGCCAGATTGTCTGGTAGTTGGACTGCTTCCAATTGGTTGAAGTATGATGCTAATTGAGACCATGGTCCTGGGGTTTGATCTCCATGAGGACTAGTTAGCTTCGCTCTGTTCCAAGGCCACAGCCTGTACTTCTAGCCCCAACGGTATGCATTTGGTCGTGGTGAAAAAATATTAATGAATCTAAATACATTTGCTACCATTATAAAAACATAACTCAAAGCACAAATTCTTTTGTAGTATTAGTAATCTTTTCAGCTTCAGCATGACACCTACTCTCCACATTAAAAAAAAAAAAAAAATACAGAACACAACCTACTTATTGTCCCCACTTTAAAAGGGGGGAAAACACCCATATTCTGAAATTTTGCAAAATGTATGTCACAGGTCATATACAAAGAAAGTGAACTCTGAAAGTCTACTGAACAAACAAAAGAAAATGGTTTCTACTTTGTTAAAGAGAAATAGTCAACAATGTTAGCTTCTACTACGTAAAGAGTCTTTTCAATTATTACCTTTTGGAAATTTTAATGGCATTCAAAAAACAAGAAAATATCAACATTACTCCTCTAATAATTTTAGATCCCAAATGCTGCACAATCTTAACTATCTACTTTTCACAGTAGCTCAATAGAGCTGTGCATTATATATAACTTCCAATAATTAACAGCTCTCAGGGTTTATTTAAAACTCCACTAAGTAATTTTTTCTTTTCTTACATTCTAAATCAACTACAATCATTCTAAAGGTAAGGTATCCTCTCAAGATCTTGTACTTCAAGATTATGTTCTACATGGTGTACAAATAGCTGTGGCCAAGAGAAAACACTTAAAAATAACATGGATAGTAACCAAAATTCTATTAGTTACTTTTAAAAACAATGTTTCTCAATCATTTTTTTTCATTATCACCCTCCCCTCCCCTTCAAGGAGTTATTTTTAGACATAGTTTCCCATAATTACCTCCCATAAAATTGTAATACCACAGACATACTGTATATACTGAATACCATCATTGGGATGACCATGGTATAGCTGTAGTATACTCTTCATTCTTCTTGACCAGCCCAACACTGCTTTTGGTCCTAAAATTGCAGTAATACCATTCCTGCACGAGATGATACTACTAATAACGGCACAGCAAAGGCCACTTGTTTCAAAGCTCCTCTATTTAATCATAAAAAAAGAAAGGAATTTAATAGTAATTTCCATTCAGAGAAATATATGCAGGGGGAAAAGTTGCATTTTGCATTTACAAAACGCACTCTATACCAAGGAAGACAAATACTAGCTATAGCACACAAAATCCAGTATCAGATAATATAACACATACTTATCTTTTTAGAAAATACAATCATTTTCTAATTTCTTCCAGTTATTTTCTGGGGAGATATTAAAATCAGTTTGTAATTCCTGTAAGACGCTCAACTAATAGTAAGGAAGCCAACTTCGTACTGAAAACATTCCACATAAACCAATGTGGACTTTCACTGGCAGCTGAATGGACTACACTCATAAATAATAAAATTGAGTGAGAAGAGTTCTATCTCTTCTAAACATTTCTACCCAAGTTTCTGAATCAATCTCTACCTACTTCATCATTCTTGACCTTAGACTTTTTTTTTTACGTTGTGTTCACCACCCAGTCAGTTCTCATCGCCATAAATTTGACCCCCTTTACCCTCTTCTACCATCCCCTTTACCCTCTGGTAACCACTAAACTGTTGCCCTTACAGAGTTATCTTACAGGGTATTCTATTAAATATAAACTTATCAGAAATAAGGTTTCACTGATTTGTCTAATAAACATATTTTCCAAAATTGGCTAGACAACTGGCTAGAGATATACAATCACTAAATATAAAATATAACAACTAATGAAATAAAGGCAAGCTGACTTATAAGAATGTCTAGGTGAATGTCTAGATTAACTTCTAAGTGAATTTTTTTCCGGCCACTACCTATATAGTTTCATTTTAAAGTTAGTGGTCAGAAAGCAGCACTGTTACAGTGACCCACTGCCAGACAGATCAGTAAATAAATTCTACATTAAGAGCTTTTGATTTCCAAACAAGCAAAATACACACTATTTCAATGCATACAGTACA
This sequence comes from Rhinolophus ferrumequinum, assembly GCF_004115265.2. Taxonomy (NCBI): domain Eukaryota; kingdom Metazoa; phylum Chordata; class Mammalia; order Chiroptera; family Rhinolophidae; genus Rhinolophus; species Rhinolophus ferrumequinum. Next base: position 65,280,605 of record NC_046293.1, on the reverse strand, counting down.
AGCTTTCCTGAAGTTCATAAAATTTTGGACATTCCTCTTCCCTGCCAGCAAAAACTCTACAGATAAAGGTACATATAAAGGAGTGGATTCTACAATACACAACCTGTCCGTGTTATAATTACATGGGTGTTTCTCACCCACACTACAGTGCACTCTAAAGGTAGAGACTACCGAAACTTTGCATCCCTCTTTGTTGGCATAAAACAGATACTCAAGAAATGTATTTTGAAAAATTGAGTTTTAAATTTTATTTAGTTTTGGTCAAAATAAAAGTCTATAATTATTAATTATTAGGCTATTAACAATAATTTGAGTACAAATCCCAGTTCAAATTGAACAGATACACACTAAAGGCTAAAACAGAACTGCTTTCTTCTCAACTCCAAATTCAAGTAATGTAGAGGTTTGGAAGTCGTTCAAATTCTCCTTCCACTGGGGCAACTGTTCTCGATTTGGTTACATCCAAAGACCTTCAATTAAAGAACTAAAGAGCACCCATAAAGAATAATAGCTCAGTCCCATGTGCTTTCTCCCCTTCAGCTTTATTCCCATTCTTAAGTTCTTCTGGTGAAGAAAGGAACTTTATTATAGTTTCATTAACTTATTCTCACCCCATCTCCAAATTAAAGTTTCTTCTATGACAGCTGAATGTCTCACACCTTTTTTTAAAAAAACTTTTATTTATTTTAAGTGTGTTTTTTCCAGAACCCATCAGCTCCAAGTCAAGTAGTTGTTTCAATCTAGTTGTGGAGGGCACAGCTCACAGTGGCCCATGTGGGGATCGAACCGGCAACCTTGTTAAGAGCATGGCACTCTAACCAACTGAGCTATCCAGCTGTCTCCATTACACTTTATACTGTACTTTCCCAAAATACACACTCAAAAAACACCTTCATGAAAGTACGACCATTTAAAATAGAAGAAATGGGAAATACATACTCTACAGAGAATTTCAAAGTACGTATACAAATTCAATGAAAACTGCAGTTCACATTAAAGAACAAAAAAATTTTTTAAATGTTTACAGCAGTTTAGAAGCTAAAGTAAATCAAGACTGGTTATACTTAGTAAAACATTTTACTCAACTACAATAAAGTGAATGTTTACTATACACATACAAATAAGGTCATCAGCTAATAGAGTGCAAATTAATCAGTAATAATTTTGTAGTTGCCTCTAATTCTGATGAAAATTCAGAAAACTATTTGAATAATAGTAACATTTGAAAAAACAGGATGAACCTTGTTTTGGCCATATTTTGTACAGGAATTGCTACAGCAAGCAATAGAGTACAAAGGCCAATGACATGCAAAATAACAAAACAAAGCTTCCATTTAATCCCCCCATTAATCTATCCAAAAGTACAAATATTTTACTGGTAAAATTATACAACTATGTGTGAGATATAATGCTATTGGTACAAGTCAACAAAAAGTTATTTTATTTTTTTTATTGAAAATAAATTTTTTTTTCAAAGTTACATTTTAAAAAGAACCATATGAAGTAAATTCCTCACTAGGGCCACAAAATTCTAATCTCATCTTACCTCCTGCTCAGTCATAGAGATAAGCACTAGTTACAGCACAGAGATAAGCATGTATCATTTCATACAGCAATATGGAATAGAGAAAAGCCCACCCCCAATTTAGTTTATGAAAGCCTAAAATATATTTCATGGAGAGGTCCTAAAGAAAGCTCAACTTCTAAAATTGCACACCAATTTTTCCTTTATTGTGGGTAGAAAGGCAAAGCAAATGTATATTCCTGCAAGTAAATCTAATGAAAAGAGATTTGAACACTTAATTGTTCCTTTACTTGGTATGGAGGTATGGCCCTCTTTTGCATGAAATGTTATACTCATTTGATAAATAAAAATTCCTGAAAGTCTATGTCCGACTTAAAAGCATTAGAATCTGACTGTAGCACTCCAGAATTTTCTAATTTGTCACTGACACCATTAAGGCATCATATATTCAAAATATAAGCACAATAAAAACAAAAATTTTAAAGCTTAACCTTTGATTACACTGGGTTACATTTAAACATATTCAGTCTCTAACAGAGTAGGAAACATTTAAGCTAACTGAAAATTTGTTTCTAATATTTAAACCAGGGGCACAAAGTCATTCCCGAAAAAAAGAGCGGTAAGGATTACTAGCTTGCGCAATTAAAAAAAAAAAAACACATCCTGAGCCCCTAGTCACAAATAAGATCCTTAACGGAAAGGAAGAAACAAACAGATTAATCAGTAGAATTTGATTAAGTTTCTTATACGGACCTGGAAAATACAAAAAATAAAGCTTTCAGGTGCACTGCAGTTAGGCACAATTTGATTTTTAAAAATGTGTTACTACATAAAAGACAGTAAAGATGTGAACAGCAGGTTTAGAGCTTAAACGTCACTGCTCTAGTACGAGATCTTTTGCAAGGATGCCCAACATCAGACATCACAGCTCCGCGGCTTAGTTCTAGGCCAACGGTGGCCTGTGAGATACCGGAAAAACATTGCATTCTCACTTTCTGCACCCTTTCAAAATGTAAAGCAGATCCCTTGGAGGGTATCTAACATTTTGCTTTTGAAAATCGGGTCACATCTACATCCCTTTATTTTTAAACTATAGCGTAAGCATTTCAGGTGGGCATTCTTTATTTTAACCACTCCACTGATCTCTTGGTGAGCTACCATCTTTCCTGTTCCATCCAACCATCGCGCTTCTAAGTCTTCCTTTTGCCCAGACCACCTATCTTCACAGGTATTTTCATCAGAAAGGCCAAGAACGACTGGGCCTCAAAGGCACTGCCAGCCCTCTACCATCGAGGCAGGACCCAGCGCACCGACTTTTAAAGGATCTACATGGGTCCAAAAGTCAAAGGACTTGTTGCAAACGCGCCCACATCCAAGCCGCCGTCTGAAAGTGTGAGGAGAGGAGGAGAAAGGCGGCACGCCGAAACCTGTCGCAAACGCGAGCAGGAGGGCCCAGGAAACCCGGCGCGCGGGATACAAAGGGCGGTGAATGCGGCCTTCCATGAGGCGACCGTGCGCGGACACGGAGACAAAATGGAGCGACGACAGGAATCGGAGCCCGAGCGGCAGGCAAGGCCGGGGAAGAGGCGGGGGCCGGCGCGCGCCCCGCCGGGCTCGCTCCTCGACCTGGCGGCAAGGGAGGGGGCGCGGTAGCGACCCGTGCTGAACCCCCGCCACACACACGCGGCCCCACTGCCCGGGCCTAGTGCGGCGGGAAGCGCCCGCCCGCCCGCCGCCGCTAACAATGGGAGGCGAGGTAGCGGCGAGGGAGGGGCCGACGGCGGCTGCACAGCGGCCCGCGTCCGCGCTCTGGGCCCCCGCGGCTGGCCGCACCGCCCTCGGTCTGCGAAACGTCGCGGTAGAACGAGGGGCGAGAGGGACGCCGCGCCGGAGCCGGGCGGCACGGCCCACGGGCGGCAAGGGCGCACGGGCTGCAGCCGCGCCGGCTCGCAGCCCACGACTGGCCCGGCTCAGCGTCCGGGCCGCAACCCTGCCCGCTTCGGCGGCGTAGGCCTGGGGCCCTCACGTACCTGGTTGAACTCTTCACCCACATCCGCGTAAATGTCTATGTGGTCCACACCGTCCGCCATTTTTCCTCGGCCTCGGCCGCTGCCGCCGCCGCCGCCTCCTGCAGGTCCGCCCGCCGCGGCAGCAGCAGCGGATCTGGCGGCGGGGGCGGGGCGCGCTGCGTCACTTCCGAGGCCTGGGGGATTGAGGCGGGGGCGGAGGGGGGCTGCCTGGGGCAGCGGTCTCCCGTGCAACCTCGCCAGGCGGCGGGCCCAGAAGAAAAACTGCGTCCCTGAGGGTAGAGGCAGTTTCTTTTGTGTGTCTGGGTTAGGCCTGCAGGCGAGAGCGGGGCCGCGGGGGGGGGGGGCGGCGGGGGGGGGGCGGCGGGGGGACGTCCCAGTTTCCAGAGACTGTTTCCACGTTGCCCCAGGCACACGCAAGCGTGTGGTAATATTTTCTCTTCCCACTGTTTCTCACAGCTCGGGCTTCTAGAAAGGTGGGAGTTACATGTCCACGATTAAATACGAAGTGTAAATTCGCATTCTACGAGCGCCTTGAGAGCGAGAACAAGGTCTTTACCCCTGCATCCCTACTCAGAGACCAGCAGAGTTTCATTTGCCTCGTAAATGCCAGAAAACCCGTTGATGGTTAGCTTGAGTTATTTGCATGCGACTTATGTTATTTGCGTGCTGTTTATGTTTCCGGCTCTGTCTTAGGTCATCTTCTTTCATCTCCTCTTCCCCAATTCATTGTTCTTCATTTTTTCCTTCTTAGATCTGACGTTCGTTTTCTTTGGAATAATTCAGATACCTCTAATTTAAATGCAGTCAGCTTAGAGCCCACCCAACAAGGGGCAGGCTCCTTGAGGCAAGAGGTTTCTCTCTTACAATCACAAAATATCCCAGTGAGAAGGGAACCAAGGTGTTACTAGGTCTAAACATCCCATTTTACAGAAGAGGGAAAAAAGGCCTTAATAAAATCAAAGTGATTTAACCATTTTCAGTAAAGAAAAAACTCTTGCCACCCATACTTCAAAGATATCGTTCCAGTTTGAAACCTGACCCCCCCCCCATTTTAATTTCTTTTTCATTCATTTAAAAACCCACCAAATTAGAGTCTGTTTCCCAAGATATGAACTGGCCAGAAATCATTCATACAATGATGAACCAAGCAATATCTGTACTTGGTATGGAGGAAAAAGCGTGGAGTCATAGACGTCAATCTGGTGATCTGGATACAAATTTCTAGTCAGACTCTTTGCAAGCTGGGTGAACCTCCGTCAAGTTACCTAATTTCTCTCATGTTCAACCTTAGAATCCTTAAAATAGGGGTAATAATATTTGTTTAGTCAAGGTTGAAGGTTGATGGTGGTTTTAAATGAGGTAGTATGCAAAATGCCCTGTCTTCTTTTGCTTCTTGGAAATACTGTACTAATTTCCTTTTTTCCATGGGGCTTCGTAGAACAGCCACTCATGATAAAAGATGGGGACAGTTTTGAGATAATGTGGTGGGCACAATAATGGCCCATCATCGATGGCCACATCCCAATCCCCAGAACCTGTGAATATGTTACCTTACATTGCAAAAGGGACTTTGGGATATGATTAAGGATCTTGAGATGAGATTATCCTTGTTTTCCTGGTGGGCCCAAAGTAATCACAATTATCCTTATAAGTGAAAGAAAACAAGAGAGTCAGAGAAGATGTGATGATAGAAGCAGTTTATGTTCTTTCAGTGTACTTAAAACTGATTTCCAGATTCCGACTTCTGTTGTTACCTGTGAAAAGTCAGCTGTCAGTGTAGCTGTTTCTTGGAAGGTTATCAGGGGGGTTTTATCCCCTCTGGCTGCTTTTTGAGATTTTTTTTCTCTCAGGCTTTGGTGTTCTGCTCTTTCATTATATATGTTTGGAAGTGTATGTCTCTTTATTTATAATGCTTGGGATTTACTGGGCCTCCTGAATACATTGATTGATGCCTTTCATGAGTTCTGAAAAATTCTCAGTCATTACTTTTTCAGATATTGCTTCTGCCCCAATCTCTCTTCTTTCCTCTATGCCTCCAATTAAATGTTATATCTTTTCTGTTTACTATTTACTATTTCTCTTACCTTCTCTTTTTTATTTTTTTATCCTTTTATCTCCGTATGCTTCATTTTGAATAGATTTTTTTTTTCTATTTTCTATATTATTAATTTTCTCTCCTATGGTGTTAGCATCTAATTCTTTGCCAAAATTGTCAATCTTGGCTTTTATCTCTTTGAATGTAGCAGGTATCATTGGTATACGATCTGGGTCACTGATAATTCCAGTATCTGGAGTCTCATTGGGTCTGTTGTTGGTTCTTTGTTCTAGTTATTTGTTGTATAGTGTTCATGCTGGTTCTCACTCGTGTTGTCTTTTTACCTGACTATATTTGTGTGCTTGACATTTTAATTGAAACCCTTGAAGATACAATGTGAGACTTCTGATGGTTTTGTGTTTTTTTTTAAATAAAGGATTTTCATTTTCTTCTGGCAGGTACCTTGGGGCACCAACACATCCAGATGATTGGGAACCTTGAGGAAACTAATTTAGTTTGGCTTGCCTTTACCTCCCAGGTGCTGTCCTTTTGAGGACCAGCCCAAAACCTGATTTACCAGAGTCACCACTCTTGGCAGGTCCTAGACTCTATACTTTGTTCCCCTAGATGTCAAAAGTGCAGCTCCACCTCTCAACCATATCGTTTGAATAATCTAAAAATGTCTCCCAGGGCAAAAGCACTCTGAATGCATAGACCCAATCCTCTTCTGCTTCTTGACCAGGTGATTCCTCACTCGCTCCCTGGTTACCTTTTTGATAATTTTAAAATATTGTTTCAGGTGTTAAAAAGAAACAACAGACCCCAAATGGAGTCACTTGTAGTAAGCCCTACCATGCCTTAATAATACCTAACTTCATTGCAGTTTCAGCCTCTCTCAGGAGTGAAATTTTAAACCAATCAGTCTGGAATTTCCTGGTTACCACTAGTTTGGTAATCTATCTGATAAGACCCCCTGCCTTCTGCTAAGAAGAGGTGCCCTTAATAGTTCACTCTTAATGTTTTCTCCCCCACTCATTTCTACATATAAAAGCCATCCATTTTATACAGCTCCTGGAGCACCTTTCTTTTTTCTAGATGGGATGCTGAGGAATTCATAAGTCATTCAGTAAAGCCAAGTAGGTCTCTAAACTTACTCAGCTGAATTTTTCGTTCTTTAGCACAGGGTACCTCCTTACTTGACGATGTTTTAAAAATGAAATATCATTATAGATGACCAAAAATGCATAATAATAACAACAAAACACTCCACCACTTATTGACTACCTTCCATGCACCAACGTCTTCGTTAGACATCTTATCATTATTAATGTACGCAGATGAAAGATTGGAGACTTGAGTTCTTGTCCTGGCTTTACTACTGACTAGCCAAGTAACCTAAGAGTAGTCCTTTCCCTCAAGTCGTCCATGAAGGTCCCTCTCAGTTCTGAAATTCTATTATTCAAACCTACATAGAATTGAAAGTCCAAAGTGCCTTGGGAGGAATTCGACAATGGTATGTTAACTGTTGCAGCAGAACTTCCTTCTAGCCCACCTGCATTAGTTTCCTATTGCTGCTGTAATGAATTTAGTGGCTTGAAACCACACAAATTTATTATAGTTGTGGAGGTCAGAAGTCCAAAATGTATCTCACTGGACTAACATCAAGGAGTTCGCAGGGCTGCGTTCTTTCTGGAGACTCTAAAGGAGAGTCCATTTTCTTGTCTTTCTCACATTCTTTGGCTCTGGACCCCTTCCCACAATGACATCACTAAACGGTATAAACGATAATAAAATCAAAATATTTAAGAAGAGTAGTCGAGAGGTTAGAAAAGAAGTAAATAATGTCCTAAGGTTATCTCTATATCTGCTTCTGGCCTTCTAAGCTTCTCTGTACATCTACTTCTCTGTATAGAGGAACTCGCCTTTCCTTGCACGTGGCTATGCGACAATGGCAACATCAACTTCAGAGTTCAGATCTCCACCATTGAAGAAAATGGCCATCTGTCTTGGTTGCAATTGCAAAAATCTAAGGAGTAAGCAACTGATCAGTTCAGTTTTTATAGGAATCTACTCCTAGTCCAGTGAAGTTTGTCGAAGGGGATAGGGGTCACAGACTAAGAACATGGCTTAAGAATTCTACTCTGTGAGTTAGGAAAGGGTGGAGAATTGTCCATGAAAGAAGGTTGCTTTGAGCTAAGCAGACATCCCAAAGGTTGTCTAACACATTTCACCTATGGTATGACAACATGTAGACAAAGGCCTGATGATTGGGGAAAATCCATAATCCATAAATAGTTCACACATGCTATCAATCTCACTTCAAATAAATCAATGCCACCATCTCTGTAGGAACATGACTTTGGTTCTAATATACTACAGACCATAGTTTAGCCCTGTGGTCCCCAGACTTTTTTCTTAAAATACTCATTTCTATTAGTATAATATTTATAAATATGCAGTTATAATATATGTAAATGTAAATATTATTTTATTAAGGCATTTCATATTAACATTTTTATACCATGAACACACATAGAAGTATGAAATTTTAGAGGATGAAATGAACAAGATTTTCTAAACGTCTTGCTAATCATAACCTTATATCATCATTAGTGCATATAAATCCATATTTCAAATAGGCTTGAAATTTTTAGCCAACTCTTGTCAAATCTGACTACATCATCGTTGTTTTCATCTCATTGTATGACTTACAAGAATTCATACTAGAAGTAGATTACTGTTGTTGGCTCTGCTGTTTTCTTGTCTTTCACTTGTACTTACATTATTGCTATTAGCTATGAACCATGGTTTCTTAGGATTCTTTTTAAGACACTTGGGCATTTTGTGATGGCTAGCTTAATTAACGCTAGAAAATATAATCTGTCAATCTACGTAACGGGCTCTCATAAACTGCCATGTATCATAATACACTGCAAGTGAAGTATGTTGAATGCCTGTGTGAGAGATGCTCTTTAGAATACTCTGCACTGGGGAAGAAATCCCCCTCTTTCCTCAGGATTGCCTCAACAGGAGGGATTATGTGGGAAGTAGAAGAAGTTGATGGTTCAAAGCCCCTCACTTTCCTGTGCCCCTTGCACCAGTTATTTGAGATCACTATTCCTTTCCACTCCACTTTCCTCTCTATCATATACCCCTGCTTCATGTTGGATGGGCGTTGGAGTGCACCAGGCATCTTTTTAGATCTAAGTGGAAGTTGAATGAGGGGGTACATTTAGTTTGGGTTTAATGGAAAATAGTTATGTGTAAGTTCACATAAATACTTATTTAGTTACAAGCGATCCTGATATAGGAATGCTTTCCAGGAATATTTTTACTGCCACTGTGCTGGCTCAGCTGCTGTAATGTGAAGATGCAAGGTCAGAGGTCATTTCATGATCTAAGGAGTCTAACCACGGTAGTCACTAGGAGTAGGTGGGTAGTGGAGGAAAAATAAAATGTGAAACATGGAATCAGATACTATTCTTTAGAAAATTAGTCTAAAGAGACAGAAAAAATTGTAAGTGGAAGACTTGGTTCTCATTAATGTCTAGTCAAAATGGAAGTCTCTACTGTCGGAATACACTAAATAATGAGGCATATAAAATTATGAACTCATCATACATTTTTTTTCTCTTTATGAGAAAATCACAGGAAATTGAAATTCCTATTTCTTCATCTAAATAACAGTTTGCTTTCACACCTTATTTTGTATTCATAATGTTTTGTTCTTGGGGGTGGCCAGTTAGCTCAGTTGGTTAGAGCATAGTGCTAATAACACTAAGGTTGCAGGTTCGATCCCCTCATGGGCCACTATGAGCTTCGCCCTTCTTTAAAAAAAAAAGTTATGAATAAATAAATGTGTGTTCTTTTTATTTAAGAAAGCTCCCAAAATATAGATGTATCAGGCCCTGGAAAACCTAGATTCATGCCTACCACATACCTTAGTGACATAAAACTATTTGATATATATGAATTGAATGAGGACACAAGTATATATTAAATACTAGTTAAGCTTAATTTTTCAATTTTTAAAATAAAAATGTAAAAGTACATAATCTAATCTTTCCACATCTGAATGAATAGATTTGTATATTCCACGTTAGAAACAATAGATCAATTATTTTGTGGTGGCTAAATAAGAAAGACTTTGCAAGCCCAGAAAAGTGGGATGTCATACTCTCTACTACCCCTCCTTGAATCATTCAGTTCCATATTTTAAGCACTGTAGTTACTGTTACCAAATTCTGTTAAAGTGAACAATATAAAATTACAATTTTATAGGTCAAAAATGGTCTAACATTGGCAAATTTGTGGGTTTACCCTACTATATCATTTAGGATGCATTCAGCTGCAAATGAAATAAACAAGAATCAAATTGACATAAACAATAAGGAAATGTATGGTGAGTGAACTCACAAAATTAACCAAAAGGCTTGAGAACCAAGTTTGGAAAACAGGTAGAAATCAAAAGAGGCAAAAGAGAGTCAGGATCATGCTGCAGAGATAAACTGGTTAGGAAGCATTACTAGCATTGCTGCCACTAGACAATTGCTGTCACTTTACTGGATTCCACCATTAATGGTCGCTTATTGCTAGATCGCCACATCTTTGACTCACCTGCAGCCACCTCATACCAACTCTAAGTGTTGTTCTTTTGTACATTCCCTCACGATTCAAAGTCTGAAGTTGGAACAATAAGACTATATAGCACCTGCTCATGTACACACCACCAGCATGATCAGGTACTGGCCAAAGGAAAAAAAAAACTATCTCAAGTATGTATAGACAAAATACTGGACAGAAATGTGTCCAAATTTAATATCATTTTGGGGCAGTGAGATTATGAGTCTTTTTAGTTTCTTATTTATTTACATTTTTTTGTGTTGTCAATATTGCTATGTTTAACTTTATATATATTAATAACATACAATATTTATTAACTTTATAATCAAGAAAAAATTTTAACTTTAAAATTAGAAAAGCGTAGAATTAAGATTTTATTATGCAGTATAACTATACTTTTGGACTTAATATGGAGCTTTGCATTTAGAAAATTGTAATCATAAGGAGTCACACACCTGATTAAAAAATAAAAATTCTGAACACTACTGTAGTTCACCATAAACCATTTTCCAGCACAGTGTGAGCATGTGTTTAAAAAAATAAATAGTTCTTGTCATGGTTTTAAAGTGTGTGGTTTGTTACAAGTGGTCTTATTTTGTGCTTTGTAAAATGTGTTTGTTGTTGTGTTTTTAATGATTTGTTCTGAAAATTACTGAAGGCGAAATTGAAATACAAGGTCCATGTGAAGGGCTGGACTTCAGCAAAATACAATAACATTAATATGAGTGGAAGTATTTTTCAATATCAAAAACTGCTTTTTAGTGGAGCTAATGGGACTCAAAATTAGTAATTATACTGTTTATTTTTTCCTACAACTTATACAACTAAATAAATGTGTAATGACAGGATTTATTCATTTCACTATTCAACAAATATTTTTAATGCAACTACTGTGCGGTGGCCACTGTAGTAGGTAGTAATGAGCAATACAAATGTAAATAAAATTATAATGTAGTGAAAGTGGCATGGTGAGCTGCAATGTGACGGATCGTAGTTTAATACACAACTCTGTCATTTGATACCCAACTGTGCCATTTTGGGTAAGAGTTACTTAACCTCAACAAGACCTGTTTTAAAAAAATAGGGATAATAATATCTACCTCAAATGAAATATCAGGTTGAGGATGAGAGAAATGGAAAAAAGTCAACAATTATTGAACACATAGTAATACCGTGTTTCCCCGAAAATAAGATCTAGCTGGACAATAGGCTCTAATGCGTCTTTTGGAGCAAACATTAATATAAGTCTGGGTCTTATTTTACTATAATATAAGACCGGGTCTTTATAATATAATATATAATATAATATAATATAATATAATATAATAATATAATATAATATAATATAATATAATATAATATAATATAATATACCAGGTCTTATAGTATATACTACTTATATTAATTTTGCTCCACAAAATGCATTAGAGTTGATTGCCCGGCTAGGTCTTATTTTCGGGGAAACATGGTATGCGCCAGTCCCGAGATGAATGCTTTATAAGCATCAAATCAAATTAGAAAGTATATGTACAGTGTGGGAGATGAGGTTGCTGGTCGTCCTTAGAAGCACAGATGTCACTTTGGAATTCTCTGGAAAGATGTGTCAGTCAGAACCTGGCAGGAAAGAGATGGCACACTCAACAGGGAAAATGAAGGAGAATTTATTTATGAGGCTGTGGGCAGGGTTAAGAGAAACTAATGAAAGATGACAAAGCACTGTCGGGTAAGCCTGAAGGGACAAAGAAACAATCGGTTATTAAAGCTCAGAGAGAAATCTGTAACTGTAGGCGAAGGTCACCTGACTGTGCTGTAGCCTTCAGGATAGCCAGACAATGGAGAAAGCCTGGAAAGGGAATACAGTGGTTCCCCCCTTCTCCATGGTTTTACTTTCCACGATTTCAGTCATCTGCAGTCAATTGCAGATTGAAAATATAAAATGGAAAATTCCAGAAGTAAACAATTCATGTTTTAAGTTGCATGTCGTTGTGAGTAGTGTGATGAAATCTCCCCATCTTCCTCCAGCCAGCCTGCGATGTGAATCATCCCTTTGCCCCGCATATCCACACTGTGCGCTCCCACCCATCAGGCATGTGGTAGTTGTCTCAGTCCGCAGATTGACTGTCATTTTGTCACATGCCTGTGTTCCAGTCACCCTTATTTTACTTAATAATGGCTCCAAAGAGCAAGAGTAGTGATGGTGGCAACTCAGATATGCCAAAGAGAAGCCGTAAAGCGCTTCCTTTACGTGAAAAGGTGAGTACAGTTGAATAAGATATTTTGAGAGAGAGCGAGACCACATTCACATAACTTTTATTACAGTATATTGTTAAATTGTTCAATTTTATTATTGTTAATCTCTGACTGACTGATTTATAAATTAAACTTTATCATAGGTATGTATAGGAAAAAATAATACATATATATATGTATGTATATATATATATATATATATATATATATATATATATATATATATATAAAGTCTCAGTACTATCCTATTTCAGGCATCTACTGGAGGTCTTGGAATATATCCCCTGAAGATAAGGGGGAACTTCTATACTTGATATTACTCCTCTCTTGACCTTAGATCTGTGGTAGGGTCTCCCATTAGTTGAACCCAACTGGAAGTCAAGAGGGAAGAGGTACCATTGATATGGGCTAAAAGCAGTGTGGAGAGGGTAGAAAGCAGATCTGAAGGGGCAAAGGAGATTATCTAGCACAGAAAGTGTAGAAATAAGCAAATGTTACCTTCCATGTATGTTGATTTGTGAGATCAAAAAGCTTTAATACACCTGTTTGGAGACCAGGGACTTCAGAGAAGGGATCTTTCTAGGCTACGCTTACTTCAAAACCCGCATTATTCTAAATCCTAGCTCAACAGTGGTGACATTAAAGTGTGGATATTACCAGTAGTTAATTCTGATAAACCTTCCACATGGCCAATTCAGTGATTAAATTTTCAATAGTGAGCACTTTCTCAGGTTTTTTAAAAATAATGTCTCCTCATCACCCAGAGTCAAGAAGAAATGTTTCATCTCAAGAGCTTGGTAAGCTGTTACAAAGCATGGGTTCCGACTAGCAAGCTATTGTATCCCCAACTCCATCTCATTTTCATGGACCCTCACAAAATTAAGCGAATCCTGCCACTCTTTTCTATATGCAGTCTCCCTTCTTCAAAAAACAACCCCAAATACATGGAGCCAAGAACGGAAATACCTAGGGTGAAGTTACAAACTATTTCTGCATTAGCCTCCAATGGTGTTAAGACTGGCCTTGGACGCAAGCAGACCTGAAGAAAAGAACATTGATGATGATGATGACGATGATAAACCCTTATATCACACTATTATACTGTGAATTCCTTGAGGTCAATGAACACATTTTCTCATCTTTTTGTTCGCATAGCATCTGGAAGGATGCCTTAATCATATAAGGTATTGAATGAATGTTGGCTAAATTTAATTGTTAAAACGAATCAACAAATTTCAGAGCTGAAAGGACCTTGAATCCAAGTCCCCCCATTTTTTTACAGAAGCAAAAACTAATGCTAAACAGGTTGGTGGTAAAACGTGCTGATCCTACCACATAAATCTTTGAGTAAATAGGTAAAAGCAATTGGAACTGAGATACAGGTGTTTGTTTACTAGGTAGTGTTGAAAAAAAATGAAAAGAAAAAAATGCAAATTGTTGAAAAGCTTGGGGTCACTCAGTCTCTAACTTGTTGAATTTTCCTTTAAATATTTCTCAAATACTTTTTATTCTGCTGTTATTATCCTGACCCGTGCCTTCATTACCACATATCACCGACAAAAATAATCTAATTCAATGTGCTAATTTTTCAATGGAGGAAAGTGACTTGCTCCAGCTCATACAAAGGATGCATTTTGTTCCTTCTTTATGAACGATTTTCAAGTTTTGCCTAAAGTAGAAATGGAATCCTCATCTATTAGCAAACACTTTTTTGCTTTAGTTTTCCTAGTTTGCTTTGTAGTTAGGAAAGCCCTGTGACTTGGTAGTAGCCAATGCAACCTAGTTGGAATTCTGCTAGTAGAATATGGGAAAATGTTGGCTTTCTTTTATAAAAAGGATAGATAAACCTTTATTTCCCCTCTCCTTTTTTTTCTGCCTTGAATGTAAACTTGATACCTAATGCAGTTGTGGCAACCATGTTACAACCATAAGGCAATATGGCAAAAGCCAGTATGATGAAGAAAATGGAATAGATAGAAATAGCCTGTGCTAAGGTTCTGTTTTGAAGTATGATAGAACTATTGAATAACTTCAGACATTGTTAGAAAAAAGCATATGTTAAATTGTTATATTATTATGTATGTTATTCAAAAAATCAAAGGTCACCTCTAAAATCAGAGAGACAATGTATAGCCTTCACACCAGGGAGAAAAAAGGTGGGAATTAGAAATTTTTTGCTAATCTAACAGGAAACAGAAAGGAGAAAAGAAAGAAAAACAGAAGTATAAATAGAAAACACAAAATAAAAAATGAGAGTTTATGTCCAAATACATCAGGACACAACCAATGTATATCAAATTAAACTCACCAATTAAAAGACCTAGTTATCAGAGTCAATATGATCTTGAAATGATTCTATAGGAAACTTACCTAAACAAAGACTCACAGAAGGGTTAAATATACAGGGACACAAAAAGTTGTAACAAGCAAGTACCAGCGGAAACAAAGCTTGCATAGCTATATTAATATCAGCTAAAAGAGAATTTAACCATTAATAAAAATAAGTATAACAATGTCTCTTCTTTAAAGAAATGTTAGAATGCATAAAAAAGTATGAGATGAAAGAAAAATCTCTGTGTAGAGGCAACTACTATCAATACATTGGGTATTTTCTTTGAGTATTTTCCTTTGCTTTATTTCCTGACTAAATATAACTCTATTTTTTAATATGCCACAGAGAATTAATACATGATAAGTACAGAAAAATTTAGACAATGCTGAAAAGTAAAAAGGGGAAAATAAAAATTAATTAGCCTTATACCTAGAGATAATCCTATTACCTTCGTGTATATCCTGCCAGATATTTTGATGCATATGTATAAATATATATTTGTTTTTAAAATGGCATCATAATATATGCCCCCTTCTCACCCAAGGATATAATGTAAATGTCTTTTTATATCAGCAGATATTCCTTTATATCATTTTCATGCATATTTATTATCCATTGTGTGACTTTACCCTAATATTTCTCAATGCATATTTTTTACAAAGTTGAAATAATGTTATGTATCATTTTCCATCTTGCCTTTTTCACTTACAATAAAATAAGCAATTTCTCATGTTATTGAAAATTTTTTCCTAAAGATATATATGAATAATCAAATAATATTTTGTCTGTGAATAACTGACTTAGCTATTTCTCTATTCTTGAACATTTAAGTTGTTCACAATTTTTCACTCGTAGATGCTGCAACAATAATTATTGTTCAGGATAATTTTTTGAGATTTGGGTTCCCAAGATTTTGCCTCAAAGTTATTCTAAATAAAAGGAAGTCATCAGCAAAGCATTAATTAAATGTCTAATTAGTAATTAATATTTCTATAATTAACATATTTGCCCTGGGTAAGTCAAATTTATGATTTAATAATGTTGAATTTAATGTGCTGATTATGTTCTTGATAGGGTAGTCAGTCTTAGGAAATCTATGCAGATAGGACACTTATTTCTGTTTTATAAGACTTAAGATACTTATTACAATTTTTAGGTGGTATAGACTTTTCTAATTGATTCTTTGCTTTTTTTGATATTTCATTGGTTAAATCTGTGATTTATTTGATGCTGAGTCTTTGGTAACATGATATCCCAATCACAACATTGTTCTTCCCTGAATCCCTACTTTCCTTAGTCGTAAGGACCGGCCAGGCTGGTGGGGGAGGTCTGTGGCTGGAAACTGTAAATGTCTCAGTATTCAGGAGCGTGCCAAGCACAGAATTACATGTTGAGTTGTGCAGAGTGAGCTGGAGAAGAGAATTCTTGATCTTCAGCTGAGGGTGAGGGGCAGAGGCAGATATTAGAAGTCAGAGTTGTGCCAAGAATGGAAAATGCACGGAGAGCAGAGAAGAGAAAAGACCAAATGGTGAAGAGTCTGCAGTCTGGGCCTGTCCACATACCTGGCTGGAAGCTGTTACTGCTGGCTTTATGGCATTTATCTCTGTGTGGCACAAGAGGGGGTGTTCAAAGAGTCAGGAGCAGAGCTATCACCAAACATGCCCCTCCTGCCACCTCCAACTTACCTCCTTCTTTGGCTTCAGTAGTATTACAGCTTCCCTATGTTAACAGTGGAAGACTTAGTTTTCTATGGTTGCTGTAACAAATTACCACAAGCCTAGTGGTTTGAAACAACACAGCTTTATTGTCTTACAGTTCTGGAGGTCAGAAGTCTGAAATGGGTCTCACTGGCCTAAAATCAAAGCATTAGCAGGCCTTGTTCCTTTCCGGAGAATCTGTTCCATGCCTTTTCCATACAAGATCAGTCTTCAGACTTAAAACATTCCAGAGGAAACCTTTGGCTGTGTGATTACTTGCACAAAGTCTCCCAATGCCGATGCCACAGAAGTCCGTTTTGAAAACTAAGCAATCCCAAGTCAAGCACATTCTACCCAGCCTACTTCAGATGTGGCCCTAGAGAAGAATGGACAGGAAGAACCTCCCATAGGACAAAACCTAGGGGTCATGGACAGGGACAAGGATTCAGGAGAAAGGTCTCCACGGACCCCACTCGCCCACCCGCCAGGCAGCAAAAGAGAAACTGCCAGACGGATAACCTAGGAACTGAACTCCACTACCAGGGAAGGGAGGCTTTGCAATAACTGCTCTGTAGGATTTGGTGATGGCTATGAAACAGAGGCTGCTGTGTCTTTTCCATTCTTCCCTTTTTCAAGTAGATTATCTATCTATCTACACACACACACACACACACACACACACACACACACAGACACACACACACACGTATATATAATCTTGGGGGTGCCAAAAAAATGCATGCACATTTTAAGACATGTTATCTATGTATTACTTTTCGAAGTTGAATTGAATTACGGTAGCAATATGTAGTATGACGTTCACTCAAAAGATGTTTTTGGGAATGATCGATTTTACTTCCAACAAGTATTACAATTTTAATACAGTTTTTTCCTTTCTTAAAATGTGTATACTTTTTTTGGCACCCTCTGTATCTAAAAGACCATGTGAGATATATATATATATATATATATATATATATATATATATATATATAGATACACACACACATATCTATACATATATATGTGTGTATATATATATACACACATATATATGTATATAATATATAACATATACATATATATTATATACATATATATGTGTGTGTATATATCTATATATATATGATCTCTCATTCCTTCTGTGCAATTTCTAACAGGAAGATTGGAAGCAGATGACTTGTCTTTTAGTTTATATGTAAATAATCTAGTTGCAAGTCTTTTAGTTTATAAGCTTCTAGACCATGAGAAATTATATGTAGACATCGCAAAGAGGACTGAGAATTAATCAGAGATGTGCACTTTGAGCTGGATGCAGAAACTGGATGGGACTTTGGTGATTTCTGCCTCTAGAGAGGAAATAAATGTGTGGGAAGAAGGGTGCACATGGATATTCGTGTGACCAGAGTGGCAGAATGGGCAAGAGACTATTAGTTGCCCCTCAATATCTCTTCTCTTCTTTCTTAGAATTAGAAGTCTTTAGTTTGGAACATGGCTACCCCAAAAGACAATATATTTCCCAGCCTTGCTTGCGACTA
Source organism: Rhinolophus ferrumequinum (assembly GCF_004115265.2). Classification (NCBI taxonomy): domain Eukaryota; kingdom Metazoa; phylum Chordata; class Mammalia; order Chiroptera; family Rhinolophidae; genus Rhinolophus; species Rhinolophus ferrumequinum. Next base: position 65,262,575 of record NC_046293.1, on the reverse strand, counting down.
GACTATTTACATATTAAGTCCTGAGCAATGGGATCTCAGTGGAAGTGATATGTGTGACTTCTGGGCTGCACTCTTAAAGCGAATGGTGTATTTCCCTCCTCTTTTCCTTCCTTCTGGTCAAAACGTGATATGATATTACGTCATCTGGGACCATGAAGAACAAGCAAACACCATGGGGACAGTGAAACTACAAGATAGAAGGAACTTGGCCCGCTGACACTGTGGAGTAAAATACCAGACTTTTACACGAAAGAGTAATATCTTTTCTCCTGTAAAACCAGTATTATTTTAAGTTTCTATTTGTGTGGCTGATTATATCTTAACTTCACAAACATGTTGAGTTCAAGATGCCTTTAAACAATTTCTTACGGAAAGTGTCAAGCATACAGAAAAGTAGAAAGAATAGTATGGTAATTTCATGCGTACTCACCTATCGCTTCAGCAACTACCATTTCATCTATCAGATTTAAGCTAAACCTACACTTCCCCTTCTCTCCACTGGAGTATTTTGATGGAAATTTCAAATGTCATATCATTTCTTCTGTTAACATTTTAGTGTGTATTTATACAAGATGAGGTTTCTTGTTTTTAAAAATAGAGTTTCAAATGCTTTTGAATAAAACAAATGTAGACATCCAGCAGACAGTTGAGCATATCTCTGTGACATTCAGGGCACAGGTCTGGCCTGAAGGTACAGCTTTGAGAGGTATGGTATTTAAGGCCTTGGTAGTAGATGAGATAAGCCAGGGAAAGTGGCCCCCTGAGTTGAAAGTAGAAAACTTAAACATCTGTTTAGATGAGCAAAGTTTTCTTTCACTGGTGTCAGGTAGCATGGGGGGTTGTGAAAGATAGGATAAATGCCCAACGGGTAGGAATATTTCATGTACATTGTTTTCACTACTCCAAATCCATTTCTCATCTTGATTTTCTTTGGGGTAGAAAGCTCCAGTCTCATTTCCTAGATACTACTTGTTTGTTCAGGGATGGCCAGGCATCTTAGTCATAGCTGATAAGACCCACGGAATGTTTGCTGGGACTTCTAGGAAAGCCTCTCAGTTCTTCAGGAACTACTTATGTGTGCCCGGATGGTGTGGTGTGATGGAATGTGCTGGAACTGCAGCAGTCATTTCATTAACATGAGAGGATTCTAGAACCATCAAAAGACCTTGGTGCAGAGACAGGATAAAGCCAACACTGAGTGGAGAGTTGGAGAGAAACCCAGTCCTTAACGAGATGGTTTGTGCTGCAAGTTCAAGCCTCTTAAAGCCAGCATTCACTCTGGATTTTTGAGTTACAAGTTTTGGGGACAGATTCCCAGAGAGCAGTTTCCAGGCTCTCGGCCTCATGTGGAAAGGTGCTGGCTCTGTTATTAGATGGCCATCAGCTGTAATCAGAGGGCCATCCACTGTGCTGGGTGGCAATCAGCTGTCACCGGTTAGCCATTAGCCACTAATATAACTGTCGTGGCTATGCCAGTGGGTTGGTTGGTTGGCAGAGAAGTGGACGGCAGGCCGCAGATCGTGTGACTCCTGCTTCCTGAGTCTCCAACCCAGCCGCCAGTGAGAATATAGTGGTATGACTCCCCTATCTATGGCTCCGTTGGTGTTCTGTTTTGGCCTCACCGTACTCTGTGTTCTGGTGCGGGGAGCAGGACCAAAGTCCCCGCATGACACAAGCATGAGCTAACAGTTTGCCTTTGTTGTTTAAATCATTTTAAATAGGATTTTCTGTCACTTGTAATAGAAAGTGTTCTCTCTGATAGAATAGGCCATGAGGTCAATGTTTTTCAAGACCCGGAGGAAGCCCAGTGCTAGTGATCTCAGTTTTATAAAAAGCATGGGCAGGTGATATGTTTGCAGTAAAAATGACTAGACTAGGCTGGTTGGCTCAGTTGGTTAGAGCACAGTGCTCATAACACCAAGGTCACCGGTTCGATTCCCACATGGGCCAGTGAGCTGCACCCTCTACAACTAGATTGAAAATAATGACTTGACTTGGAGCTGATGGGTCCTGGAAAAACACACTGTTCCCCAATATTCCCCAATCAAAAGCTATAAAAAAAAAAGAAAGAAAAGAAAAAGAAAGAAATAACTAGACTATACCCTTTATTCAATATATTTCCTTGGTGTTCAGTAGCAATAAATACCTATTGTTTTGGGCAGATAGGAGGATTTTCCTGCAGGCTTTCTCTAGTGGCTTACAGCTTCTACAGGAACTGGCCAGCTGCTGGGAGTAATGGTGGTGCTTAACGATATAGATAAATAGGAGACGTGGAACCAGCTATTGTGAAATAAGTTATTCTGGGTAGAGAAATGCAGTGAGTTGTGTATAAAATCTGCTTTGGTTATGGGATAGACCTTACTATTCTCTGTAGAAGTACAGCCTGGAGTATTGCCCTAAGACCTACCTATAAACCCAACCAGGTGAACAGGAGGATGCAAAAATTATATCATTTTGAACTATATCCTTCAAAACAGCATTCAGACTGGTGTGGATAGTTCTTAGAGACGGATATTTCTTTGACAAAATGCTGAGGGGAGTCGGGGTGGACGGTGCTAATGAAGGGCTGGAGCAGGAGACGAAATGTACTATATCGATGAGAGATGACCTCACACTTCAAGGCTGTGTTAAGCTGCGGGGCTCTCATCGCCGGAGTGTGGTTTCATTCGCAGCACTGACGTTTCAAGTCATCACTAAGCAAAGAGTGCTCAATGGTAGGTGAGGTGGACAATTAATTACTCAGGTTACCACTAAATGATGTTTTTATATGTGGAAGGGGGAATCTCTGTTCCTTTTTATGTTCCATTGGGAAAACTGGCAGCCATGAGGACTGTTCACCAGGAAGAGTACTCATACTTTTCGACAAGTCAGGAAATGAACTGAGGTCACAGATCCCTTATTAGGTAAATGGAAAACAGCACATGATTATTTCAAAAAACAATTTACACCTATTTAAATTTAGTTCAGAGTACTACAGTTTGTCAAAACTCCATGGACAAGGGCCAACAGAAGGACAGGCTCATTTCCATTTTTAAGTATCTAGAACCCAGCATTTAGAAAAGCCAGAAGGGATTTATTATTTAATTATAAAGTATTTATGAATACTCGCATTAGCAAATCAAGCATTTTCTTTGGAATCTAGATTCTAAAGTAATAGAATTAGTAACTGCCTTTGCCAATGTTGGGATAGGGTGGGGCAGCTCTCTTAGAAAAAGGGAGCAAAATATTCCAAGTGGTAGAGGGAACTCCTGGGGACAAGGATACAGAGCCACCTGCTGGCAAAGACTAGACTAGACAGACAGAGACCAGAAAACTAGAAGCATTCACCAAAACGCTGTCAGAAGTAATGAAGGTTTAAACGTGACGGTTTCAAGTTGATGTGTCGGATTAGGTGGATTGTCGCCCTTGGCAGGACAAGCTGAGAGTTTTCAGCGTTAGAGGACCTTGGCGTGTCCTGTAAAACTTTACCCAACTGGTACAAATGAAGATTGCGGAGGACCTGAGTAGGAGTCAAAGAAAACAGTAACAAAATATAACTAGCAGCAGCCAGAGTCACAAACCAGAGGTATAAGTGTTGGTCGCTTGGGGGATAAATGAATTGGTAAGCATAGAAGTGGCAATATGGGTATGAGGGGCGAGTTTTGCCAACAATTTCTCTAGAACTAGAAGGACTTTTTGAGATGATAGCCTCTAGATGCGCCTGGCCAGGCACTTACACTGTATATTCATCTCCGTTCTCTGCCCCACCCCAACCCCAGGCTTATTTATGAAAAATATTAGGAGATCTGACTTTGTGATGACGATGGGACCTCAAAGAGGTTACTGTTTGTAATCGCGGCTTGCTGTTACTGGGCCCCAAACTTCTGGACCACTTTCAGCCATCCTATTTTCCTCAGGGCAAGGATGGTGGTTGGTTGTTTGTTTGTTTTAATCTTTTCAGCTGCGCTGACCCTTCTGAATACAATACCTGATTCATATACTAGATGCTTAATCCATACTTGTGAAGTAAATGGATGAATCGTTAAACCAGACCTGTGGGAGGACTATAATTTGGTGATGTCTCAAAAGGTAATTTACTTATATTTACTTCTTACTTTAGTTCTATTATGTATTCTTCCACAAGGGATTTGGAAAAGATTGTAAGAATACCTATGATCAAATATAAATAATAAATACAGCCAGGATCATTGGAAGCATATATTAGGCAAAACTAAGTCACTGGAATGGAATGAGTTATGGAAGCAATAGGGCTCCATATAGTTATGGAGCCACAGATTCAGATTTGAGTTTTCTGCTGAACAAAGGAAGGCCAATCACAATTCTCATGACTGCAGAGGCAAAACATTCTAGTTCCTGAAGTTTTTTACTAGAATTTAACCCTAATATAAATTTCTGGTATGGAGCTTTATATCTGGGACAGTGAGTGATGTGGCAGTGTCCTCAATGATATTGTTACAGCAAATCCAATAGGGCTTTTCTAAAGCTGTGTCTTATAGCATGAAACCTGAGGCATGTCCCACAGTGCAACTCATTGGAAGAAATTTCATAGGAGACCAAGGAAATAGGGTTTAAGACTAAAATTTTCTAAAATTTTAGCTAAATTAAAGAATATGTGTAGAAAATCCCAAGGAATACAAGCCTTCAAACAGTTCTCCATTAAGATAACTTCTTGGAATCAGACCTTTCATAAGAGTCATTGAAGTTTAGATCTTCTCTCAAGGCCTGAAGGGTGATTGTTCTATGTTGCTCATTTAGAGTGGCAATGTATATGATAGTTATCAAATGAGATTTTTAAAAAGCTTTTATGAAAATTGAGATATCTAACCAAAACCTTTTTCACAATGGATGACTAGCCAGCCCTCTGTTTTGGTTATCTATTGCTGCTGTTGACCTTAAACAAATAGACAGCCAGATATTTCTCCAGCAAAATGGGTTTATTTGGAAATGACAAAGAATTGCATTCAGGACATGCAGTCTAATGGCAAACCATGTCATGTCCAGAGAAACAAAGGAGAAGACTGCTCTTTATTGGACTTGGGAGGAGCAGTTATTAAGGAAGAGTTCATTGGCGGAAACTGAAAGGTTTGAAATAAAGTGACTTTTCATTGGCTGAGTATGGCAATCTCCCATTGGCTGAACTGTTACTGGGCAAGAAGAAATCTTTTCTTCTTCCTGAGGTAGTAAGGTAGTATCATTTACTGTCAGAGATGCAAGGTACATCTCTTCCTGTTGGGGTCAGTGGTATGTGTTGAGTGACACATGTGTGAGAGTCTGTCTTCTAGCGTCCTGACTCCATTTTAAATGAGGTTTCTGTTTTTTAAATTTTGCGATGGCTAGCAAACTATCCTAAAACTTAGCAACTTAAAATAATAATCATTGTTATTATCTCCCTTGATTATAGGGGGTGACTGGGCTCAACTAGGCAGTTCTTGTTCAGCTTTTGTCACGCAGTTATAGACGGTGCCTGGGCCAGAATTATCTGAAGTCCTGCTCACTCATATGTCTAGTACCAAGTTAAAAAGACTCAATCATCTGGGGGCTAGAACAGCTGGGCTCCTTGGGTAACTCTATGTAGTCTCTGCATATTGTCTCTCCAGAAGCATGGCTTCATGATAGTTGGACTTCTTACATTGAGGCTCAGGCAGAGAGAGAGAAAGAGAGAGAAAACCAGGTGGAAGTCATGCACTGTCATTTCTACCACATTCTATTCATTGAGGCATGTACAAGTTCTGCCCAGGTTCAAGTGGAGGGCATATAGACTCCAGAAGGTATTGATGGGGAAGTGGCAGAGTTTGGAAGAGCACATGGGACCAGAAATACTGTTGCAGCGATTTTTGTGAAATACAATCTGCCACACCCTCCTCATTCCAAAGGGAACACCTATAACCTGGCAGGATTGTTCTTAAGGACCTATTTGGTGCCTTCATTAAGTGAACAAATTCAAGTTCCTTCCCCCCCCAATTTTTATCATAGAGCATAGATGAGGTGACTTAGAATGGGGGATTTTCCAATCACTCACCATAGATATAGAAAAAGCTGCACAATGCTCCTAAGAACAGTCCAGTTTTGAGCAACATTGAAGCCATTCTTAGTTCATGTCTCCATAAGGGAGGAATGCAACCACGTCATCCAGTGGTTTTCTGTCATTCAAAGAGCAGTTAAAAAGAAAGTGTGGGAAGAAGGAAGAACTTAGTCTTACTTTAGGTCCCCCAATATAATTATCTGGTTTGCCAGGAGACAGATCTGTGAGAAGACTGATACTGACTCTTGCTAAGATGTTAAAATGCAGCTTTTGTATAAGAACCAATAACTAGGAATTAACACTGTGCTCAGGAAGCTTAACCTAGAATTGTTCTTGTCCAGGGGTAAAGACAGAGGAGAGGTAAGTTAAAAACAAACAGGAAAAAAAACCAACTCTGTAATTCATTTAAGTTTTTAAGTTATGCCCATTTAATTCCAAGAATTACCAATCTATTGTATTATTCTTTTTTTGGGTATTATTCTTGATAATTTTTCCCATTAGGAAATAGTAGAGTATCTGTGCTTGAAACTCTATTGAATCTTGTATAAAATATTGATCCAGAAATCCTCAGTCTGACATATTTGAAGGAAGAAATTGGCATAAAGTTTAAATGGATTGTTTAACAAACAGATGGGTTTATATATTAGAGGAAGTCATTTAGGATAGGCTTTGAATAATTTTGTTAGCAGAAAGTCTTCACCTGCTGCTTTACTTAAATTAAACCTTCTAACCAAATTAAATAAATGAGGAGCTTCCTGGGTACTAACCAGTGAAGACCTTAGGAACTACAAATTTCAGTGTAGTCCCAGGATGATACTAGCAGGAAAAAAGGAAGTCCTCCCAGTAGCCAAGTGAGATTTGTGCATATTTGTGCTTACCATAAATAATTATGTTTCCAAATGTGTCTTCTTTATTGGTTCTGACAATAAAAACCCAGGCCTCCCACGATGCTCATGAAATGGAATTTTAGGCAACAGGTTTAAATTTGAGGATATCCTGCCTAATCCTTCTGCGTTCCTTTTACACACCACTGCACCAACTCAAGTAACGATCAGAGGAGTATTGACAAGAATTTTGAGTTCCCAGCATTCTAACTCCACCAGCCTCCCAGGTGGATGTGCTGAGAGAGTGCTCCTCAGACGCTCCTTTTTCAGAGGCTCAGTGGGGAATGCACTCCAGATACTAGTGTAGGAAGACCAGGAACGTCTGTTCTCAGACCTCCTGGAGTGAGTGTGGCAGATACTGTTCTGATCATTGCTTACCCAACAGTTTCTTGAGAATAGAACGCCCTAGTATTTTGTGTTTTTTTTTTAAAGAAACTTTTATAGAGGGATAATACACATACACCAAAAGCACCAAAGCTAAGTGCATAGCTCAATGAATTATTGCATATGTGTTCACTTGTGTCATCACCACACAGGTCAAGATACAGAAAATTTCCAGCAGCTCAAGAGATTCCCTCTTGCTTCTTCCCAGTCTGTATCCCCCAACCCCATGGGGAGGTAATCACTATTCTCACTTGTATCCCATTGACTATTTTGCCTGTTCTTAAACTTTGTATGAGTGGAACCATACACTATGTTTTCTTTTAAACCTGGGTTCTTTCACTCAATTCCTATGCGATTCATCATGTTGTTGTATGTACCAATAGTTTGTTCTTTTTTATTGCTGTGTAGTATCCCGTTTTATGCATATTCCACAATTTATTTATCTATTCTTCTGTTGTTGGGCATTGAGTTGCTTCCACTTTGGCTAATGTGAATAAAGCTGTGATAAACATTTTTATGCACGTGATTTGTGGACATATATACTCATTTCTCTTGGGTAAACCCTAGATTTGGAATTGCTATCGTGGAGTTGGCTGCATTTAGCTTTAGCAGAAACTGCCACATTTGTTTGCAAAGTGGTTATGCTATTTTACACTCCCATCAGCAAGGTACAAGAGACTCAGTGTCTCCACATTCTTGCTGTCACTTGGCACTGTTTATCCTTTTAATTTTAGCCCTGCTGGTTGTTGTCTTGTGGTATTTCATCGTGGTTTTAATTTGCATTTCCTTAATGAGTAATGATGCTGAACTCGTTTTCATATACTTATTTATGTTTGGCTATTTTGTTTTGTGAAATGTCTGTTCAAGTCTTTATGTCTACTTTCAGTTGAGCTGTTCTTTTTTTTTTTCCTTACTGATTTGTAGGGGTTCTTTATGTATTCTGAACATGACTTTTGTCAGAAATATGTACTGTGAGTATCTTCTCCCAACATGTGATTTGCCTTTTTATTCTCTTAATGGTCTCTTTCAATGAAATAATTTTAATGAAATCCAACTTGCCAAGTTTTAGAGTAGTGCTCTTGGAGTCCTGTTTAAAAAGTTGTTGCCTATCCCATTATATGGTATCAGTCAGGTTTGAACCACAGAAGCAGAACCACTGGGAAATATATCACTGTATTAAGAGATTTATTAAGACAATAGGAATTGTCTTATGTGGTTTTGGAGTCTGCTAGGTAAGTTCAAAATCTGTAGGGCAGGCTATCCGGAAGGGCAGGATGGAACTCTCGGCATGAGCTGAAGATGCTGTACACAGGCAGAATTTCACCAGGAAAGCCTGCTCTGGGGGCCTTCCACAGATTGGATCAGGCCCACCGGATTAACTAGCATAGCCCCCTTACTGAAAGTCAACTTTCATCGTATCTACAAAACGCCTTCACCACCACGGAACAGATTAGTATCGGAAGGGGAACTATCGCCTCGTGGAGTTGTCACCTCCAAATATCATCGTAGTCATTCACACATTTTTCTGTTTTCTTTTATAAGTTTTATTGTTTCACTTTTTCATTTAGTTGTGTGATCCATCTGGAAATAATTTTCTTGTACATGGTGTAAAGCAGGGGTTGAGGCCACTTGGGGTACGGTTATGAGGCAGCGATATGCTCAGAGAAGATGGGCTCTGGCCCTTGCCCCAGGGAATGGGTCACAGATTGATCCAATCATGGTAATTTTTTGTTCCTTTCATTTATTTAGCAAATACGGAATTTTTGAGTGCTTACGATGTGCCAAGCCTTTTCTCAGTTCTGAGTGTACAACAATAAATAATCTAGGTAAAGTTCCTGCTCTTATGACATCTCCCTTTGCAAGTAATTGATTAGAGATTAGGGATGTGATGCCATCCTGGGTAATGGGATCTGAAGGGAAGTGTGCTATGGACATCTGGGGAAGGTGTTTCTCCTTGATAAAAGGGAGACTTTCAAAGAAAAACTCCCTGCCTTGCATACGGGAGCACATGATATTTGCTGCTGCAGCAGTCAGGTTCTAACCCCTAGGGTAATACCCAGAGAATGACAGAGAAGCCAACCCAGAACTCTGCAGTCTTTGAGTTCCTTTATTAACTGATTCTGGAATGGCCTATGTCCAGGTTCCTTATGTGACATAATTAAATAGCCTTATTGTGTAAGCCAAACTAGGGCATTCTGTTAGTTATATGTAGTTATATATACATAGATTCCTTGGCAAGACACCACTGCTCTCTAATACTTGTGCCATAACTTACATCAGTTCCTTTCATCATCCAGCTCCAGCCTTAATTCTGTCTTCCATCTTAGACACACACTGCAGAACTTTTCCAGCTCCCATTCTAATTTGCTTTGGCCTAAATAAATCAAATTGTTCCCTTCTGCTTAGATCACTGCCCTAAGTTTCCACCTCAAATCTATATCCACCTCAATTTTCCTGCCACGTCTATCTTCCCTTTCTAGTTTGACTCCCGTCTCCCCAACCCACACATACCAAGCCCAATTGAAAGGGTAGGCACTAGGGTAGGCACTAGATTATGGTTATATAGAGTTTGAGCCAGAGGTGGTGCAAAGCCAAACGAAAAATGATGCCGAGGAGGAACAAAAACTAAAAGCTTTGTCCAGAAGCCAGACCTCAGAGATTGAAGTGGACATACAGCAGAGCTGAGGGAACATGCTGTCCCAGAGAGATAGAGAATAGCTGCCTGATAATTTCCAGTTACCATATGGCCTAATATACTTACTGCAATTGAGTTCCTTGGAAGTCCCCTGTGTTCTTGTAATAAAGCTTCTTAAGCCACCTTGAAAGGATTTCTGTTTCTTGGAAACAAGTCACCTAGACTGTGTGGCTCTTGTAGCCCCAAAAGGGGCCTTATTCTTTCAAGTGTACAATTCCCTCTGTTAACGAAAGTTAGCAAGTGTTTGGAAGTTAAGCCAGGTACGTCTGTTAAGTGCACTTCCAAGCTGTCCAGCAATGCCTTTCGTAGATTCTAGCTTAGGATTCTGAGACAGGGAACAATGCTTCCTCAAGCCTTCCTCACGGTGAGTTTCTTAATTCCTAGAGTTCCTTTCTTGAGAACCTAGGAGAAGTGTTTAACTTCTGTCTTAGTTTAGGTTCTTCCCCAAAACAGAACCTGGGACAAGGACTTGAGCTCAGGTAGTTTATTAAGGAGAAAGCAAACAGAGAGTGACACAGGGTGGGAAGAAAAAGTCAGCAAGTGGTGTATTATAGGACTGGTTACAGCTGCAGGTGACTGGGTTCAACTCCACTGGAAACTTTCTGAAAACCCACGTAGAATATGCTTTAATATCCACCTGCTCTGTCCACCATTGGTTAGGGTTTGTCCCCGGGATGTTAATTCTCCTGTGCTTTTGGGTTATTCTTCACAAAGGATGAAAGAACTCTTGTGGCTTCAGAAAAACCCTGGAGGCAGAATAGCTGAGAGTTACAGGGGCACTCGATATGGGACACTGGCAGTGAACGTGGGAACTGTTCAACTTCATCTGAAATCAGAGGTCAACTAAGGGGATACCATCTTCTATATCCTCTCTTTGGGGGTCAGGGTTTTATCCTAGCATCATTAGACTTGACTGTGAGCCCTGAAAAGCAAGGACCCTGGAAGTACATATGGTAATCCTCTGTGACAGAACTGCTATCTGCTCACCAACAATCCATGGCCTCTTCTTCTTCCTAGGTACTCGGCTGGCCCATATTTCCCAGCCTTCCTTGCAGTTAGGGGTGATGAACTCACTGAGTCCCAATCAATGGAATATGAGCAGAAATAATGTGTACCATTACTACCAGACCTCATCCATAAAAATCCTCCCAGCTATACTTCTCTATGTTCTGTTCCCTTCTGCTGGCGCAATTTTGATTCTCAGGTGACCTTGAGACCACATGCTGAAGATAGCAGGGCCTGGGTCCTTGAATGCCTGTGTTACACAGCATCTGTTACTCCCTCTCCTCCCATTACTCCAGCCCCACCTCACCCACCTGAAACTGCCTTGCTCTGAGAGAGAGAAACTTCTATGGTGGTAGGGCCATTACACATCTGGGGATTAATTTATTGCTGCAGCTAGCCTAGCCTAACTGATATACCTACCACAATAGTTTACCATTGCCCAGGCACAGAATTTATTCTTCAGGTGTCTTTGAATTACATTATTTACGAAAGTTTAGAAATACAATTATAAAACTAATACATGATCATGTAAGGAAAAAATACAAGAGAGCCTAAAGTCAAAGTAAAAGACTTCTGTCTGCCTCCTCACCCCACTTCCAGCCCCACTCCCATTTGCAAATCACGTTTTAAGTATTTTGGCCTTTATTTTCCTGACTGTTACCTCTATATAATCACCTCTGCTTCTAGTATTATCAACATTTAAAAAAAAACCAAAACATTTAGTGGTATCTCACTATGAAAGACAAGTAATTACCACAGATTTTTTTTTTTTAACGTAGGAAAGTAGAAAAAAGTACTAGGTAGAAGGAATAATGTGATGGTAGAAGAACCTTACACCTGCTTTAATTATATGAAAGAGAAGCAGCATGGTGATATGAGATAAACACAAAATTTGAAATCAAATTTGTGCGGAGTTTAGCTTCTGCTTATTTACAAAGCTAGAAGATTGTTATGAGATAAAACAATGCATCTGTAGGTGTTTTGCTATGAGTTCATCTCTAACGATGTTTGCGGGGTCTTCACCCTAGATGGTGGGTGCCAATTAATCTCATTGTCAAATCTCATAAATCAAACTCTTCTGGACATCTGTGACAGATCTTCCATTACTGAATAAACAATTCCACTCAAGCCTACACCTCTTGCTCCAGCCAACAGAGGGCAGTAAGAGACACAGAGTGCATTTGCTTTTAGAGCAAGGAAAGTCTTGCTTAGAAACCTCAGATTTGAAATTGTTGTCAGCCTATCAAAATGTTGTCAGATTTGAATTGCTGGCAGCCTGTCAAAATGTTGGCCAGAAGCCCAGAAGTATATAAAATCGCCCTTCTCAAATGATAGCTCAATCAAAAAGAACTTGAAAAAACATCCAGTGTATTTTTCTTTTTCCTTTTTTAAAATTTTTATTGGGGAATATTGGGGAACAGTGTGTTTTTCCAGGACCCATCAGCTCCATGTCAAGTCGTTGTTTTTCAATCTAGTTGTGGAGAGCGCAGCTCACTGGCCCATGTGGGAATTGAACCGGCGACTTTGGTGTTATGAGCGCTGCGCTCTAACCACTGAACCAACCGGCCGCCCCCAGTGTATTTCTTGAAACATCATAAAATAATACAAATTCCATATTAATTTAGAAATATTCAAAATTATAATTAGACACTTTACTTAACCATCAGGTATCAGCCATGAGAAGATTATGGTCCTATTGGTAACGGTGTTCTTATATGAGGAAAAGAGCTCATTTTCTTGTTCTCTGTGTTATGTCCAAACTGCTGATTCATGTTCCTAAAGAAATGACATCATCTAAAATCTACCACAGAGTATTCTTCTTTGGTGAAACTCTTCTCCTTCTGTCTGATTACATGTTCCACTGTGGAATTTTTTAGACTGAAAAAATAACAAACTCCTAACTGACGACTCAGTAATGGAAATTTCATAAATCCTTAAATTACATGAATAAATCATGGAGGGAGTATGCCTTAGACAGGATGTGCTACTATGGATCAAAAGATACATGTTAGGCTTTCAGACTTGGAAAGCCAGTCATTTTTTCCATTGCTACTTGATCTTAGAATTTGGATACATATTGATTAATTCCAAGTTTAGGCGGGTGGGTAATGTGGGAGAGTGGGTGTAAGGGAAGAAGGAAGAGGTGAATATACCTCAACATCATTCCTGTTTTCAAAAAAATTGTTATTATTTATTTTTCAACATCATTCTTAAACTTCTTTGTCAGAAGGAAGCCTTCCAGGATAGCAGTTGGGAGCATCGTTTTAAATAAACATTAGTTGCCAGAACAATAAAAAATCTGACACATACATAAATGTAATATTTAAAATAAATAATAAATTATTAATATATATTTTAAACATCTCTATATAATAATAAAGAAATTGGTATTTATCAGAAATTTTCTTAAATGCACAATTCATTCTCAATTTTTCTGCATGTATTGCTAGACTCTTGAGTGAGAATCCTCACTGACCCTATGGGTTTGCATATTTAAGTAGAAAAGGATAACAGTATCCTTCAAATATTAAGAATTTATTTGGTATAAGTGTTAGAAAAGAAAGTTGCCTTTTTAGGTAAAACTCATCAGGAGGCAGTATTGTGAGGTGGTTAATAGATAGGGCTCTGTGTCAGACGGATCTGGTCTCCTACTTCAGCTCTACTACTAATGAGCTGTGTGATCATGAGGAAGTTACTTAGCCTCTCTGTGCCTTAGTTTCCTATCTGAAAAATAGGGGTAATGATAAAATAGGGATAATGCTCAACTCATAGGGTTGGTATACTTGGAATATGCTAAGCACTCAGTAAATATTGTTGTGTTTTCTTTTTTTTAGTGTCAGAAATCATTTTCGTAAATGCCTAATAAATGTTAGCTGCTGCTATAATGATGTTGGTCCATAACTTCAGTAAATATCAGTCATTTAATTTTTCAAACAGCCTTAGCTCCTCTACTACCTGCATCTGCAAACCTAGGAGTATCCACACTCTGATGCTTGTTCCTGCTCTAACAAGAATTGTATAGCATCTTTCATAATTAATTGTTCTTGATAGGGATAATCCATGCAGATTGGAGAGGCCAGGACTAGAATGGAAGCAGATTCATGGCTAAGCCTGCAAGTCTGAACATGGGAACAAGGGCATGGGGCATGTATTTAAGACTGAATTTGGGACATCAGCTTACACAGGAGAAGGAGGTTGTAGGGGAAGGAGAGGAAGAAGTATGGAGATAACATTAGCCAATTGTTTATACGGATCCTGGATCCTGGGTATGTAGTTTGAGCAGGCAATCACTAGGACTTAAATCACCAGGACCTGGAAGGTCTTTTTATACAGCTGGCATTCACGATAGTCAACTGATACTAGCACCCCAGTCATGAGGACACTGGGATTGAGGCAAAAAATCCACACTCTGCAGAGAATGAGGTACCAGAAGGTATTTGGTTTGGGGAAAATTGGTAAAAGAGAAACTACGGGGGAAGCTAGGATTTGTTTCAAGGAAATGAGTTAAGATTTTCTTGGGCAGGATGACCCTTGGGTATGTGGCTTCTGTCCATATAAACCATTTGAGTCACCTAAAATCAATGTGTCAGCACCATTCCGTTGGCTCAAGTTCACATGATTTCAAGTGAGGGAAAGATGCCTGCTGGTCAGTGGAGCTATCTGTTCCCCAGTCAGCCCTCCTGGAACGGGAGCCATCCATGGGCTCCCTCGATGATTCCGAAGGTTCACATCTCAGAGCACTTTGGGGCATCTACTCAGCTCCTCTGATTGAGTAGGAGGTGTTGGGGAAAGTGTTGGAAAGTTCCCCCAAACAGAAGAAATGGGATCAGGGCCCATGGAGATCTTGGTCCAGACTCGAGTCCCAAGCACTGGATGGGGACTAGAAATTTTGGGAGAAAGTGCTCCAAGGAGAGAGGCTATGCAGGACCCAACTTCCGGGCCCTGCTTGCCCAGGCCCAAGGGTGATACTTATCTTAGGTCAGAGTTCATCAACAGCTCCTATATATTAACTTATTTAGCTAAATAGCCGTCTGAGAACGGGATTGATCTAGAAAAAGGAGGACCCTACTCCTGACAGTTAAATGCACCTAGCTATGAAGGTTAAGCATATCGGACAGTGCTTGGGCTCTACCCCGGACCAATTATTAATGAATCAGAGTCTGTGGGAGTGATGGCCTGAAATCTGATTTTTAAAAAGTCTCCCCAGGTTGTTCAATGTAGCCGCAATTGAGAGCCACTATTCTAGATGTTCCTTACCCCAGGTTACTCTCTCTCGGTTTGATTTCTGGGATTCCACGTGGTAGTTACTGACCACAAATAACTGTGCTCTCCAGCCAAGTCTGTAATATTTAAAATTGGGGACCCCTCACTTACACATTACTTCTGTCAGCCACAGATTTTGTAGCTCTTAGGGCACCTTTCCAAAAACTCTGACTTCAGTCTGGTGTGCTTTCTTGCCCGGTGCGCCTGTTTTGCATTGACCATATTGCATACATTTATTCAGTCATTATAGAGCTATCATCCTCGGTATTCTTGGAATCAAACAAATGGGTTGTTTCGCTAAAAGTACTCTGAGGGCTTTTCTTATTTTTAAACCATAAAGGAAGTGGAAATTAACTTGGTTTGGAGAATTTTGAGAAGCTTTAGAATATCATAAATGAGATTGAAAATAATTGCTATAGAAATACCTCACTCCTTTAAAACAAGGAAACCCTAGCAGAAGACTTAACCGTCAGCCCTTTCTAAGAGTTTTTCTGTGCAGTTAAGCAGGAAGTGTTGGGGAAAGTGTTGTTCCAGGCATTTGTAGGTGTTTTCTTCCCCAGGACAAAGAAAGTGTACTGAAGACAAGAAGCCCTGAATTCTTGCTCTGAATTCCCTTCCTCCCCTCCCTCCCTCCTTTCCTTTCTCCTTCCCTGTTTTCCTCCCTCCCTCCCTTCCATTCATTTATTTTACCCCTTAAATGGCTTCAAGGTGCTCCTGCTGGAGGAAAGTAGATGGAACAAGCAAGCTACCAGAATACTTTTTAGCCTCCAAATCTGATTTTTATTAGGAAAAGGAAGAAACTGCTTCATTCGGAGCAACTACTTTATTTTACAAAATCCTTCCTCAGCAAAGTATCCATCTACCAGTTTTCTAAGTTCTCGCTGATAGATGCTAGCCTGTGAAGCCAACCGCATTTATGTGTGGCCTTCCTGTGACAATTTAAATGTCACTCAGAAAAACTGACATTTAATAATAATTTTGATGTTTAAAGTACCTTTACATCTTTTATCTCCTTGGCGTCTGACACCAACCTGGTGAGGGTCAAGGGACAAGACATGTAAGTCTAGTCCCATTTCCTTTTCCTGTTGTACAAGTGAAGGACTGAGACTCAGCTTAAGTGGGTCTGGAAAACATTCAGTGAGTCAGAATCAGGACTCCGTTCCTGGGTGTTGGAGTTCATAAGTCTGGCATCTCCTCACTACTGAGCTGTGAAAATGTTCACTCCCCCACATTTATTATTGAAGACTGTATTAGTCTGGGTTCTCCGGAGAGAAACAGAATCAATAGGAAATTATATATATATATATAGAGAGATTTATTATAAGGAATTGTCTCATGAGGTTATGGAGGCTGAGAAGTCCCAAGTTCTGCTTCCGGCAAGCTGAAGACCCAGGAGAGCAGATGATGTAATTCTAGTCTGAGTCCAAAGGCCTGAGAACCAGGAGAGCTGATGCTGTATATTACATTCCAAGTCCAAGCCCGAAGTCAGGAGAAGACCAATGTCCCAGCTCGAAGACAATTAGGCAGAGAACCAATTCTCCCTTACTCTACCTTTTATTTTACTTAGGCCTTCAAAGGACTGGATGAGGTCCAGCCATACTGGGGAGTGCAATGCTTTACTCATTCTAGCAGTTCAAATATTAATCTCATCCAGAAACACCCTCACAGAAATACCCAAAATAATCTTTGACCTAATGTTTGGGTACCCCCATGGCCCCGTCAAGCTGTCACATACAATTAACCATCACAAATACCCACATAATTGTGTGTACCTCTCAGTGCTAAGACATTCCTGGTACTGCCCCATTCTGTGTCCACTCCCTGGAAGTCAGGAACCCAAGTTGCCCGTTTGGATCTCACATGAACTGGCTGTGGTAGACCAATCATTTCATCTCTATGAGTCTCAGTTTTCTCAAAAAGAAGGGGGTCAGGTTTAGATGACTTTGTAGGACACAGCTCTAAACTGATATTTCTGTTTAGATTCTGTAATTGAATTCTAGGAAAGATTTAAAAACTGATTTGACTTCCGTTTCATTCAATGCTGTGTTCTGGCTCCAAGAAAAGCATGAATATTATGGGTACTTAATGATCTAGTAAAATTAACACAAAGGGGTGATAATGCTGTATAATTGAATCCATAAACAAAAGTGTGAAAAATTACGTGGTCAACTTTGTACTGAGTGTCATGGTAGATCCAGATATAATGCTGCCCTTGTACCAGGGACATTATAATCTATTGGAGAGATAATTAGCACATAAGAAATTCTGATATGATTTAGAATGAAGTATAGACTACAGGTGCCATTACCAGACAGAGGGTGGTCAATGAGTAAGGCTTACCTTGAAGTAGGAAGTAGTACTTGGGCTGGGTTTAAGAAACAAAACAAACAAACACATGGGAAAGATTAGGATGCATAAAAGGAGGATTTTTCTGGCCAGGGAAGAAACCCAGGCAGCGATAAGCAAGAATTATTTGTATGACAGTGAATGGACCAGGCAGATATGTTTGGATAAGAGGGACTGCCAATAGAAGACAACAAAGGAAAGGCAGTATTTGAAGAAGGTGTCATCTGACAGCAATGGGAGGATGGATTGAAGGGGAGTCTCAGAAACTAGCTACCTCTTACTAGTGCCTATTATGTGCCAGGCTCTGTGATAGGATTTTATGTGTATTAATTATCTCGAATCATTGCAACAATTTACAAAGTAGGTTTTATTATCTCTCCATTTTACAGATAAGGAAATTCAAGCTCAAAGACATTAAGAAACAATCTGAGGCCATCCAGCTGACAGGAGGCTCAGTAAAAAATCTAACCCACTTTGGTCTGACTCCGTAGTAACCCTGTATTCTACCATCCCACACTGCCTCCCCAGAACTAGGAAGCTGTTGGTATTGCCATTCCCCCAAATCAGCCAAAACTTGATCCCTTGGTGGATTTTGCCATCATGGCAGCCAGTTACTGAGCAGCCACTCTGTGGTTTGTCTTAAGGACAGGTTCTGACCCAGTGGGTGGCCGGCAATGTGACTGAGGACAGAGGAGCCCGTGAGACTGACAGCTGCTCACAGTACTGATTCCCAGAGGTATGCTGCGGAGGCAGCAAAGGACAGTCCTTTATTTGTACCAAATACAGAATAACCATTGGTCATGCATCAGTTGTTTCAGCAACACCTGCACGTTCATGGCCTTTGAGTACAAATTAAAAACCAAATTTCAGTTCCAACATGAAAGTTATTTACGTGAACTGCTCTACAATCATACAGAAGATCCGAGGGAGAGCCAGAAGTAGAAGTTATAGTTTATAATCTCCACATGTCCTTTGTTAGTTTCCCAAAGAAATCAGAAGAGGGATGATTGTATGTTTGGGGCGGGGGTGGGGGAGATGCGGGAGGGGAAAGAGATCCGATTTCTGTATAAGAATTTCTTTTAAATTATATAATAAAGACAAATAATTGTATAAACCATAGTTCTGGAAGACCTAGGTCTTCTCTGTCTTTAAAAATAGAGTTGATACCCTGCACCCCACATCACTGATGCAGTTCAACCCAGACATAAACAGTCTGATTACATCACAGTTGCACCTCCAGCTAGCTTCTCTATTGAGACCTTCCAAGGTGTAAATTGCAGTTGTGAATTAATCATTATTCTCACTGAGTCAGACTCTTAATTTCCTCTTGAAGCTTTCTATTATTAATTTTTCTTGAATTGGTTAATGTGAGGACAACCTCAGTAGAAATTATTCAGCAATCCGCTACTAAACATGCACAATTGTTTTTATTATGCACTCTTAACTATCGCATGGAATTTTATATGTGGAAAAGTCATAATCAACCACTTATTCTCAAATTCTGTTTTAATTCCTTTATAATCGTTCATTTTCAAGAGTTCAGGATTTTTATCAGGCTCTCCTTTGCCTTTCACACCCTGAACCCTACAATGAAAGCCGCTTTCAGGCTTTTCAGAAAGTCACCTATTTCAGAAAACAACATCAGTAAATGTTTTGTACGACCGCTTTTCAAAAGTAATATCTCTTCTCTGCCGTTAGTACATCAACAAAGCTGTTGTAACAGTCTCATTATGATAAAAATAAGTCAGCAAAACTGGTCATTAATCTGTCAAGAGGAGGATGTATAATTCCTCTATTTTCCAGAAGTTTTCAGTGCTGGAGCTGAGGGCTTTTAATGAAAGTGCCTCATTAATAGCATCTAGAGGAAAGTTGCTCCTGTGTCTTAGGAACCACTGGGACTCAGTAGGGGTCTAACCAGGAGAAGTCTAGCATTTGGCGCAGAACCCCTTACTGGAGTATCGGGCACTGGGGATGCTGACCTTCTCATACCTATTTGGTAAGCATGCGTGTTCAGTGGGTTCTAGTCTGGGCCTGAGGCTGGGAAAGAGAGAACCAAGATACAGCAACGGGAACCAGTTTGATGCTTAGCAGATACCCACTTTTTCAAAGAGGTGAAATCCAAAAAGAGTCAGAAATCCAAGGAAGAAGTCAGCATCTGGCTCATTTGTCAAAGAGCCACTAGTTTGGGATGCAAGGAGCAGGGCTTCTTCTCGAAAGAGCTGTCTCAAGGCCAGGTGCTAGTACCAGGAGGAGATAGGACAGCAGCAGGGTATTCTAGGACCTCTGCTCAGTACACTCCTAGAATTCTGTCCCTCTGTGGTACTCAGCCCACCTGTGGATACTAGTTGAATGTCTTCCTTCTAAGCTCCACAAAGTTAGAGACTCGACCTGTCCTGCTCAGCCCTGTCCCCACGGCGTCAGCTCTGTGTTGTGTCTTGTCAACATGGGGGCAGGGGGCTCTACCGGCTCTCACCCAGATCACGGTCATAGCCTCCAGACAAATCTCCCACTTCTCCTTTCCACACACTGCCACCTCCTCTGCAACCTCCCCTTCACCTAGCTAATTTCTTCCCATCCTTCAGCTCTCCCCTTAACAGTCATTTCCTTGGAAAGTCCTTCCATGAAACCCTGGTCTCCCTGGTAGTCACACCAGTAGCTTTTTTTTCATAGCACTTTCCCCAGCTTCTGATTCATGCATTATTGTCCTTATTTGATTAATGTCAAATTACAAGTCTAGTGTGACTTGACTTGCAAATTCCATAAGTGTGGGGAATGTACACATTTTGCTCAGTGTCTGCAACAAAACAGGAACGAACCCTAAATATATGTTGAATTAGCTCATGAATACTTAATTTAATGAGAATTGGAGCATCGAGAGGACCGAGGAGTGGAGGGCCCTGGGCCTTGTGAACCAGGCAAGAGGGAAGTTACTAGAATCGGGGAAGGATGGAATTAGAGCAGCTTGACACGAAGCCACCAAGAGGTGGTCTGGAAGGGTGTAAGCACCTCCTGCCTCAGCTTTGGAGGGGCCTCATTTAACTCTCCCAGCAACCCTGCACTTAGGTACAGGTGAGGAAGTGACACCTTAGGTACAGATGAATAAATGACACCTTGCCCAAGATCACACCGTTGGTCAACTGAAGATCCAAGACTCAAATGGCCTCTAAGTTCAGGTGGCCCCATCACACCAGAGCCACTTCTCTTTTGTGTGAGATCAGGTAGCAGATAGATAATTACTAAGGCGTTTGTCTGGGACTTTTCCTGTCTTGTTTCTGCCTGTCTCACTCTCAGTAACAGCAGCAGCATCTGTGTTACTCATTTATTGATTCTTCCAGCTTGAGGACCGGACATTACCTAGAGGTTTGGGCAGAACATCTGTATTCCAGGCTTTGCTGTTAGGGATTGTCTTCTGCTGATTCCCGTGGGCTCTGTCACGGCCAGAATGCTGCTGGAGCTGCTCAGGAAGCCAGATGGGAGCTTGTCACCCTGCGGAGTTGCTGGTGGCAGACAAAGTGGTAGAACAGACAGCAAGCAAGCTGGACTATGGATGTTCCTGTCTCGGGAAAGGCTTTGGGGTAGCAACAGAGAAGGCGGCTGAGAAAAGTGCCAGAGACGGGCTCTGTGACAGCAAGTCAGATGACATCCCGTTCGACGAGTGGAAAACATCAACCACATTCCCACACAGACTGGGGACTTTAGCAGAAGAAAGACACGCTCCATTTTGTCACTTGCTTTAATATGCAAGTTTTCTGAGAGAGGAAATCTGTGGTATTAGGAGAGATACTTTCCTGAGTGTACTGTATACTACCAAAGGTATGTTAAGGAATTGGACACTTATTGCCTTCCCACTCTTTGTACAGTTGTGTTTCTATTGATCGAAGGAATTGCCCCGGTACCCTTTTGGGTTTGCTTCATTGATTCACAGCCTTGATTTTAAGCCATTTTGTAAAAACAGAATTTGCACCTAATGAGAAAACCTTTCTTTTTAGAAACAATTTCTCCTGAGCCATTTAGAAATTGTCTCTGAATCCTGTCTCTGCTTCAATTCCATGACATTGAAAATGTAGTCTATACAAGGAAGGTCTCAGAAAATGACGATATTTAGTATCTTTTTAAAATTTACCTAGAATTCTCATTTCTAGATGTTTATGCAAAACTGAATTTCTGTACTTCTGTCCCTTTTTCAAACAATTCTAAAAGCTTTATTTCAAATATCTTTGCTCATTTACCTTTTGTTAACAAGGTTTTGTATCAGACAAATGCCTTCGATGGAAAAAGTAAATGGCTCTAGGAAGATAAAGACATACCGTCCCTTACCTTATAGGCTGTGAAATATTCTTCCTGTGTCCTTGGCATTCTTTAATGACTTTTGTCCTTGTATCTAGATAGGTGATATCTGCAGTGATACGTGAATGTGTTTAGAATCAAACTTTGAAATGTCGAACCACTGGCTATTTTAAATACGAAATCAATCACATATCTGAGTCATTTTAGAAACAAAGGTTACATAACACACTTATCCCTCCATACTGTATTTTTGGAAGCTATTACAGACTTAAGATGTTCCTTAAATAAGGCATTATATTTATCATTTATCTCAAGCCATCTTTCCCCTTAGTTGTGCACATGTTTGAAGCAGGGAACTTACAAACATAACATGAATCCACTGATTTGGTATTTTATTCATGAAGTGAAAGCTTACGCTTTCTCACAGCCTTTCCAATTTTTTTAACTTGACAGTTGTTGAAATAAGTGTCATAGAAGCTCAGGTTCAAAGGCCCTTTTGGAACATGTCTAAAGACCGTAGGTGCCCTTAACATGCTCGCTGCTCAGGAACTGGGCCTTGGGCACCAGCGAAAGGCTCTCAGTCCTAGGAATGGAATGGAAGCCCTTCAGGCCTCCCTCTGAACTTGCTTCCTGTGTCCATCTTGCAAACCCCAGACTTGTATTATTCTCACTCTTGTCTCCAGGACTTGAAGCTTTAGACCTTTCCTGGCTTCCCAAGATGTGTTTCATTCATCTTTGCTTTATCCAGCTTCAGTCTAATGTCAGGCTCTGGCTCCTTTCGGCTCCATTTCCCCCCTCAGGACAGTCTGGCCCACCTCAGAAGGGAAGATGGGACAAAATTATTTCCTAAGTGTGAAACATACCTATCATCTAATTTGGAAATATTTTGATTTTGGTTTATTCACTCAACAGATATTTATTGAGCACCTACTCTATGCCAGGCCTGTGCTGGGAGCTGGGTATAATGCATGAAATCATCAGGTTTGTCTGTCATCACCTGGCTGACCAATGAGTGGGGAGGCAGACATTACTGGAAAAGTCACACAAATACCTACGTAAATAATTAGATGGAAAGAATGGTTTAGGATGCCTTGAAACTGTGTCAGGGTGACTTGATCTGTAAGGAAGGTGGTGGGAGAGAAAGCAATGGGATGATTTTTTTAAAAAATTTTTTTATTGGGATAGGGGAACAGGACTTTACTGGGGAACAGTATGTACTTCCAGGACTTGATTTTTTTTTTTTTTTTTTAAAGACACAGTCCTGTTATGCAGCTTAATCTGGCTCTTCTCAATCTTGGCTACATGTGGAATCTCCTGGGGAGCTTTACTAAATACCCAAGCTTGGGCTTCATCCCCGAGATTCTGATGTACTTGGTCTGTGCATCAGTATTTCTTCTACAGCTTTCTATGTGATTCTAAAATGGGGCAGAGTTAAGAGTCACTCTTTTAAACTTATATGTGTATGGTTTCAATGTCCTACACTTTTATCTGCTGTTTAAATGCAAATCATCTGTATCGGATAGACCTAACTAAAAGTTTCAATAAAGTTGGTAACAATATTTACCATTCCTTAGTTATGTGGAGTAACTGCCAATAAATACCTTGCAAGCTGTACTTCTGTTATCTTTAAAATATTTTCTCTTGTGAAAGTAACATGAGCATATTATTAAGCATTTGAAGAAGAGAAGAAAAATGGAGACATGTCCATAAACTCACTATTCTACTATTATACAAGCACTAGGAGAATTTTGGTGTATGGTCTTCTCCCTTCCCCCATGTATCTGTGTAGATAATAAATTAAATGATGATTTATAATCTACAAAATAATTTTGATATGAATTATATATTATATAATATATATCACTAAATTATATTTTTTGGACTGAGGAAAATTCTTGAATCCTGTGACCCCACCTCCCACGACCCCTAGCCAGCTCAGTACAGATTCCTGTCCTCAGCTCTTGATCAAGCATTGCTCTCTGGCTTGAAGGAATAAAACTTAGCTTGGCCAAGGTCACGGTGACCTCCTAACTGCCAAACTCATACACTCTTCAGCCCCTATTTAACTACTCTCTGCAGCGTTTGGCACAGTTGCCCCTTGACTTCTTGAACACCATTTCCTCCCCTATTTTTCTTCCTCTTTCTCTGAAAATTCTTCTTAGTTCCTTTTGGAGTTCTTCTTTCTGGTCCTAGATATTGGGGTTCCCCACGGTTCTATCTCTGGCCCTTTCTTTTCTCTACCTACTCTTTCCACAGGATTTCATCAAAGCCCAAAGCCTCAGTTCCTATTTATATGCTGATAACTCACTGGGAGAAGCCTAATGTACTGAAACCTCCAATGGGCCAATGACATGGCAAGAAATAAAATGCAGAAGTGTGTTGCTGGGGTGCAGCAAGAGATGACTTATATGGAGACAAGCTGTACATTTGAATGGTGACCTGTTTTTCCCTCGTCACCATCCTCTACCTCAAGTCCCGCCTAAAATAGAATAAAGACAGCAGACTGAGCCCCACCATTCCTCTTCTCACAGATTTTTCACACCTAAGCACTGTCGAGTCCAGAACTTGGGTCTATGGGACCATGTCTGCACACCCTCAAATGGTGTATATCTTTTGCAGGGTTTGTTTGGAAGTAAAATAGTAAAAAGTGGCCTTTCTTGAGTTCCCAGTCATCATTCTCACAAATCTTTGAAACTGAACTGATCTCTGTGGCCTAGCTAATGCCCAAATCTATTGTGCCAGTTCAAGCCTCCCATCTGATTGGCTCACGCAACTACCTAACTGACCTTCACCCAGCTGGGCCACGTTCCCCAAGTGGGATCTCCATCTTCTTGCAAGAACCTTTGTGATTAGATGCCCTAGCACAGTGGTTGGCAGTGCCACTATTCTACCCACTTGCTCGTGTCGGAAATTTGAGAGTCAACCTAACTTTTCTCTCCTCTCCATGCCTATATTCAGTCATGGTTGGGTTCCGTCTCATAAATAACTTTGAAGTCTGCACTCCTCCCCTCTAGCGTCCACTGTCAATGGCTAGATCCACGTTTCCGTGATCTGTTAAGGCTTAGGGTTAAGGCTTATGAGTGGAGCCAGTAGCCCTCTTGGATTTGAAAAAGACAGATAAAACCAGAAAATGAGATCAATTTATTCCATTATTAAGAAAATTAACCTAGTTAGAAAGATTATAATTATACTTCTGAAAATGGAAAGGGTTATACGGTATTTTAAAAGTCGCCATTTATTTTTACTCCCTGAGCTGCTATAGATTATTTTTTAAATAATGATTATCTTACTTTTCCCAAATAACCAAGAAATTGGAGAATTTTTTGTTGGCTTGTTTTCCTTTTAATAACTAGGCTTTTTCTTACCACAACTTAAACTATATCAATCATATATTCTTCAACAACTTTTTTCTTTGGTCCAGACTTCTAAAGCACTTGAGACCAAGAAAATGAGTTCAGTTATCTTAAATCGGAACACAAATATGACTGAAAGATAGAGGTATATTATGGGTCAGGAGAGTGCATTTTGGGGCCAGGAAAGTAAAGCTAGTATTCCTACAACTATACAAAACTAGTACCATTACGTGGATTGAAAAGCCCTCTTCGATATCATTTTTCTGTATTCTCTAAATATAAATCATTGTTAGCAAATAACCGTGGTGAAAAATAACACTGTCACTTAATTTCATGCAGCTGAGGTCTGGCAGAGTTGAAGCATACTGAATGCAATAGCACGCAATTTTAGAATTGAACAATTCAACTCAGAAAAAATAGGAGAAAGGTTACCGTGACAACCTGATCCCATGACTTTGTGTGTGGCCATGTTGTTTCAGTGTTTGAGTCACAGCAGCTGGTTATTGTGATTTATCATCCAGGTAGTTTGGGGGTACAGATAGGGAGTTTCCCTTGTGCAAGCTGAGAAAGGACAAGTACTTTGGACTCTGCAATAGAGGATTATGTGATCTTCAGTGACACTAAGTTAATGGAAATAGTAGTAACTAATAACATTTAGTTTTAAACTATGCCATAAAAATAATGGAATTATGTGCTCTGTAAAAATAATTGCACTGAAATTTAATAGTTAAGTATAATTGTATAACTAGTTTTTATTCATTCAAAATACTGATTAAACCTTAGCATGTGCCAGACCCTACTGTAGGTGCTGGGATTCAGTAAACAAAATAGGGCAGACAAACAACATACAGTTAGTAAATAATTTATGGTATCTAATGTAGTAGAATATGTTAAGGACTATGAGGACAAAATAAAGCAGGGAAGGGGGATTGGGAATTCTGGGGACCATGGGGGTGTGGTATGCCAATTTTAAATTGGCCTCACAGAGAGGACCTCACAGAGACGATGGCATTTGAACAGACTCAAAAAGGTTAATAGGGGGACTCATGTAGACATTTGGGGAAGAATATTCCAGGCAGAGGGAATGCCAGTGCAAAGGCCCTGAGGTAGAAGTATGCTTGTCACATACAAGGAAGCAGTAAGAAAGCTGGAGTGGAGTGAGCGAGGGTGAGAATAGTGAAAGGTGAGATCAAAATAGTAACTGGGCAAGATCATATAGGGCTTTGTAGGTCACTGAAAATGTTTGGCCTTTTTGGAGAGAAATAGGCAGCCACTAAAAGATTTTGAGCAGAGGAGTGACGTGACCAGTTAGAAGGCAATAGCAACAACTAAGGGGGTAGATTTTGGTGACCAGGGGGTTAATAATGGAAATAGGGAGAAGTGGTCAGATTCTGTATTTATTCTGAAAGTAGGAACAATAGGATTTCCTGATGGATTGGACGTGGGGTATGAAAGAAAGAGGAGCGTCAAAGATGACGACAAGGTTTTGGGTCTAAGCAACTGGAATAATGGAATTGCCCCCATTTGAGATGGGGAAGATTACAGATGAAGTGGTGGAGGTGGGGTGGAGAGGGAGAGCAGACTAAAGTTTGAGATATCTATTAGACGTACAAGTAGAGAAAGAGAAGGCAGTTGGGTATACAAATCCAGACTTAAGGGGGGAGGTCTGGGCTGGAGCTCTAAAGTTGGGAGTCATAGGGCAAATAAAACCACAAGACTGGGGAATTCAACCATGGGACAGAGAAGAGACCAGTCTGAGCCCAGTGCACTGTAACAGTGTGATGTTGAGAAGAAAAGATGGAACAAGCAATAGACTAAGGAGAAGCCAGAGAGAGAAACGCCAAACCAAGAGTGTGGGGTCCTAATAATGAAATGAGGAAAGCATTTCCAGGAGGAGGGAATGATCAAGGACTGCTGACATAGTAACGGTCATTGATCTCAGCCACGGGGAGGTCAGTGGTGCCCTTGACTCATCAATGATGAGGGGGAAGCCTGACAGGAGTGGATGCAAGAGAATGTCAGGCAAGGAATGGAGACAGCCTGGAGACAACTCTTTTGATGAGTGTTCTTTCGGGGTGTCACCTAGAAAGAAAGTGGGCTCATGAGGTTTTCTTTGTTTTGTTTTTTTTTAGATAGGGGATTTAACGTAAATAACAATGTAGTATGTTTTTATGCTATATGTGTATGAAATTACTATTTTGTATATTTTTTTATTTTATATTCAAATTTGTCTTTCACACACTATATCCTTTATCCCTAGGACCTTCAATGAGTTAAAACTTTGTCCTTCGTTTGGGATATTGATGCTTTCCTGGCTACAGTAGTATCTTTATTCAGCCTGGATAACGTGGTCAGTCTTTCAGTGTGGAATTTCTCACCAACATGGACTCGAATGCTCCTTGCCTTTCCAACATGCCCAATGAGCTACTCCAACACTACTCCATCCGTAACAGTCTCAGTCTCTATTCCTAGTCTCAGGTTCCACGGTGATGCTGGAGGAAGATGCAGAGCATGCAGATGTGATCTGCCACTCATCCGTCATGTCCAGCACCGTCCAGGCCCTTGGTTGGCACTGTGGTGATTTCCTGTATTTCTTGTTAGTTATCTATTGAATTGATCCCAGTGACTGTTTTAGTCTAGGCTAATGTGATCACTGGCAGATTGTGTGCCACCTGGAAGCTCTACCTCCCAGGCCAAAGGACAGGATGGCTGTAAAACCAGGCAACATCCTTGCAGCCCAGCACAGAGGCAGAGCTCACAGGCAAGCAAGAGAGGGGTATGACTTTCACGCAATAGCAGTAGCAGCTGGCATTTGCAGGAAGGCTCACAGGAGCAATGCAATCCCTTTAGGAATATAGTGTGACCATGCTCTTGGAGGGTGAGCTCTGAGAAATCACAGGCAGAAACTGACAGTCCCCTTCTGTGTACACAAAACCCCTCTTGCTGGAGCTGGCCCTTCAGAAGCTGACAGGGAGAGAGCGAGGCTGAGGGGATGAGTAGATGGTGCCCTACCTGGCTGAACAAAGAGGATCCACACTGCATAGGGACTGAGTTTTCCTTTTCCTGCCCGTGGACCTCAGGTGCAGAGCGGAGTTAGTCAAGCTCCTGGGCTTGTTTGATAGCTCCCTCCCCAGCCCCACCTAACCATCTCATCTTCCTAAGTGCAGCTATTTATAATTGTAACAACACACACACACAGTTAGCTCATTTTCATAAAACTGTGTCCGAATATAGCTCTTATTCAATTGTGAGGGTTCACTGTTAATACTTTTACTCTTTTCATAAAGTCATGAGGTAAGGAGTTGTTAAAAGTACAGAAATTGGTGGCACCAACTAACAACTGTAGTGAACATTTTGGTGCTCACGGTGAGCATCTAGTCTTATTAGGTAAATATTTATTAAATGTCCACTCTGTATTAGTACAGTTTTAAGTTTTCTTTCAACTTTTAGAACTACTACATTTGTCAAGTATCCGCCGAGAGTGCTTTTCTGACAGCCAATCAATTCTCTGACTCCAACGCGGTGTGTTACAATTCAATCCCATTCTGACACCCAACTACTCAGAGTTACTGCAGATCTCACAATGTAAGGACTCAGTCCCACAAGACTGTCTCCACTTCAGATACCCGTTGCGGATCCTGGGCCACTTGTACATCCGACCAACTGGCTCATGATCCCTTCCTCAGGTTCCATAATTTGCTAGAATGGCTCACAGAACTCAGAACACACTTTACTTATGGTTACCAGTTTATTATAAAGGATACAACTCAGGAACAGCCAGATGGAAGAGACGCATAGGCAAGAGAGGCATATGGAGTGGAGATTGGAGGAAATGGAGCTTCCTTGCCCTCTCTAGGAATGCCGCCTCCCAGCACTTCAATACATCCACCAACTGGGAAACTCTCTCTGAATCTCATTCAAAAGTTTTTATAGAGCTCAATTTCCACCCCCAGCCCCTTTCTGGAGGTTAGTGAATGGGGCTGAAGTTTCCAATTTTCTAATCATTTGGTCCTTCAGATGACCAGCCCCATCTAGGCCATCCAGGGCCCCCCCCACCAAGTCACCTCATTAGCATAAACTCAGTTGTGGTCAAAAGGGGTTGTTATGAATAACAATAAAAACATCTCAGGGCAGCTGGATGGCTCAGTTGGCTAGAGTGTGAGCTCTGAACAACAGTGAGCTGCGCCTTCCACAGCTAGATTGAAGACAACGAGCTTCTGCTGAGCTGCCAGAGGTGGGGCTGGATGGCTCAGTTGGTTAGAGCGTGAGCTCTCAACATCAAGGTTGCAGGTTCAATTCCCTCATGGGATGGTGGGCTGCGTCCCCTGCAACCAAAGATTGAAAACGGCGACTGGACTTGGAGCTGAGCTGCGCCCTCCACAACTAGATTGAAGGACAACGACTTGGAGCTGATGGGCCCTGGAGAAACACACTGTTCCCCAATATGACCCCCCCAAATGTATATAAAAAAAAATCCCCAAAATAAACCTCTCATCACTCAGGAAATTCCAAGTGTTTTAAGAGTGCTGTGCCAGGAAGCAGGGACAAAGACCAAATCTACTTTTGTGTTCTACTACATGACCATTTGTCTCTAATTCACTGCCCATATCTCTGCCTCAGATCTCAGCCTCATTCCCCAACTGCTGGGAGTGTTAATGGCACTTGACAGCTCTCAGCCTCTGGGAATTGCTCTCAGCTGAGGACACTCCCTGCCTCCAAGGTCACTTCCTGGGGAAAGTCAGCATTCAATGACTGCCTTGTGGGGGGCAAGGCAGAAGGACTCTGAAGGTCCTCCCCTGCTCCAGGCCTCACTCTGACTGCATTATAGTTCAACTTTCCTTTTTGCCCACTCTTATTTCTTCATTCCCCTGTACTGTTGATCATAAGGCTTTCCCTAATAAAACTGAATGCAAACCTCCCTCTCAGAGTCAGTTTCCAGGAACCTACCTGTTGTGCGGGAGATCCTGCTCGCTGCGCCATTTGTCATGCAGGGCGGCCTTCGGGGTCTCTGGTCCCGCTCCCCACATAAGAACGCAGGACATGGTGAGGCCGAAAAGGAACACTTAGGGAGCCATAGGTAGGGGAGTCATACCACTATAGTCTCACTGGAGGCTGGATTCACATGACGTGCGACCTGCTGTCCGCTTCTCTGCCAACCAACCTCACTTGCTAGCTGCAATCCGCCGTGCCAACTGCAATCTGCTCTTGCTAGCTCAGCCACCATCTTCTTGCTAGACCCCATTTTCTGCTAGTGTAGCCACAGCAGTTATATTAGTGGCCAATGGCTCACTGGTTACAGCTGACGGCCAACTAGCCACAGCTGATGGCCATCCAATCACAGTTGATGGCCATTTACTACCTGAGCCAGCACCTTTCCATGTGAGGCCGAGAGCCTGGAAACTGCACTCCTGGCTCTGTCCCCACACTACCTCAGACACCACGCATTATGCTTGTAACATATATTTTAATTTTCCTAACAAGGCAGACATTATTAACCACTTGAAAGAAGAGGATACTGAAAACTGGTGAAGTTGGATAACTGTTAAAGAAAAAAACCATAGGTCCAAAACGGCATCATTAGTGCTAAAGCCCATGATATCAAACGTAGATTTTAATACCAGGTCTAACTGCAGTGTCAACCTCTCCCAGACACAATCTTAATCAACCACTCTGGAGTTTTCTGGTCAAGCACCAGTCATGTAATTGTCACAGTGGGCCCTCCTTGTCCCCCACAGGAAGATTCTGCATGATGAAAAGCCTTGCTATTCCCTTCTCCACAAAAGAAGATATCCTGGTCTAAAAATAATCCCTTCTTTTGTTAATAGCTTCCTTGCCCCTCCCCTCTTCCTATAGAAACTTTCCACTTTGTACAACCCCACTGAGCACTCTTCTAGTTGCTAGATGGAATGCTGCCCAATCCATGAGTCACTTCATAAAGCCAATTAGATCTTCGAATTTACTTGGTGGAATTTTGTTTTTTAACGTAACTTTCTCAAATTCACAGAGCTAAGAATGTGGCAGAAGTGAGATTTGATTGGAGTCCATTTAACTCTAAATCTAGGCTCTTCTCACTGTGATGCCTCAACCTACTGGCTGCTTTAACTGTTCAGGTGTGACCCAGAGCCTGGGGCAGCCTGGTGGGAACCAGGGCAGGGAGTTGCTAGGTGTCAGGTTAGGAGGGTGTTAAGAATTGCTGAGCTGTGAGGAAGAAATGAGAGTGAGGAAAGAGTCAAGGTGGGAGGCGGGAGAAATCAACTCCTCCACCAAACGGGGGAGGCCAAGATTGAGAGACTCCAGAGGTGGGAAGAGTCAGATATATAGGGAATGAAGAATGAGTTGAGGGAGCGAATCGTGAGGTAATTCAGAGTCTTAATCTGCAAGTCAGAATTTCTTATGTCTGTATAGGTCCTGGAGTACGTTTACTGGAGTGGACATATCTTTCAAAGAGCTAATTAAGTGTAACATTGGCAGTTTTAAGGACAAAAAATTTAACCAAGTAAATTTAAAGACCTAACTGGCTTGATTGAATGATTCATGCATTGGGCAGCATTCCATCTAGTAAAAAGAAAGGTTCTCCGAGGAACTGTACAAAGTGGATGGCTTTTATAGACAGAAACAAGCCAGACAAAAGAGTTAAAACAGTGAATTATTTCAGGCAAAATCACCTTCCCTGAGGGGAAGGCAATGGATTGTATCAGGCAGATTACTTCACTAGTGCTGACTAGGAAATTCCAGACTGATTGGTTTA
Source organism: Rhinolophus ferrumequinum (assembly GCF_004115265.2). NCBI lineage: Eukaryota > Metazoa > Chordata > Mammalia > Chiroptera > Rhinolophidae > Rhinolophus > Rhinolophus ferrumequinum. The sequence goes on along the minus strand of NC_046293.1, from coordinate 65,230,588 downwards.
AAATTAAAATTCCAGACTGAGTGGTTTAAAATGCCACTCCTGGGAGAGGCTGAGACTGCAATTAGGTTAAGTATTAAGTCTTGGTGGAACTTCACCACAAGTGACTCCATTTTGGGTCTGTTTTTTCCTTTTTAGCAGCAGGATGCCATAACTTTTATTTATTATTGTCATTTAGGAATATCGGCTTTCATGTTCTAGATTTGCCACCAATCCAGAGGAATGCATTACACAGGTATTATGAAATATCCATGTGTAATTAAAAAAAAGGTTCACTTACCTGTTCTACCGTTTAGCTGCTAAGTCTACATTATTAAATGTATAATTTTGGTCTTTAGTTTTAAAATATTTCTTTGTCACGTGAGAAATCATTCTGCTTCTAGGAGATGTGGGTTTCCAAGTACATTTATATTTTTATATCTTCTTGCCTTTCTGCTGGTTCATCCTTCCATTAAGCCTTTAAGGAACACTTATTACGTTGGACTTCAGGCAAACAAAAATCAATAAAACACAATTCCTGTTGCAGTATTAACAGTCTAGTAGGAGGAATAGACATTTAAACAATAACAACAGAGACAAAAAGGCGTGTACAGCAAGCTCTGAGGGCCCACTGGAGGGAACCACTACCTCCAACTGGGATAATAGTTGTAGAAGGGTTTAAGGGAAATGTCTCCAAGATGGAAATCAGGTTAAACTGAGAGCAAAACCAGTCAGAATCAATTCACTATGGATAAGATTAGCCACCAGGAAGAATTATTCTATGTGTTGTCTATAAATGTGTCCCTCTGCTTAAACCCTTCAATGTCCATTGTTCTTGGAAATAATTTCAAACTTCTTACGATGATCTTCGACTATTCCTGATTGCTTTCCCAATTTCATCTCAGATTCCCAGTTATTAGTAAGTACATGGAAGTTTGAGCATCACGTGAGATAATATATGAGAGGTTTAATAGAGAGCTTGGCACTTGTGCCAGTTACGGTCTTTCATCTCCAAACCACCTAGAATACAACCCCAGTTCTCTTAGTCTGTCTCTAACTCAGATTCTCTTTGTATGTTGACTTCATTCTTTCCAGTTCTTCTATGTGGTGGGTGTTACAGGCTGGAAGGAAGACCCTGAGAGGGAGATAATGCTCAGGATGTTTATTAAGGAGCACCCTCAGGATTAGTACCTGTGGAAGGGAAAAAAGCAGGATGCAGGATTGGGCAGAGGGAAAGTTGAGCTGTGATGCGGGCCCAACGCAGCCTAGGCTGACTCCATCATGAACTATGAACTTAGAATGGCTCTTCAAAGTTATCCCAAGGTGGACTGAGATGGCCTGGCACAGTCCATCAGTCAGTCTTTGGATGTGAGCTGCCCAGGGAAGGGGGTGACCTTGGGCAAGGAGGCTCTCTGTAGCTGAGACAATCCCTGAAGGCCGACAGCCAAAAGCTGTGTGCTAACAGTACTCCCAGCAGCTGTGGCAAGTCTTACACTGAAGAAGGATCTTGGCCATGCATCCTGTGGGGAGTATGACTGTCAGCCATTCTGGAGTCACATTCTCATTTCCACCTAAGAAAAAGGAAGAGCTTCCTTGAATTCCAACAAATTCCAGGGAAGGACTCTGGCCTACCTTGAATCCTATGGCTACATCTTGGGCCGATAGTTTGGCCAGGGAGTGAATAAAATGATAGGCACATTCTTGGTCATGCCCACCCTGTGGGCAGCTGGGTGTTAGCAGGGGATGGGGGTTGGCAGTCCCACAAAAGCTCCATAGAGTCAAGGAAGAGCATTTCCCCAATAGAAGGGATGGTGGTGCTGTAACCCCAAGAAGAGGGAAGGAGTACATTATGTGACTAAAATAGAAGCTGCTACAAATTTTCCCTTCATTGTTTCTCAGTTCAGCCTTTCAACGTTGACCTGCCCCACAGTGATACTGGCAGCTGCACCCCTTATTCAGTTGGAAACCTGAGAAGGGCATACAGCTATATACTTAGGGAATTCTCCTAAGAATTCAGCTGCCCCCTCCATGCCCACAAGAGTTAAGGATCAGAGTCACCTGACAGTTTCTGACCTCAAACTAGCCTCATAACAGAGACTCTTAATTAGTTCCTAGCTTTTGCAGAGTGTTCCCCCCCCAATCAACCAATAGAACATGATGAGTCAGGAATTTAATACTAGTCTGTCTTGATCCTAGAGCTGTAACCCAGCTTGATGCATACTCCAAACACCTGCCAAGTCACTTCGGAAGGTGCACAAATCCTGTATTAATAGACTATCATCCCAGACCGTCTTCATTAGCTCCTGAACTGCTTCCTCTCTGTACTTCTCTCTGTTCCATTCCCGAATTTTGTCTTCATCTTTCACTTGTGATCCTCTTCCTGTTCATTGACCTTGGTATTTGCTTTGGATTTTCCTGATCCTGACTTTTGGCTCCTACTCAAGGGCCCTTTCTTGGGTTCATTGCCCACTCCTGTTCTAGCCAACCCTTGGGTCCCCACTAACTTGGCAGCCATTTTGCTGTCTGCTTCATGAGTGGGGCACAAAAGGACTCAGAAAGCTGTGCTTTGTACATCTGTTGTGCGGGGCGGCCTGCGGGGTCTCTGCTCCCGCTCCCCACATAACGCAGGATATGGTGAGGCCAAAAAGGAACACCCACGGAGCCATAAGTAGGGGAGTCACACCACTGTACTCTTACTGGCAGCTGGGCTGGAGACACAGGAAACAGGAGCAACACAATTCTCAACCCTCACTGTGCCGCTTGCAGACTCAGCCACCGTCTTCTTGCTAGCCCCCATTTTCTGCTAGCGTAGCCACGGTAGTTATATTAGTGGCCAATGGCTCACTGGTTACAGCTGACGGCCAACTAGCCACAGCTGATGGCCATTTGATCACAGTCGATGGCCATTTACTACCTGAGCCAGCACCTTTCTATGCGAAGCCGAGAGCCTGGAAACTGCTTTTTGGGGCTCTGTCCCCACAACATCTATGTTGTTTTTAATTCTTTAGCAGAAATTCAAATGGAAAAGCACACGGTGACTAAAAATAAGAGTAGTGCAAATTGGAAAAGTCACAAATCTGCCAAGAGATTCACAAAATAATAGTTACCTGATGGATTTCCCGTGGTCCAGGGTCTGACTTTACAGGCAACCGTATGCTGCCTGTATGTCAGCTGGTTGTACTCAGGGAAGTTGATTTATACTACTGAAACATCACAAGAGACTGAAAATTATAAATACAATGACAATTTATTATTTTACAGAGGAAATGTAACTATGAAAGGGAATAGGTACTTCAGTCTTCTTACCAGCGTATCCTCTCCTTTATGGCAACTTCTGATTTGGGCTCATTTTATAAGGTAGAAAAGAAAAAGGCAATCAAATATGTAAATGGTTTCAGTAATCCACACAAGGTCGACAGAATGAACTAAACTATTAGATGGTCGGCAGTGCCACCTTGTGGCAGCTCCAAGTATCCTCTCGTCCGCTGAGTAAAGAAAGTTCAGTGTATGAAATGGAGCTTTGAGTGTCTTGGTGCTATCTAGTTTGTAGTTTGTGTAACGTACTCAGGAGAGTCAAGGACTGCCACTACCGTTTGCATTGTGTTAACATGTGTTTAGATCTCTTAGTGCCCTCACTCAGGTCATCTTGCTGGCCTCAGAACCATTTATTTTTTCTCTCTGAGCTGACTGCGGATCTCTGAGCAGTTAACGTAGTGTGTTTATATCTCAGAGAGGAAGTTTATTTCCAAGTGCTCCGGGAACAATTTACCATCCACCCTGTGTACAGACCATGTGGCTTCCTGCTATTACAAGAGTCCAGGAGATAGGGCCAGGCCAGCACTCTCACGATGCTATTGGAGGCTGTTCGGCCGAGCCGCTTTCTTCCCGGGTCTGCTGAATAATCCATGTGGTTCTGCTCTGCCATTTTCCACCCCCAACCCCCAACACCCCCTAGAGACTGCCAGTGACCTGCTTCTCTCTGGGGGACATTTCTAGTTATCCTTTCCTTTGCTTCATTTTGGATAGCTGAATTACCTGGCTCTTCCCCATAATAATTTTTCAGCAAGTGCCTAGCTACCTGCTGTATGTCTGCATGCCCTGTGCTTGGGGACTCAGTTTCTGTTCAGACCTTGGGTGGCAGGTCTACAACTGGACTAAATGTCTTTGCCCATGTTTGGCTTTTGATCATCTGTCCCAGGAAGGGAGCCCGGCTCTGATCTCCTTCAATGTCCCTGTTTGCTCCTCTTTGGCTTCCTGCACCCCCTTCTCCAGGCATGCTGTGGAGCCAGTGTCCCAAGTGGAAGACTCCAAACCCTTGCTGGGGCAACCTCCATCCAGTCCCAGAAAAAAAAATTGCCCTTCAAGTCAGTCTTACCTAGTATCCCTGTTTAGGTGCAACCTCATTCTCATAGCATGGTTCGCCAGTGCTGTGTTTAGTGTCACAGTGGAGGTCACGTGCATTTTCTTGTCACAATAAAACAGAACTTGAGAGTACCATTCTTGCATAAATCATTAACAGATGGAATGTAATGCATTCAATTTATTCTTCAGTTTAACAATTCTGCTCCATTACTGGATAAATGATGAATAAGAAAGAATGTGGTGCATTTTTGGCATTGTAGAGGAATATTAGGAGAAAATTATGCTGAGAGTTTTAATGCATTCAGAATCTACATTCGTTTATTACTTGTCCTCACTGAACACTTTTGCACGCTCTAGTTAATGTCTATAAATATGTTCTGCAGTGTAGGAAATTCTGATAGAGTTCTCTGTATTACCTGGTTCCTCTAGTTTGTATCTTACCACTTTCCCACCTCAAATTCTATGCCCTGGCAATACTAAATGACATTTACTGACTCGAATATGCCATGCTCTTTCTCACTTCTGATTCTTGTCTCTTATAGTGCCTTTACTTCTTCCTACCGATAACGTTGGTCCAGGTAGCGTGGCCTCCTTATGTGCTCTCATAGCCGGAGCTCCCCAGGGTGCCCACCGAAGAGTGTGCTAAAACATCACTGGAAAGTTATCCTTTCCTTTGCCCAACTCTTACACAACTGATGAGATGTAAATTGGTCTCATATCTACTGTAGCAGACAACATTCTTGAATGGAACATTTAAAGAAAAATTAAATAACTGTCCTCTTTAGCACAGACTATTTCTGTTGACCAATTTTACAGTGTGTATATGAGGTAGCAGTCAAGGCAGCAGAAATTCTGAAACTGACTAATATACAGTATAGTGATATTTACAGTGAATGAGTGAGTTACTCTATTTTTAAAACATCAATATTTTCCCCAAGAATGTGTGTGGTTCAGAAAACCAAAGGCAAACGTGGGAAATAATTATAAAACAGCAAAAAATAAAAATCTTTGAAAAATTCTTCAGAACTTGGATGTGCTTTGATTTTCAGCAAGTGGAAGTGAATTAATTAAGTAAATATCCCTAAACAAAGATTTTATTAATAGAACATTTGTTTCACTGAAAAAAATTCTAGGGCGGCCAGCTGGTTCAGTTGGTTAGAACGCAGTACTCATAATACCAAGATCACCAGTTCGATTCCTACATGGGCCAGTGAGCTGCACCTTCCACAACTAGAGTGAAAACAACGACTTGACTTGGAGCTGATGGGTCCTCGAAAAACACACTGTTCTCCAACATTCCCCAATAAAAAATTAAAAACAAAAATTCTATATGTCACATGGCCTATGTAGTAAAAGTGTAAAAATGTGAATGCAGGGAAGTGACACACAGGAGGTTTCAACTGTATTTGTAGTAGGTTGTTTTTTCTTCTAGTTTTATTGACATATAATTGACACAACATTGTATTAGTTTAAGGTATAAGACATAATGATTGATATATGTATATATTGTGAAATGATCACCACAGTAAGTTTAGTTAACATCCATCACCTCACATAGTTAAAAATTCTTTTTCTGGTGATGAGAATTTTTAAGATCTACTCTCTTAGCAGTACTCAAATATACAATATAGTATTATTAACAATTGTCACCACATTGTCCATTGTCACATTATTTATCTTACAATTGGAAGTTTGTGCCTGTTGACCACCTTCATCCATCCCCCACCTCTCTGTAGTGTTTTATTTCTTAAGTGGCGTAATGGATGGACCAGTATTCTTTATATTATTCTTTTAAAACAATAGTTTAAAAATCCATTTTCCATATCCTGCCCTGAATAAAATCAAAATACTGTCAAGTTAACAGCCTTCCCCGGAAGCACATGTCTCGTTCTTGCCATGAACATGGCATTTTGTACTTTCCTTCTCTTGGTACTGATCACAGTGGGCTGTATTTTAATTGCCTGTGTATTTCTCTTTCTCTGTCTCTCCCAGCGGATTGCAAACTCTTAAGGGGAGGGGTTGCTGATTCTTTGCTGTTGTCTCCCTAGCCCCAAGTGTAATGCTAACACAGAATTGGTGCTTAAGAAGTATTTGTTGAACGGGTAATAGCCTAAAAAAAATTATCAAGGGGCTGTTTAATAGGTTGTAGAGAGAATATGCTCAAATGGCAAAGCCCCACCCACTGCTATTATTCCCTAAGGAAGCGCTCTCCTAGGAGGTTCATAGCGAGGAAGGTTAGAGGCACTCCCATTTATTCATTGTCTACCATGTGTTTAGAACCATGCTAGGTACTTTCACATATAACATGCTCATTTATTAACAGTTCTCACAACCATACTGTAGGCTAGGTATTACTCTCCCCATGTATGTTGATGAGACAATGGAGCTTCAGAGTGATGATGGACCTTGACCAAGTTATATGCAGTAAGAAGTGGAGCCCAGGCTCACCCCTCAGGTGTGTCTGGTGCCAAAGTCCAAGCATGTTCCTTCTACCATGCACTCCATGCTGTTAGAGTCATGGAATGCTTTGACCTGAAAAAAACCTTAGAGGTTGTCCATGCAATCCACTTTTTGGTATTAAAATGATTTTCTTTGAAAAAAAAATTGGAACATTTCTTTTGCTAAATAGGATTTTGCAAATCATGGTTTTGCCAAGAGAAACAGAATGCTCAATTATCCTTGAAGTCTATAATTGATTGAGCAACTCTTCAAATTAGCCAGGAACCTGTTTGGTCATATTGGATGAGTCGGGCATGCCTTGCTGTTTTTCGTATCTGGGGCATGAAGTCTGGCATAGTTCCCTGTAGCAGTGGGATTACTTCCGTTTGTCTCCAAGGGTAGCTCCCTGGCCTTCTTCACCACGACTTCTGCTGTCAGGTCAACTCACCTATTAACTAACATTTATTGCACACTTGTGATTTGCCAGGGCCAGGGCTACTAGGCATTTTACCTGAATCTCAGTTAATCCTAACTGTGACCTTATGAAGACTATAACATAATTAGCCCCATCTTATCTTTAGGAAAGAAATAACTTGCTCACAGAGACTACGATCAGTGGGACTGGATTGGGATCCAGACCTGTGTCAATCCAGAACCAGTGTTTTCACCCCAACTTTATCAATCTGCCCCACAGGTAACACTGTAGTCATGATATAAGCACTGCATTCTGCACGGCTTGCGTTATTGGCCCCCGCTGGTCAGCATTTGGTGGTCTGAGTTGCATTTGACAGGTTGATTTTTTTTTCCTTTTCAGTAATAGAGCTGTTGTTTATGGAACTCTCAGGCTTTCAGGCTCATCTCCAGAATCACACTTCTCTCTCTCTCACCCTCCCTCCCCCCAGTCATTTTTCTGTCTGGATTTTTTAAAAGGGACTTTCCTTAGAAAGACCCCCCTTTGTTGGGCAAATGCAGAGACGTCTTTCTGTTTTCAACATGGGCCCTTGAAAAAAGGGAACGTAAATCCTTTCATGTTAGTGGCTGTTACCAGATAGCTTTATATATAAGCAGAATGGTCGAGATTGAAGCCATTTTTGGAAGATCTTAGTGAACACAACTAATTTGGTGAGATTTATATCGTGCCTAGAACATTGCCACTACACGTTGTTTTTTTTTTTGTTTTTAAATTAAGAGGATTTATTTCTTAGGTAACACAAATATAAACAGACTGTAGAAAACACCCTCAGGACTGAAACTAGAGAAGTAGTGGTATAATGGAAACAGCTGTAGGAGAAATTTCTTGAAGCTCTGTTTATGATCATCTCCTTTTGGGAGATGAGGAACAGAAAGCAGATGTCAGTCTATGAAATATTTTACAAAGCATTATTTATGATTATGTCACCGAGAGTAGAAGGAAAAGTAAAAGCAATACTTAACGTTTAGTTGGAATGTAGGATGAGTCAGGGATCATTTGGCATTGGTCAGTAAGACCTGGCCACCAAACTACTGAGCCAATACCAACTAGGCGAGGGGGTTAGTAAGAAGCTGGCCCTGCTCCTATGGACAGGAGTGTGTGTGTGTGTGTGTGTGTGTGTGTGTGTGTACGAAAGGGGAGAACGGGGCATGGTGCCAAATACTTCCTATTACAGCTCTCTTGGCCTATCACTTTTCTCTTTTAAAACAGTCTGTTGTTCTTGATTAGATTTTACTATATGGGTGGGCTGAGAGGATTTTTTTGATAACCATTTCCTTCCACAAAAACATCTCCAGCTAACTCAGAGATGCCATCTGTAATATACCTCAAGAGAAATCAAGAGACCCCAGGCTTTCCGCCTCTGCCACTAACTAGCTGTGTGAACTTGAACAAATCACTTAAACTCTCTGGGCTTTATATATATTATCAGGAAAAGGAGTGATTTGGTAAAAGTATAATTTCTAAGGTCCTTGTCAGTGCTAAATTTACAGGGCCAGCTTTCCTATTAAATTCATATGAGGTTATTTTGTGTCTGTTCATATGTTGTATTTCAATAGTCATGAATGAAACTTGGTAAAGAATGGTAATTCTGGTAGTGGTGGAAAACCTGGGTCTGACAATTAAATTCGCGAACTCATCCTAGAAAAAGTGCTACGTACCTTATTGCTGAATATCACTACGGTCCCCTTCCAAGTACTCCCCTTGGGAAGCTATGCACCGATGCCAGCACCTAGTGCACCCTTCAAAGCAATTTTGGAACTCTTTCTGGAATGGTTATCAGAGCTGTTGTTGTACTACCCTTGATGCCCTAAATGTCATCAAAATGTCTTCCTTGCAATATTTCCTTTATCTTCGGATAAAGAAAGAAGTCATTGGGGGCCAGAACAGGTGAGTAGGGAGGGTTTTCCAATACAGTTATTTGTTTACTGGCTAAAAACTCCCTCACAGATAGTGTCGTGTGAGCTGGTACATTGTTGTGATGCAAGAGCCATGAATTGTTGGTGAAAAGCTCAGGTCATTTTCATCTAACTTTTTCACACAGCCTTTTCAGCACTTCCAAATAGGAAACTTGGTTAAGTGTTTGTACAGTTGGTACAAATTCATGATGAATAATCCCTCTGATATCAAAAAAGTTTAGCAACATCATTTTGACTCTTGATTTGGATCGACGGAGCTCTTTTGGTTGTGGAGAATTGGCTGACTTCCATTGTGCAATTTGACTCTTTGTTTCAGGGTCATATTTGTATACCCATGTTTCATGACCAGTGATAACATGGCTCAAAACATCGTCTTGCCTCTCCAAATGGTCTTGGCAAACTTCAACTCTCCTTTGCTTTTGTTCGTCACTGAGCTCCTTCGGGACCATTTTTGCACATACCTTTCTCATGACAAGATTTTCATTTAAGATTTTTCTGACTTTACCAATGTTTACTTGGTCTGCTACGCTTCTCACAGTCAGCTGACGATTTTGACACACAATTTAACGAATTTTTGCAACGTTTTCGTGAGTTCTGCTTGTTACTGCTTGCTCTGACCTTTCTTCATCAGTGACACGTTCTCTCCCCTCAGAAAAACATTTAATCCATTTGTACACTGCTGTTTTCTGATGACATTATCCCCATAAACTTGGACTAACATGTCCCTGATTTCACTTCCACTCTTGCCAAGTTTGACAAGGAATTTAATGTTTGTTCATTGCTCTAATTCAAGTTCAGACACTCTCGCGATGGCACACAAAAACACGCAACAACAATAATGAACGTCACTCAGCAAGACACTGCCATGTGTCGAAATGAACACAGCTGTGAGACACTGATATACCAAGGTTATGAAGCCTTACTGAGCTGTTTGTACAGTGCTACCAACGTAAGCGCACAGTGTCAAGTTCTTGTACTCAATTGTCAGACCTCGTACAATGGATGGTTTCTGTCTGGAAGATTTCCCAAACTTATTTCACATTGCCTAACAATGAAGAAGTTTCTACATACTGTAAGCTGAACCTTGACAAATATACACGTATCTCCTTGAAATAAATATTTCTGGAGGATTCCTGGGGTGGTTCATGCATTATAACATTATTCCTTTTAAATGTAGCATTTATTAACTGGTCTCATAGCTGTGGCTAATCATTTAGATCTTACTATATTTTAAGGAAATATGATAATGAATGGAACCTAACTCTTAATATAATCACTGTCTCACTTCATTATAACTTATCTGTTTCAAATCTGCTTTGCCAACTAAATTGTGAGCCATTGAAGGTAGAACTCATGTATTATTTTCCTTCTAGACCCTACTGCTGAGTACCGTATTCTGACCCAATAGTTATTTTTTAAATAAAAGATAATTCATCACTGTCAATCCATAAGTTACAATTCAGACTTGGCTCACTACCTGCCTGCCTTGTGTTGAGAAGAGCACAGTGGGGGGGAGACTCATGAGGTTCCCCCAAAAGCCTTCTCTGGCTCCTCCTCCGTCCCTAGGCACACACTTAGTGGTAATGGAAGAGGTGTATTTCAAAAAGACTCCACACATGGTTATACTATACATATTTCTCATCTTATGGAGGAAGAAAAAACACACACTCAAAAGTCACATATTTCCTGGGCATTCCTACCGTGGGTTCTGGGCTGTGGAGCTCCTAGGCTGCTCAGGCCACTAAAGAGATGTATGGCAACATGAGTTGGGGTCTAGCGGAAACATATTCTTTCCTACTGTGCAAACCCGCACAGGGGACAGAGAGAGGGAAAATAACATGCCCTTCTCTGAATGCCTGCCCTCCTTCTCACCAGGCAAGGCCACCCGATACACCCAAACTGAAGTCTCATGCACGAGGAATGACCGTGGTTTTTAAAGGCAGTTTGTTGATGCAGCTGACACAGACATACTGAGAAGAAAAAGCAGAGTAGAGAACTAGTTCATGTAAAAATAAATCATACCAACTTGCCTTCCAAGCATCAAGCTAATATAGAAGTGTTCACAAAGAAACCTTGCCCCAAAATGGAAACTTCAAATATTTGGAAATTTTAAACCAAAATAATGAAACTGCATGAAGTAGAAACATTTGGGTTGAGTGTTAAGCGAAAACAAACTGGGCACCCATTAACTTTACGGAAGTTTGAGATCTTCAGCTCAGATACTACCAGCTCCTTGGAGGGCTTTCCCTGAACACCCAACCAGTGACCGGTTCTCAGTCACTCACTCTGTTTCATGTCATTCTATCTCATCATATTGCCCTGTTTCATTTTTTTTTTTTTTTGCATCACATACTGAAATTATATGTGATGTAAATACATCACATACTGAAATTATCTTGCTTATTTGTTTTCTGTAGAATGTTCTTGAATGCAGGCATCCTTTCTTATTTCCTACTGTGCCCTCGTTCCTTGGCAGGAGTCGGTGCTTGGTAAATCTTTATTAACTAAATGACAGAATGAATATAATGCATGGTTAGTTACAGAGAGTTCCTGAGAACTATTTTTCAAGACGGAAACAAAAAAATCACTGTTCGGGATTTGCCTCCAAAGAATGCTGGGAGAGGCACCATAGCATGTGGCTAACAACATGGAATGGAGTCAGGATGCCCGAATGTGTCTCCTGTAGAACCCAGAAAAGCATCCACTAAACATCTATCAAGTGAAAGTTTCAAGCTTTCGTTCAACTTTGTGCTCACAGCATTAGAACACATTATTTATTTTGAAGCCCTCCTGCAGTAGGGCTCAGAATGCAGCAGAAGAATAAACATGAGATTCTTTTAAAAATAATTTCCATGCTTAAGAAATGCCTAGACTTACTAACCTCGAAAAATATTTTCTTCCGTCTTCCATGAAAACACAAAGCTATTGAAGTCTTTAAAAAATCAAACATGGCACAAAATTTGTCTTCTTGCCTGTATTATGCAACAGCAAAGAAAGTGGAGTCAACGATGTTAGTTCTGGTTCAAACCCTGCCACTTACTAGCTTGAGTAAGTCACTCGATTTCTGTGAGCCTCACTTTCTTTATCTGTTAACAATTTTTAAAGCAATAATACTCACAAACATGCTTGCCCCTCCCAGGGTGGCTTTTAGTCTCCAGGGAAATAACTTATGAGAAGTGCTTAGTAACAGTGCAAACTATGAAGGGGTATAAGGATATTAGCTATTTTTTACATTGATGATGGAAATATGTGTCAACTTAAGTAAAGAGGTAAACTGAGGCAAGCTCAAAGGACCAGAAACTGAGTTTATTTGGGAATAGCAGAGGAATGGCAAATCAGGAAATGCATGCTGTAGCAAGACACAGGAGAGTCCACTGAGGGTTTGTAGTGGGCTGTATTTATGGGAATGGCGTGAAAAGAGGGGGAAGTCCAGCCAGAGTCCAAGCAGGAAGTTCATTGGCGTGAGGATGGGGAGAGATTCTTGGCAAATGTTCATTACTCAGGAGATAGGTCTCGGTGTTCTGTAAATCAGGCATTTACAAAAAAAAAGATCTTCTGTAAGTTCCTTTCTTCTGAGGGCACATACATAAGAGTCTCCATTTCATGTCCTCTAGTTCCATTTAATTAATTAATTAACTAATTTTCTTTTTTAAAAAAAAATCAGTTGCAGGTGTACAAAACAACATCACTCTGGTTCCATTTTAGATTGAAATACTTTCACAGAGGTAAGCATATTATGAGTGAGACTGGTGGAGAATTCAATTTCAGTGATTATAGCAAAACACTCAACTGCCTGAACTAGCAATACTATTTGTCTGCAAGATTAAATAAAGTGGTAAATGCAAGAAATAATGATAGAGTAGAAGCTGAAGTTATGAAGCCATTTCTGTGCCAATTGGGCAGTGCATTTATCAGAAATTTAGCAACTGGAATAGATATTTAGAAATCGAACTATATGGTCTCTTATCTGTAGTAAGAGATACTAAATTGGAAAATTATCTTCTGAATCCTTCTTATTTATTTCTATTCACATTCAAATAGTGAATTTCCTGAGCGATAAGACCAATGAGAGCATCTTTTGTTATATTTGGTCTTTTGTCCTCAGTTCCTGAAATCCCTTCAGAACCACACAGGTAGCTTGGGTGTTATTCATAACAAGCCCCTTTCCTCCACAACTGGGTTTCTGTTAATGACTTTTGGGGACAGAGTCCCAGAGAGCAGTTTGCAGGCTCTCAGCCTCATATGGAAAGGTGCTGGCTCGGGTAGTAGATGGCCATCAGCTGTGGCTAGTTGGCCGTCTGCTGTAAACCAGTTAGCCAATTAGCCACTGATATAACTGCCGCGGCTGCATTGTTTAGTCAGTCAGTCGGTTGTTTGGCAGGCAGAGAAGCAGACAGCAGGTTGCAGGTCGTGTGGATCCAGCTTCCAGGAAGACTATAGTGCCTCCAGGGAGACTATAGAGATATGACTCCCCTACCTATGGCTTCATGGGTGTTCCTTTTTGGCCTAGCCATATCCTGTGTTCTTATGTGGGGAGCGAGACCAGAGACCCCGCAGGCTGCCTTGCACGACACCACCTAAGATGGGGGCTGGCTGCCAGATAAACCAACCATGTGATTTCAGGGTTGGAACTTTCAGTCCCACCCGTCAACCTCCAGGAGGGGTTAAATCAATCGCCAATGGCCAATGAGTTAATCAATCATGCCTATGTGATGAAGCCTCCAGAGAAACCCAAAAGGAGAGGGTTCGGAGAGCTTCCATGTTGGTGAATATGTGGAGGTGCTGGGGGAGACTGGTACTCCTGGAGAGTGGAAGTTCTGTGTCCCTTTCCCCATACCTTGCTCTATGCATCTCTTTCATCTGGCTGTTCCTGAGTTATATCCTTTTATAATAAACCGGTAATATGGTAAGTGAAATGTTTCTCTGAGTTGTGTGAGCCACTCTAGCAAATTAATTAAATCTCAGAAGGGGATCATGGGAATCTGATTTATAGCCCAGTCAGTCAAAAGTACAGGTAACAATGTGAACTGTTGGCTGGTGTCTGAAATGGGGGTGAGGGGAGCAGTCTTGTAAGACTGAGCCCTTAACCTGTGGAATCTGATGCTATTTCCAGGTAGGTAATGTCGGGATTGAGTTGGTGTGGGAGAATTTCTTGTTGGTATGAGAAACACCTGCCCCCGCACCCCAGCCCATAGGAATTGGATGTAGGAACTTTAGTAGCCAGGGTGGCACCTTTTTATAAAATTGTGGACCCAATCAAGGTGAGGACTTTATCAGAACCAATTGTGGAAGATTTCCCACCATTTCTGTGCCTGACCCAGGTCTATCAGGCCAAAATTTCCAGGTGTGGCTACAATTTCAGAGAGCACCTGGTACAATTGTGTGATATGGTCTCTCCAGTTGAGAACCATGAATGTTTAGGACACCCTAAAATGGAGTTATCCAGCTGCTATCTGGCCACCTAGTTACTGTGGGAAGAAAGTCCACCCATGGGAACTTGGCATTCAACTTAGGTGAAGCTTGATTTTCCTCTTGTTCTCCTGGCACCCACAGAATCACAAATAGGAGGATACAAAAGACAAGGCAGGATGGGAATTTCATGAATGTTCTCATTTGTCTGAAGAATTGCTGTGATGCCTGAGGATGAAAGTGTTTTACTGTCTCCTATCAGGTTAAATCATTAGTTTTGACTCTTGGGATGTGAAATGGCATCCCACAAGTCTGTTTAGAATACTAAATTAATTATGAAGATGGTTCTAACAGAAGTGGGAACTGATTTAAATAATCCAGAGTTATATTATCCAGTGCAGGTGGTGACTTGTTTGCCCACTGATAATGTAAATCCCAGCTGCAGAAAATGACATCAAGCGCTTGTCAGGTGTGGTGAATCCCTGGGCTGACAAATGGGCTAAGCAGTGACAGTGAAAGAAATTTCATCCTTTCTCCAGTGGTACCTAATCATTGAGCGCGAAGCCTGATAAGAGGCAGGCAGAATTTTAGTCAAAGAAAAGGACCTGATATGTAAATTGTATGAAATCTTATGGATTTTTATCTGAGGTTAAGCCTTCAAGATGTCTTAGTTTGTCTGTTAGATATTTTGCAATTTTTTTTCTGAAAGAAACTAAATATTACTTAGTGAACATTTTTCTCAGCCTTGGATTTATGATCCTAGTAGTTAAAAGAAATAACGAAGTGCTTGAATTCCTTGAGGGATGATGAGAAATGGAATGTAAATGCAGTAAAAGCTGAGAAGCTGTTTTTGATAAAAGCAAATCGGCCTATTCCCGGGCTTGTGATCACTTTGGTGGCCTGGAGGCTTAACAGCAAGTTCATCTGGGTGATGCCATTGACACAAGGCAAACAGCTCAAAGGAAGTAAGCTGCAATTTTTATTCTTTTTCAGAAGTTCCAGTGATTCTCCCTCAAGGATGACCTGTTTGAGGATTGTGTTCAGGTAAGATGCATGTGGTTAACCATCTTTATGTTGTATTAAAATCTCCTCTAACTTGAACATGCTTCAGGACCATCTGAGGCTCTTGTTAAAATGCAGTTTCCGATTAAAAAAAATTGCAAAATATCTGGTGTGTGGCCTGAGGTTGTGCATTCCTAAAAAGCTCCCAGCGGATGTTGACACTGACAGCCTGCAGACCACACTTAGAGTAGCGAGGCTATTGAATTTTGTTTAAGCCATGTGTATCAGTCAGGGTGTTCCAGAGACAGAGCCAATAAGACAGATGTAGATATATACACATATATACGTGTGTGGGTATTGAGAAAGGTATTTATTTTAAGGAATTGGCTCACATGGTTGTGGGATTCGTGGGGTCCAAAGTCTGTAGGACAAACAGACTGGAAACTCAGGCGGGAGTTAATGCTATAGTCTCCATACAGCGTTTCTTTAGGAAACCTCAGTTTTTGCTCTTATGGACTTTCAACTGATTGCATGAGGCCTGCCCACCTTATTGAAAGTGATTTTCTTTACTTAAGGTCAACTGATTATAGCTGTTAACCACACCTACAAAATACCTTCACCGCCATACCTAAATTAGTGTTTGATTAAATAACTATATAGTGCAGCCATGCTGACCCATAACACCAACCATCACAACTTGCAACTCTTAATTTAGATGGCAGTTTCCAAATACGCCTAGTAAACAAAATCGATAAAAGCATAAATGCTCTGTTTCAATTAGAAATCTGCTCCTGGAGCTTGGCCTCTCATTCCTCAGCCCCATGCCCCGGCCCAGCTCCTGTCCACTCCCTTAAGGAACATAGTTTCAAAATAATTGCCTTATATATCTTCACCTGTAAAATGCAGATAGTAGTAGAACTTGACTTGGGATTAAATTAGATCATCGGAGGGAAAAAAAAAACATTTAACGCAATGTTGTCTGGCACTGTTGTAGGCATTTTTTACACATTAGTGGCTTTTTGTATTGTTATTACTCAAAACAATTGAAAAATAACCTTCCTTGCAAAGAAAGAAAAACTTGAAATATTTTGGTATCAGGCTTAGTGAGCTCCTAGGAGGTATTGCTGCTCACCTGGTGGCCAGGTGGACTAGCTTCCTTCACTTTGGCTCCAGGTGAGTTTCCAAGTGGGAGATGCTTTTGTGGGCCCCGCATTGGTATTAGCCATGAGACCTAGGAGAGAGAAGGTTCTCTTTACTGCCTCAAATGACTACATTTAACCTTCCAGATCTCTTGTCCAAGAATATAACTGTTTTGTCTCACCTGGTGGCTGGAGGAAGTAAACTTTAGGTCTTCCTTAACTTCTACTGAAATAGCATGGCTACAACCTAACAGTTTTGTTAGTGAAAAAGGCATAGTTCTCTTCAATAGTTTTCTTAGAAATTAGAATTTGAAAAGCAAAAGAAGTTACTGTCAATAATACTCATTTGGCCTGCAAATAATTTAATGGAGGAGGGAACTCAAATGTGTTTAAGAAAAAAATAAAAGTCAAGATTATGAGAGTCCTTGAGCACCTTGAGTTTAAAAAGCAGTGTGGGATGACAAAGCATTTTTCCTCTCAAAACACTGGGATAATGAATTTAAGACAGTGTTTCAGCTGCTTATTTTATAAAATCATCCTGGAACTTGGAAACAAAGGTATAGGCTTCCTGCTTGGTTCAGAAACAAACGAAGGCAACATATTTTCTGTGATTCCTTTGACAATTGGTATTTATGATACATGGGATAGAAGAGCCTCCAGCTCATTGCACCCTAGCTATACTGAGTCTTGCAGTAAGAAAAGCAGTGAATTAAGAAGTACAAATTGGCAGATACAAAAACAGTCACGGGGATTTAAAGTATAGCATAGGGAATATTAGTCAATAATATTGTAATAACTATGGATGGTGCCAGATGGGTACTAGGCTTATTGTGGTGATCACTTTGTAAGGTATATAAATGTCTAATCACTCTGTATACCTAAAACTAGTATAATATTTTATGTCTAATGTAGTTGAAAAATACATTTAAAAGATGTATAGAACAGTTTTGGGAAGTCACGTCATTAAGAAAAAAAGGAAAGCAGGGAAAAATATCAACTCTATTAGTAAAGTGAGCAAATACAACTTAGAAGACATATCAGGGATAGTTCCTTTGAGTTCATGAAGTTACTAATGTCCTGATGACAGCCCTAGCTTACATGAAGCAGCTTAAGGAAATTTCCATTGAATGTAGCAGATGTATCTTGTTTATAATTAATATTAATTGTTGCTGTAGTTAAAGCTAAAAGAATAAACAAACAAACAAAAACCCAGCATGGAGGCAGGGCACAGTGAGTAGTTATGAATGGTTTTGCTAACACTTTGTTTTTCGACAAACTTGGGTTTAAGCTCAAGTTCCAATTAGTTACTCTGCGACTTTGGACAAGTTACTGAACTTCTTTTCCTTGTCTATAAAATGTAGTAATACTTCATAGGGATGTTTTGAGGATTAAAGAAAATAAAGCTTGCAAGCATTCAATAAGTGTAAGATACTGCTGTTGGGTTAGGAAAAGAAAACTGGGACCGATCTCGGACTGGGTCCTCTCTGGGATTATCAGGCTGTGATACCCATACAATACCACAAGAAAGTTCTAAGAGAGTCAGTGAATACCATGCAATCTTGTTTAAATTGTTCTAGGGGCTCAGTAGGATGAAACTTCCTTAGAGCTGTGATGCTACGGGCAAGGTCACCTCTCTCAGCTACAGTTCTCTGGAAATTAGAGTCATAGAACCTATCTCATAGGGATTTTTTCCTTAATACATTTTTCATTTTGGAGTAATTTTAGATGAACAGAAAAGTTGCAAAAATAACTTTCCCTTAGACTCCTCACCCAGTTTTCTCCGTCGTTTACCTTTTACGTTATCGTGACACATTTGTCAAAACCAACAAACTGACGTTAGTACATTACTATTAACTAAACTCCAAGCTTCATTTGGATTTCCCCTGTTTTTCCGTTGATGGCTTCTTTGGGTTCCAGGATCCGATCCAGGAAACCACATTGCATTTTGTTGTTTTGTCTCCCCAGTCTCCTCTGGTCTGTGACAGTTTCTCTAGCATTCCTTATTTCCCATGACCTTGAAAGTCTTGAGTACAGCCAGGTATCCTGTAGAATGTCCCCCTGTCTAGGTTTGTCTGATGTTTCTCTCAGGGTTCGACTGGGATTACTTCATAGGGCTTTCATGGAGATTTAATGAGAGAATCTGTAAAACACTCAGGACCTATTCAGCAGGAATTTTCATTATTAATGCAAAGGGGCAAAGCTGAGTTGGGGTGAGACGATGGACTATAGCCAGCAGCCTAAATCCAAGTCCTGCTGCTTTCTAACTATGTGGCCCCCGACACGTTTTTCCTCTCAGTTTTCCTCTTCTGTAAAGTAAGAATAATAGGGTTGTTGTGAGGATTGAATTGATGTACATGTGAGTTGATTGATGTGAAATGCTTATTACATTCGGGGTACCTAAAGAGATCTCTTTTCTTTTTGCTATTAATATTACTTTTTAAATGAATTTGTGATAGTATTCCTTTTTTTAGCTTTTTAAAACATTCGAGTATAGTTGGTCTACAATATTATACTAGTTACAGGTGTACAATACAGTGATTTGACGTATATATACACCGTACAATGTGATCACCCACTGATTTTGGTAATCGTCTGTCACCATGCAAACTTATCACAACATTATTGAATGTGTTCCCCTTCACCTTTTTCCCCCATTCCCCTCACCTTCTGGTAACCATCCCTTTGGTCTCTGTTTTTATGAGTCTGTTTTTGTTTTGTTTTGTTTGTTTTGTTAGATTCCACGCATAAGTGAAACCTTACGGTATTTGTCTTTATCTGATTTATTTCACTTAGCATAATGCCCTCTAGGTCCATCCATGTTATTGTAAATGGCAAGATTTCATTCCTTTTTTTATTGCTGCTATTAATATTGATAATAGCAGTGTGGGGCCATCTCTCCCTTGGTCGTCTTCAGGGTAATTCTGAATCTTCATGTAGCCATTTATCTACAGTGGCGCAGCCTGTGTGGAACACGGTATGTCTTAAGGATGCCCATCGGAAGTGTCATTGTGAGCACAGGTCCTTGGGCTGATTTCAGAACCACAAGAGACATCCTTCAGTAGCAGCCCTCACATAGCTCCCTGCAGAATTCTCTGCTTCCATGTCAGCCCCCTCCACGGGTAGGGCCAGATGAAAAGGTGGAGAGGGCGCCTGCCAAGATCTTGTAGGGAGGGTCCTGGATTCGGCAAACACCAGCTGCAGCCTGGAGGAAGGAAGTGGGGAAGGGCAGAGCCCCTGCTGTAGGGCCGGGAGCCCGGGACCCAGGGCGTTACACCTTCCGATAGTCACTAAGGTCAGACTTCAGGTAGGGATCCCTTGTGCAGCAGAGGCAGACTCACAATCACACCACAGTGTGGTTTAACTAATCCTGGAACAACCTTAAAATTATGCAATTGAAGACTTTACTTGAACGAAGTGTCAGAGTATACGATGGCACAAAGTGAATCAAAAAGGATGAAAAAAAATATAGAAGGAAAGAGCGAAACAATAAGCTTGGAAAGAAAAAGAAAATTGAAACCCACAGCCTCCCTCTGCCCACTTCCTGCTGCCTCATTCCTGTGGTGCCTTTTTGTCTACTCGTATTTATTCGTCTTACTTACAGGATAATCCCCCCAGGCAAGAAAGGTGTCACCTTGATTTCAGTGCAGCTCTAACACTGAACAATCCCTTGGATGTTAAAAAGCAATAACACATTGCAAAATAACACAAAAGCAACATCACATTGCTCTCAGTTACATCCGAAGGGCTCTTCCTTGCCTCTTATTAATTTTCCATTCATGAAACACTGTGTGGAAGTGTGTTATAAAATTGAAGATTTTACTCTTCCCAGATACCTCAGTAGGTAGATGGGCAGCAGGTATTCATTTATTTAGCAAATACTGAGTGCCTACCATAGACCGGGCACTGTTCTAGACACTGGGGATCCCTCAGGAACAAAACAGACCAAGATGCATGCTTATATGTACTTATATCTCAGTAAGGGAAGACAGACAGCACTCACAAGTGAAATAAACAAGTGTATTACATGGTGTCTTAGAAGCTAATACATGCTGTGGAAAAGAGAACAAATACAGGGGAATTGGGAGTGTGGGTTCTTAATTCTCCCCATTTGCCAAAGGGAGGCTGCATTAGGAGAAAAGCACACTCCTCTTCCCCTGACGTTTCCCAGTCTCTGACCCCCTTTTGTATCCTTTTTAAGGGAACAGTATTAAATGAACTTAGGCACTCCACTCTGGAGCCAACGTGTCTGGAATTGATCCCTACCTCAGTGGCGTGCTTCTCGAAGTGACCTTGGGCATTAACTGCTCTCTGCTTTGACTTCCCCACCTATAAAGTTTGCATACCTCACAGGGTTGGAGAGAGGATTAAATGTATTACTATAAGGTGCTTAGAGAAGTGTCTGGGAATAGTAAACACTCAGATGTTAGCTTAAAAAAATATGTCCGTGGATTGTGGGTCATGTGTGGGGGTGGGTCATGTGTAGTGGAAAGTCTCCGCTACTTGGAAAATAACAGGCAGCATGAAGTGCAAGACACATTTCTATCCCTAGATACCCCTTAGAACCCCCAAAGCTACATGGAGCTCCCTCCCTCAGGAACGCAAGGAATGAAGCTTGGTCTCCCCTGCCTTACTTATTCAACAACTGTATTGAGACATGTTAATACCATGTTCAGGGCCAGAGGCTGCTTCAAACATGAATAAGTGGTTCCTCCCTTATGTCTTGATTCATTCCCAAGAAATACTCTTCTTATCTGATAGTTTTCCATATTTGTTTTTTTTTGTTGTTGTTGTTTGTTTGTTTTATAAATTCTCACATTATTCTTTTATTTGTAACTCAAGGTTTATCACACGAAAACATAGGCATTTGCTTTGTTGTACAGCTGCCTGAAACAATCGTTATTTTGATCTTTTTTTAAGCTGTTATTTTCTGATGTTTGGCTTATACTTTGTTGCTATTAACAACCATACTTCCATACCTCACTTTCATAAAATAAAGCAAGTAGCAAAACTTGAACTATTGAAGAGGGATGAAATGGGTTGAACCATTTTAGGTTGGAGAAAATATTCATGATTTCACATCTTCCTGGGGATTTCTACAAACCCAGCCTCCTCTAGAGCAGAGAATGCAATGCATTGAAGGCCAAACTCAAACGGGTGACTAGAGAATTCGCACAAATACTGGCAAACAGTCTCAATATATCTAGGCAACTTCCCTGGAGTAACTTATTTCCTGAGTGTTGAGTCTCTCAAGGACCCTCTCATAATAAATTATTCAGCTTAGTGCAAGGTCTAAGACCAAGATAAAAGGAAAAGAATACTATTTAAAGTGGAAGGTCAAATACATTTAATGCATCTCTGTGATATGAAAATCTGGTCTATCCTTTATCACAATGACAAAACAAGGAGTTGGGCAAATAAAATATAGTTGCGATGATGTCTTCCGTAGCCCTCTAGTTCTCACAAAGTTGCTTCCCTTAATTGTGTCTCAAGGGCAGGCAGTTCTCTTTGTCAAGGGAGAATTAAGGAGTTCCAAGTTTTCAGACCAGGTTGTACAGCATCTTGTCAGTCTTGCTCAAGGCCTTCACTGACCTTCTACCCCATTTTCCAGTAACTGGATCCCTACCTTGGTTTCTAACTTGGTACCCCAGTTCCTCTAAGACTGGACAGAGACTGCTGTTCTCGCACCCTCCCAGAGGCTGGTATCCTGATAGTGCTGGGGGAGGCTTTGGACTCATTCTACCTAGATCCACAAACGATGCAGATCTCCAAGACTGACCATCACTGTTCTGTCCACCTGTCAGGACTTGTTCTTATCATGGACCTTTCCAGCTAGCACTCTGCTTCTTGGGCCACCTCCTGCTACCTAAATCGCCAGATAACATATTCTATACTATATCTGGATTTCCTCTATTGCACCTGTATCTCAGCCCCACCTGCTCTGGCTGATTCCTCTGTTCACCAAGTTCCTATCCTGACCTGAGAACTGGAGACAACTAGAGAAAGCAGAAAGAAATAAGGTTATGTATGTTAGAAGTTCAGTTCTGATCCAGAATGGCAGTACTTCCTTATGAGGCCATTATGAAGAGCAAGTGAATATGTGCATCTAGATGACACCTTAGAGGAAATCTGAATGTGAGAAGGACTTATCCGGATGTGGAAGAGGGAGGGAGGCATTCCAGACAGAGAGAACAGCCAAGTAAAACACAGACACCTGTATCCACACTGCACAGAGGTCTCTGGGTGTCTGCACTGGACCAAGGAAGTTGTCTATTGCTGTGGACACCAGGGTTCTGGAATTCAGTCTTCTCAAAAGGGTCCCAGCCCAGGAGACTGCTCAGCCCATGTTTTGCCTCAATTCTTGCTAGCTAACCCTAGACATTTTTTATTAGACTGTAAGGTGTTAATTAATATCACCAAGTGAACCACTTCCCATTTCCTCTTGATTTTCAACCACCACCCTAATGATGCATGTTATTAAAAGTGTCAGATTAGCTTGGCTTTAAATTTTAATTCACTGTGAAACTGACTCCATTCTGTAAGTTTTCCTCAGTGGGCTGGTCACATAGTGAGATGATAGTTTGCACAATTGTGAGCATTGGTTAGACATTGTGAGTCCAGTATTCAGCTACTCATCATCTTATCTGTCTACTTATAAGTTTAAGTAATTCTTTATGTAATCAAAAGTCCCACAAAACACAGAGTGATACTTCTTTAGTCCTCGTATCTAACCCATGTGCTTGTTATTTGCCTTTTTCCCCAGGAGTATCTTAATTTGTTTACTATACAGTAGATCCTCGAATAACTTAGTTTCACTCAATGTCATGTCATTACAATGTTGATGAAATGCTGTAGGAACTTAAATCTTGTTTAAAATAAATTAGCCTGTGGTAAAATTGTTATTTTGCTTAAGGTCACAGAACCCATAGAAAATGTTAAGTGAAGACTTACTGTATATCTTGTTTTTTCTTATGCATGTGTTTTAGAATATAATAAGGGGGCAGGAATGTTCAGCAGGAGAAAGTTGAAGGTATTTGATTACTTTCTAATGAATTGGATCACACATCTAGTAGCCTTTATGGCATTATCTCTAAGGATTAATAAACAAAAGATTACTCTACGTTTCCCAACTTGTTTCTTTACCCTTCCTGTCTATGCTTTAGCCCCTAGTGTATATTTTTGTTGCTGCAGGATAAACATTTATTTCTGACTAATTCACACAGGGGTCCAAGGGCTCTTGTTGTTCGTAATATACAGCATGGAACCCCTTGATAAAACAGACATTAGCCATCTCTTAGGTTGAATGGGTCATATTAACCACAGACTATGTGGAAAATATGATTGGGTACATATAAAAAACCATATTCTAATGCGATATAAAAAGTTATAAGATGAACAATCAATGGGGAAAATAATCATATGTTATACTGACAGGCAAGGATTAGTATCCTTATTATACAAAGAACGGATTTGAGGATTCATTTATCTAATTGGTCAATATTCATGCATTCATTAATTCAACAAAAATTCATTAAGCACTGTATGAGCTTAATTACATCTCCCCTCAAATTCATACGTTGAAATTCTAACCCCTCGTATCTCAGAATGTGACCTTCTTTTGAGGGGTCTTTACAGAGGTAATCAAGTTAAAGTGAAGTCATTAGTGAGAGCCCCAATCCAATGTGACTGGTATCCTTACAAGAAGGGGGAATTTGGCCACAGGACATGCTAGAAGGAAGCTGGTGTGAAGAGACAGGGAGAAGACGGCCATCTACAAGCCAAGGGGAGAGGCCAGGAACAGACCCCTTCCTCACAGCCCCGAGAAGGAGCCAACCCTGCAGGTACCTCCATCTTGGACTTCTAGCCTCCAGAACCGAGCCAGTCCTTTTCTGTTGTTTAAACCATCCAGTCTGTGGTTCTTTGTTAAGGCAGCGCTTGCAAACTCATATGCACTCGCTGTGCCCCACACACTGTCCTCGGTGCTGGGAATATGGCAGTGAAAAACACCAAATGCGCCTGCCTTTCTGGAACTCACGTTCTAGCATGAGAAACAATAATCAAGAACATAAACAGATATACGGTAACACGTCAAATCAAGATCTGTGCTGTGAGGAAATAGAAAGCAAGTTAAGGAGACAGAGTCATGAAGCTTGTTATTTAGATTGGAAGAGCAGTTCAAGGAAAATTTCTCTGAGAACATGAGATTTGAGCAGAGACCTGATTGAGGTGAGGAAGAATATTATGTGGCTATCTGGGGGAAAGAGGGTTCTTGAGAGAAGGAACAGCAAGTGCAAAGGCCCTGAGGCAGACAGGTTTTTACTTTGGTCTTCCTTGAATATGTCAGTGTGTTTGGAGCACAGCAACAGAGAAGGAGTGGTAGATAATGGGTTTAGAGAAGAACACCAATGTCAGATATTATAAGACCGGGCTCCATAAGGGTTTGGCTCTTATTCTGTGTGATGGGAGCCATCCGAAGGTGTTAAGCAGAGAAATGATAAGATCTGATGAGTTTTTAAAGGCTAACTATGGCTGCTGTGTGAAGAATAGATGGTAGTGACACAAGAATAAAAGTAGGGAGACAGTTATATATTAAGAGGCTATTGTAATAATTCAAAAAAGAAGTCCTAGTGGCAAGGACCAAGTTGACAGCAGGAGAGAGGATAAGAGCTGGTAAATCTTGGATCTATTTCACAGTTAGAATTCTACATGGTTTGTTGGTAGGTTGCATATGAGATGTTAGAGAAAGTCAAGGGTGACTTCAAGGTTTGTGGCCTGAAAAACTAGTGAATCATGATACTATTTATTAAGATGGAAAACACTAGAGGAGGAACAACTCTGGGAAAGAAAATGAAGAGTGCTGTTTTGAGCACGTTGATTTGAGAGTGTCTACTGAACATATAAAAAGAGTTTAGAAGAGAGGTCTGAGCTAGAGATGTTAAACTGGTGAGTTTTTGGGATAAAAATGATAGTGAAAGCCAACATTCTGGTACCTAGAGAGTAACTGTAGAGAAGAAAGAAATACAAGCCCTGAACCTCCACACAAGAGAAGCATAAAGGAAGGGAGATCCATCAAAGGAGCCTAAGAGGGGAGGAGCAACTTGTCCTAGAAATCAAGGGTGACAGTATTTCAAGAAGAAGGGAGTGATAAACTTTGTTAATGGCTGCTCACAAGTTGAGTAAGATGACTAAAAACCGCTTTTTGGTTTGGTAACTGGGAGACCATTGGTGACCTCAAATAACATGGTTTTGGTAAAGTGGAGAGATGACCACCTCATTGGTTTGGGTTCCAGAAAATGGATGGTGAAGAAGGAGTAATAGAAAGTCTTTTCATTCTTTCAGGGAATTTTTCTACAAAGCAAAAGGAAGCGCCAGTCAGAAGAAGTAGACTCTGGAGAAGTTTGTTGTTTTCTTTTTGTTGCCTTTGTTTAAAGCTGAGAGATATTACGTCTATGTCATACCCTGCAGATTTTACGCTAAAGGAAATTATGCAACAGAAAGTGGGAAATTGATGATGTAGGAAACATGATTCTTGCAGAGCTGGCGAGGGAGATGGAATCCATGCACAACTGAAAGGTTGGTCTTAGCATGGCATTCTGGTCTTTCCCATTCAGGCTGATTCGCCCGGTGTTACAGGAGGAAAGATCGACCTGTGGGAACAGATGCACAAAGGTGGGGAGATGAATGCTTGATTTTGTCAGTGAGATAGGAAGTAAGGTCTTCAGCTGAGGATGAGGAGAGAGGAGGAAATGTTAGGGCGGTGTTGAAGACAGAGGAGAAGGTGTGAAACTGTTCTCTTAGAGAGTGGATGAGTGGTGGGACTAGAAATATGTGTACACCTGCTGGGTGGGCTCACTGGAGGTTTGAGATCCTCAATTTAAAGTGAGATTAGTTGGCATGGTTGTATGTTTTTTCCATCACCTGTGTCTGGCTACTTGGGTACAAGCACAAGAGTCGGGAGTGACGGATTTATACAGTGTTATGGACTGAATTGCGTTGCCCCCACCCCCACCCGCATTCATGTGTTGAAGCCCTATTCCCCAATGTAACTGTATGTGGAAATAGGGATTTTAAAGAGGTAATAAATATTAAATAAGGTCTTAAAGAAGGAGCTTTAATCCCATAGAACTGATGTCCTCATTAGAATAGAAAGAGAAAAAAGCTCCCTCTTTCTGTATGTACACAGAAGGAAGGCCGTGTGAGGTCATAATGAAAGGTGATTGTGTGCGACGATTGTCTGCAAGCCAGGAAGGGAGCTCTCACCAGAAACCAACCCTGATGGCACTTGGATCGTAGGCTTCTCAGACTCCAGAACTGTGAGGAAAATAAATGTCTGTTGTTTAAGCCACCCAGTCTGTGGAATTTTGTTACGGCAGCCTGAACAAACTAATACAGCCAAGGGTGGAGTTTTACCGGATGAATGTTACAAAAGATAGAACAGGGAATGATGATAGAGGTGGAGTGAATGATAAGATAGATGAAGAATGCTAAGTCAAATGTGTGGAATATGGCAATTGCTCAACCAATGGTAGGTGCTGCCGGCTGCCTTCTATGTACTTGCCTTGCTTCTGGTCCCACTAGGATAAGTACTGCGTGAGGAAAACAATCATGTAAGCAGTCAGGGAGCTCACCCTCAGCTGGAGGAGACAGAAACAGATAATGTCAGTACAACATAATCAGCACTGTCGTAAGAAATTGCTAGCTTTGGGAGCCAGAGGAAGTGTCGTGGAGGAGGTGACGTTTGAGCTTGAGCGCTAAAGCTCAGCAGGAGTTTGCTGAAGAGGAGAGGCATTGTAGTGGAGGGAACAGAAGGTTCGAAGGAGCGCAGGACAATTGAGAGAGCAAAGCATTTATCAGCCTTCGTGCAGGAGGTGGGGACGGGGTGTGGAGGTGGGAAGGGAGTGAGGACGTGCTCATTATCACCAGAATGTGAAAGCCCGGAGTTGATTATTCAGTAAGCAGTAAGCAGGAGCAGATTTGGTTTTCTTAGGAAGGATAAAACTCTGAAAGCATTGTAGAAGATAAATTAGAATAGAAAAAGAACTTTTAGGAAGCATTTGCAATAGTTCAGTGGGGCCTGAACACGAGACACAAGGGAGCAATATTTGGGAGAGAAGTAAAAGTTTAGTAGCCAACAAGAGGGGATATGTAGGAGAGCTGAGGTGTAACGATGACTCCTAATTTTCTGGCTTGAATGACTGGGTGTATCATAACACTATTAACCATAAGATAATAACAGGTGGAAAACAGGGTGAAAATGTTCGACAAGGTTGGGGCACAATGATTGGAACGACGCTAATGAGTTCAGTTCTAGACGAACTCAGTTTGCGGGGCCTGTAGATGTGAGAAGGCAGTTAAAATACCAACTTGGCTTTTAGGAGAGAGCTCAAGGCTGGAGAAATCCGTTTCAAGATTTCATAAGTAGTTGAAGCCACGGATGTCGTTGAGAAAAAGACAGCTGGTGTTCATCGTAGGCCAAGCACTACACTTAAGGTGGATTACCTCATTTAATGCTGATGGCAATCTTATTTAGAAGGTACTATTGTTATTGTTGGTTTTTCATATGAATAATTTGAGGTTCAGAGAAATTAAGGGATTTGCCCAAGTTCACATAGAGTAGTCCCCGCTTATTCTCAGTCTATACCTGTCAAGACGCCCAGTGGATAGTACCAAACTCTACACTGTGTCTTTCCTTATACATACATATACTTTATGGCTACTCTTTGGCATATCAAATTGCCAGCATCATCACTATTGCTCTAGGGTGCCATAACTGAGTAAAATAAAGGTTACTTCAACACAAGCACTGTGATACCGAAACAGTCATCTGACAACAGAGACAGCTACTAGGTGTCTGATGGACAAGTAGCACATACAGCATGGATACACTGGACAAAGGGGCAATTCATGTCCCAGATAGAACAGAGTGGGGCAGTGTGAGATTTCATCACGCTACTCAGAACAGCGTGCAATTTAAAATTTATGAATTGTTATTTCTGCAATTTTCCACTTAATGTTTTTGGACTGCAATTGATTATGCATAACTGAAACCCACAATCAGTGGAAAGCTAAATTGTGGATAAGGGGGAACTACTGTATTTGATAAGTGGATTTGAATCCAACTGGTCTGTCCCTGGTGTCATGCTCTCTGCCTTTTGCCATGGAAATATCTATGTTTACAAGCAAGCAAAAGTGGAATCTGGGCAGAAAATAGTTCTTAAAAAATTTGACAGAGAACTAAGAAAGCAGAAGGAGTGCATCAAATGTTCAAAAGCATCAAAGAAGGGTCAATAGGGATGAGCTCTAAATTTAAGCCCACATTAGATAAGACCAAGGATGCACTTCCTGAGAGCAGTCTCAGTGAGTGACAGGGCCAGAGGCTGACTGACAATCTGAGCAAATAAAGCAGTTGTTTGGTGTACAAGCAGGTCACACAGCACCTGAGGAAGGAGAGAAGGCTGGCCACCTAGACGGGCACAAGTGTGATATCGCCTTGGCAAATGTACCTCTAGTCCTCAGTCTGGCAGGCTCAGAAACCAAGTTTGCCAGCACAGGCCCGTGAGAGCTTATGTTTATAAACCAAAATGTTGATCGATTAATTGGTACTGAGCAATAAACTACCACACAAACCAGATGTTCATGGTTTGCTAATGAGAGCATCATAGCTTTTAGACTACACCTAATTCTGTGTTTCCCCGAAAATAAGACCTAGCCGGACCATCAGCTCCAATGCATCTTTTGGAGCAAAACTTAATATTAAGACTTTATCTTATTTTACCATAAGACCTGGTCAATATAATATAATATAATATAATATAATATAATATAATATAATGTAATATAATACTGGGTCTTATATTAATTTTTGCTCCAAAAGATGCATTAGAGCTGATGGTCTGGCTAGGTCTTATTTTCGGGGAAACAGGGTTGTAATCAAAATTTTGCCGGGAAGCATGAACTCAGAGCAAGAGGAATCATCTAGCTATGACTGGTGTCATCAATCTGATATATTGTGTGACCATCTCCACCATGGAATATACTCTGGGTGCCAAAAAAAATGTATACACATTTTAAGAAAGGAAAACTATTAAAATTGTAATCCTCAGTATATACCAATACCAAAAGTTGAATACAAGTCATGTTTGACTTCTGCAATTACAAAAGTTGCTCAAAGTGGTTACCATCAGCATCCAGACACTTCTGATTATGGCGAACTACTGCTTGAGCAATGTTGACCAACGTGTCCACTTGTATATATTTTTTTGGCACCCCCGGTACTTGCCATATAGTTCAGGTGCTCGGGCTTATGGGCTGTGGTATCTTCTCCCTTGGGCAGCAATGGAGTTGTGCTGATAAATTTTATTTCTCTGGATTTTTTTTTTGGGGGGGAAACCATCCCATTTCTTTTGGCTTAGTGCTTCCTTAAAATGACCATTCTCATACTATCTTCACAATGTTTGCTATATCCATATATGTACTATTATTAGCTTAAGTTCTAAGTTCTAAAAATTAACTTAAAAATTAATAAAAGATTTTTTTAAAGGAACATTTTATGAACATAAATGCAAAGCCAGTGTCCCTTGCCACACATAGACAATAAAGCTAAAGACAACTTTAAAATTTTCTTCTGCTTACGTGTTGTCCCCCCAGGTCTTCTTTTTTTTTTTTTTTAAAGGTAATTAACCTTCAATCAACAACGTATAAATAACTTAATTTGAGGTAAGAGAAGAAAAATCCTGCAAACACTTTTAGAAAAATAAATCTCTGCTGTACTCTACAGAAATTTACCTTTTTAGCACATCTTGATCCCCATATGGTCGTCTTCTTCCACTAAAGATTCTGGACACCTGAACTGACGCTTGGAGTCTCCCCTCCCTACCACTTCCAGGTAACCACTCAGCTATTCAAAGCTCATGCACCGTCAACCAGAAAACCACCCGTTGTCCCTCCCATCCTGGGGTTGCCGGGCTACAGCAGCAGCCTGGCGTGCTCACAGACCACTGGAGGTTGAGCCCGAGGCGCCAAGGTAAGAAGCCTTGGAACGCCCCTAGGAGTTCCCTTACCTTCTCTCCGTCTTCCAGTTTTTCACCTCTGACATTCCTCTTGGCAGCAGCCAGCAGCTGGCTGCCCACCTCCTAAGTCTGCGCCATCCTCCCTTAAAGAGCTAGGCCCCACTGTGAACTCAGATCTGTCCAACCTGCTTCTACAGTGGGCTCAGTCTACCGAGCTCTGCTCAACACTCCTGACTGAGGCAAAGACCCAAAGTCCTTTCCTGTGAGGGAAAGGAAGAGAGGGGGAAAAGGAAAAATTAATAAAGTATTTGGTAAAAATTAAAGGAGAAACGATTCTGAATCCGTGTTCTGGTTTGTGCAGCAGTTTTTTAAAACCAGTTTTCTGTTGGGTATTTTCTGACACTCCATCCCACGGTGGCACTGAATGCTGGCGGCAGAGTCTTAGCCAATGGCTGCCTCCCTACCAGCCCGAGGGCTGGGCTGCACTAAGGAAGCCCTGCAGGCTCCCTGCTCTGTTGGCCCCCAGGTCTTCTTGAATACTAGTAATGATGTGCTTACTAACCTCTGGGAGGTACTTTTCTCCAACAGCACGATCCAGTTACTAAATATACACTTTTTCAGTGACATTCTCAATTACCAGAATGTCCCACCGTCACCTGGGCAGGGACAGATTTACTGTGAAACTAATAAGTTTTGAGCTTCTGGACCCATTACTTTTATCTCTCCCTTCCAAGGCCTTGAATATTTGTACCTAATTTTATATTCTTTTTACCAAGAGAACCCCACCACTACCATTTTGCTATAAGGTTTAGGCTCCAAACTTGGATGCTTTCCTACTTCTGGATTATTCTAGAGATGGCTGAGCTCACCACTGAAAGCTTTCTTTTTCCTCATTTCATACTGAAGGAGTAAGCTTTTTTCCAGGGTTAGTGATGTCCTGCAGTTTATCCCTGTACCACCTTGGCAAGGAGGAAGAGAGATTTGGTGAGTAGCTTGAGGGTAGGCAAGTATAAAGGGAAAGATTGTGCCTAGAGTAGAAAAACTTGAATGTGTTTATGAAGAGTGGATGGAGGGGTACTAAGGTTGTCTAAAAGATGAGGAAATTGATGGAGATGGGATTTAGCACACGGAAGAGGGGCTTGACCTTCAAAAGGAAGAAGGCCCCTCTCCCCTCTCCCTCTATGCTAATAGAATGGAGGCAAAAGGAGATGTATTTTAGGTAGATCAACAAAATGCAGGGAGCTCTGACTCTTACGACCTCTATTTTTTCTTTAGATTCTGAGAAAATATATGCCAAGAACGAGGGATATGGAGGTTGTGTGGGAAGTTTGAGGAGAAGTCTGTTTGGAATTTTCAACATGGAGCCTGTCATGCAGGACAGCCTGCGGGGTCTCTGGTCCCACTCCCCACATAAGAACGCAGGACATGGTGAGGCCAAAAAGGAACGCCCACGGAGCCATAAGTAGGGGAGTCATACCACTATATTCTCACTGGTGGCTGGGTTGGAGACACAGGAAACAGGAGCCACACAATTCTCAACCCTCACTGTGCCGCTTGCAGTCTCAGCCACCATCTTCTTGCTAGCCCCCATTTTTTGCTAGCCTAGCCACAGCAGTTATATTAGTGCCCAATGGCTCACTGGTTACAGCTGATGGCCAACTAGCCACAGCTGATGGCCATTTGATCACAGTCGACGGCCATTTACTACCTGAGCCAGCACCTTTCTATGTGAGGCCAAGAGCCTGGAAAATGCTTTTTGGGGCTCTGTCCCCACAATCCACCCCTATAGGGTCTCGCCTCACAATCTACACAACAAGCGTCTTCCGCGAGGGGCCCTGTGCGAGGAGCCTGGAGGTGAATGCTATTTCCTGGACACAGCCAAGCTCTCTGGTCACAGCCAGGGTTTCTCAGGGCACCACCAGTCCTTCTGGGAACAGCCAGACTTCCTGGGCTTCTTAGGGTACCACCAGTCTCCCCGGGCACAGCCAGGGTTTCTCAGGGCACCACCAGTACTTCTGGGCACAGCCAGACTTCCTGGACTTCTTAGGGTACCACTAGTCTCCCCGGGCACACGAGGGCCTCTCAGGGCACTGCCACTCTCTCTGGGCTCAGCCAGACTTCCTGGACACAGCCAGGGCTCTCAGGGCACTGCCACTCTCTCTGGGCTCAGCCAGTCTTCCTGGACACAGCCAGGGCTCTCAGGGCACTGCCACTCTCTCTGGCCTCTCAGGGTACCATGCTGGAACAACAGCGGCTCACAGTCAAGGTGCTTACATATTCTCGATGGCGGCCAGTCAAGACACAATAGCAAACATCTGCCAGTTCCACTACATTGTGGTATGTTCCCAAACAAATAGTCAAGCTGTCCATTAAATTAGGGATGGAAGGCAATTCCCAAAAAATGGGGGCTAGCAAGAAGATGGTGGCTGAGCCTGCAAGCGGCGCAGTGAGGGTTGAGAATTGTGTGGCTCCTGTTTCCTGTGTCTCCAACCCAGCCACCATAGTCATTCGCCAGGGCTGTCCTGGGGGTGAGGGATGACCTTGACCTCACGCTCAGCTCCCATGGAGGACTCAGCAAGCCTTTCCTCCTGGGACCACTAGTCCTGCATCCGGGCTGTCTCAGCAAGCACTTCCCAGCCCACAGGGCCGCAACAACCTTCGCTTTCTCCGGCCTCTGCTGGTTGGGGAACCGTTCACGTCTTCCCACCCCTCCACGAGGGTCTAGCTCTCTGGCAGCTGCTCCTCCTGGTGTTCCTGAGACTGAGTGTTCATACGCGCAAACTGCTTCACCGCCCTTCGGAGAGCTTTGGCCAGCACCGTACCCTGCTCACTGCGCCATTTGTCATGCAGGAGACCCTGCTCGCTGCGCCATTTGTCGTGCGGGGGATCCTGCCGACTACGCCATGTGTCGTGCGGGGTGTCATGCGGGGTCTCTGGTCTCGCTCCCCACATAAGAACGCAGGACATGGTGAGGCCAAAAAGGAACGCCCACGGAGCCATAAGTAGAGGAGTCATACCACTATATTCTCGATGGTGGCTGGGTTGGAGACACAGGAAACAGGAGCCACACAATTCTCAACCCTCACTGCGCTGCTTGCAGGCTCAGCCACCATCTTCTTGCTACACCCCATTTTCTGCTAGCGTAGCCACAGCAGTTATATTAGTGCCCAATGGCTCACTGGTTACAGCTGATGGCCAACTAGCCCAGCTGATGGCCATTTGATCACAGTCGATGGCCATTTATTACCTGAGCCAGCACCTTTCTATGTGAGGCTGAGAGCCTGGAAACTGCTTTTTGGGGCTCTGTCCCCACAGAGCCTGCCAGAGGGAGCTCACCAGAGGCAAGAAAATGCACTGTGGAGCAGCTTTGATAAACCAAGCTTATAGGGTACCAGCCAGTGCAGTGATGGGCTTCTTTCCCACATGACTCTGAAGCCCTCACAGTCTGATTCTACAAGGGCCTGAGTCAGCTGAGGAAGGAGAGAAAGGAGGCCAAAGAGGCAGAGGAAATGGAGTTGCTGATAAATATGTCACTGAAGGCATTAGCCAGAGAGTGAGTCATTTATAGATTGGAATTTGGGGACTACAAGTCTTTGTGAGGTCAAAGAGCACATTCAGTGGGAATAACAGTAGGGGGAAAAGAGGAGGCCATGGTGTGTGCAGGAGTTCAGAAGGAGAGCTTGAGAAAGCATAGATAGGAGTGACGACAAAGCCCAGGGTTGCCAAAAATGAGAGACCTAGAAGGGTAAGATGAATGGCACAAAAGAGATCAAAGAACCAATAGGTCAAGGCTAGACATCACTGAGGACTATGGAAGGGTTGAATACAGAGATCTCTGCTTAGAAAACACTAAGCATAAGGGAATGACTGGCTTTCTGGAGATCGGAGCTGTCTATCTCCAGGGGTGGAGAGAGGTAGAATGACGTCCACGTCCTCATCCCCATAACCTGTGAATATGTAACCTTACATAGCAAAAGGGATTATGCAGATGTGATTAAGTTAAGGGTTTTGTGATGGGGAGATTATCCAGGTAGGAGCAATGTAATCATGAGGGCCCTTAAACGAGAAATAGAGGCAAAAGAGTCAGTGAACGACAGGTGGTGACCATGAAAGTAGAGGTGTGAGTAATGTGATTAATTCCCAGCTTTGAAGATGGAGGAAGCGGTCTGAGACCAAGAAAAGCAAGTGGCGAATATAAGGAGGAAAAGGCAAGGAAACAGATGATCCCCTAGAGCCCCCAGGAGGAACACAGAAGTGCCGACACCTTGATTGTAGCCCAGGGAAACCCATTGTGGACGTCTGACCTCCAGAACTTTAAGATATTAAGTTTGTGACGCCTGATGCCTCGTAGTTTGCGGTAATTTGTTAATAACATCAATAGGACACTAACAGAGACGGGAAGCTAATTAATAGGAAGTTTTTTTCAAAGGAAAAGATTTTGAAAGAACGTGAAAGAGCAGTACTGTGTGGGCAGAAGCCTAGAGCCAAGAGAAACTACCTGTGGCCATCGGATACAGCATGCGTGCAAGGATGAGCTGTCTCTACTTGAGAGGGCTGCAAAGGACAGAGTCCTCCAGGGCAATCCACGTTTCAGTTAAATCCAGGAAGAAGAGGAAGTAGTGAGAGAAAAAGGTTAAGAGTGTACGGGACTCTTTTACTTTTTGGCAATAGAACAAGTCTTTCAAAGTGTACAAAATAAACAGAAGTTGGGTCACTGAGAGAAGAACAAGTAGAATGGAAATAAGAATGCTTAACAGAATCTGTGACCTCCAGGGGTAGCACATTATGGGTCATTCTTGAGACTCACAGGAAAAAGGGGGGAGGGCCTTGAGAAGGGGGGTAACAAGGCCAGAGATGGACCTTTGCTTAGCAGTTTTAATCAAATGCCGTTTTTCTCCTCCTTCTGCTTACCTGGTTAGTTTTGATGCATACTGCCTGTCTCTGCTGATCTTAGTTAAATTCCAAAATAAAACTTTTGCTGTTTTAAAGGACCGAGGCCACCCTTATGCAGAACGGCATATCATATGCAATACTAACTAATTAATCATTGTCACAGACAAATCAACATAAACTTGTTTCTTCACAAGCTATACTAAATATTTGTTTCTGATTAGAGAGTGACTTGCCCATATTAGGCTTGTACTCATAAGTGCTCACTGGGTTTAACTGAATTAAGAAAAGTCATAAAGTGCTGGAAAACTTGGATTTAGCTCCATCTGAGAGCTAAATCAGAGAGTCATGAGGGAGCTAGATGGGAGGGACTTTTCATGCAAACGTCAGGTTTATGACTATAAGACCTCAAACCCTGTAGCCCTGTTTGCCTGGCTCAATCATGCATGGGGCGAGGCCCTCTTTTTGTACCTCTGACAAACACCTAGAATAAAAGTAGGCTTAGTTCCTTTTCCCAGGCCTACCCCCTGAATCCTGGCCTTGAGATATTACCATGTATTATTATATATATATGATTATATATATATATATAATTACAATTAATACAGTTTTTTCCTTAAAATTTGCATACATTTTTTGACACTCCCAGTGTGTGTGTGTGTGTGTGTGTGTGTGTTCATTCATTTGTTCTCACCCACATACCAAGTTAATTACTTCTTTAATTAAGCACTCTTCACTCTTATTAGAGCTGTTAGCACATTCAAGAACATTTGCTGCTCTTGGCTTTCCAGTGGATCTAGGCATGCATTTTCAGGAACCAGCTGGTGTTGTTTATTTGCACAGTGTGGATCAGGTGTGAGAAGGATAATTTACTACCTTTCCAATACTGAGTTCTTCCCCTTCAAGTGGGTGTACCTGCATAGGAATCCAGGGTGTCAGGCTGCATTTGACGGTCGCTGAAGACAGATCTTGGCTAGCGAACAGTCTCCAAAGCCAGACACAGAATAGACTGTCCTGGAATCACTTGTCTGTGAATCTGAGAAACTCTGCAGGGAGATGTGGATGGGGACCCTGCTGGTTTCAGGGGCTGTAGAAGGGGGACTAAGACACAGAGAATCACTGCAGTGACCGCATGTGGTGTCCCTACGATGCCCAGTCTCATAATAGTGATCCTTGGTGCAAGAAAAGTACAGGGGTTATTCTGAATTATCTGACCAGTTCTCCTTTCACAAATACTGAACTGGGTCTTCTCAGGGCTGGTCTTTATCTTTCTGGAAACCAGCCTCTGGAACAGGGCCGGCTTCATGAATGTGAAACCTGCACAGTCACATAGGATCCTGCACTTAGAAGGCCTCCGTGCTTGGTTTAATGCCCTAGCACTGCTGTCTTGAAATTCTTAATTACTTTTAAATAAAGGGCTCAGAATTTTCATTTTTCACCAGGCTCTGTGAATTATGAAGCCTGTCCTGGTCTCCAATATTGTTTCTTTGGTTGAAAGCCCTCAGATCTCAGGGTTACTTTTTCAATAGTCCCAAACCTTCTTTTGCATGCATTTATGTATGTGTCTATATCCAGTTTTCAGACTGCAGGTTTCCCTGAGGACATGGCTTTCTTATCTTTTTGTCCAGGGCCTAGAAGAGTGCTTGACAAATCTTAAGTGGTAAGGCAATGTTTGTTAAATGTTCGAATGCTTGAAAGAGGCCTCAGAGTCACTCCTCTAGCCCAGGTAAGAGCGGACCATTGGGATAGTGCCACATTTGGTATCAAGTTCACCATAAAAGGGGTCATTAATTCTGGACACTCCCTCCCTCCCGCCTCCTCAACCACTTCTCTCTGTCTGAGCTGTAAGCTGCTTTAATGCTTGATTGCCCACACGGATTCTCCGTTCACCTGATTCCGTGAGCTGATCAGGGAACCTTGTACTGACCCAGACAGCCGTGTTAATGGACCAAGCTGAGCTGCTGTTGTCACGGTTCAGAGAGACAGTTGTGATCTAGGGCTCAGGCACACCCTGGCCAAGAGTGCTACGAGGTCTCCGACAAGTAAATGTGAGAACAAACATCAGGACTTCAGAGAGGGTTATAGAAAAAGGTGCCTCTCTGCCCACCCCTGGCAGTTGGACCGTGAATCTGGTATATGTAAACACTAGCAGTACCGTAAGAGCTACATCTGCACTGTGGGTGCTTTCCCTGGAACATTTAAGGTGCCTAGTCCAACAATTTTTATTGTTCTTTAAATAAATTGGAGGATAACTCAAGGAAATGTATATATCTGGGGATCACAAATAGGATTCATTTCCAGTGACTGCCTGGAACACTGTGCTGAATGAATAGGGTTCTAAGATATAAAAGAGTGCGGTGATCGATTAGTAATGCCTGCATGCGCACTTATGCTTGCGTTTATTGAGAGTCTAGCACAGCATTGAATACATAGTAAATGCATTTGTTGATGGAATAAATAGATCAATGAGGATTTTCCATTGAAAGAGTGATTCAGAACATGCCACTCCCAAATATACCCCTCTGGCATATTGATTATTTTGAGCTGAAGACACCTGAGAAATAGCAGGTGCAGGAAGTGCTCTCTGACCTCCCCCTTTCTACCTAAAAGCAGATCATAAAATTTCCCATGAGAACGATGCCTTCCCTGTACCAGGAAGAAAAGAACATTTTTATCACCAGAGCCTGGGAGTTGATGCCTAAAAGAACCTGTACAAACAACCCTATTGAAATAACCCTGATCTTCCATTGGTTTCCCCCACATACTTCCTACTCACTGTGTCACAATTTACTGCCTCCCAGGCCAAGCCCCTTTGTCTTGTCACATTCCCCAAATTTATAGTTCTTCATGTAAAATACGATATATAAGCTTTTTGGCCTCATAGCTTCTTCAGGTCTTTATTTTTCTCCAGATGTCTTCTGTGTACATGTAAAAAAATTATATGTTTTTTTCCTGTTAATCTGGCTTATGGCAGTTTAGGCCACACTACAAAACCTAAGAGGGCAGAAGGAAGTTTTTCCTCTCCTACACCATCAATGTTCTAAGTCTGTCCCTGGAACTAAATAGATAATTTTGAATAAGTTCTTCAGTGTGAGCTTCAGTTTCCTTAGCTGTAAAAAGACTTGAAATATCTTCTAACCCTAATATTCTGTAATCATGTCAATATCTTTGTAAACTGAAGCCTGCTTGTGTTAAATAACACTAGTCCCCTGACAGCTCCATGTTGTCTGTATGTGCCTAAGTCTCCATTTCTTTAAAGTCCTGCTGTGGGGGCCTGTCTTAATTTCTAATGCAGCAAACAATGTAGTATATCATTCATAGAATTGCCAGAATACATTTCTTTTGAATCTGGATTGTAGCAAATCTGGACTGTGGCTAATGATGAAAAGTGGGGATTTCAAGAATTGCATCTTGAAATGACTACTGTGACTTACGACGCAAACTTACAGCCTTGTTTCTTTCTTTTTTATTTAATTAAAGTTTATTGGGGTAACAATGGTTAGTAAAATTACATAGGTTTCAAGTGTAATTCTGTAATACATCATCCATATATCACATTGTGTGTTTACCACCCAGAGTCAGTTCTCCTTCCATCACCATATATTTGACCCTGTTTGCCCTCATCTACAACCCCCTCCCCCCTTACCCTCTGGTAACCACTAAGCTATTGTCTGTGTCTATGAGTTTTTGTTTCTTTATTTGTTTGTCTTGTTCCTTTGTTGGTTTCAGTTTTATATCCCATATATCAGTGAGATCATATGATTCTCGACTTTTTCTGTGTAACTTATTTCACTTAGCATAATAATCTCAAGATCCAGCCTTGTTTCTTTAACATTTTATAAATCTAATAGACATATGCCCTCTCCAGAGATTTGCAATTCTTCATGGCAAAAACTGAAAACAGAAACATTTGCCTTGGACTGTGGCTTCTATGGGTAGGGTGGGGGAGAGGGGGTTTGGCCAAAACATAGTTAATTGCTTACTACATTTTTCTCTTTCCTCTTCCCAACTGTTGTCCCTTTCCTGGTACTTCCTGCATCTCATACGTAAACAATATGCTTCCTCCTAACTTCAAGAGAGGCTGCTCAGGAAACTTCTTAGGAAGATGAGCCACAGAATCAGATAGCCAGAGAGGGTAATTCGGTATTTAGGGGAACGTGGATAGGATGCATTTGCCATTATTTTGTTTGTTTTATTTTGAATGATAAAGGAATCAGGGAATCACAGGGATCTTTTTGTGGAGTTAGCCTTGTGCTCCTGCATCAGAAGAATTGTCTGATTTAATTTATGAAAAGCATCAGGTGTCAGGAAAGCTTTTTGACCACGTAGGCACTCGCATGCAAAACATTCCTTTGCTGCCATTTTAACAGTATCTTAGGCAAGAAAGAAGATAAACGCTGTGCTCAATTCACCATCTCGAACCTACATGGGGCAATTGCCAGCGTGGGGCAATTTCAAGAATCCTGGGAATCCCTCCTTATCCACATGATTTCCCTTTCAACGTTCCTTGATCTCTGAATAGCTTCATTAGGATTCATCCTTTGGAGTTAAGGTGTCTTTCCCCTAATAAAATGTTCATGGGAGAGTGAACACATTGAATGACTGTCAGCCGTTAACTATCAGCCATCATTTTTTAAAAAATTTATTTTTATTGCAAAAATAATATGCTTTTCTTGTCAAAACCTAAAACAGTACAGATCATGCTAAGCTTCCCTTGATCAGAACCACAGTGTTGCACAAATTCACATTGACCTTGCACACCAGGGGTTGTATAGTTTACCTGGAGACCCTGTCTGTGACCACCTGCCCCTCTATCCTCAACCCTATCCTCCCACCAGAGGGAAACATTGCTCTGTTTGGTGTAAATCCTCCCAAACTTCTTCCTGTGCATTTGCATACAAACATATGTACCCACTGAACATAAGGAATTACTTTGCATCGTGTTCCTTTTTATATAAATGATATCATATTGATATATATCTCATCATTCTGAGATGTGCTTTTTGAAACTTAACAATATTCCTTGGAGAGATCCTCATATTAGTATATATATTTTTTATATATGAAAACATTCAACCAATTTGACACATGGTTAAAAAAAATCAGATAACACAGAAGACATCAAAGCAGCCGTCCTCCTTAATATTTTTTTCTCTTGGTTCCACATCTCAGAGGGAACCACTTTTAACAACTTCTGCTTTAAATTCTTCTGACAGCTACTTTTATATCTATAAATAACTTGATTTATCAACTTGGCATGCTGTTAACTTCCTGTTCTGACAAATGAGGACTTAGCCTCCTCTCCTTTCCCACCATGTACCTGCTCTCCCTCCTGTTTCAGCTATTGCACCATTTTCAGTTCCTCCACTGGTCACATCTGAACCTTCAAACTGCCAGCTCAGCCTCCACTCCTTGTTCCACCAACATAGACTGTGCCTCTCAAATCCCTGTTGTAAAAGGCAGTGATAAGGTAATTTAGCACGTCCCCTCTCCCACAGTAGACCTCCATCAGTTTTTTTCTTGCCAAGACTGATACCCTTACATTTTATGGTGTCACCATAGTCAGTTTTCCATGATTGATCTGTAGGTTGGTTTTGGAAGCTGAAAAACAACAAAGGACATTTGCATTGCAATAATGCCCAAGCAAGCAGTGTTCCTTGTAGGGTTCAGTAGCACTGCCACTGTACCTCTCACATCAGATCTGTGGTCACAGCTGTGCCACTCAGGGAGACGAGACGATCCAGAGCTGCAAGCAGAAACGAGTCCTTCTTCCCCTCTTACTTCCCCTCCTTCTTCAGACCATCTTTTATACTCCCATTTTCCTTTTCCACTGTCTGTCTTTTATTTATACCTCCTGTTTTAGGTCCCTCTGCTCACTCGCACTTTGCCCTTTCTTTGCTTCACCCAGATGGGAGCCTCTTCTAATTCATGCTGGCCGTTCTTAGTTTTGGCTTCCTCTGCTCTGGGTCAACACTCCTCACTCCATTCTCTGTTTTCTAGAAATATTTTGAAGACTTTCCTGTTCTCTTTGTTGTTGCAGTTTTATCCACTTAAAAAAAAATTCTTTTGCTGCCATTTTAACAGTATCTTAAATAAGAAAGAAGATAAATGCTGTGCTCAATCCACCATCTTGAACCTAGATATTAATATCTTACTGTAAACTGGTTGATCCCCTTTTCCAAAAGGAGAACAATCTGAGAGAGGATTTTTTAATGTAGAAGACAGAAAATAATCATTAAGTGCAAATATTGTTTTCTGAATTCTCTTCATTTTTTTGTAATGCTTGGCAGTATTGACCACTCCCCTTTTTAGGACTCGCTCTTCCCCTAGCATTTGAGATCCAATCCTTCTTGCTTTCTTCTTAACTTAAAAACTCTTTCACCAGCATTTTTTTTTTCCGACTTATCTCTTTAGAGAGTCCTCCTCATTCTTTTTTTCTCCCATGCTAATGTCTTTTATCTCCAATGCTAAAGCCTTTTCTGAATTCCAGGCCTTCATTGCAGGCTGCCAACAGGACAACTCCGTCTTGGTGTTCCACCAGCATTCGGGACTCAGCATGCTGAAAACTGAGTTCACATCTTTCTATCCCATCTTCTCTTTTGTGTGCCTTATTTTGGTTAATAGAACCATCATCCAATTCATTCTCTGACTCCGGAAGGGAAGTCACAGCTTCTAAAGAGATTGTGACTGAGCATGCTCATAACTGGTATGATGGGTAATTAATTATGTGTCAACTTGAGGAGGCGATAGTACCTGGTTTAGTCAAAACCAGTCTAGATGTTGCTGTGAAAGTATTTTTTAAGATGTGATTAACATTTGCAATCAGTAGACATTAAGTAAAGCAGATTTTCCTTCATAATGCACGTGGGTCTCATTTGATCAGTTGGAAGTCTTAATAGCAAAGAGTGACATTTACTGAAGAAGAAATTCTGCCCAAAACTGCAATACAGAAACCCTGCCTGAGTTTCCAGCCTATTGTAAATCTCCCCTACAGATTTTAGACTTGCCAGCCCCCACAATGCATAAGTCAATTACTTAAAATAAATCTTTCTTAATCTCTCTATCTGTCTATCTATCTATCTGTCTGTCTATCTATCTATCT
This sequence comes from Rhinolophus ferrumequinum, assembly GCF_004115265.2. NCBI lineage: Eukaryota > Metazoa > Chordata > Mammalia > Chiroptera > Rhinolophidae > Rhinolophus > Rhinolophus ferrumequinum. Next base: position 65,187,875 of record NC_046293.1, on the reverse strand, counting down.
CCATCCATCCATCCTATTGGTTCTATTTCCCTGGAGAACACTGACTGTACACCAAAGAGACAATTCCTTTCCACATGATCCTTTTAACATTCCTATCGCCCTGTCAGTCTGGGACAGGATTTAAGCTGTGTCTGTACACACACCAGACACTGCTCATGGACAGAGATAAGCCACAAAGCTTTTAAAGAATTGAAACATGATGGCCCCTTCCCCACCCCATGTCTTGAGGACAGGACTACAAAAAATGTGCATCCAGAGGGTTGGAATATCCTCTCCAAAACATCTCATTTCTCAACCCCTGTCCCATCTCACATGTGTGCAAGAATCCAGAATGAGGATTGAAGCTGAGGAACAGCAAAGATTCTAACGTAGACTGCAGAAAGTCACTTTGACCTTGACTAGAACCTAAGGTTACAGATAAGATATAGTGGCCATTCCTGAGGAGTCAAATACTAAACAAAGCAAAACAGAAAGAAAGAAACTTTGAAAAGTCAGCTTCTTGTCTAAGGCATTGGTCAGGCCTCAGAGAGAGTAGATGTGGGAATTCACCCATATTAATATCTAATCTAGTTCTGGGGACAAGATACCAAGCAGGACCCAGGCATAGCTGGAAAGTGAGAGATTCCTTAGGTCCTCTGTTTTCCGAGGGGAATCTCTTTCTTTTCTCTGTTTGGCTCATTGCCATAATGCCTGTGGAATCAGTTGTTGTCTAGAGGGCATCCCTTGGGACTCCAAGATTAGCCTTTGGTCTGCTCATCTCCTTTCTGGTATTTCTTGCTCATAGAGCTCACTCGTTCTTGTGACTTTAGCGATTACCATTCTGCTGCCAACTTCCAGCCCCACTTCCCACTCCAATCCCAGTCTCCTCAATTCTGCTCGCTAAAGGGCATCCACCCTTGGTCCATTTCAAACCGGCTCCTTTCTAGGGTCCTAGCTGGCCTCACAATGGATGCATGTCAGCTGTTGGACCAACTCTTAAAGATTTACTCAAACCATCTCCTGTTCTTGACTCTAAACCACTGTCCGCTCCTACCTTCAGACTCTTCACCGACCCCTCTTTTGCTTCATTCTTCCATATCCTCTATCTGCTCCTGCCTCTTCCTACTTTTTAACTGCAACCCAAATTTCAGATGCAGAGCCCATGAATTGAATTATGGTAATTGCCCTCCTGGCCTGATTACCACAGCCTGCATAAGAGGCGGCATTCTCATCTTTCTCCCTGGACCACCTCCCTAGTTGAAGCTGTTTCTTTCCCAGCCTCCGCACAACGGTAAGAGGTTTAGAGACATTCGAGTCTTACACCTCCATTTCTCAATGTCCAAAATCAAGGTCATCAGCTTCCTCCAACACTTCCTCCACTTCCAGTTCTCTGCTTCTAACTCCCGAGGTTTGAAACTTGAAAGACATTTTACAATCAGCATTTTCCTTTATGCTCTCATTCCACTTAGCTTCGAGCCCCAACACATCTGGGCTTCTACCTCATCTCTCTAACCAGGCCCTCAACACCACCCGCACGATGGTTTCTACTCAGCCTCCCGACCTCAGTTCTTCCCCTTCCACCCGCCATGCACACCACTGTCATATTCTTCCTTAAATACCTCTTCCATTCTGTTATTCACCTTCTCTAAAGACTTTCAGGGCTCCTTGTTTTCTACAGCATCATGTCTCTACTTGATGCACTATTGCAGCGGAGGGATATGCTAAGCTGGGATATAGTTGAAGCTCCACCACATATTAATATTAGTCCTAGAAGTTGGGCAAGTCAGTTAGCTTCCCTGAATCCTAGTTTTCTTATCTGTACTGTGGTGATAATGTGAAAGCACTTTTTTTAAACCATAAGGTGCTATATAAATATGTCGTGTAACTGGGGTATTAACATACTCTTTTGTCTGGATTCTAAGATTCCCCATAAACTGGTCCCCAGGCAGTTGGACGATTCCCCTAAATCCTGGTCTTAAAATTCCTAAGGCAGAGGTTCCCCAGACATCACTGGAGTGCACTGAATTACTTCTGGACATTTAGTTTCCTAAATTGTGACATTCCCTATTGGTCTTATCTTGGGTTAGTGAAGTGTCTATAATCTGGGGAGAGGTGTCTGTGGGATCAGAGACAGAACTTCTGTGATCCTTACAAAGGTGGTAATTAAAGCTGCTGCTTTAGAGAATGAGCTTGCCCAGAGAGAATGAGGAAGTGAGAGGAAGACCGAGGAAAAAGCCTGGGGCAACACCACACAGGGCTAGATCATTTGTTGGGTTTCCTAGAGCCTAGGTCAGTGCTTGTTGTTTAGCAGGTACTCAATTAACATTTTTTAAATTGTATACCATTAAATAGTATGTATATATTTCATTCATTGATTGATTCCTTCACTCAGTAGATATTTATTCAATTCCTAGAAAGGATTAGGTTATGTGCTGGATATTGAGGGTACATTGATGATCAAAATAAGCACTGTCCTGGGAGCTTATAGTTGCAGGGGTGAGAGGTTGGATACGGACTTTGGTCAAATAATCCCAACAATACAATCACCAACACGATAACATATAAGCTAGTCTAGAGTGTGAGGGAACGTGTTTCTAAAAAGTGACATTTCAGCTAAGATCTAAAGACTAGCTGAGTCGTGGAATGTTTAATACATTCTTATCAGCAGTGACGGGTGGCCTCTGCTAGCTGACCCAGAGAAGAGACTCTGACATGGAATTTCTGGGTGAGAGGAAGCAAGAGCTGTTCCAGACGCAGGACACTGGGCAACCACATCCTTTTCTGCAAGTGAGCCTAGTAGGGTTTTTCAAGTGACCCTGTGTAGGTCGTTCCCCAAGGGGTACATAAAGTTGCCTTACTTAAGAGGGGAAGTATTAAAAACCTGAGTTTGAAAATTACTTGGAAAAGTATCGCAAAAGTCCACACAAAGTTTAAGCCGCATTTACACAAATTGATCCTTCTAAGTCACACACTTGGGCATGTCTTTGGGACAGTCTCAGCAGAGACCCCTCTGCTGAGAACCCGTCTAACCCAGCATCTGGTTCTGTCCTGTCTGGGGAGAACAGCACACATTCGGCATCAGGCAAGAGACTTCAGCCTGTAGCAATACCTTCCCTTTATGTTACACAGCTGTTTCAACCACTGGGTTTTCACATCCCACAGCGTTATTAATTCTCTTTGCCACTTGAAAGGTCACAAGGCTGAGTAGGTTAACGACTAAAGGGAATATGTGAGAAAAGCATTGTCTTGTTTCACTTTTGTAATTTTAAAGGGAAATAATGCTTAGGAAGATGGGATGGAATTTCCCAGCAGAAATCACAGACTCAGGTTGCAATGTAATTGAGTGTCATGGAAAACAAAAGCAATGTGCTATAGTAGGTGCTCACTCAGTCCAAACATTAAAAGTCATCTTCTCGTGGATGCTAGAACTTTCCAAGGCTTTCCTTAGGCCAACTGTGAGGCTACGCCCTCTAGGTATTTTTTTCCTCCCCTCCTTTAACACCTTGCAAAAGAATATCCTAATCATAAAGCAGTATGTACACGTGGGACTTACAGAATGAATTATGGAAGCAAATATGATGCATGTGAGAAAAACAGACCATGCTGTTTTATGCTTATCATCCTGTATTTTCATTTTCTTTTCTAATTAATTATTTTTTTTCTCACCATCTTTGAACACATCTCTTCATCTTTCATGCTGTTTCTCAGAGCAATTTCATATCTGGTATTTTTATATTTTTATAACATTGAGGGGGACGGTAACACAAAACATTACTTCGTATAATACAGTGTTGTGATGTCTTCTAAATAAATATCTGGGTCACAGCTAGATTGTTTAACTAGTTAGATAGTTTGCAAGGGCAATTTTCTTAACATGTGAAGTTATTCTATTTATTTGCTTTCACCTCCTGCTCTTTTAATGACCAGATTCTTCCTTTTATTTAGCAAAGAGATTTGTTCTTCCTGTCTTTTTGTGTTTGCAAATCTCTGAATTCTCTATCAAGTTGGAATGCACACAACTCTGAAAACTGGGCTGGACTCACACAGGGCCTGGCTTGCCCTTGATCTCCACAATTTATGAACCCTCCTCCCAGGCACTGTTTTCCTTTGGTCAATAGTTTTTTTATGCCCCAAACATTCATAGGGAGACTTAAGGAAATAAAAATATAACACGCCAGGGTTTGCAGAACATCATCCCCAAACCAAAATGTTTTTGTTTTATGACTGTCCTTGCTGTGAAAAGAGCATGTTTTCAAAAGGCCAGAGGCTGAAGTAAGGAAATAAAACAAGACAAGTGTTAAAGTAGAAAGAAGTAAAACTGGCCATGCTCAGGGAAGAAAACAAGATAAGGCAAAAGACAACTGAGGCTAAAATTTAGCAGGCGATCCCACAGTGTCCTGTTTTTAGAGCTTTCCCATTATTTGCTGGATTTAGTGTTGAAAACATTTAGCATTTGCCAGGTGAGCCTGAATGGAAGTGCTTGGATGTAGCAGGTACAGGCCACATGGAGTTAGCCTCCTTTCAGGGACTGGACATGAATTCCTTTACTTCATGACTTCTGTGGGCAAGTAACAAATATGTATTCAAATTAATTTCACCAAAAAATGGGAAATTCATTTGAATAGATGTTAAGATGTCTAACAGAACCCAAGGCAGGAAGTGTGGTGAATGACCACAGAGATACATCCAGAAATAAGACCGTGGCAGTTACTTTCACGTGAGAGTTACTCTCACCCTTTCTATATCTGGATCCACGTGTCTTTTTCTTGTCTCCGCATATTGCTGCTTTATTTGTGTCACTTTCTCTATAGACCAGCTTTCTCTGTTTGTGTGCATTGGGCCTCTCGCTGTGTTCTCTTAGTTCTGGTGCCCCTAACAAACTGACTGGTATCTCAATACCCAAACTGCAAATGCTCAGGATTGAAAAGCATTTGGGTCATGCCAACCAATGAATGGCCTCCATCTGCATCAGATGACCCCTCTTATCCAATCAGTTGAAGCCCAGTCTAAGGGGTGGGGACACGCTCGTCTTTAGGGACCCACACCTGCATGTGTGGAATTGTTCTCAGAGAAGGAGCTGAGGCAGATATCCAAAAGCTATTCATTACAGTCCAATGCCTTATTTTTCACTGAGTGTGTTAGCTCTGAGGAGAACTGTGGAGGAGAGAAAGGAAGCAAGAAAGTCCTGGCTTGTCCACTGAAATTCTTGGCATAAAGTATTACACTGACAAATAAAATAGAAAAGTGACAATGTAGGAGAGGAAAAGCAGAAGGGTGCTAAGCATGGATGATAGTATTTGATTTCATAGTCATTTTCTTCCCATGGTCTCTTAAAATTGTTCTTATTTGGAAATGATTCCAAAGTGACTGCTGTACCCATGCACAAGTATATCCATACTCAACATCATCCGATTTCAGGGAGATGCCCACAAAAGCCACACTGAATATCCTTTCACATCAGTCGAATGGCGAGAATGGAAAGCATTGACAACTCTAAGTAAGGGCAAGAATGTGGAGAAACAGGAACTCGCATACATTGCTGGTTGGAGTGTGAAATGGTACAACTTTGAGAAACTGGTTACATAGAAACCCACCCTCTGATCCAGCAGTTTCACTCCTACATATATACTCCAGAGATATGAGTGCCTATATCCACCAAAAGACATGTATAAGAATGTTTATAGAAGCTGTTCAACCCTGGTAAAATGGATAAACAAATCCCAGGATATTTACATAATGGAACACTACACAACAATAGAAAGGAACAGACTACTGCTACCTGCAACATTGATGCAACTCATAGATGTATTCGTGAGTGAAAGAAGCCCAAAACAAGAGTATATGCTGTAAGTATACACATCATGATTCTATTTATGTGAATTTCAATAATTGGTTATAGATGATAGTTACTTTTGAGAGGTTGTTGACTGACAGGGAGCATAAGGGAGCGTCATGGGGTGACAGAAATAGTCTATATTTTGATCTGAGTAGTCATTTCACAGGTATAGACGTGTAAAAATTAATCAAACTGCACACAAAATGTGTGCTTTTCACTGTGAGTAAGTCATGCTTAAGTTTTTTATTTAAAATCCACTTGTTCTCTTCACACAGAAAGACCTTGGTAGGATTTGTCCAGGGCCATAGAGAATGCTCTCAGAACTCTTTCTGTCCTTTCCTGGTGATACTCAAACATACTAGTCTAATGTCATGACTTTTTTCAAAAGCCTACTTTTAAATGTTTTGGTTTGATGAGATCATGTGAACAAAGGATAAGAGTCTCCTTTCAGTGTCGTTTGCATGGGATGGACTAAGCACGGAGTAGTATTTTCGGGTTTGGCAACATGATATCTGGGTGGTGGGGGAGACCGGGGTGCAGTACCCTTGGCACACTTTCCACTCTGCCTCAGGGACGATTCATGCACAGAAAAACAGATTTCTGCTGACATGTTACTTAGCTCAGAGCCTATCCTGGCTAGAAATACTGGCATCCTCTACATTTCTCTTCCTCTGGTTTTTGCCCAGAGAATGTTTTGTGCAAGGAGGTAATCAAGGGGTCCTAGAGGGCAGTGGGGTTCTTCCTCATCGTAAGTGTCTTTCCCTAAAGAGATAACTTGACAGCATCCTTTGTGGTATAATCACTAAGCACCCCCAGAGGTACATAACCTCCCCTCACTTTTCTTCTCAGCTCAAGCCTTCCTCAGCTCTATGTCATGTCCTGGACAGGCACTTCATATGAGTTTCCAGGCTTTGGCAAGATTTCGTCTTTCTTTGTGAACCTCAGGGTGGGCCCTTTTAATTAATCTCCAAAGCATCTGGATCCTGTTTCTCGACACAGGTTAAATAACTAAGCTTCTTGAGCCCCTCTATCTAAGCTCCATGAGAATGAAAGCGTGAATTACTTTCTGAGGGATTTGCCTCAATTCCACAATATCTTCCTTATGCGAGTTGACAAGGTGCTGTGCTGCATTCCCAGGAGTAGATGTCACCACATAGTGGGGATCATTTCAATTTCTAAAATGGGAGCTGCGCATCACGGGATCTAGAAGAAGCTTGTGTGAAATCTCTTTGAGAGGGACTGGAAGGTTTTCTTCTGTTTTCGATGGCCTTGTTTTTGCCACTCCCGGCATCCTCCCCTGCCTTCTCTCATTTCCTATGGTGTCTTTTTGTGAGACACCCTCCCTACTTTCTCACTGAACTTCACCAGTGATTCTGTCCCATCAGTTTTAGCTCCTGACATCTTTCCCTCCGGCATCACTTTTTTTTTTCATGTGCAAACTATTAATAGATCAGACCACCCATTAAGTGATCAGACTACTCTGTGTACTGCTTGTATATCCCCTCCTCCTCTACCCTACCTCCATTTAACAAGTTGACTCAACAAAATTCATAGGCTTTTGAGAGCTATTTACATTGACATCTTTATTTATGGAAATCAAGATGTTTTGTTAGAAATACAGAATCTGTTTTTTATTTTAACCAAAGTATACCAGCAAGATAGATTAGATGACCTTCATTGTATGCCTTCTAGTTTGCTTAAGGAGTATTTTTAAGTAATTCTTTATCACTGGAAAATTTCCATGTCTTTAACACTGTTTCTAATTTGGAATTTTAACAATATTACAAAAGTGTGATGAAGTCCCATGTACCTATCACCCAACTTTAACAATTATCTGTAATTTGTCGATCTTGTTTCATTTATCCACCACACACATTTCTCTTTTCTTGAGTGTTTTAAAGCAAATCCCAGCTCCCATTTCATTTCATTGCCCATACTGCAATGTACTCATTGACGTTTAACAGTCACAAAGAAACACAAAGGTAGAAGGTATAAGAAAACCATTAACATTTTTCATAAAACTGTCCATTTTTATTGGTAAATTTGTTTGGAAATGTAAAGAGCCAATTTATTTATAGGATAGTTCAATTGTGTTTCATATTATTCCAGAGCCTCAGAGATAGGAATTCATGATAAAAGACATCTATTTTTTTTCCTTTATTTTTGTATGATGTATTTTTTTAATTTTTAAAAATTTATTTTTCAATTACTGTTGACATACAATATTATATTAGTTTCAGGTGTACAAAACAACATAGTGATTAGACATTTATATACCTCACAAAGTGATCACCCCAATAAGTCTAGTACCCATCTGACACTGTACATAGTTATTACTATATTATTGACTATATTCAGTATGCTATACTTTACATATCCATGACTATTTTTTTCAGTTATAGTTGGCATTCAGTATTATTTTATATTAATTTCAGGTATACAGCATAGTGGTGAGACATTTATATAATTTATGCAGGGGCCCCCTGATAACTACCAACTTGGCACTATGTATAGTTTTTACAATATTATTGACTATATTCCCCAAACTGTACTTTATATCTCCATGACTATTTTGTAACTACCAATTTGTACTTAATCCCTTCACCTTTTTCACCCAGCTCTCCAACCCCCCCTCCCATCTGGTAACCATCAGTTTGCTCTCTGTGTCTATGAGTCAGTTTCTGTTTTGTTTGTTCATTTATTTTGTTCTTTAGATTCCACATATAAGTGCGATCATATGGTATTTGTCTTTCTCAGTCTGACTTATTTCACTTAGCATAATACCTTCTAGTTCCATCCATGTTGTCACAAATGGTAAGATTTTGTTCTTTTTTTATGGCAGAGTAATATTCTGTTGTATGTATGTACCACATCTTTATCTAATCACCTATCGATGGGTGTTTCAGTTGCTTCCATATCTTGGCTATTTTGAATAGTGCTGCATTAAACATAGGAGTGCATAGATCTCTTTGAATTAGTGTTTTGGATTTCTTCGCATAAATACCCAAAAATGGAATTGCTGGATCATAAGGTAGTTCTATTTTTAATTTTTTGAAGAACCTCCATACTGTTTTCCATAGTGGCTGCACCAATTCACTAATAGTGCACGAGGGTTCCCTTTTCTCTACATCCTCACCAACACTTGTTGTTTTCTGATTTCTTGATGATAGCCATTATGACAAGTGTGAGGTGCTATCTCATTGTGATTTTAATTTGTATTTCTCTGATGATTAGTGTTATTGAACATTTTTTCATAAGTCTGTATGCCAATTTTGGAAATATGTCTATTCACGTCCTCTGTCCATTTTTTAATTGGATCATTTGTTTTTTTGGTGTTGAGTTTTATGAGTTCTTTATAAATTTTGGGTATTAAGCCCGTATCAGGTGTATCATTTGTGAATACCTTCTCCCATTCAGTAGGATGTCTTTCTGTTTTGTTGATAGTTTCCTTTGCTGTGCAAAAAGCTTTTTAGTTTCATGTAGTCCCATTTGTTTATTTTTTTTCTTTTGTTTCCCTTGTCCAAGGAGATATGTCAGAAAAATTATTACTAAGGGGAATGTCAGAAAGTTTACTGCCTATGTTTTCTTCTAGGAGTTTTATGTTTTCAGGTCTTACATTAAAGTGTTTAATACATTTTGAGTTTATTCTTGTATATGGAGTAAGAAGGTGGTCCAGTTTCGGTTTTTCGCATGGATCTGTCCATTTTTCCCAGCGCCATTTATTGAATAGATTGTCTTCACCCCATTGTATATTCTTGCCTCCTTTGTCATAGGTATAGGCGTAGGTTTATTTGTGGGCTCTCTATTTTGTCCCATTGATCTATGTGTCTGTTTTTCAAACAGCATCTATTTTTCAACTAGCATTTATTCTTGGTTTTTCCCAGATATATCCACTTACCACAGGGTGTCTATCATTCTTGAGACCCATGAACTGGAACCAAAACATGACACTTCAAATAATAACCAAAAGGGAAGATGGCCATCACACATTGTACTTTGTGGTTTACAACCAGTAGGACAACTTATTTGGAAGTCTAAAATATCTTTGTTTGTAAAATGTCAAGTTCACCCAGTGCCAAATGGTTATTTGATGTTATAATTTTCAAACAAACCAGAGACAATGGAAGGCTGTATGCATCAGTAGATCAGAACCAAAGAATAACAACGGTCGCTGTTCCGTTGGATGTGTTTTCTTTCCTAAGCTCTTCTGTGTTTTCTTCTCCAATTGAGGTTGTGAACTGTTTATTAAGAAGCTCTGGAGTCCCAGAATGAAAGCCCTGTTAAACTTAGGTTCCTCGGTGTTTTGCAAAAACAGCCAGAGAGGTCTCAATGGTTTCTACTATAAAAATGCTTTGTTCTGTGTGGATTCTTTCCTCTTGGAATGAATGAATTTGTTGGCTGGAAGCTGGGAAGCTGGCCTTTGCCTTGTCTCATCTTAATAGCTCTTCCTTTGAGGGTAGGGGGAGTAGAGAACGGTTCAGCTTCATAATAAGTCTCAAGCCAATGGGGGACTGTTGAGGGCTCAGCTTGCAATTCCAGACAGTGGTAGCTTCCAATACTTTTATATGGGAGGGGCTTAAAAAGCAGTAATCTAAGGATTGTATTTTTCTAGTATTTTACATAAAATGCAGGAAATGTCAGCTGTCTGTATCAAAGACCAGGGGCATGATAGGTTACTGTGGGAGGAGATAGCGCCAAGGCTCTGCCAGTGCTTCGTGTCTACACATGGGAGGAATCCCACAGTCTCTGCTCTCCACCTGAATTCAGGTCTTCAATACTCAGTTGTCATTGTCCCATTATCCTGTACAACCTAAGCGGTGAGTCATGTGTGTTTGACTAGGCTGTCAATTGAAAGCTCTCAGTTTGCTTTGCCCTTTGATGATCCATGGGTTGCTAACACATTTAGGTATTTTTAGCAATATGGTCAGGTGGGCTCATGAAAACTGTCCTTTTCTGTAAACGTTGAATTCTCTTTTACCAAAGACAGACACAGTGAGTGTGCCAGCCACATTCCTGACCTACATGGGGAAATGAACAGCATTTCAAAAAGTATCCACAGTCATGTTCACCACTATGGATATAAATAATTGAGAAGTAAGTATCATTAGGAATGACAGGCTTTTAATGACAGAAAAGGCCTTTCATCTGCAAAGCTGAAATATAGGCTTACGCTGATAGTGCCATCAAAAAGTTACATAATTTGTCTTTAGAGTAGGTATTGTAAAGCCTGGGCTTTCCAATTTCCCATTCTGCCTTGGTACGGTTTTCGTTTTTTTCTTAAATTTTCTGCTTTGTATTTCTTGAGGGTTTTTTTTTTTCTTGTTGTTAAGCTCTGAATATAAAAAGGATATTTGATCACCATCCTCTGAGCATCTTTTCAAAAAGTGACTTCAGTACCTGAGGTTGAAGACCTCTAAACAGACGTTTCCATGCTGCAGTTCATAAACCTTTAGTGGGTCATGAAATCAATTTAGAGTGTTGCAGCATGGACTTATTTTTTTAAATATAATAGATAGACTATAAAATATCAGAGGGCATCATATAGAGTAAGTATTATTTTATGAAGTTTTTGTTTAAGTTATTCATATGTGTTCTGGCAGTGGTGTGCTAGTAAATGTTTAACAACTGGTTCTCTGGAAAAAAGTATGTGTATATATCCATAAATGTATCATAAATTTTACTGATATAAAGTATGTATAGCTCACAATTTACAAATTATAAATACATAATACTCTTTATTATAAATTTCATATAGCCAATTGATTTTCCCAGAATGCTTTCATTGATTTTTTTAACAATCTTTGTATCCATATCCAACCTATGGTTGCAATGCAACTCTTAATTTGAGAAAATCAGACTATGCATAAATTCTTGGTTTCTATCTGATTCAGCAAAGAAGTCCCTCACATTACTGATGAGTGAGTGTATTCTGGTATGACTATTAGATAATATTTTCATGTACGTTAATAAGGTGAAAGTAAAACTAATGAAGATATGTCAGATCTTCACTAGTTCATTGACCACACGAGTACATCTTTATTGAATCAGATTGTAATTTCCAGATACTGGAAGAATATTTCTTCAGCTTTTGTGCTATTCACAATGTAACAGCTGCAGACACTTTTAATCTGTATTATGAATATTTTTTTCCATCACTTTCATAAGTAGAGTATCTACAGAACAATAAATCAAGGCTGATGTATAGAGTTTGCCAATTTCTGTGGTAGAAATATTAATACAAGATACTATTTGTAATTCTTTACTGAATAATAATAGTGACTATTTATCAAATAAGTGCTCCGTGTCACCCACTACTATGCGTAAATGTGCAGGTAATAGAAACTCAGTTTGAAATGACTGAAGCACTAATGTTTCTTGGCTCATCACGTGCCCTCCAGATGCTGGAGGATGTTTGAAAAGAGACAGATCCTCTCTCTTTCTTTAAGCTACTTGACACAAAGTTGGCTTCGTTCGTTGAGCGCTTTCTCCCTTGCTGTGCTGAAGCAGTCATCAGCCATGCTTCTTTGTTCCCATCCAGCCAGGGTAAAAGAGATCGACTACCCATAGCTTCATTCCAGAAGACCCCCACGAAGACGCTCCGCATGTCTCATTAGCCCAAATTGGCTGATCTTTGAACAACCAGGGACGTGTGGGGTGGGATTACCATGACCAGCTCAGACTAACAACAAGGGGAGAGTGGATGTGGAAGAGTCCCCACAGGTCCTCTCCATGGCACTCAGAGTACTTGTAAATCTTGCTTTGTCGCCTACTTTTCTCATTTAACATCTTGGGAATTCTTTTTCAGTAGTGGGAAAAGGTAAAGTAGGGGCAGTTCTGTGATGGGTGCATAGTCTGTAAGGAAGAAATATTTATTACTTTTGATGGGTTACAAGTAATAGTCCTGAAAGTTCAAACATATACGGGATTCTGTGGAGTCTGGTGGCCACTACAGAAGGGGATTCAAAGCTGCCACATACCTTCAGGCATGTGAGCTGGTCTTTCATTAGCTGGCCCGCAACTATTAACTGGTTAACCAGTCTTGTCTCTTTCTCTCACTCTCCGGCCTACTGTAATTTAATTTAGAACACCTCAGAATTTTTTTCTTGTTAATTTTTAACTAGAAACTAGGTATAGAGTTGATGGCAGAAAGGATAAAGAGGACTGTACGGTGTGGTGGACGTAACTGCAGGACGCAGCCATGGCCCTTAGGGCTGACAGAACCTGGGAAGACACTGGAATGATTAACCTTTAGAAATGTAAAGGAGGGGCCTCAGCAAAGTTGAAAGTCTGACCTCTGAGTTAGGGAGCTCTGCTAGGCTGGTGCTGCTGTCTTTTCAAGGAAGGTACGAAGAAGTTAGTTTTGAAGTGTTGAAAAACTGTGACCTAGGTTCAACTGCTGTTACCAGAATGAATAGCTGCTACAAACTGGAAGAAGCTTGCTAGGGTGACATGCTCTGAAACAGGAAGCAGATGCGAGGAGCAAATCCTCCTTCCTCCATAGGCGTTGCATCTTCTCCATCTCCTGCAATGGCAGGGCCTAACAGAGAGCCAACTGGCAAAGCAGAAAAGTGGTTTGCAGACTTCCAGCCGCAGCATCAAAAAGCAGAGTACAGAAGGGAGAGGTTGGAGCCGAAGACAATAAATAACCTAATAGTTGTCACATCTATCTGCCTGGTTGATCAAGCCAAAAGCCTCGGAGTGATTGTTGTTTCTTCTTTTTTATTACTCATATCCAATCTATCAGTAGCACATCCTGAAAGTTCTGCCTCCAAAATGTATTTTCAATCTGCCCTCTTCTTTCCATCCTAGACACTGCCATCCCCAGACTAAACCACCCACAGTCAATGGTGGATGATTGCAATGGTCTCCTACCTGGTATTTCTGACTCCTTCCTTCCTGAAATGTATTCTCCTCACAGTAACCAGAATGGTCTTTTAAAAACATAAACACTCTAGTAGCTTCCCCGTTGTGCAAAGAATAAAACCCACACTCCTCACCATGGTCTGGATTGTCTCTCTTCCTTGGTTTGATATCATTCTAGCCACACTGGCCTACTTTCTCTCCTTTGAGCATGCCAAGCTGGATCCAGCCTCAGGCCTTTATCATGTTCTTCCTTCTGCCTGAACCCCTCTCTCCCCACCCCCTGCCCCTTTCACAGAGCAGATTCCTTATTATTCACACCTCAGCTCAAATATCACCTCCTCAGAGGGCTTCCCAGACTGCCCCTTCAAAATAGCACCCTCTAGAGGCAATTACAGTGTTCCTGTTCATTTATTTGTTGCCGTGGGTCATTCCCCCACTAGGAGGAAAGCCTGAGAGAACGCGGGCATTATTTATCATTCTGTCCTCAGCACTAGGATAGATGCCTGACAAGTAGAAGGAATTTAATAAATGTTTCTTAAATTATGAACCACTTTAGTTGTCAGAACCATTTTGCCTTATTAGATAGGTAATGAAATAAGAATATGGAGAGGATAAACAAAGATATCCAATGGCAAAAAAAATGAAAAAAGATTTGAACCTACATAGTTTCACTACAGCCTAAACTCTTAACTTTAATATCACATTTTCAGCCTTTAATTTGTACATATAACACTTACATTGCATGCATTTCCAAAGGAACTATAGTTTAAATAAATGTTTCTCTTCATCTCTTGAGAAAAATGTCCATTAGCTTTTTGTAGTCATCTGCTCTATAGTGGAAGCAGCCTTTCCTTGCAACTGCTAAAATTCATGGAGGAAATTGACAGCCAGAGTTCTTGAGTGAGAAGTGTGGATTATTTTAAGAAGATATAATTTTTCTAAATGCTGCCACCCACAAATAGGTTTTAGGAAAGAACACTGTAGGTGACAGAAATCTTCCTTTCTGAAAAAGGAAACCAAGTGTTGGGTTCCAGTTAGTAAGTGGAACACAATTGGTGCATCTGAGCTTTCATCTCAAATATATCTACTGATCTGAGTTAGCTGCTTAGAGTCTAGCTGATCCCGTTTCTCTGTCACAACCCCCTAGTTCACATGAAGAAGCAAGAAAAACATTCTCAGATCTTGTATCACTTTTAAAAAATTCAAGTTATTACTCTGGGAGGGCTTTCACAGAGGTAGAATAAGCATTATCTCAAATTTCCCGTGAGTATGCCAGCCATAATGAAAGGTTGCTAAGAAATACTTTATTTCCATCAAAGAACTACTTTGGGGAAATGGAGCCATGGGTGGTTCCCAGTGCCCCAGGCTCTAAAGCCCTTCTAAACAAGTTCATTTTAGTTTCTTGCATATTAACTAGAATCATACTGGAAAATCTTTACAAGATGAGATAGTAATATGTTCCTAAATTATGGGATTATTTTCTGTGCTTCAAGCATTGAAAGTATCTACATGAATTAGCCGTGAGCAAATATTTCAAGATGTGCTCTACACTCATTATCTTGCTTCTTGTTAAGCACAATCCTTCAGATTGCCAAAATTTCCCACCAATAGATATCTAATTTACTTAGCTCCCCACTTTTCAGTCATTTCTTCCACCAGAAATTGGCTTAAGAGAAAGAAGTGGAGAGGTAGAAAGCCTGGAATGAATTTAATGGGATACATGAGAAAATAAATTCTGTTGATGTTGGGAAGAATGTATAACACACTGCAAACATGTTGAACATGTTCTGATTTCAAAATCCTATGTAGAAGTTTCCTGTCTGATGCTTAGCAGGGACTAGAAAGTACAGAGGATGGGAAAACTGTCTTGTACTCTTCCTGCATAGCTTTGCTTATCTTGAAGATCAGTCACTGTTTTCGTCTTAGTGCCAACTTTCTCATCACAACGTGAAAAATCGATTCTTCTGGTATTCTCCTTATATACTCCAATGGCAGGATTATAACAGGGTAGGCATTTTTCACCTTTTTCTTATGTCTTTGACTTTCTAGGGAACACTACACTGCATCATGTCACCTTATCAGATTGGCAAAGAATAAAAGCCCGGCAGTACTAAAGGATGTAGAACAATGAGAACATTCACACAGTGCTGATGGGAATATAAATTGGTCAATCCCCCTGGAAATGAACTTGTCAATATTTGGAGTAGTTGAAGATATGTATAACCTCAAACCTAGTGATATTACTTCTAGGAATAAACTCTGAACATTTGCATAAGAAAACACTGAATGTTCATGACAGCTTTATTGGTAATTGTAAAAGTTCGAAACAGGACAATTTTCCAACAAAAGCAGAATAGATTGTGTATTTAATGCAATAGAATACTCTTTAGCAATTAAAATGAAATAATTACAGTTGCACATTTCGACATGGATACATCGTCAAAATGTAATGTTAAGCAAAATTTAAAAAAACAAGTTGCAGAAGGATATATATAATCTGATACTATTTATATTATGTTTAAAAACAAACAAAGCAATCATCTGTCTTGTTAACAGGTACACCATTACATAGAAAGGATATAAAACCATGAATGGAATTGGCAAATTCCAGGAAATTTAACAGGGAAACTGGGCAGAAAATACAGGAGCTTGAAGTAAATCTATAATTCATTTCCTAAAACATACAAGATCTGAAACAAATAGAGCAAAGGGTTAAAATTTTACAAGGTTGGGCTGTGGATACATTGATAATCTCTCTACTACCTATTTTTGAACTGTTAGGGGAAATAACCACTACTTCTGTGGGTAGTTTATTTTCATTCATTTAGTTTGGTTGAACATCTTCTATGAGTCAGGCATTATGCTAAGTGCTTGAAATCAAAGAGCCTGTCCTCAGAGGGAGGGCAGATCCTGAAATCACCCCCTCTGTGCTCATGGCAGTTAATTTGTACCTCTGTCATCACCTTCTGCTTTATACTATGGTTTCAGGTTTCATTGCATCTTTCCTTCCATGGCAGTGCTATCCAGTAGAACTCCCTGCAATGATCAAAATATTCTATTATCTGTGCAATCCGATATGACAGCCCCTAGCCACTATGAAGCTACTGAGCACTTGAAATAAAGCCAGTGTGACTGGGTAACTGAATGTTTTATTTTAATTAATTTAAATACATGTGATTAGCAGCTGCCATATTGGACAGCTGGTTGGAGAGTGTATGTTTTTTGAGGTGAGGGACTATGTCTTTCTCATTTTCGTAGCCCCACCTCAAGTCCCACCATCCTCCCCATCAGGGCACCTAGCCAGATACTGTATCTCATAGAAGACATATGATACTTGTTAAGTATCTATTGAATTGAGTTCTTGTGGTACCGTTAACTAGCAGGTGCTCCAGGTAAATTCACTTAATCTCTGTCTAGTCGTTCATCTATTTATCGAATACATACTGTACATCAGTTCTATTCCAAGCTGAGGGGATATAAAAATAAATAAAACATAGTCCCTTTCCGTGAGGAATTTATAATCATGTCCAGGCAATAATTCTTTTAGAAATAAAATGGAGGATTAATCCTGAAGATTTCCAAGATCTCTTCCACCCTAACATTCTATCAATACATTTACTGAATTGTTCATTTGTGCCTGTGATCACCTTGAGAGTTTAGGCAAATGGACAATAAATCAATAAAATGAAGATAAACTTGTCAAGAGCCCAGTCTCAACCATTCATTCATCTAACAAATATTTACTGAATACCCTCTATGGACATTCTGATTGCTTCCTCTTTATCCCATTGGTGAAGGAGGGATTCTCACCCTAGAATTATGGTGATGGCCAAACACACAATACCTAATGCTGAATAGATGAGATTGAGAGCTATTTATTAGTCCCAGCCTAAGGAAGGAGGACACTACATGCCACGAAGGGCCACACAGGTGTTGCACTCAGAAACAGAGTGAATGACCAGGTGCTGAGGCAGGTTTTGCAGTATCAAGAGGATGAGGTGTCTCCTCGTTCTTGTGGGTGCATGCGATTGACTTATTTGAATAATTCTGTGGGCTGGCAGGGAACCCACTGCTTAGAGATAAGAAGGAACTGCGTCTGGTCCATTTGATAGGTAGAGTTGTTTGGCTTGGGGACCTTATTCATGAGAGCAGAAGAGGGCAGGGTCTTGCTGTTAGGCAGTCTGAGGCCCTCCTGATTTGACCTTGGTATGCTTGACCAAGGCAGCATACAAGTATAATTGAGCCTTAATCATAGGCCTTATACTACATGGGTCAGGCACTATACTTGGCACCCTCATGAACAAGACGAGAACAAATGGTTCCTGCCCTTATGGGTCTTATGGTTCAAGTTTCAGGGGCATATTGGTGAAATTAAGTGGTTTACGGTAAAGATGTGTCTTCCCATCTCTAATTCTGCCACAGGTTCCAGGACACAACAGCCTGGAGAATGGCTTCTTTTGGCCGCTAGAGGGCATTTCCTGCTTTCTGCGCAGGCTCCTGTTTCCTTGGGGTTTAACTGCAACTGTGGGTTTCGTGCAGATTGATTCTTAACTTTGGTACGTATCAGAATGACGTGGGAAAATTTTTAAACAACACGTCTACCCCCAACGATTCTGATTCGGTGGGAATAAGAGTGACCTGGAGCCTCTGTAATGTGAACATATTTCTCAAGTGAGTTTGTTAGGTTAGCAGAGATGAACAGCCAATTTTGTGAGAGAGCCTACATTCTGACTTTCAGGGGTTTATTTTTTCCGGCTTTATTGAGATAATTGACATATACCACTGTGTAAATTTAAGGTGTACAAAGTGTTGACTTGATACACTTGTGTATTGCAACGTGATTACCATCATCGCATTACCTAACACCTCCATCACTTTACCTAATTACCATTGCTTTTTTTTGTTTTTTGTTTTTTGTGTGTGGTGAAAACATTTAAGATCTACTCTCTTAGCAACTTGCAAGTATCTAACACAGTATCATTAACTATAATAACCATGCTGTACATTAGACCCTCAGAATTCATTCATTGTATAACTGGGTTCGGGAGTTTGTACCCTTTGACCAATATCTCCCCATTTCTCTCAGCCCCAGTCCCTGGTGACCAACCAACACTCTACTCTGTCTCTCTGAGTTTGGCTTTTTTAGATTCTACATGTAAGTGAGTTCATACACTATTTGTTTTTCTCTGACTTATTTCACTTAGCGTAATGCTTCGTAGTGCACATGCTTTTAAGTATAATGCATTTAACATAAGGCTGCCCTGAGTACGGATGCAAAAGCTGCGCTGAGTTTTGAAGCAAAGTGGAGGTGGGAAGGCTGATTCTATTCCCAACCCCGTGCTGTGCTTGTCATCTGGGCTCCTGTAGCCCCATGCTTGAAAACCACATCCTTTGGTTTCTGGCTCTAGACCAGCCCCTCTGGCAGGTTGGAACCTGTGTGTATGTTAGGAACTTGGGGGGACCAAAAGAGACAGAAGGATATTATACCTTTCCCATCCCTTTTCCTCATCCCTCCCCCATCTTTCTCCCAAGCCAGACACAAAATCTCTCTCTTTTCTCAAAAAACAAATCCTTTCAAGCATTCACTTCTGCAAGCAGATACCTGAAGGAGTCGGCAGCCAGCTAAGTCTGAACAGAGTCTAGGTAAGGCATCGTGCCACAAACAAATAAGTATATACAGGTTATCATCTTCATCTCCTGACTTATCCCCATCTCATTAGTTACTGAGAAACAGGAAGCAAGGGGCCATGATAATGGGAAACGACCTGAAGTTTTATCACTGTAACCCTGAGTCACTGAGTCTTTAATTGTCTGCTTTCTGTTAAGGTTTCATCGTGGTAGTTTTTGTTGCTATTGTTGCTTGTTTTGTTTTGTGAGTGAAATAGGCTCCCCTGAAAATCTTAAATGAGCTCTTGAGTGATATTTTTACAGTTGCTTGTTTTAAAAATCAGTGTAATTACTTGATTATAAACATTCGTTGAAAAAAAATTCAAAGGAAGACTCCAGGCAAAGAGAGCCAGGATTATAGACTTCCTTTCAAAGCGGTTATGCTAAATTATGAAAGATGTACTCCCTGGAAGATAAGGTGAGTTCATCTAGAAAAGGCAAGCATTTCACTTTTAGGTAAATTACGAATTCATTCTTGCCCTCTGGTGACTAAAAAAAAAAAGAACCACACATACACAAAGCACTATTCAGTTTTTCAATTGTCAGGAAATATTTTTAAAACTCCCAAGGCTAAATTATAAATGTCCCCTTCCAATCAAGATGATTAAATAAAGGAAGCTGCTATATCTGGTCCTGAGGGCGTGGACATCAGAGCAGCTGATCAAGCATGCTGAGACCCTACCTGGTCTAAAAACAAGGTGAGCTCTCTTTTTGGTTTGCTTTTTAAACCCAACCTAGAAGGCTCATTTCTGTGCCTATGCAAATTAGACATTCCTCAGTGCTTGCTCCCGAATTACTCACTTATATCACTCACTTTACCATACATAAGTAGAACAAGAATTCACTGATTAATAACTTGCATGAGGTTGTCTGTCCCAGTGCCCAAGACATCCAACAAAATGGGAAGTATTCTCCAGAAGCATAGGCGTGTCAGGGTGTGGACTTATAAACTATCTTCTCTTGAACTAAATATGTAATTAGAGAGTCCATGTCAGATATGCCCACTTCAGATGGTGCAACCAGAAAGAATGATAACAATAGCACTTATATTAAAATGATAATAATTATCTATTATGAACCTCGCCTCCCTTTTACATTATTGTCCTTCATTTACAAAACACATTTCTAGGCAAATCAAGTTTCTCAAGAGAGTATGAAAAAAGGTAGGTTTTTCTTGTTTTATAAAGCCATGTCACAATTTAAACAGCTAATAATAGAAGCTACCATTTTATTGAGTGTGTACATCGTGCTAGGCAGTCTACAAGCTATACCTCATTTAACCACCTAACAACTATTATTTTGCCGGTTTTATAGATGGGGAAACCAAGGCAGAAAGGCTAAGCAACTTGCTCATGTCACCCAATAGTAAAGGATGGATAAGGCACCCATGTACAGTTGTGTACATCAATCACGGCACGCAAAGGCACCCAGCCGAGGAGATAAATAGAGGCGAAAGTCCAGTCTGTGACCACTTGCCAATCCACATACCAGCCAAAGGGGGCGCCCTTTCCCGATATGAACAAAGGCGTTACGTAAGGGCTAGCTGAGGCCCTGAGCCTAACCTGGAGTCAAACCCATGGCAGTGATTCCAGGGCCTGTGTGTCCCCACTATACTACCTTGCCAAGCACATTTCGCTACATGAAAGGGTCCCACAAAGGTCACAAAGGTGGGTACATGCCCTGTCACTTTTGGAGTAGCCTGGCTTTCTGGTTCGATAGGAGGGGTAGGGACGGGGGCTGCACCAAAACATTGTCCTGGGAACTGTCAGTGGCCTGATCCCTGGGAAGTTTTCTTGCCCTGCTTTATGGAGTTACGCAGCTGTGGGAGTCCAGGCAGCTCTGGATGAAGCGTGGTAAACGCCTGAGGAGAGCCACCCCTTCAGCGCTCTGAGCCAATAGGCAGGAATTCTCACCTGATCTGACGCCACCACAGGCTGGCACCTTGACCTCTGGCCCGTCACTTCACCTCAGTGACGTCCATTTCTCATCCGAAAATGCAGACAGTGATATTAGGTGCCCCTAAAATCCCCAGGGAACGGTGCTCAGACGTAACACTAGAAAACGTTTTAAAGCAGGCAGAATTCAGCTTCCGTGCTTAGAGTCATCTGTGTAGCTCTTTCCGCTCTACTTTGCCCTCACCATTCCCCTCTTTCCTAAGCTTTCTATCAGGAGAGGGTAACAGAGCTGTTAAAAAAAAGTTAGCATTATAGATGTTAGGGATTAAAAATATAGACTTTCCCAAAACGAATCCTTATCCCAAGGAAAACCCAAGGGAGGCTTTGCACAAAGGATCGAATCACTATTGGGTGAATTTTAGCAGCAGATGAAGCTCTCGAGTCTTTCCAGAGCCTGTAAATCACAAAGGTAGCATGACTAAGGGTTAGGCTGCCCTGGAAAAATGTTATATAATACATGAACAAACAAACAAAAAGTCACATGTATATGTAAATCACATGTAATATTACACAATCATTAAAATGCTCATTTATGAAGACTACGAGGCAACAGCAGGGAAAACTTCCAGCTATAATGTGATATATAAAAAGCAGGACCCCAAAACATATGTCAGCTATGGGATACAACTGCATAAAAAGTATATATACAAAGGTCGGACAATTAAGTTCACAAACTCATCCTAGAAAAAGTGCTACATATCTCATTGCTGAATATCACTATGGTCTCCTTTGAAATACTCCCTTTGGGAAGCTGTGCACTGATGCCAGTGCCTACTCCACCCTTCAAAGCAATTTTGGAACTCTTTTTCTGGAAGGGCCATCAGAGCTGTCGTCGTATTACACTTGATGTCCTGAATGTCATCAAAATGTCTTCCTTTCAATATTTCCTTTATCTTCAGGTAAAGAAAGAAGTCACTGGGGGCCAGATCAGGTGAGTAGGGAGGGTGTTCCAATACAGTTATTTGTTTACTGGTTAAAAACTCCCTCACAGACCATGTGAGCTGGTGCATTGCCGTGATGCAAGAGCCATGAATTGTTGGTGAAAAGTTCAGATTGTCTAACTTTTTCATGCAGCACTTCTCAGCACTTCCAAATAGTAAACTTGGTTAAGTGTTTGTCCAGTTGGTACAAATTCATAATGAATAATCCCTCTGATATAAAAAAAGGTTAGCAACATCGTTGCAACAAGTTCACGAACTTAATTGTCTGACTTTGTACATATGCAGAGAGAGTCTGGAAAGTAATATAGAAAAAATAAATAACGAGTGCGATAATGAGTGACTTTTAAATTTTTAGTGAACATTACTACAGTAGTGTGAAGTATATTTAAAAATACTGAAAAAGAGGAAATTTCATCATTTTTAAAACATCTATAGAAAATTGACAACGTAGGTCGTTGAATTCCCTATTATTATAATTTCAGGCTGGTAATTTCTTTTACTCAGTACAAGATATTCATAAGTATTAACGTTTCTGTAAAGCTTTTAAATATTGTTTTTGTTAATATAAACACACTGCGTTTTCAACCAAATGCTTAAGAATATGTTGAGATGTTCTGTTAATACAAAGAGAATATGCCAATGCCATTTTAAAAATGAGAACCTGGTTAAATAACATTTAATATCATCGTGATGACTGAGGACAGAGGACAATATGAGGCACCTTCAAACCTCAGAACATTGACTTAGAACAAATTGTGCTTCATAAATGTTCGCCAAATAGCTGAGGGACTCCTTTCACAGCAATGTTCAGCTGACTCTAAAATCTCCTT
Source organism: Rhinolophus ferrumequinum (assembly GCF_004115265.2). Lineage (NCBI taxonomy): Eukaryota > Metazoa > Chordata > Mammalia > Chiroptera > Rhinolophidae > Rhinolophus > Rhinolophus ferrumequinum. Next base: position 65,164,804 of record NC_046293.1, on the reverse strand, counting down.
TAGTTTAATTACCACCTTTGGAGGGGAGGGGGTAAGGGGGTTCTGAATGAACCCTCACAAGCACTTGCTAGATAGAGAGCTAATCCTTATAAGTCCCTCCCACTTCCCAAACAGAGACAAGATTTTTCCTCTAAGTGTAATTTATGCCCTAATGTAAAGGAAAAATTACAATAGAAATTTCAGACACTGCAACTAGCTTTCAGTTTGATTGGCTTTAACTATTTTTGCACACACTTACATACACATACGCTCCTGGGACCCTCAGATCTTCTCCAGGTCTCCCATAGCCACTCTCCTGTTCTTCACCCTAAAACAAAACAAAACGAAAAACTTGTTGAATAATAGACTGCCAAAGCTACAAAAGAACTTTATGAATCATTTGTTTCAACAGGCTCATTTTACAAATGAGAAGACTGCCGCTCAGAAGGTGAAATGCATGACTTGCCAAGGTCACACAACAGGTGAGAAGCAAAATCAGGACACTTTCTTTTCTTGGGGCAATGATCTTGCTCTAAGATCTTCCAGCCCAGGGCATAGATTTAAATGAATGAATCCCCCCTCCAATTACAAAAGTAATACGTGCTTGCTATATGAAATGTGAAAAACAATTTTTTTTAAATGACATGTTTAAAGAAGAATATAAAAATTACTCCGATTTCCACCACCCTGAGATAATCCCCACTAACATATTGTATATATAGTTCTGGTCCTTAGGACACTACTTCAGATGGATATGAGGCAACAAGTGCGCTTGGGGTTGGGGGACCCTGTGCATGGTGGAGCTCTGGTCAAGGGTGGGATTGCGGTGCTACAAGATTCTGCTTCCCCCGTGGAGCTTCCCCCATGGGGCAACCTTGGCATGTGGAGCTCAGGGTAGAGTAGGTGAAGGGACTTACATCATGTCCATCTCCAGCCATATTCATCCTGGGAGAGAATGCCTGAAAGGTGAGAGCTTCCAGTTCAGGGCCAGAGCTGTCCCTTTCTATCCACTCCCCCACACCTAATAAATAAGCTTACTTGCTTTTCAACATTAAAAGCACTCCTTTCTATAGGCTCACATGCATGGGTTAAGGAGGGGTTGGTTAGTCTTTGATTCCTCTAGCTATCACTGAGGCTTTCTGCAAAATTTACTTGCCAATAAATTGTAAACATTCTCCCACATCAGTAAATGTTCTTCTATAGCTTAATCTTTAGTCTTTCCATAATAGTTCACAGATACGTGAATCATAATTTATTTAACCAGCCTCCTATTTTTGGACGTTTAAGTTGTTTGCAACTTTTTCCAATTAAAAACAATACTGTAACAAACATCTTTGACTAGTATTTAAATATTTCTGCATATCTACTACGTCTTTAGAATAAATTCTTAGAATTGCTAGATGAAAGAATATAGACATTTTAAAGGAATTTCATACATATGGCCTAATTACCTCCAGAAAGGAAATTTTAATGTACAATTCTACCTATTAGAATTTTGGTGTTTTAGGTTCACCAAAATTTAGAACTCACCTCCCTCTTTGATCTGTACCGCAGTTTGATTAATCATGAGGAGACAGAAGTCTCAGATACCAGGAGATGGAAGTTTCAGATTCTCCTGTCCCTTTATTTCCTACTCAAGGCATTCCCTCTGCTCTCTGCTAAGGGGACATTACTTCGATTGTCTGAGCAGTCCAGGACATCTGAGCTGACTCGGTGTACTTGGACAAAAAGAATTATGTCCACAAATCCAAGCCTCGCTCATTAGGGGTGGGGGGTGCGAGTCTTCTGAGCCCTTTCACTGCTTCACCAGAGTCAGAAATGGTAGACGGAGCAGACATCCAGGCAGAGACTCTTTCCTCATTTAGGGCAGGCTCAGTGCCCATTTTCTCTCCTCATTTGACACACTATTCTCTAATAAAAACATTAAACAGCAAGCAAGCAAACTTTCTGGACAAGACAAGATATCTCACAGCAAATTTGCAAACATTACATGTTCTTTTCCTTTTCCTCTTGCTCTAGATATTTCAATCTTTTATCTACCTTCAGGGAAAAGGATTCACGGATCCTCGTGTAAGCTGCTAGCTTCTCTCTTCTTCGAAAAGAAAGAGACCAATAATGCCTAACATATATAGCACTTACTGTGTGCTAGCAGTGTAGTAAGTGCTTTATGACGGCTTATTCACGTTTTCTACATAATAGCATGCTGTTGTGGATAATGTCACCATCATCATTATTACCCACATCAGCTCCATTATACAGATGAAGAAACTGACATACCGAGAAGTTAAATAATGGAGAACTAGTACACGGCAGAGCTGAAAGCACAGCCTGGCTCTAGAGACCGCGTCCGAAAGCACACCACCTTTGGTTCCTGCCTCCCCCAGCAGCCCTAACTGAGCTCTCCCATAATAGACCCTTTATTTTTCGTTAATAGCAAAATAGACTTAGTGGAAGGGTCACCCTCCATTATTGCAGTGCTCCTGGATTGTCTTTATACCTTCGTCCAAATCTTTCCTTCCTACTCGTTATTCTCTTTTCTTGTTTATCCAATTTCATATATGTAAGACCATTTCTCTCTCATCCTTGTCTGGATGTGGTTTTAGGTTCTCTCACCCGTGTTTAGAAAGCTGTGAAATCAAGGTGGCGCAAAGTGGCTCAGTCCCTTTCCCTGCCTCTCAGCCCAGTTTTCAGGCTGACGATGCTTCCTCTCTATTTTAATTGCAGTTATGTTTCATTATGACCGTGACTGTGGCAAGTGTGATGCTCAGGAGAAAACAAATAGAATTGATTTAATAAATGTATTTCAACATCCATGAAAGGTATTTCCATTACTCATGTTGACAAAGAAGACTTTTACTTGGAAGCAGGGAACAGAACAACACATTGTGGAGCTGGCATGCTTGTCTCAAAGTTCTTTACGAGAATTCTCATCTGTTTGCCTGCCCTTCCTCCAAGGCATGGGAGTATGTGCTCTCTTCTGCAAGTGGGCTTATCGAGACTTGAGAGGTTAGGTGATCGGATTCAAGTGGGTTTGTGACAAGGCAGGACCCAGTGCGCTCTCATGCTCCTTGCTGCTGCTTCAGCTACTGCCACAGGCTGTGCAGTCCGGAGCCTTTGCTTTTGATGTCGTAAGGTATAATGAACCGGACAATCTTAACTTGAAGATTAACATCTCCCTATGGAAAGGAAACTTTCCTTACTGTTGATAACCATGCCAAGATATGGGTCATAAATTTCTTTAAGAAACATCAGTCAGCTTGAAAAGAAAAATTATCCACCCCACCTACATTTATCAGTGATATCTGATAGGAGAATCAGGTACCAAAGAAGTAAAAAGATGGGTCTCAACCTCACTCTACGCTGCAATTTTTGCAATCCCCCAAATATACTGGTGATTTCACACATGGTACACGATCTGCCTGGAATGCCCCTCAGTTTGTACTTTTTATTTTCTTATAAAACATATTCTCTCTCTCTCTCTCTCTCTCTCTCTCTCTCTCTCTCTCTCTCTCTCTCTCTCTCTCTCTCTCTTTCCATGTATTGTACATATATATGCACACACATATGTGTAAATATAATCGTGTCTTTTTTACTGTATTTTTTCCCCTTTTTTCTGGCTCACCCCTTATCTCCTCCTCTCCCTCTCCTCACATGAGGCATCCTCTGAAGAAACCATTTTGTTTCCTTGTCTGTATCCTTCCATAGTTCTATCATGGCTGATATAATCCTATTGAAATAAATACTTACACATTCATGTTTATACATTTTATACAGGTGCATGTCATTTTTTTTTAAACAAAGTTGGGATCATATCGAATGCACTTTTCTGCCTTATGCTTTCCTCACCCAGCACTTTGTGGGGGAAATCCTTTAAGTAAACTTGTACAGCTGTAATTCAGTCTTTTTAATAGTTTCATAATATTCCGTGGGTGAGCTGTACCATAATTTACTAGGCCATTCCCCTACTGATGGACATTCTTTGGTTCCAAAGTTTTGCTACCAAGAACAATACTGTAATAAATATCCTTGTACTTATCTTATGCATTTCTGATTTTGTTTCTAAAGGTTAAATTCCCAGGAGTAAGATTATGGATCAAAGTATACAGACATTTTTAGTGGATGTTACCTGATTGCTCTCTAAAGAATCTTTTTCTAGTCAATTTAAAATAAATCTTTGTATAAAATACTGCTGACATTATGTTTTAACCATTATTTGCATTAAAACATTTTTTCTAGATGTAGAAGTTACCTATTCTGTTCCTTACTTCTTTTATGATGTGAGTTTTTAATTCTATGTAAACATGTGTGTATTTTCTATTATAGCTTCTTGATTTTTTCTTTACCTCCCTCTTTCACCTAATCCTTTTGACTAACACTTACTCAACTTCGCAGAATCAGCTCAAACTGAGAAGTCACTTGTGTATCAACCTCCTGTTCTTCCTTCCATCCCAGGAAGAGGTAATTCTCTCCCCCATATACAAACTTACTTAGCATGTTGTGTTGTACATGTCTGAGTTTGTCAGCCCCACTGGACTACAAGCTTCTGGAAGGCAGAATCAGTGCACTATTCACCTTTATTAAGTCCAGCACCAAACACAGTGCTATAATACATAACTACTCAATATTTAGTGCACCAACAGCATAGTTAAGTATTTTTATGTAAATTCTTACTTTAGCCTAGTTTAAGTGACTTAATTAGTGCTTCTGAAAAACAAACTGAAAACAAAAAATTGGGTTAACCCAATATTCCTGAATGAGACCACAACAATGCATATTTGTGACGCTTAATAGATATTTTAGGGGAAAAAAAACCAGAGCATTTATTCACTTCACCATAGACTCTGAATCACCACATAGAGGGAATAACAACTGGTGTGTGTTTTTATAGACATTAAGTCCTTGTTCAAAAATGAAATACCTGCTTGTGTGATGCACATACTTTCGAGAATATAAAATGAGATAGGCATTGATACAGTTCTTAGATGGCCATCACCCTTGAGGCTACCTTGCTGCCTTCCAGAATTTCCATTTCTGTTTTCCTGTCAGAAAGTATCCTATTGGGTAAAATTTCCCATAGAAATGTGTATAATGTTCATAGCGTATGTTATCAGATCTTCTTTCATATTTCCCTTTTCTGTCTACTTCAATGACTATTGAGGAAGAAAATTTAGAATATAAATATTAAAAATGAAAGGATTGACTTTGCATAATTCTTTATCAAAAGCTTTTCTTCTTAACACAACCAGTCAATATGAAAATGTAATAATAAAAATACAGAGAGGTGATTATCTTGAAACCTTATGTTTGTTTATGCCTCTGTAATATTTACTATTTGGAAGGCAACAGTAAAATCAAATTTATCTTAAAGTTACATTTGTCTTAAATGAGCATGTACTTCCTGGCGGATAATAGGTGCTCCATAAATATTTATTGGATCAAGGATTGACGAATTGTGGTTAAGTGACAACCTCATTTATAACTTTGTTATATTTAGAGTTGTTTTAAAATACACCCAACATTCTCTAGCTGATGGCTTTTAAGAAAAAATATAATCCTCAAAATATACATTTGGCAGAAACTAATATCGCTCAAGGACCTCAACAGGAAACCTATGTTTAGCTTCTTTCCCCTGAAAATTTAGGGCCTAAAGCAGCTTCTAGTGACAAACTTATGGCAGTGTTTTTCTAAGCCTTGGCTCATGTAAATTTTTTGTGGTTTTGGTGCCAAGTGTAAATAAACTAAAACTAAATCCAAAAGCAGATTTGTCTCAGGAATATGGGCCTTAGTCTATTTGTTGTTGGGCAAATTATATGTGTATGAAGGAAGGTATAAAGTTTGATGTGGGGAGCGGTTCTAAAAAACACAAAATGATTTAAATCTTGGTTGCCATTTAAGGCATTTGGAAGCAAAATCAAAGAATAGAATTCACTTATAGAACCTGTCAAACAATGTACCAATTCTTTAACAACAAATTGAAATATAAAATATTGCCCAATCTTCCCTGCAGCCAACATTCTGCTCTCCCAACATCTGGGAAACCAGGCAGGGGAGGAAGCAGATTGCTTCTAATTACCCTGTGGCAGCCAAAGATTACTTAAACTTTCAAGGTATGAGATGGAGCCAGGGAGAATATTAAACATAGTAAATAGTTTTCACAAACCTTTCACAGATCTTTAGCTTGGAATATAAATGAAAACAAACAACTCTAGTTTGTTTCTTTTGCCCTTGGTGTCATTTTCCAAATACTTGACCCTGATCAAAAATTATTTTGTTGGCAACCCCCGTTAAGGTTCTGTGAATCCTCTTTGGTTCTGGAGAAAGAAACAGGTCCTACTGGTCTACCTCACAACAAAGTGGCTGAATCACAAACATGGACACGGGGATGAAGAGGAGACAGTCTGGTCGTCCGAGACATCTAATTGAAGTGACATTTAATACAATTAATTTACAGGGAGTTGGAGGGCAAAGATGAATCGAAGGCAGAGACAACCTTCCAGATCTCTCTTCTCCTTCTAGAGGCTGGTCTCCATTTTCCTGGACCAGGTGCTTATCTCTATTAAAATAAGCCTTCCAGACTAGCTTACCATGCACAGTCTTGTAATTTTCAGAATAGTGAATTCAGACAATGTCAATTTTTTTTTTTTTTTGAAGCTAGGAAACTCTAACACTGACTCATGATACTTCACCAAGACCATCTAGGTCTGATGAAATTGTGCCTCCCTCAGATTCCCCACGAGGCTTCTTATCAATACTTAGCTACAAGAACAGGTGAAAAACAACATAACAATTCTAGGGCAGCTTGCTCTTTGCCAGTCTTGCATAGGTAGTCTGGAGTTTCACTTCTAAATGGAGGAGTATTTGGAAACTATTATCCTGGAGCCTTATCCAAAAATGAGTCTGAAATAGTTCCATTTTAACATCCTATTGCTTCTATAAAAACCTTTCTATACTCAGGAGACTTGTGGATTTTTTTTGTCATTGTTGCACTTTAAGAAAAAAATGGAAGTAATCTATCCATTAAGAGCTTTACTTTTTAAATCTATAAAATAGAATCTAATATAACACCAAAGGAGATAAGCCAATGAAAAGTCCTTAGCATAGTGCTTGGCACATAGTAAGTGCTAAATAAATGCTAGTGGTTAGTATTACTATTATTAGATATCCTTTCATCTACATGGGAAAAAAGAAGTGATTTTGAGCATCTCAGTTGAGTTTAACACTTCAATAAATATTTGACATCCATTTAGCCCCTTTGATCTCCCTGAACTTGATGAGTGTATATGAGATAATCATCCTAGCCCGAATTCTTTTCACTAATTACCATTGAAAGTTGTTTCACTCTTCTTGGCCCACCAATAGGGAAAATCCACTGATTAGTCTAATAAGTGAGGGGTAATAGATAAAAATATATATCCCTTAGAGAACAGTATCATCAGTACAACTGCCTGAATTTGAATGGTTTAACATCTTAGAAAGGATCCATTCACACCCCCTGGGTGAGTCCCCCTGCCCTCAAGAACATGGAGTTTCATAATCTTTGTTCCAATAATTTAATTTTCTTCACTTGAATCCTACAATGTTTCTCATGGTTTGTTTTTAAGTATGTTAGCTTTTTAAATTGATGTATAATTGAATATTATATTAGTTTCAGGTGTATAACATAATTTTGGTATCATATGTGTTGTGAAATGATCACCACAAGTCTATGGAGTTTTATGGTTTCAGGTCTTACATTCAATTCTTAACTCATTTTCAATTAACTATGTAACTACTATACATAGTTACAAAAAATGTTTTTCTCATGATGAGGACTTTATTCTGTTAGGAACTTTCAAATATGCAATACAGTATTATTAACTTATAGTCACCGTGCTGTGTATTACAACCCCATGGCATTTATTTTATAACTGGAAGTTTGTACCTTTTGACCCCCTTTACCAATTTTGTCCAACCCACCGCCCACCTCTGGTAACCACCAATCTGTTCTCTGTGTCTATAATCTTGGTTTTTGTTTTTGCTTTTTAAAATTCCATATATAATTTGGCTTTCTCTATCTGACGAGTTCGTTTAGCATAATGCCCCCAAAGTCCATCCATGTTGTCACAAATGACAAGATTTCCTTCTTTTTGATGGCTGAATGGTATTCCAGTGTGTGTGTGTGTGTGTGTGTGTGTGTGTGTGTGTGTGTGTGTGTGTGTGTGTGTGTATGTGTATGTACACCTGCCATATCTTCTCTATCCGGTCATCCATCGATGGACACTTTGGTTGTTTCCGTATCTTGGCTGTCATAAATGATGCTTCAGTGAACATGCGGGTGCGTATATCTGTTCAAATTAGTGTTTTCATTTTCTTCAGATAAATACCCAGAAGTAGAATTGCTGGATCAAATGGTAGTTCTATTTTTAATTTTTTGACAAACCTCCATATTGTTTTTCATAGTGGCTGCACCAATTTACATTCCTTCCAACAATGCACAAGTATTCCCATTTTTTCACATCCTCCCCAATACTTGCTATTTCTTGTCTTTTTGATAATAGCCAGTCTAACAGGTGTAAGGTGATAGCTCATTATGGTTTTGATTTGAATTTCTCTGGTGATTAGTCATGTTGAACATCTTTTCATGTACCTGTTGTTCCATCTGTAATGTCCTCTTTGGAAAAGTGTCTATTCAGATTCTCCACCTGTATTTTAATAGGGTTATTTGTTGTTGTTTTTTTGCTATTGAGTTGTACAAGTTCTTTATGTATTTTGAGTATTAACCCCTTACCAGATACGTGATTTGCAAATATTTTTTCCCATTCAGTAGATTGCCTTTACATTTTATTGATGATTTCCTTGGCTGTGTACAAGCTTTTTAGTTTGATGTAGTCCCACTTATTTATTTTTGCTTTTGTTTCTTTTGATTTTTGGAGTCATATCCAAAAAATCATCACCTAGACCAATGACAAGGAGCTTACCACCTATGTTTTCTTCTAGGAATTTTATGGTTTCAGGTCTTACATTCAATTCTTAACTTATTTTCAATTAATTTTGGGTATGGTGTAATATAGTGATCCAGTTTAACTTTTTGTTTTTGTATGTGGCTGTCCCAACAACATTTTGAGTATGTTAGTTTTATAGTATAACCCATGCATCTTGCTGTTGCTATCAGAGTGCAAGAGTGTACTCTTTTACTATTCAAATTAATAACTCAAAATCTTACCTATATAAGAATGATTTTTATCCTTTCAGAGCTTTTTTTTTTTTAATAAGCCGAAATCCCCACGAGGTTATTCTATCTAGTAGCTGTCCTGTTGCCTCACAGAAGACCCTCTTGGTACCCTGGACTCCCACATTTTCTGTAGCTATTGCTGAGGATCCTGCAAAAAGAGGTGGTCCAATGTGATGGACATCCCGTAATGCATGTAGATAAGTGTTTAAGAGCACATGTACTGACGGTGGTTTTAAAAGTGCCAATAAATAAATAATCACACACACACACACACACACACACACACGCTCACACACACGTCCAGCACGTGCCCAGAGCCTCTTCTTTGATGATAGACACACAGATAGTGGCGTTTTTAAAGGAGGCAAGGAGATGAACATAAAACGAAGAAGTGGATCTGACTCCCACATTATAGCTCTTTAGTTACAAAGCTCTTTAGGCTTACACACACTCTCAGTCATTTCCCCAAGGCCACCAACAGTGACAGAGTGGCTGAGAGAGGGTCTCTAACCTCAGCCACAGGTTGATTCATCTCCCTTGACAATCCAGGTCCTAGAGAGAAACTGAACCACTAGACCAAACTGCCCGTTCCAGTGGTAAACTTCATTTTTGGGGTCAAATGCTGTCCTGCTTGGTAGCCTTGAACACGGACAGTTTAATTCACTGGAGATATTTTATTAACATGAAAGAAGGGCTTTGGTGCGCCATCCTTCACCTTCAAATCTCCTTGGCAGTTTGCCCATTTCTTCTCAGCATCATTTAGGGTTCCTTAAAAAGGGCTGAGCAGGTACAGCTTCTTCAGACAAAGAAGATTGGTGCAAGGCAACTGGCTATAGCCCCCGCTAGAAAGAGAAACAAGACTCATTGAAATAGTATCGGTGGTTTAGTTTGCAAAGTAGTTTCACTTAAAAGTGGTGGGGGAAGGAAAATTACTGTTTTCCCAACAATGGGCATCTTGCTGCCCATGTGGTTGCACCCCTTAAAAATTTCAAAATGTGTGATGATTCACGTCAACACTGGGAAGATCTAAACTCCAAGATAGATGTACTGCTACTAACTAGGAGTTAGGTATCTCAGAAGCCCGCAAGAGAACAAATCTTCCAGGCCATCCATGCTGAACGAGCTGGAAAGAAACTAAGAAAGCTGCATAATTTGGAGGGCTGACTAACCTCAGAACAGATCTGGAATGCCTCACACAGCACACACCACATGCAGTGATGTGGTGGCAGTTCACAGGCAGTGACTATTATGGTGGTGGCACCTCTAGCATCAGTTGAGAGAAATTCCTGACCCAGATGCCATACGTACTACTAAATCATCTGGCATTCCCCTGCCACCCACACCTCCCACTCCTGGCTGAATAAATATGTATGTGTGGTTTCAGGAGGTGATTCAAATAATTTGCCTCTGGGAGATGCTTTGTACCACATATAGAAAAAAACTCCATCAACACATATAAAGCTGACCATTTAATTCTTCCGCATGCAACAAAGGGGATTTTGTCTATTTGTTGATCTTTACTTGGTAGTGAAGGATATGACAGAGAAACCGGCTAAACTATATACTACTTGCCTTTCAGATTACTTTTGGTACCCAGTCTTGTCTTAACTGGATGGAACACGGCAGCAATACAAAATTTTAAACTGTTTGAAAAACACAAGGTCAGAAGCACAAAAGAAAGTCTAAATTTTCCAGTTAGAGTCTGGCTTCAATAGAGGTTTACAAAATAGCAAAGATGACAAAACCCTAAGTTGTGGGACAAATTTTGGCTTCCCTGATTAAAAATAGCTAGTGTTTGTGTCTTGCCACATTTTCTACCCATCCTTCACTATTTTCTATGGGTAAAACACCAAACACCAAACTCCTTACCCTGAAATATAAAGACCTTGACAATCCAGCTCAAATCTTATATCTATCTTTATGTTCTAACCTACACTCCCTAAAATCTATAGTCCAATCTCATAGGACTACCCACAATTCCCTGTACATAATGTATAATATAGCATAGTCTATCCTGTTCACAGGCTCTTCTATCCAAGAAACTCTTCCTACCTCCTCAACCTGAAAAAAGTTAGCTCAAAGGTTACCTCCTAAGAAAGTTTTTAAAAATGGTCTTTCCCTCCTCTGTGCTACTATAACACTTAGCACATAATTAAATTATTCTATTTCATCACACAGTATTGGGATTATTTGTTTACTCATATGTCTCTTCTGTTCGATTTGAGCTCCTTTGAGGCTCAGACAGTAGCTCATTCTCTACATCTGCCCTGGGCCCAACAATGCCCTGCGCAAGGTATCTACTCAACAAATATATGTTCATTGGTGTTGGCTGCTTACAACTTGCTGAACAATCCCCCCTTTCTCTGACCCAGAAGCAAAGTGCCCAGTACCAGGCTTAGCCTGGCTGAGTTCTGAGACCGACCCTGTAATTACCCAGGAGGATATGAAGATAATCTTATTCAGATGATACAGAATCAAATGGATGTTGATGCTCAATCTGCCCTGAATTTATGCCTCAGTTAAGAGCCCAGGTTTTGGGCTTAGGAACCACACTCTCAACTCATTACTAGATCCACACTTTACTTTTGTACGTCCAAGTTTCTGTTTTAGAAACTTGCTGTCCCGAGGACTACCAAAAGTGAGTTTCCTTTCTCTCTCAGTGCAATGGAAATTGCAAGACAGCAAGAAGCTAAACGAAAAATTTCACCCTTAATTCCCTATTAAGCACAGTGCTAGAAGCATCCATACCTGTATTGCTTCTAGTTCTTAAAGGTGAGATTCTTCAAGTGTAAACCATTCTAGCAATGGGAGCTTTTCTTAGAGACACAGGAAAAGGGGAGTGATGTAGGAGGATTGTGATGGACATTGCTGCAAATGTGTTGATATTCCCCGTATCTAGAAGTGCCATCTAGGTCCCCAATACTTATACTTGAATCTCAGTGTTCCTGTGATCACTTTAACCAATAGAGTAAGGCCGAAGTGCCATTGCATGACTTCTGAGGTTAGATCATAAAAGGCCATGCAGCGTCCTCTTTGTTCACTGGAAGGCTGCTCTTGGAGCCGTAAGCCGCTGCGTAAGAATTGTGTCTGCTCTGAGGCCCCCATATTCCAGAGCCCATGTGTAGGTGCCCTGGTAGATAGCCCAGCTTCCAGAACCTCCCTACCAGTGCCATTATGGACCCTCTACACCAATCATTCCACCGGCTGAATATTACCAAATGACCTCCGTCAATGTCACTTGGAAAAGAAAAATCACCTACCTGAGCCCAGTCCAAATTTATGACCAATATAACCATAATATACAACAATTGTTATTTTAAATCCTAAATTTAAGTTAGTAAGTTGTGATGCAGCGATAGATAAGAGGAACAGAGGTGGACAATGAAATGCCCTTATCCCTTTTATTGTTTCCCTCACAAAAGACATTGAATGTCTGTAGCATTATTGAGGATACTGATAAGCACATATTTCTTTAATTTTTCATAGAAACTTAAATAGCAAACAAGTGTGATTTCTAAAATTAAAAGGGGCTATTGCTAAGGGATTTGCAAATGTAGTACTTCTTTCCCCATTACAGACTTGCAGCCCATCTCTGGGAATGGATACACAGACTTGTGTGCTTACTACAACATAATAGACAATAGTCACAGTGTCTGTTAATCCCATCTGCTTCCCTAGGAAAGGAAAACACATTACAAGAGACTGTCTCAGCCTCCATGAGAGGGCTTTCTCTCTCTATCTCCCATAATATAAGCCCAATATCTAGTTCCTGCAAGATTTGCACAGTACCTAATCTATACCTCTAGTACTGCTTACCCCTTTCTGCTTTGCATTTTAGATATTTAAGTTTATTTCTACAGTGGTCAAAGTTTAATTGCAAAGACAGAGTATAGTTTAAGCAGGAAGAAATTTATTGCAGGATAGTAAATGAGTTGCCAAATTGCTGGGAGGACTAACGAAACAGAATCTAGATTGAACCATACAACAGAGCCAGACCACTAAGTTTGCTGCTCCCTCCTCTGTGATCAGAAAGCCACTGTCCCTCGAATCCTGTCACCACTGCTATGATTGGGAAGCCACCAGGATCAGAAAGTCACCGTGATCTGGTGATTGTCTCAGCCACAGAAGCCCACCGTCTTGGCTACAATCTGCACCAGCAGAACAGATGCCCCGGACCCCACCTCTGAACACACACAACCAGCTACTCAGTGACCAAGCAAAGAGAGCAGGAGAAGATGTTATAGCTTCTATATTTTTAGCTTTCCAGGCTTTGTAATATAAAAAGACACACTTAAAAGAAAGCGGGATAGATGTTGAATGCCAATCAAAAATATCATAATGTATTATTTCTCTTACTGCACCACAAGCAATTTGGATCTACCTTTATGTCCTATCCCCCAAAGCATCTAGCAGCTTCCAGGTAGTCAATTGTTTGACATAAGGAAGGCGGGGTTAATGAAAAGAAAAATAAAAATAAAAAAAGAGGGAAGAAACCTGAAGGCCTACGTGTCTCTAGCAACTCCCCATCAGGAAATGGAGTCCACAAGGGAAAAATAATATGATGCTAGTGTTAAAACTGCCTCTGTCTTAGATATTCTCCATTTTCCCTGCCTGCTCTCAGGTCCACTTTTCACTCACCTCCACCCTGCTTTGCGCCCTGGGAGGCTGACCTCTACAGATGGCTTCACCTGCGTTCCTGTGACCTCTGACTTCTGGTTGGGCTTAGCCAGTGAGAGGCACCAGCAAATGATCAGATGGCAAGGAGAGAGAAATCAGGTTATTTATTCCCTCGGTTCCTTCTGTACCAGGCTGGTTCTGCTGTAGCTGAACCAGAGCAACTGTCAGGTGGCCCCGATCCACCAGCTACAGCTCTCACTGGGGTCTGGTAACTGCTCCTTCTCTTGCTACTTCAGGGCAGATAGTTTTAATGACTTCCCAGTGATGCTAGTCACAGAGTGCATTACCATCCTTCACTTTTGCAAGGGTACTGGTTAATGAGTGTACCGTTTGTTAGCTGCCGGGACACAGATTTTGGTGTGATTGTTAGAGTTTCCAGAGACCATCAGCCTGCACACCCTAATACCTCGTCACAGCACCACACTTTCCACATCCCACACTCCACCTCTCTGGTCAGACTTTTATCCTTTGCTGGAAGCTGCGTTTACTTCCTCCAGACCAGTGCCCACGGCACATGAGGCAGCTGTGTCTCCACACAAAGTGTTTTAAGATCGAGGGAGCTGGGTCTGTTAGGATAATGACTTCCATTGTCTAAACTTAGCTGCTCAATTTCTGTTCTTCACCTGTAAAGAGGAGAATAACAACACCTGTCAGGATTGGTGCAAGGATTAAATAAGGTTATGTATGTAAAAATGGCTGAATGAACTGTAGATGGTTTTACAAATATTAGCTATTGCGTAAGCATTTCTGACGCTTTATACTCTTTCCATTCATCTTTACTATTATGTGTTCCCTCCTGCGAATTAATTTTCTGATCAGTAGCAAATCAGTATCTTAACTAATACCATAATCCTGGTGGTCTAACTCTTTGTTCCAGGGAGAGAGGAATGAGGAAAAAAAAAAAGAGCAAGGCAGAGGTGGCATATAAAAAGTCATTTTCACTTCTAAATCAAGAACACTACCCCAGGGGCCCTAAAATTTCTCACTTATTAACTGGGGATGGAGAGTTGGCAGAAAAAGCCATTCCTGTGGTTTGTGTCTGTGAACGGTCAACAGAGACTTTGCCTGAGGCTGAAATAGACAGTTTAGAGTAATTGTGACAGAAGGAAACCAGAGTAAAGAGTGGGCAATCTGCTGATTTTCACAGCACTTTGAGTCCCAGTTGTTCCAGATCTCCTCCAGATCTCAGACAGCTTTTAGGATTTTAGCTAAAAGAGTGGCTGGGACAGCTGGACAGCCTAGCAGAGTTTTAATAGGTTTTGAATCTTGACTTTCTATTTTACCAGACAAAGAAGCTTTAAAAATATTTAGGGGACTCTAATTACAAGCAAAAGTGAAAGACCTCTTAAAGAAGGCAAGCTTCATATAATTAATAAAAGATTTTAAACAATTTACAGGTTTAGAGAGAATGATTTAATTGTGTTGGGAAGATGAAAATTTAGTTATACGACCCAGGTAAAATTCACCAAAATTTTCCAGGAGACTATTTGAAAAAAGGTCTACACGATGAACTATTCTAATGTAATCAAATATCTCAGATCTAAACGGAGTCATATTTAAGCCCCAATGCAAGCCATATCTGGACTAAAAGTATAACATTATTCCATGATGATAAAAAATGTATACCTCAGTGCCTAAACCATTTTATTTTTTATTTATTTATTTATTTATTATTATTATTATTATTATTATTATTTAATGACTTAATGCAAAAATTCTCCTATGAGGCACTAACATTTTAAAAACAAGAACCAGGCAAGAGCAATGTAAAAACCAAAGGAATGCATCTATAATGAAAGACTTTCAAGGATTGTAGCTGGAAGGCAAGAAAGATGTCTTTTACTCACACCAGGAAGATAACTTGTTACCCTAAACCATTTTAAAAGAGCAATGAAAGAGGTATGTGTCCCCAGACACAGCTATTTAGGGTGTACGTACATCTTCCCTGTAGGAAAGATGGTCAAAATTCTTAATAACTGGGGTAGCACAAGCACCAATTCGAGCAGACCCCACCAAGATCTGCCTTATGGCTGAACTAGTAGGTCCCGCCTGAATACCAGGTCCCGCTACATCCCATGTACCAGCTCTTATCACCTGCAGCAAAATAACCTACCATTCAGAGCATTCTACACTTTCCAAAATGTAACCCACATTCATTAGGACTGTTTTAGTCTTCTCTGTCTACCTTCTCCCTTCCATTACCAAAAGCAACTTGCAACTTCTTGGGAACTCAAAAGAAGGGGTTCCCCCCAAACAAACTCCCCATAAGAGATGTTGTCTTGAAGGAGGCAGCTGGCTTTAGTGAGTCAGTGCTCCCATTGTTTGATGTATGTGTCTGTCCCCACCTTTGAGAGTGTGGGGAAAGGGGATGTGAGCAGCTGAGCAGGATCAGGCCTGTTGCGATGTCACTCACCACCACAAACCTGGTCACAAGGGCTTCCATCCTCATCAGCCCCATAAAAATGGGAAAACAAAGAGTTCCAGTTACCAAAGAATTGGCTGGCTCACCAGGAGGAGGGTTTTGGTTTTTTAACTTAAATAGTTCTTCCTTTAAGCCCGTTGTCTGGGCTTTCATGCCCCCTGCAGTTAGCTTTATTTGCAGTTACCATACTGAATTGAAATCATCTCCTTACATGTCTGTCTTCTCTGCTCTGTCTCTTTAAGGGTGGGAGGCTTGTCTCCTTCTCTGTGTCCCCAGCACTCAATCCAGTGCCAGGCACACCTGCCCTGTGCTCAAAAAGGGTTTGTTGACCTGAACAGAACTGGTCTTAGAATGAAGGAAAGATAAAAATTGAAGTGTTTTGAAGCAGTGATCTCTCTGGATCCACTATATGGTTAATCCAACATAAGAAAATGGTTATTAATTAATTACATTATATTACTTAATGTTTTACAATTATGTATTTCCAGGCTAAGAATTTTAGTAGCTGGTGAGAATAAATTTGACACCTACGAACTGAAGCTCATAGAGTACACTTTAATATATAAGCAAGAATCAAAATTAAACCAGTAAAGAAGAAATACCTTTTAAATTGAAAGAAATTAGCATTTTCTTTTTAGAAATTATCCATAAAATCATTTTCTTTAAAAACAGCAAAATAATCAGTTTAGTGAGTCTTTTCTTTTAATGCTCCTAGATTAAAGTTTTTCACAAACGAAAGTTATAACTATTTCTTTAGAGATGTGAAAAATAGGAAACAGTGTTCCCTTTATTTAAAATACTTGTATTGATTTCTTATTTATTTTACAAGGAATGCACACTAATTGATGAAGCTTGGAAAAATATGGAAAAGGGTTAAGAAAAAATCATAATCCACAATCCTTTAAATAATCAGTGTAAATAATTTGATTATTTCTTTTTAGTCTTATTTCTATGTATATACATACTATTTCTTATATGGCTGAGATTATATTGTTTATATGATTTCATATCTGGCTCTTTTCTACTTACTGTCATAGCTTAAACCTCACTGAAAAAATAAAATGGTGCCACTTCTGTGCTGTTGTTCAGGACCCTTTCTGGACTTGCTTTTTTTATGTTGGTGAGTGACAGGCTGAATGTTTCTTCCTTGTCAGCAATGCCCTACCCTGGGTAGGGATCGGCTGGGTAGCAGTACAGTCTCTGGCTTTACATATTTCTGTTCATCTGGTTTTCTTTCAAAATCCCTAACCAAATCTTGAACTTTACAAGAGGCAAGAGAAGGACCCAGAGGAAAGCAACACATGCAATAAAAGGGACATGTGATGAAGGAAAAAACAAGGGTTGCTTTCTATGAATACAGAGAATAGTGACTACGAGGCTTTCAGCAGAATCTAGGAAGTATGTTTGACGACCTTCAGTATTACGAGTATGCTGGGTTTCTACCATGGCCCTCTTACGCCCCTCTCACCCTTCTCCACTGCTCTGTTTCCTGGGAGGCTGGCTCAATGCACTGCTCTCCAGGCTCTCTTGCCCTCTGACTTCCAGTTGGGTTTGGTCACTGCTGAGCCCAGATGAAAGATGGGAAGAAAGGAGGAAAGTGACGTTGGCGTATTCACTCCCTAGCTCCCTCCTCATGAAGTCACTACAGGCTGGTACAACTCCTGTCAAGTGCCCCTTTCCCGGTGACTCTCCCTGTCTCTGAGTTCTGGAAAGCAGACCCTCTTCTCATCCCTTCATGCCTGAACTAAGCAGTAAGGGGTAACAGTGCTCCATTGTTACTAATTCTGGGACATTGCAGTACCCCTTGGGATTTCCTTACATGCTGCCCTTCTTTTAAAAAGTCCTCTTACTAAACTCCTCCAATTAACCAATTTCTGCTCGCTGTCAAGACTCTGACAGATAAAGATATTTAAACCATGTCCCTCCTCCGAGGCTAGCGTACTTCATTCAGTCTTCAGAGTTAAACTGTTACCTGAAGTTCCATAGCAGGGTCATTTGGGGATAATAAATGTATGAATAACCGACCCCCAGTCCCAGCAAGCAGCTGTTTATACTGGCCGTGCTGCTGCTCGTGGTGGTGATGATGATGATGAATACAGAGGTGATCGTTGTTGTCGGGCTTCTGCTCAATGCCTGGGCCAGAGATTCTCCACACCTGGGCCTGATCCTTCAGCGCAAACCAGCAAGGTGGCTTTTGTTCCCATTTCAGCGCTGAGTAAAGCAAGTATCTAGACATTTAGGTAACTTAAGGGCGTGTCCACTGCCTCACCTCCATCGCGTCTTGACACAAACGGCACTGTCTCCGTTTGACCTTCCTGGCTCGCCAATTTTAACATTTTCTGTTCCTCTTCCTTGCTTTATTTGTGTCCTCAGCTCTTTCACCAGCTCACATACTGTATTTTTTTTCTCATTTGTCTTGCTTAATGTCTATGCCATTCCACTTGAATGTAAGTTCCAGGAGGGCAGGCATCTTTGCTTTAGTCACTGCTTTATCCCAACACTTAAAGCAATTTCTGGCACATAGTAGAGTCCTTCATACATATTTTTTGAATGAGGGAATGATAAAGCTGGAATTCGGAGCCAGGTCTGTCTGACTTGAAGGTCATGGGTTTTCTACAACACCTTCCTTAACCAGTCACAATCAAGTAAACAGATAATAACCTCAAAGAGAAAAGACAAGAGTATTATTCTTGAACTAGATGCAACCATTATGCAACCAGCTGTAACTGCAACATAAGACAACTACTGGAAGAAAACAAAATGATATTTGTTTTCAAAAATACGTTTACTAGCAAGACACCCAGACATATGGGCTTTGACAGAAGGGAGGTGCCATTTGGAATGCCAGGGAGAAGAATATTGAGCAATGGATTTGGGTGCAGACAGCAGCCACCCACTGTTGTCTCAGTGCAGTGCTCACCAGGTGAATGGCGGCTTTCTTCAGGGTTGGGAAACTAGATGATGTCGGCATACAAGCTGAGCAAGGATGGCCAACTGTGGGGAGTGTGGGTCTGGAAGGGGCAGACATTCTGGAATTGAATCTTGAATCCTGCCTTCTGCTTGTTCTTCAGATGCCTTATGCTTCATTTCCCGTGACACTGACTTAGGGGAAAGGGAAGGAAACTAATAGTTCATGAACAGATTGATGGTAAGAAATAAGTGCAGCAAAGAAAACCCATGCTTTCCAATTACATATACCAGGAAGATTAATTATTACCAGGTGATTTGACATGGTCTGTGGCCTCAGACATATACCATGTTTCCCTGGAAATAAGACCTAGCCAGACCATCAGCTCTAATGTGTCTTTTGGAGCAAAATTTAATATAAGACCCGGTCTTATTTTACTATAATACCGGGTATGATATGATATGATATGATATGATATGATATAACACCAGGTCTTATATTAATTTTTGCTCCAAAAGACGCATTAGAGCTGATGGTCCAGCTAGGTCTTATTTTTGGGGAAACACAGTATGGCTTTACCTGCCTGCCCTACCACTCATTTTGACCTTGGTCAAGGTAATTAACCATTCTAAGTCTCAGCTTCCTTGGTTATATAATTGGGTAATAATGGTATTTCTTTTGTTGTAAGGATTACAGTAGATAATCCTTGTACCTGGAACATAAGAGGTGCCCAATGAATTAGTGCTAGAAGTCACAGTTATATGGTACTAATAACTGGATTCTAATGGAGTACTCTACTGGCCAGAGGAAGGTATCATTTTCTTCAGCACTAGGTCTCTTATCATTACAGGAAGAGGTGATTTTGATAGAGGACCTCAGGAAATTCCCCAATACCGGTTCTGGGACATCTGACATCACCACGTGGCATTGTTTCCTTCTCATAGGAAACAGATAGAATTAAGAGACTGGATAATTGGTTCTCTTTAAGCAAAGAATTATGTTCTCTCGGTGCCCCTTCCCAGAGACTGGCTCCATATTGTTCAAAGTGCTTTTAGTTGGAGGTTGTGCCCACATACTGTTTTACACATCTATTAGAAATATGTTGAAACTTGCCCTTCCATGTCTCAAATGAGATAGGAAAATTATGAGTGACTGTCATCAAGGAATAATCAGGGAATAATAATTTATTCCCTGAGAAAAAGTAATAAAATGGGTCAGAACACCTCCCCCTTGGGAACTGCAGCCCACCAGACCCCCGGGCTCACATGCAGTGCACGAGCACTCCTTGTCTTGGCTCCCCCCTATGACATAGCCACATGAGGCGATTTACATTTAAATTGGTTAAACAAAATTAAAAATTCAGTTCCTCAGTTGCATTAGCCACATTTCTAGTGCTCAGTAGCCATATGTGTCTAGGACTACCATATTGGATAGTCCAAATATGAAATATTTCCATCATTATACAAAGTTCAATGGGAGTACGCTGCCCTAGAGGGGTAGTGCCAGGTTCAGGCCCAGATCCATTCACATACGTGAAAAGTCCCATGTTCAGACCAGTGCCGCAAGCAGTGGGGGGTAAGATCTGAATATGGCTAAGCCTTGAATTTCAAGGGGAAAATAAGAGATAGTAAAATCCTTTCAGCTCAAGGATCCTTTTGTGTCCCTGAAATTCCACGTCATTGTGATTATTTTAGAAAATGAAGTATGATCTAACCCAGAGAGGGGAATCATGCCTGCATTTTGCCATAAGTTAAGATAATGGTTCAACTCTCCCCCCAAATACCATTTTGCTGTTGTAAGTCAAGCACACACTTGGAATCCTGAACAATGTTCAGTCAGTTCCTTGCTAAAAGGTCAAACCTATGTCAAACCACTTAAAAGGGAGGCGTTTCCAGAGAGTCTCAGCCAGGTCCTAACAGGGCCTTGTTCCTAGAGGCCTGGCTACAGCACATGACTCAGATCATGTGACTCAGATCATGTGACTACAGCATGTGACTCTGTGTCTATGTCTTTCCCCCAAACATATCCTCTTAGTCACCCATAAGGGATCGAGTGGAGTGGGGTGGGAGGTCCTTAATAGTTTTGAGGGTGGAACAGGTAGAATCAGAGACCCCCATGGTAGTCTGACTGCAGAGCCACAGAATAAAGCATCTAAAAACTGGTCATAACTTTTGCACCATAAACAAACACAAGCAAAACCAAAACCTCCTGCTAGCATTTTGTCATTGTCTTATCCTGAGTTTCTGTCTCCTTGCCAGTCTTTGAGCGAAAGTTTGAAAAGCTCCCTTTTGTTACTTTCGCCTTAGTAGTAGCTGAGCTCTAGGAAAGCAGGCATAAAAAGTCTTACCCGGCCACGTTAGTCACCTGACCAACCCACAGGTTCACAGTGGTCCAGTGCATCTTCAGTGACAAATACAGTAACAGAGCTTTCTGAATAGAAGCCTGGGGGAGTCTTAAATTATTCAAACGAGCAAGATGGAGCCCATTTCCAACTGAAATAAGTTAAAAGCAAGGTGGTTGTCCCACAGTTTGCTTAAAGTCCATGTCTGTGAAGTTCTTTACTTTTTAGAAAAACAGACCAAATGTCCTACAACCATTCCACTGTGCAGTCTATGTTTTTCACACTGGGCCTTGCCATCTTTAGTAGAACACGAGCTCGCTCACGCTGTCTCTGCTTCTGGAAACAGCACACTGTGGCCCAGTGAGTTTTAAAACCTGCAAAACGGTGGTAGCTGCTTAACAAATGAAATCTGACCAGACTCCCGGTATATCAAAGAGGTAAGAGTGAGGCTGCTCAGGCTGCAGGGGGAGCCCCAGCCGGTCCCCGGGGAGCCTCTGAGGAAGCTTGAGGATTTGCAGAGTTCCGTTAGAGCTTCACTACTCCAGGTGGACTCAGTGGACACCTCATATTGGACATTTCAATGTCAAGGATGCTAAGATTAGGGACGATCCTCATCTGTCACCTGCAAAAGAAGTTTAGGAAGGATATTGGAAACAGTTGTCTCAAGGACACAGCAACCTCAGAGATCCCAAGATTAAAAAGAATTATTCATCCACATGTTTATTGTTCTGCACCACTCATGCACAAGAGTGGATTCTGTGCAGTGTTAGTGTTATTTTAATGGGTCATTGCTCGTGCCTTTACCTTTGTGGCATCTGTACACATGTAGACAAATGTTCATAGGCTACTAAATGAACACATGATGGATTTAGGGGGAAAAAGCAAACATCTCATTTTCAATTCACAAACCATTTTACAAATTATTACATTCCTTTGCATCTTATTTTTAAATGCATAGTACTTTGGTACCAGGAGAAGAAAAAGAAAATATTGGTGTCAAGGGCAGGTGCAGAAGAATACGGGGGGAAAAAAAAGGAAGATCATCATATGAGTTTTATGGTTTTCTTGGAAGCAACTTCCATGACCTTGAAAGCTTGTTCAAGGCCCTTTCTAATTTTCTTCATATTTTAAATTACAATTTTAAAAGCTTTGGCCTTTCTTAAGATTTCAAATTATAAATCATATTATTACATTTATAAGTCTAGAACAGTTCAATAATCATTTTTAATAGTTTTTACAGCTTAATTAAACAACCTTTTAAGCATTTAAAATTGCATTTATAATTTTAATATAGTAATTTTTTGTGCTTTAATTGGTTATCAAACAAACTATCATGTCCTTTACTCATACAGAATTCTTCTACATTAACTGAATTAAACTTTTTTAAATGGTTAAACTTAAGTTCTTTTAATTATCCCATTATTGCTTATAATCCAAGCAAAATTATCTTATTCCTCTGAGGTTCCAATTAATTAACTCAGTTAACTCATTCTAAATTGGAAGCATGACTTGCCAGATACCTTAATACACCAAATTCTTAAATACTGCAAGTACTTAAAATATCAACTATATACAGTTTATTCTGAGCTTAACATAAAGTGTAAATAATTTGGGTTTTATTTAGTTCATTTCTATATTTAATGATAAGTCTTTCTAATGGGGAAATAATTATGTCAGCTCAAATCATAGTTGATGTTTTGCCCTAGTGCACTGAGGTTTCCTATTGTACAGAGAAAGCTTCTGTCCAGATCGCAGGACTGGATTCTTTTACTTAATCCTAATGGGTCACCTGGATCCTGAATCTATTAATAGTGGTCATAACAGGATCCCATAACTTTCAAAAAGAGTGAGAGTCATAGACCCTCTCCCTGATTAAATCATATTATTACCTAATTCTTCCCTCTATTATTGGACATCTGTCTGTCACTCCACTAAAATTATAACTAATTCTCACATTCCTTAACATGTGGTGTACATTGCATACTACCATGGACCTTAGGGCCAGTTTTCAACAAGTGATATTTTAAGGTTAGTCACCTATAACCCCAAAGTGAGTAAAATATAAACTAAATGAAAGCATTTCTGTATTTTGAGAACTTACTATTTTTATTATCATTTTCATTTTTAATCAACCCAACTGTTTTACATAATTTTTTAACCAAATTGCTAAAAGTATGGAAGCAAACTTCATGTCATTATGTTCTAAACCCTAGTTTACTGAATAAGAAACAAGTTTTATAGGACTTTTTTTCAAGAAATGACACATTTCAAAATGTGGTGGTAGTAGCAGTAAACCGAATAATAACAATGGAAGTGATTCTGAAGAAATGAAGATGAAAAGGATTCAATACTACTTTTATTCAAAAATATGATCCCTCCTGCATTGAATTCAATTTGTAGCTATAATTGATGAAGTATTAAAACTACAGCTGTATTATCTATAAAAATGTACCAACTAATGAAACAACGAAACCATCAAAAGCTAAGTTGCTTTTGCATACCAAATGAAGGAAATAAGGGAAAAACATTATTTGAAAAAAAGAGTATTGAATTAAAAAAAAACCTGACAAGCAGATGTTAACTATTTCATATATATGCAGGTCTGCAGGCTTCTTATAAAGCACTATTTGGGACTGCTAAGACCAAGCACATACACAGCTGCCAAGAAATGAATGAAAGACTGTATCAAAGATGTTGGCTTAGAAATGTTGGGTGGTACTGTGGCAAAGAAGGTGGTGCAAATGCCATGTTCCAGTGAAACTACAGTCAAGATATTTGGGAATTGACTAATGATATGAAAAGCTAACTCAGAAAAAAATGAAACTGTCAAAGTATCTTTTTCACTGAAACTAGATGAATGCACAAATACTGCTCATATGGCCATCCTTTTAGTATATGTATGACTTAAACATGACCGTGATAGGAAGAAATACTTCTTTTATTTTCTCAGCTTCATGGCCAATAAACACAACTGTGAACTGTATAAAACTATAAAGGATTACATT
Source organism: Rhinolophus ferrumequinum (assembly GCF_004115265.2). Classification (NCBI taxonomy): domain Eukaryota; kingdom Metazoa; phylum Chordata; class Mammalia; order Chiroptera; family Rhinolophidae; genus Rhinolophus; species Rhinolophus ferrumequinum. The sequence goes on along the minus strand of NC_046293.1, from coordinate 65,140,261 downwards.
GTCCATAAATGCGTCTGGAGTTGGGATTTTGTGTAGGATTGTATTCTGATGGCACAGCTGCAATGGCTGGAAAACATTCTGGATTAGTTACCCAGTTTAAGGAACTTGTGCCACAATGTAAATCAACACACCACTTCCTTCATCCAGAAAGTTTCGCTACAAAAGTCAGTTGAACTAAACATAGGAAATTTGTGGCTCTGAAATTCCTTTCATACATAGAAAGATAATTTAAGTTTCATTATGATTTCGGAGGATAAGACGTTGAAACTGGCAACTGATGAAGGATTGAAGGTACAAGTTGCTCCATTTTATATAAAAACGTAAAATGATTAATGTAAGCTTTCTCAAATTACTCTGTAATATCTTCTTTCATTCTGTCAAAACACCCCCTGTGAGACTGGTTTCTCTAACATGAGTGTTATTAAAACACAGCATGGAAACACTTAGATGAACATTGCTTCCTGCAAGTGGTATCAGCAACCCAACCAAGATTGGAGAGCTTGCAAGCAAGATCATTTGTCATATTAATATGAACGATTCTGTTCAAAGTGTTCAGACAGGTAATCCTATTTCACGCATAGATTTTTGTTTCATTAAGACTGTGGAACAATCAAGTTATGAAGGTAGTAGTGCTTGCCTAGGTTAATCATTTGTACACATACTTTCAAAAACAATATGCTCAATTTTTGTATTTTTTCTCCTCTTTTATGTTGGTTCTGATTTTGTTTATTGAAATGTAATTTTATGTCTAACAATCTAATAAATGAATCTAACAATAAAAATGTGGACTTTTATTTGGTATGTTTTTGTTTTTATTTCATTTTTTAATAATTTGTATCTATTGTATTAAAAGAAGTACTGATCTATAACAGATTGGAAATGAGAAAAGAGGGGGAAAGATTCTTCACAACAGATTGAGAAATGCTGCTTTAGAGGTCCAGTCTTGCCCAAGGGGTCCTTGGGACCACGGGAGCACGCCCATAATCCTGGTACCCAAACAATCCCAGTCTCAAAGGCCCTGGACCCATGGAAGCAAGCTTCTGGAATCACACTGCTGAGGGTGAATGGTCCTACCAGTGAGTAAAGCCCTAAACCCCAAGAGTTCATGGGGTTAATGGCGGAGCTAGATAAGCGGGCCATGTGTGCACAGGCCCTTCACAGTGTGAGGTGGGAAAGAAGGGAGCAGGCCAGAGGCTAAGAGCTGGCTCATCTAGTGCACCACATTCCAGCATGATCTCCCTGGATTTAGAGTCCAGCAATTCTAAATCTGACCAGATGGTGAAGGAGGTGTATTTGTCAAGATAGGATGATAGAATGCATTTATTTAACAGTTGATGGCTTTGTTATAACTTTAAAAGTTTTAGACATTTCAATGTGGGCTTCCATTTTGTTCTTTTGTCTGGGCCCCACAAACATTAGAGGCGGACCTGTTCAGGAGATATGTCAAAACTGGAGCCATGCATTTGACAGTCAGCATGGAGAGGATATTTGAAACTGAGGGAGAGGCAGTAAAGTGTAGAGAGGGCAAGTCCTCCATTCAGACTATCTGCTTTGGATCCCTTATCAGCAACCTACTAGCTGTAGAACGTTGGACAGCTAGTCTGTAGCTCGATTTCTGTAGCTCGATTTTCTCATCTGTAAAATGGGGATGTTAATAGCACCTACTTAATGGAACATTTTCAAGGACATCATCCACATAAAGCACTTAGAACAGGCTCGGCACAGAATAGGCTTCTCAATACCAAAGGACTAGCTAAATAACCTGGGGAAGGAATACAGAGCAAGAACTGATGGGTCTCAGGGGAACATGGGAGAGAAAGTCCAGAGCTTCAGAGAGGGTGGAGAGAGTGTCCCAGCACCCAATACGGGACCTAGCAGGTGGTAAGTGCTCAGTGAATGTGGATGGATTTTAAAAGGATCCTGGAATGGAGACTGAGAAGGAGCACTTAATGTACTGAATGCTTCAGAAAGGTCAAATGGGGGAGTACTGACAGAGCCTACTGAATTCATAGTCAGGAAATACCTTTAAAAGGATGTGTCCATTTACAGAAAGTCATGTTGCGGTAAATTAAAGAATGAGTGGGTAGATACTTCCCTTTTTAGTTTAGCTTACCAAGTCTGGAGGAAAGTACTCTTTTTAGAAATTAGACAGTGTAAAGAATGAAAGACAAAATAGTAGCTTGAGGGACATGTGAGGTTGGAAGAAATTTCTTTCCTGTTAGAGGAAACATGGACAGACTTGTTGCTAAGAAAAAGAAAGCAGTGGAGAGGAAGAGATGATTAATGGAGCAAGAATTAGGAGAAGGGTGGGAGGAGATGGAATCAAGAGGAGAAAACATAGGGGTCAGTCTTAAAAAAAGAGAATATTCTGCCTGAGGTGAAAGGAAATAGAATATAGAGAAATTTTGAGGGATGATAAGCTGAAGAAGTTCTTGAATTTCATACAAGGGAACTTGGATTTCCGGAAGAGCAAATAAACCTAGCCAACTAGTAATAAGCTTATTACCTTGCCCACGTGGCAGATAGACCGTAAGTTGGTTCACTCATTCTAGCTTCTGGCTAGCTTGTCTTCCTAGACTACAGAGCAGTAGCTGACAAGCTACATACGGCTCATGGACCAAATTTAGCCTACTGCCTGTTTTTCTATGGCCTGTGAGCTAGGAATGGTTTTCACCTTTTTGTGTATGTGTGTGGTACAATATACACAACAAAAAATTTACTATTGTAATCATTTTTTAAGCACACAAGTCAGTGCCATTAAGTACATTTACAATGTTGTACAACCATCACCACTGTCCATTTCCAGAACTTTTTCCTCATCCCAAACAAATTCTGTGTACCCATTAAACAATAACTCCTCATTTTCACATTTCCCCAAACCCTGGCAACCACCATTCTCCTTTCTGTTTCTATGAATTTGAGTAGTCTAGGCACCTAAAAGGCTCTCATTACCGATTCCACTGTATGTGGGGTTTTTCCACACATATGCAAGCAAGTCTTGTATATCAGCTGGGTGTCCTACAATTCAACTTAATTCTGAAGCTACCTACCTGGAGATAGCATCAAATCCCACAGGTTCAGGGTTCAGTCCTACAAGACAACCCTTCACTCAATCCCTCTTCAGACACCAGTTGCAAGCCTGAGTTGTCACCTGTACTTCTGACCCACAAGCTATAGATGGGAGGTTCCAATGACCTCCCTCCTTGGGTTCGATTAATTTGCTAGAGTAGCTCACAGGACTCAGAAAAACATTTTACTTACTAGATCACTGGATATTTTGTTTTCCTTTAATAAAATGATGTAACTCAGAAATAGCCAGGTGGAAAACAGGCATAGGACAAAGTATGGGGAAAGGGCAGGAAGCTTCCATATCCTTTCCAAGTGTGGCACTCTCCCCGAATTTCCACGTGTTCACCAACCCAGAAGCCTCATCCTTTTGAGTTTTTATGGAGGCTTCACTACATAGCATGATTGGTTAAATCATTGGCCATTCAACCTCCAACCCATCTCCCCTCTAGTTTGGGGTGGGGAGGAGAGACTAAAAGTTAAAAGTTCCAACCTTTTAATCACATGATTTGTACTTTCATCCTTAGACGGGTTTCAAAAGTCACTCCGTTAACATAACAAAAGACACCTTTATCACTCTCATCACTTAAGAAATTCTAAGGGTTTTAGGAACTCTATGCCAGAAACTGAGATGAAGACCAAATATATATTACTTATTGTAAATCACGATATCACAGTACCTCAATATAAGTGGAATCATACAGTTTTTATTCTTTTGTGACTGACTTATTTCACTTAGGATAATGTCCTTGAGGTTCATTCATGTTGTAGCATGTGTAAGAATTTTTTTCTTTTTTAAGGCTGAATAATATTCCATTGTACGTATATGCACACTTTGCTTATCCATTCATCTGTCAATGGACACTTGAGTTGCTTCTACCTTTTGGTTATTGTGAATAATACTGCTATGGATATGGATGTAAAAATATCTGTTCAAGCCCCTTCTTTCAATCCTTTTGGGATACCCAGAAGTGGAATTGCTGGATCATATATTAATCCTATTTTTAAGTTTTTGAGGAACTGTCATACAGTCTCCATGGCAGCTGCATCATTTTCCTTTCCCAACAGTACACAATGGCTCTAATTTCTCCATATTCTCACCAACACTTGTTTTCTGTTTTTTTGTTTTTTATACCTTTCTTAATAGGTGTAAGGTGATATCTCATTGTGGTTTTGATTTACATTTCTCCACTGGCTAGTGATATAGAGCATCTTTTCATGTGTTAATTGGCTACTTGTGTATTTTCTTTGGAGAAGTGTCTATTCAAGTCTTTTGTCCATTTTGAACTGGGTGGCTTGTTTTTTTGTTGTTAAGTTTTAGGAGTTCTTTATAGTATATTCTGGATACTATTTCTCTCATGATGAATGTGATTTGCAAATCTCTTCTCCTGTTTTGTGGGTTGCCTTTTCACTCTGTTTGACAGTGCACTTTGATGCATAAAAGTTCTTAATTTTGATGAAGTCCAATTCATTTTTTTTATTGTTGTCGTTGCCTGTGCTTTTCATGTCATATCTAAGAATTCTTTGCCAAATCCCATGTCATGAAGACTTTCCCTTATGTTTTCTTCTAAGAGTTTTAGTTTCAGCTCCTTCATTTAAATCTTTGACCCATTTTAAGTTAATTTTTGTATATGACGTAAGGTAAGGCCCAACTTCATTCTTTTGCATGTGGATATGCTTTTTCCCAGCAACATTTGTTGAAAGATTCTCCTTTCCCTCATTGAATGGTCTTTATACCCTTATTGAAAATCAATTAATCATATATGTGAGAATTTATTTCTGGGCTCTTCACATTTTTAAATGGTTGAAAAAAAATCAAAAGAAGAATCATATTTTGTGACACGTGAAGATTTTATGAAATTTAAATTTCAGTGCCTACAAAAAAATGTTATATCAGAACACATCCTCCCTCATTCGTTTCTGTATCATCTATTGCTGATTTTTGTGTTACGGCAGCAGAGTTGAAAAGCTGGGACACAGACCACATTCCTGCAAATTCTAAAATGTTTACTATCTGGTCCTTTAAAGAAAATGTTTGCCAACCCCTGAGATACAAGGTGAAAAGCTATAAAATGCATTTCCCAGACTCTCTCACAGCTAGGAAGCAGGCAAGGGACTCAGTTTCCACAGATCAGATTTATATACACAGATTTGCATGTGGAAGTGACTCACAAGAGGGAGACACATGCAAGAAAATCAGATATTCTGGTAAAAAACATGGTGGGAAAAGAAAAAGTAGTTCTTCCAGTGAAGTTGGACAAAAGGTTATGGCATCTGCCTCCTAGCAGCATGAGTGCTGAGGGGCTGTATTAGTATCCTACTCGGAACCTCCTGTCGTGTGTTGGGGCATTTTTCTGACTGTGTTTTCCCTAGCCCCATTATTTCTGACTATAGCATCAAACTCTAGTTCTCTGTCCGCTCTGGAGAATCTGTGAGCTATTAATATCCATTTAATAAACCTCTTCCTGCTTCAACAGCTAGAGTGACCTCTATTGTCTGCAGTCAAAAATCCTGATAAAACACATTCAGTAAAAACAATTATGTTATACTCAGTAATATTTCCTCAGAAGGAGAGTCATGCTTTCTGAGAAACTCTTAATTCCACTTGTGACTTTTCTATAAACTTTTATTGCCCATAACCTTTCAATATCTGTAAAACTGGTTTGATGAAATTTGTAAATCACAAGGGGGGATATAATGTAGATTATCAAAGGACTAGGCACAAAATTTAGACACAAAAAAAGTAAGACTCTGAGTGAGAAATGGTCATTGAAATAGCACATTTAATTGTGGAAATTTAACCCCCCACACACTTTGATTTCATTGCAACTGAAAGAAAAAGAGATACATTTTTGAGATGAGAGCAAATACAATTAAGTCCCAGTACTCTAACTTTCTAGAGCAGAAATCCCAATAGTATCGCAAAAGAAGGAGGATTATTTATCATGGAAGGTAACACATCCTGGAGGTGGTGGAGATGAGCAGGTGGGCAAAGAGGTAATGCTCTAGACCCAGAGGTCATAATTCAGAATTCTCATCTCAGTTATTACACTTAGATGCTAAGTCACTTCACTCAGAGCTGCTCCCATTTCTTCCAGCCAATGATTACACTCTTGAAAAAACAAAGTGCTGAATTTAGAACGCTTGTTTTATTGTTATTTATGCATGCTGTCTATTTTCCCACACAGCCATATGGGTGAGTAATCGTGACATCACCGCAAAAATAAAACTGCTTACTTGAACTCTGCTACAGGAATGCCCATGATTTCCAGTGTCCCATTTTTTTCTATATGATTTAACCCTCTATTATTAAAGATTTTTACTTTTTCTTCCTAATTTGAAGATACTGTTCCCATAGAGTCATATCTCTTTCCCATGTTGACCTCGCCCATAAAAAGGAAAAAAATGTCCAATCTCACTCCATGTGTGAAAAGTTGGGATAGAGAAATGAAGAAAATAATTTAAAATGGAACAAAGTAAAAACACAGACATATCCTAAAAGCTGACAAGATGATTCTTGAAAAAAATCAACAGATGAATAAGCAAGACATAGAAACTAGATATGCGAGTACTGAGTAAAAGGTTGAGAAATAGGGAGAATAAAGCTCTCTTCAGAGAAAAATACTCTTGCAGAGGTAAGAAGAAGGTTTTACTCTTGAAGTCCAGACCCAATGGACTGTATCACCAGGGCCCTCACCTTTTATAGGTGAAGAACAGCCTGTGAAAACAACATCAGACGTCTGAGAGATAATTAACTGCTTGCCCTTTATTTCCAGCCTATAATTAGGCAATTGTGGGTGCAATTATTTGTGTGTGCAATTTTGTAAACAGATCATTGTGGCTGAAGAACAACCTGCATTGTGAAAGGGAGCTATAATTGGGGCCCCCTTTTAATAAGTTAGTGTTTAAAATCTAAGAAAGGATATAATTTGATTAGTGGAAGAACAGCCGTGACCTTTTTTTAAATTACATTTTTACATTTTAACAAGTGCTTTCCCTAGCCCATTTGTGTGTTACATCACTGGCATAGTACAATCGTAGTTAAACCATAAGTAAGAAATGCCACATCACAGATGGACCAACCACATATCCTATCCAGACCACACAGATACTCTACAGCCAGTGAAGAAAAGGCACACGTAAAAGACCCAAAAGGTGAATCCGATAACTTGCATCCTGCTTGAAATATAAAGAAATCAGCCAAAAGGGCATCCAGCACAATGGCTGACACGTGGACGGCATGCAGCAACTTTTTCCTGGATTGATGCTATGTTAAAAATCCCCTTCCTACAAAAATTCATAGACACAGACAGTAGTTTAAGGATTACCAGAGGGTAAAGAGGGAACAGCATAGATCAGGGTAAACAGGGTCAAATATATGGTGATGGAAGGAGAACTGACTCTGGGTGGTGAGCACACAATGTGATATACAGATGATGTACTATAGAATTGTACACCTGAAACCTATGTAATGTTACTAACCATTGTCACCCCAATACATTTTAGTTGAAAAAAATCCCCTTCCTTTGTGCTCCCACAGCATTGAAAACATCCCTTAGTGCTTTGTGTTTTTGTTGTTTGTTGTTTGTCTCTCTATCTCTGTCCCATGTCTTGTGGGTTATTGGAGGAAAATGCCCGTGTCATCTTTATCTTTTATTTCCTCAGCATATTTCTGTCTCTAGTGGCAGAAAACAAATCACATTAGCTGAAGTAAAACAAACCAAGTAGCCAAAAGAGCTAGGGCTCCCAGCAGGGTTCTCTTGCCTCGGAATCATGAGTTGACCTCTTTCCGTAAATTGACCTCATTCCCTCTATTGTGGGTGAATGTCCTCCATGTGAGAGGCAGTGTAGGCTGATGGTGCTTCAGTCAGACTGCCAAGGTTTGAATCTGGCTCTACCACTCACCAAGAAGAAGTTAGCTTAACTGCTTTGAGTCTCAGTTTCCACCTCTATAAAATGGGGGAAATAATAATACCTACGTCATTATTAGGTTGTTGTCAAGACTAAATGAGTAATCTATGTAAGGAACTCACAACATTGCCTGATACATAAAATGGGCTCCATAAATGTCAACTGGATTAGTTTTTTTGTTTGTTTTATTTGTTTATTTTTTAATGGAGGAGGCAAGGAGGTAAGTATGACTATAGACAATTCTAGGCTTATAACATCCTTAGTCACCCCCAAAAGAAAGAGGGGACATTTATATCCCAGCATCTATAATAATTTTCCAGCATGCACAACTCTGGGGAGGGATTCTGATTAGCTAAGACTTATTGAGGGTTTAGTATATGGCAGGCTTTCCACGCATTATCTCAATTAATTTTCACAACTCGGTGATGTCAGTGACATTTTTATCCTGATTTTATAGATGAGAAAAACCAAGGCTTAGTATAGAGGGTGTAGAGATTGGCAACTTTTTTCTGTAAAGAATTAGATAGTAAATATTTTAGGCTCTGCAGACCAAATGATCTCTCACAACTTCTTAACATTGTGTTGTGGCGTGAAAGCAGCAGCAGACAATCGGTAAACAAATGAACATGATTGTATTCTAATAAAACTATTTTATAGGCACTGAAATTTCTATTTTGTATGATTTTCATATGTCACAAAATATTTTTCTTTTGATTTTTCCCCCCAGTCATTTAAAAACACAAAAACCATTCTAAGCTCAAGGACTATAGAAAAACAGGCAGCGGGCTGGATTTGGCCTTTGGGCAGTTGTTTACTGATGTAGTCATTTTCCCAAGGTCACACAGCTAAAAATTGTGGACTCCCCAGCATTGGGTCCAGGCAGCGTGAGTCTGGAATCTGTACATTTAACCACATCAGCCTCTCGCTTTGTAAAAATGAATTATTGTTGAAGAATTGAGTCAACAAGACTTTAAGGAAACATTTGAGACTTTGAAATAAGCAAAAGGGACTACTGGATATTCTGTCAATGGAATATCGACAGAAGTGACTAACCTATCTGACAACTATATGTTACAGCAAAGCAATAGCATGCCAACAATTCTTGACAGTAGGTATTAAAATAAATTATATCTGACATGGGACAACACTCCCCCCACTGTGAAAAAGTCAAGTTTGTGTCTATTTGTAAATTCATTCAATATTCCTGATCTATAAGTATGTCTGTTCTTTGGATTCTCCTTTGAACTGTTTGTAACATCTGCTTGGTATCCTCAGTAAACAATGAATTACATACAATCTTTAATACATGTTCATTTGATATCTGAATGAGAATCGGGATTTTTCCCTGTTTTGAAAATTATCCTCTAGTGGTTTTATCAGTCTGCCATGAGATGCCCAAAGGATGCAACTGACAGAGCCAGAAGAACTCCGTCAATAGAAATGGTCCACCTCAGTATAAGTAAAGTCTAGGTGCATTTTTCTTGAGTTCTAGAGGTCAATGAAAGTGGCACTAGAACTTGTTTACTCTCTTTTGTTCTCATTTTAATTCTATCTCTACTAATTTTATGTTTTGATTTCTTTATAGCCAATGTCTCCCCCCCACCCCCACCCACACCTCCGTTGGTGATAGCAATGCCTGGGAATGTGGTTTATGGTCTGACTAATGATTTCTGTAAAAGGATTATGGATTATAGTGCTCTATTCTCTGTTAAGTGATTTGTTAGTCTTTTTAAATGTTTGTTTGTATGTCCATTTGACTATGTTCTGCTAAATCAAAGGTCAGAGAGAGATTTTTAAGATGCTGGGCTGCTGGCTTTGGAAACGGGGGAAGGGGCCAAATGTCAAGGAATGCAGATGGCCTCTAGAAACTGGAAAAGACAAAGAAACTCATTCTCTCTTAAAGTTTCCAGAAGGATACTTTTTTTGTAGCCCCTTGATTTTAGCCCATAAGACCCTTTTCAGACTTCTCATCTTCAGAACCATCAGATAGTAAATTTGTGTTATTTTAAGCCAAGGTATATTATAGCAACAATAGGAAACAAATACAGATTCTTTATGAATATGTCCTCCTTTCACCAGGATATAATTGGGAAAATCTGTTACGCAACCGAGGCCTGGAAAGTTGTTTTCAAGAATGATGCTCCTTCTTTACTAAGAATTTTTGAAGAAGTGAGATTAACTCTATGGAGTCAATGATTATGAAGCCCTTCCAGGAAAACTAACCTGGCCCTTGGCTTACAGGTCCCAGGCTGACGAGTAGAGGAACTTGTCCAAATTTATAGGTATGAGAGGTAAAATCTAGTGGAGAGAGTTTTTTGAGCGTGGATGGCAGAAAATATAGGCTTTTAAAAGTCCAATCAGACTCCTTATGAAAACTTTCAGCAAAGCAAAGCTAGCATGTACTATATGGTGAGTTCACACTCTTGCTGCTCCTAAGCAAATAATCAGGTCAAACTGAAAGAGACCAGTCTTATTTTTTTGACCAAGAATAACCTATCTTTGAGATTATTTTTTCTCAAAAAGGAGAGACTGTAAAGAAAAAGTTAAGACTGCAAAACAAGCAAAGAGACCACCAGATAGTCTTTTAACAAAATGCTAGTGCCTCCAGAAACTGATTCTAAAGGCATATGCATTTTGTTCTGACCAGGTTATTTTACAAATCTGTAAGTTATAGAAAATTGAGAGCTATACTAATAATTTTTGTCTTTGTACATGGAAATAAATTGTATCCAGGAGTAGAGGGACAAAAGCCAGTTCTGCATCAATTTGCAACTTCATTTCAATATTCCTGATCTAGAAATATGTCTGCTTTATGAATTCTTCTTTGAACCATTTATAACATCTGCCTGATTCCCTCAGTCAATGAGTGAAACAGAATCTTTAATATATATTCTTTTTATAGCTGACAGTCATAATCTTATCTTTTTTGAAAATTATCCTTTACCAAGACTTAGCTAAACAGTATTATTAATACTCTTACATATGTTCATTTAGGGAGGCTTACTGTTTTGTGCAGTCCATTTTATGGTCAGATAGCTTTAATTATTAAAAACGTACTTTATTTATTACCTGGAAACTAGCATCTTCATAATTTCACCTATTTGTCCTATTTTTGCCCAAACAGCTAAAGGGAGTAATCCTAAATATCTGTATTTTTCAAATATTTAAAGCCATGCCCATTTTGGCTCCCAGGCCCATTTCTTTGCCCCAGACTTTCTCACCCTACAGTCCTTCCTTCCCTGACCAGTCATTTAATCCATTTCCTTCTTTCTGGTTGCTACCCCTCTTGTCATTCAAAAAGTAACTTTTCTGCCAGCAAGATTGCAAAATTAGGAACATGTTTTCCATACCACCCTCTTTGAACAACACAGGTACATGCACACACACACTCAAAGAGTTTTCGTTTTAGTCACTATAAGGACACTCGTAAAATGGCAAAATTCAGGACATATTAGAAATACAAGTCTTAAGTCATGTTCATTCCTACTATTTCTGGTCCATTGCACACCTTCCTTGTTTTCCTAGTTCTTTTCTGCCAATCAGTTAATTAGTCCCACCCCCTGTGTTTGGATGACAGGCCAGGCTGAGCCACTCAGATTGTCACCTGAGGGAGTGTGGGGTAGCACTAACCTAGCTCTGCTGAAATTCTGTTTTACCAGGATCTGCCTCCAGGTATGGGGCACCCCAAAAGAAGAGTTTCTTACCTCTCAGCGACCGCCCCCAAATGCATCTGTGGGTTTCAAGTCTTCCTGAACTCTCACCACCTTAAGCTTACCTAGAATTTGATTATTAGCCCAGCTAGAACTCAAAAGATGGGAGGAAAAGTTAATTATTTTTTTAGCCTCTGCATGCTAAAGTCGCATATTTTAGAGTAGCAAAATCTGCTCCCCTCTACTTCCTTCCCCTTGGGGTGTGTGCCTCTTCTCTGCTCTCTCTGCCAGAACTGAGATCATCCTCACACCAAAAAGAGGAACCTGGCGGGCAGTCCTCCTGGAGAGCTTCCTGGTTGGTGAACACATCCGCATGCTGGGAGGGCGGCATACCTAGGGAAGGTTTGGAAGTTATGTGCCCCTTCCTCCACACCACGCCCTGTGCATCCCTTCCATCTGGCTATTCCTGAGTTGTAGCCTATACAACTATGGTAAATGTGTTTCCCAGAGTTCTGTAAGCCATTCTAGCAGGTTACTGAACCCAAGGAAGGAGTCCTAGGAACCTCCGATTTGTAGCCAAGTAAGACAGAAGTTGTAGGTAACCCGGGGACCCACTATTTGGGACTGGCATCTAAAGTGTGGGTAACCCTGTGGGACTGAGCCCTTAACCTGTGGGGTCCGATGCTATCTTCAGGCAGATGATGTCGGAATTGAATGGAATTTCGGGGATACCCCGTTGGTGTTCTCAGAGAATTGGAAAATAGCTCAGTGTGGAAAACCCACATATTTGGTGTCTTAAGTGTTGTGAGTAGAAAGAAATGGAGTTTTCTCTTTTACCCTCCTTCCCTCCCTCAACCCTGCAGAATAGAGGCAGTTGTCCAAAACTGTCCTTTTAGACTCACCGACAAAACAGCAATACTTTCTTTCTTATTACAAGTTTCTGTGTTTTCTGGTTTCCAAGCAATGTGCATAGATTCTATTTATATTTGGGGGGAAAACCAAAGCCATTTTTATTTAAAAAACAAAACAAGTTATGAGACAATGATCTCAGTTTTGTAATTAAAAAAAAAAAGTTTGTGGTGTGTGTGTGTGTGTGTAAGAAGAAACTGGTTTGGTGGTCATTGCCAGTGATAGGATCATGGGTGATTTTAATTTTATTTGCCTTGTCATCATTTTCCAATTTTTTGCAAAAATAATAAAAAAGATACACCATGCATGACAGCCTCATATTCTTTATTATTGCACGGTACCTCAGTGATCCACCAAATTGTAAGGAAATTATGAGTGAAAAGCAATCAGTTCAGACTGACTTGTCTGGGGTCCAGAGGCACATCAAATAGTCCTAAAAACGTTTATCAGGGCTGCAAAAATGAGACCTAAAGAGCTAAGGGTCTGGACCCAAAGCTACACCATACAACTGTGCTCCCAATACGTTAAATAGTACCTGACTCACAGATGGTGCTGAGTAAATTATTACTCAGCCTGTGTTACTGAGAAAGCTATCCTCTATTACACTGTGCATGGATCTTGCTCTTTTTGGTACAATTTAATGGGCCTCCAGAGTAAGAAACCTGTGTTCCTCTTTCGTCTTCCATGCAGGACCTGGCACATGAGAGGAAGCTCAGAAAGACCACATTCTGGAAAAGAGTGGTGGAAACTGTATACATTTTATGGTCCAATAGACCTGGCCCCAAATCTCAGCCTTCTCCTTTAACTGTGGCCTGCTGTCCATACCGGTAGAACATGAACATAGGATATCTACACATAAAAGCACTAGGCGTACAGGGGAGCTTACCACCCAGCTGTGCGGCTCTCAGGGGTTCAGTTTCTGCTCTGGCAAATGTAGCTGGTAACCACCTGGCAGGGTTGCATTAAATAAGACAGTGTGCAGAAAGCACCTAGATGCTTGGCCCATGTTAGTTATTGTGATTACGATTATTGCTGTCGAATTGGATTTAAAGTTAAATGACTATCTTCTAATGTTATCTGAAGTCTAGTTTTCATCAACAAACCTTGTCTGAGCCTTTAGGCTCAGGCTCGGCACTAGAGAGGGACTTGTAGGATTAAGTGCAAATCTGTTACAGTGCTTTTAGGCATCGTTACCCTTATCTATACAAAGGCAACCGTGTTCTCCTTGGCAACACCAGCCTGGGGATTAAAAAGAGTCAAAGTTACCGTCCCTGAGAAATGCAGAGCTGTATTTCTTAGGTTGTGCCCCACCCCACCACCTTCCAATTATAGGGTCCCCAGCTCTTCTCAAATTCCTCCTAAATTCAGTGTGTCACTTTGCTGGCTGACATGTCCTCTCCGCCCAGCATGAAGTTCCACTCTTCTGCTGGCAGAAGTAGAGCTCCTGTTACCAGGTGAAGTCTCCATTCCTCCTTCCTCGGTCTACTTGCTTTCTAAACTTTTTTTTATTTTTTATTTTATTGATTGATTGATTGATTGATTGATTGATTATTAGTTTCATGTGTACAAAATACTGTAATAGTTAGACATTTTTCATTTATATCTCTCACAAAGTAACCCCCCCCCAATTTACTACCCCTCTGACATCACATACAGCCGTTACATTTCCACTGTTTCCATTCCTTATGCCGTACTCCACTCCTTGTGACTGTATATATATATGTGTGTATATATATATGTGATATATATATATATATGTGACTGTATATATATATATATATATATTACAGTTGACATTCATTAGTATTCAGCTTCAGGTGTAAAGCACAGTGATCAGGTGCCTACCTTTTTATTGCACCATCTGTCCCTCTGCTGGGTCCAGAGAAGAGCTGTGAGAAAACTGTTTGCACATGAATGCCTCATTGGAGTGAAAAAAATGAGCTTCTCCCTCTCTGCATCCAAGAGGAGGAACCCAAGTAGAGTGGCCATTCTCTTTCAATAGCTTATAAAAATGCTAATAAAACTATTTTTGTTTTTACTTTCTCCTCCCCCCAGGACTCTCTTAACAGTCCCTGGTGAAGAAAACCTGCTGCTTTCCTCCAGCCTGATAATGGGAAGTCACAGCTCCCTCTGCCTGACTTCATTTCCCCCAGAGGCCTCCGTGGTTTTTCCTACTGATCTTCTCCAGGAGGGAATTCCCCACCAAACCTCCAGCTATGCCCTGATGTGTCTGACTCCTGAGTTCCCTGACATCTCAGTCCTTAGACTCTCAAGATGGGACTTCTGATGCAAGGTAACTAAAATATAGGCAGAGCAAAATCCATGCTATATTTTAAATTATATCTTGGTAATTAAATCCTAAACCCTTTAACTATACCCCAAGTAATGTGATTTCAAGACCCTTTACTTCTTGGTCATCCTTTCAGGATACTTTATAAAGTATGTCGATTATTAACGAAAGCATTATTCTGACACTTGTTAAAATAGCAAGGAAGACTTTATTCAGGACTACAGCAATGGAGCTACTGTAACAGGAGAGAGAGCTCTTTGGAGTGTCAGCTCAACTCCAAAGACAACAAAGACAGCTGGGGATTTATAGCCAATGAGCTGAGTGAGAGGGTCAGTGGATGGAAAATTACTAAGAGGAGACATCAAAGGTGGGAGGATTTTCACTAAACTGAGTCAGCAGGATTCTTGCTACTAGGCAAGAACTGGGTTAGGCAGGCTGACGACAGGACTGGGGCCAAGGTCAAGGCCTAGTCAAAAAGAGGTCTCAGGGGAGCCAGACTAGAGGTTGGTCCTGAAGAGAGTGCTTGTTACAATGTTGCCTATTTTAAAATGTGACTCTTAAAACAGAACAATATAAGACAGACACGATCTGACCAATGCAGGGTCTAGAAGGCTATGTCCTTTCTTGCAAAATTCCTCCAGTGTCTAACTAAGGTTGACATGAAATTGCTGAAGAACCATGGAACTCCATTATATGGCTGGCTCATAATGAAGATTGCAGGCAGCTAAACCATCAATTGGTTACTCATAAGACCTCTCTCTTTCCAGTGTATCCATTATCTTACCACCCAAGTTATCTTCCTCCAATATAGAGCTGAGCAATTTCCAATTGTCTACCGAACAAAATCCATCCACCTTAGTACAGTATATAAACCCATCACAACAAGGTCGATTAGATTGAGTGAATTGTCCCCAAATTTGAGAATCTCAGGATCTAATCCAAACTATATGCTTTGAAATAGAGTCTTGGCGAGGTGTATTAGTCAGGATTCTTCAGATAAACACAACCAATATTATATACATAGATATATATATATGTCAGAGGAGACTTATTGTTATGACTGGTTCATGAGGTGAAGGAGGACGAGAAGTACCATGATCTGCCATCTGCAAGCTGGAGAACCAGGAAAGCTGTAATTCAGTCAGAGTCCAGAGGCCTAAGAATCAGGGAGTTAATGGTGTAAGTCCCTATCTGAGTCCAAAAGCATAAGAACCAGGAACACCAATGTCCAAGGGCAGAAGATGGAGGTCTCAGCTCAAGTAGAGAAAGCCAATTCGTTCTTTCTCCACCTTTTTCGTCCTGTGTGGGGCATTCAAATGGAGTGGATGTTGTCCACTCACGTTGGGGAGACCCATCTGCTTTACTAAGTTCACCTCTTCTGAGGCTAATATCTCTGGAAAGACCCTCACAGACACACCTAGAAATAATATTTTATCAGCTATCTGGGCATCCCTTAGCCCAATCAAGTTGACACATGACATTAACTATCACAGGAGGGGTGGGACCTGAGGTGGTTTGAAGGCTCCTCCCACAGACCCCAGAGAAATCAGAGCACAGATGTCAGGAGCCATGTCATGGAAGATTGCTGAGATAAAAACCAGCAAGTTAGCCTAAAGAGATCACGTGGCTGGGCAGAGAGGAGAAACTGGAACACTAATTCTCAATGAAGGAGGTTTCAAGGAACCAGGGGGAGACAGGACAAAGAGTCTCCATCAAGGCAGGCAGGGGAATAAGTGAGGGGTTCTGGACAAATTCTGGAGACGGAGTTTAGCTCCTACAGCGGTTTGCCCTCATTATTTAAGCATGAGTATGTGTGTACGGGACAGGTTTGATCATAGGTGCTAGAATCGTTCTGCCAGAATGAGAAATTTTGACTTTTTGAGACTGTAAGGCTGGGGATTAGACTCAGAACAGGGAGAATAAGTAGGTTTTATTCTCATGTATCAGATCATTGCCTGCCTGAGCACTGAGTTGAGAAGGATCTGAAGATATTACATTTAATCTCAATGGGAAAGTATGTCTAAACGGATTAGTAACACCTGCCAATGTCCGGGGGCAGAAGTGTAGGATGACCTGAAAGCCACAGTTTGCTATCCCTGTCATTAGGCTGCCATGGAGGGGGGTCCCACCCCAAAGATCAACTGGCATGTCTACACCCTACTGTCTCACGCCCTTGATTTCTAACACCTTGCATATTCATTTCCAATACAAGTTTTGTTTTGTATCTTTCAGTTTTTCTCATGCTCTTGTGGACAAAAAAGGGGTCACATATTAAGCCTGACAAACTCAGCGGAGAACGGCATGGTGGGCTGTACAATCTCAAAGACCAAAAGTAAGCACACAAGATAGACTGAACATACAAATTTCTAACTAAAAGTGGGTCATGGCAGGTAGTCACGTCCTAGGCCTGTAGCTTCCCTGACAAAGGTCAATCTTTACCTTAAGTGAGCCTGTCTATTGTCTTTTTGCATCTAAGATAACATACCATTGAAATGCCAGAATAATCTCCTTTTTCAGACCCCTGAGGAAGCACCCACTGTACCAGAGCACAAGACCACAGAATCCTTCGTTATTATCTTGTTCCCCCGGAATACCACCTCTATGTGCTGTAAATGTTAATTGTTAACTATCCTGTATTCACCAATGTCAAAGAAGTATGTGTCTCTCTGTTTTACTTTTTATCCAATCCCAGAGAGTTCCCCACTTTGCTTTCTCCCACTCCCTTAATCTACCACCAGTGGATTTCATGGAACTCTCCTTTCATCTCCTCCTTTGCTTCTAATGTATAAAATAAGATACAAAACGGCCATTTTCTGGAGCATTTTCTCAATCCCTTGAGATTTTGCTTCTCAGTTTGGCTCAAATAAACTCCTTAATAGGTTTGGACTTTCTTAACATAGATATTCTTATATGTATTTATTTCCTTGATAACTTGGTACAAAAGTTCCCAAATTTTCTCCATTTGTGGTACTTTTAGTGTCCTGGTAATTTTTTCAGTGACCCTAGGCCTAAAGAAATACCCAATGGTTTCATTTATTAATTAGGTCTAAACAACTTAATAAATATTTATGTTCAATATTTATGTTTAGTAGCTGTTTGGGAAAAAAAAGTACACGTAAATTGAAAGAAAAAATAATCAACAGTAGTTATCCATGGGTATGTAACCTGTTGGGCACTGCATAGCTTCTCACACCTTGTGATCAGACTTGTTAAAAATGATTAAAGAAGATAATTTAGGTGATACCAATAAACTTTATTTAAAATTTCATGAAGTGAGCAGTCTCCGTTCCCAAGAGTCCAGAGAAATGCAAAATAGGGTAGAAAGCAGGACGCTTTTCTGGATAAAGAATAAGGAACAAAGAAAAGAAAAATAAAAAATGAATAAGGAACAAGGAAATAAGAAAGAAAGCCCAGAGCTGGCTTGGTGTTTGGGGATTGGCTGACTGGATATCCTGCTTTGGGGTCAAAGCGAGTATGTACAGGGACACGAAGAGTGAAGTTCCGGTTGGCTGACATGGCACCCCAGGCGGAGGTGGTTTTACCTTGAGCCCAGAAATGTATTTTACCAGACTGGACACCACTGCCCTCATTCCTGGTTCCACGTTCCTTTGCCCAGCAGCACAGTGAATCCAGCTCGACAAGTATGTGACGTCATGGGAAGGAATGCTGCCCAATGGAACGCTGATCCTGGGAACTACCTTGACAAGCTTACAGCTGGTGCGGCATCTCACAGGCAGAACATTGCTGTGCTTCTCTTAACATTTTAAAATGTCCTGCGGCTTCTCTGTGAGTTGGCTGCAGCACCGTAGGGCAGCTCGGAGCACAGCTTGCGAACCATAGCCTTGGGAGGCACTTCATCCCCTTCATTCTAATATTTCTGTTTTCTCTTTTAAAACATATTTTCCTGTTTTCTTAGTTGAAGACTTATTGGCCAGAGTCACTCAACTGATGGAGTACAATCGGTGAGAAGAACACCAAAAGGTATTTTGACCATTAGGAGAAAATGTCAATGAAAATGATGAAACATGGGGGGAAATGAACTGAGAAAGTCTTAGAAAATGAGACGAGGAACTATGATCTTACTAAATCATCCAACACATGCCAAAGTGTGTCATAGAGACATTTTTTCCTTTTGAATTATGGCTAACTTCTGTTTGGTTTTGATTGACAGCTGGGATACACTGGAACAGCAGGGAGTTGGTACACTCCCAGGGCAAAACAGGGTTGGGGTGGGTGGGTGGACATGTGTGGTTAATCTTTAAAAACCAAGAAAGAAAGGAGAGAGAGAGAAGGACGAAGAGAAAGAAAGAAGAGATTGTCGCTCCCCTAGCTTATTTTTTGATTACACATGTGGCAAATATCTATATCCCCTTGCCTAGAAATAGTCACTTTGCATCAAATGCTTCAATGCAGGATGTTAAAGAAGCAATGGCTGGTCAAAACTTGGGCTAAAAAGAATTAAAGAATCATTGTGCCTCCACGAGTGCCTTCCCTCTGCCTCATTCTGCCCAGCTGTGGTATGGCAGCCCTGACCAGGCCTGCTCAGTTCTTTCCTGTGTTCCGCTTTAGGCATCTTCGCATCCCCGTCTGGACCCCTCAGGACCAGAAGGAGGTGAAGCAAAGCCTCACAGCGGAACAGTGTTGCTCAGATTGTGCACAGCCATTCATTCCTCCGTCGTTCGGAATGAGAGACTGTTGTTCTTAACCCAGGAGGAAACTTAATGATCCATGTGAATGGGGCCCTCAGGAGTGGTGGTTCCTTAAAAACTCAGTGAGTCATACAATCGAGAAATCAAAAAACCAGATCCTGAAATCCATGAGTCTTAGGACACTGTTTCAGAATCAGGGAGACATTTTTGCTTTTGCTTCCAGATTCCTGAACTGAGGGTTCATGATAGAGAAATCTGAGCTGGTGGTAAAAGGAGCAAAAATGCATGTGTTACAAGCCCGTTGGTTCCTATCAGCATGCTCTTGCATTGTAGCCCAGCCTTAGTCCAAGGAGCAGTGGTAGGATTTTGTTCTTATCTCACAAAGCAGCTGTGCTGACACTTGAAGCAGCTGGCTCTAATGTGAGCAATCGAGCTGACGTTGGTAATTTCACAAGCTAAGTTAACCGCTCCAGGCACTCTCATAGCACTGGCAGCGAGGCAGGCACTCTGGAAGACAAACAGCCAGGGAGAAGAACCGGCCCCTCAGCCCACGGAGGAGAAGTTTCCCTTTTTATCAACTAAAAGGGAAAAAAGACAAGGCCGTCGTATTTTTAATTACTAATTAGCTATTTCATGCTGCAGCCAAAGCACAAATCTGTTGGGCTATATAGGTCACTGTGATGGTTTTGTTTAATGGTGTTTGGAGTCCACAATGTGAAATATGCAACTCATTTGTACCATCATTAAGAAGTGAATTAGAGCCCTGGCATTTAAGAGTTGAACGTGGTGCTATTATCCACACACACAAAAGCAGCATCCTTTGAGCATCTCCGCAGAGCCCAGGCAGGCCTCCCAGTTTCAGGAACAAGAAGTGACTAAATAAGGGGGATTACTAAAGGTGTGGAAATCAAAACATCTGCCCCAAACTGTCTCTTTTCACTTTAGGAACTGTCATTTTCCAAAGCCAAATTGGGGAATAAACACTTTTTTAAAGACATGGAAGAGGACGCATTCACCCTTCACCATGTCATTAAACAAACCCAGCAACGAGGCACTTGGAAGGGATCACGACTAGTAGAGAGAAAGCAGGGAGGTGGACCTGAGGCTTCAAATGGAGTCTAGGTTAGACTTGTGTAGCAAAATGAATTTAGGAACTGGGAAAATATAGGTTCCATGGCTTTGAATTCCACCAAACATGAGAGACAAGAAAGGAATGCATGGTACAACTGTGTTTCCCCGAAAATAAGACCTAGCCAGACAATCAGCTCTAATTGGTCTTTTGGAGCAAAAATTAATATGAGATCTGGTCTTATATTATATTATATTACATTTTGTTATATTATGTTGTATTATATTATATTATAAAGACCCAGTCTAGTTTTACTATAAGACCAGGTCTTATATTAATTTTTGCTCCAAAAGACGCGTGAGAGCTGATTGTCCGGCTAGATCTTATTTTTGGGGAAACATGGAATTATGATCTAAACAATGCAGAACTCTGATAGTTGCTGGAGGAAGCCAGGAATCACAGATGTTTCCGTGGGGCCAAATGGGCAGTGACTCTGAGCGGTTCCCACGTACAGATCAAGGAGGAAAGAAATGAGGGGAAGCCTCAGATTTGGGATCTCACATGCAGACTCTGTTAACAGCAGCAATAACAGCAACACAAATTCTTTCCTCTCTCACAGCCTTTAACCTTGCTCTTCCTTCTATCTGAAACATTCCCTCCATTTTCATATGGCTGGCTACATCTAGTCATTCACCTCTCCAAGCTGTCCCCAAGCACTGGTCACTCTTCACCACATCACTGCTTCAGTGCCTTCGTAGCTCTTAGTGCCACCACCTAAACTTTTTTATTATGTTTGTTATTCGTCTGTCTTCTCAATGGTGGTAAATGTTTAACAACTGGCTACGGGGGGAGGGAAGGATAGTAAATATACGTAGCACACCACTTCCAAATAATAATAAAATATACAATACTCTTTATTGTAAATTCCATAGAGTTTACTGATTCTCACAGAATGCTTTTACGGATTTTTGACAAACTCTTATATCTGTAGCCAAACTATGGTTGCAGTTCAACCATGATTTGACAAAGGATGCTGCATCCCAATCTGTGGACTCTTTTTCCAGTAAAGTATTATCAGTGAGTCAGATAGGTCATCTGCTATTTAACTATTGCTCACCCTCATACAAATTATATTCACCAAATTGTCACCTCTTTCAGTTTCAGCGCTACTGCAACAATACTAGCCATCATTTTAGAATGTTGTGGGGTTGCAAGGCACATTGTTTATGAATAGCTGGCAAAATTCTCGAAAATGTAACAATCTGGTCTCATGGGTCAACACAAGCTCTGCACCTCTTCACCTTGGATGGTAGCTAGTTCTCTGAGAGGATGAAGGACATCTGGCAGATGATAGATAGGTAGGTAGGTAGATAGATAGATAGATAGATAGATAGATAGATAGATAGATAGATAGATAGATAGATCCTTTCTTTACACAAAATATACTCACACCTTGGTTTTGGTTCTCTTAAATCCTTCTATACCCAATGCTTAGTCTTCCTGGAAAGGAAAGCCTAGGAAGAGTGCTACCATCCCAAATATGGTTTCCAGCTACTAGGGATGGCAGTTGCCACCTTATTATTAGAGGAGTCGAATGGTCAGAGATGTTGGTCAAAGGTGACGCTGGAGCCTCAGACATTCAGAACGATTCTCTTCCCTGTCAGATTATCTTTTTATAGACGTGGTGTCATGGGTTTCAACATGTCGAAAGGGTTTTAGTCTCCTGCCCCACACTGCTTAATTCTGCCTACTCACAGAAGTCTACGATTGCCACTCAGGCTAGTCATGTGATTGGACGTGGCCTTTTTTAGCTCTTAAGATATGTAGATGTATTCGTTTCCTAGGGCTGCCGTAAACAAAGCACCACAAACTGGGTGGCCTGAACAACAAACATACATTTTCTCATGGTTTTGGAGGCTAGGAGTGCAACATCAAGGAGTTGGCAGGGCTGGTTCCCTTTGAGAGCTGTGAGGGAGAATCTGTTTCATGTCTCCTAGCTTCTGGTGCTTTGCTGGCAATCTGTTGACACATACCTTGACTTGTGGACCTAGCACCTTGATCTCTGCCTTCATATTCAGATGGGGTTCTCCCCATGTGCCTATCTCTGCTTAAATTTCTCCTTTTTATAAGGACACCATACAGATTGGTGTAGGACCCACCCTACTTCAGTATGACCTCATCTTAACTAGTTAGCCTATTTCCAATGACCCTATTTCCAAAGTTACATTCTGAAGTGCTGGGGTGTTGACAAAAGAAACATCTAAACCTGTGGGAAGCCTTCATAAGAATTTGAGCCAATATTTTGAGGACATGCCAGGAAGCAAGATTTCAATGGATTGAAAAAATGCTCCAGAAAAAGGCAGTTTTATAGTTCTTTTCATACATTTAGAGTCAAAGGAGAAAAGTAAGGAAAGTTACGTGAAATCATTGGTAGTAGATTAAGGAGGCAGCAGAAAACAAAGCAGGGAAATCTCTAGGACTGATCAAAGGGATAACAGAGAGACATATACTTACTTCTTTTGCAATACTGAGCGCAGGATAGTTAACGTTTAACAATTACAGTGAGTAGAGATGGTATGTGGGCAACAAGATAACAACGTGAAGTTTCGGTTCATTGTGTTCATTTGCTAGTAGTGAGTCTATTTTTGAGGGGTTTGGAAGACCCTGACATTTCAAAGGGATGTTAACCTAGATGTACAAGAACGATAAACAGTGCTCATTTAGTGGTAAAGAGGAACGTTTTACTAAAAAAGCTATAAGCCTGAGATGGGACTAGCCACCCTGACCTGCCCAGTTAGGAGTTAATGTTCAGACCATCCTGTGTGATTACTTTTGATCCCTGAGCTTCCCAGGCCTGTTTAGCCTGCTTTTTGTTCACAGGGGGTTAGGACTTCATTATATGAAGTTGAAGGGTAGGGAGACACAGTTCAACCCATAACGACAGATGCTTTTTTTTTTTCTCCTAACTCTAAAGACCTTTGAACTACATGGATTTCTAAGATAAGTAAATGTATTTTCTACCTAATAGTTTTTAAAAATTTAAACTTTATGGGATATTGCATTTTTTCATAGCTTTAGAACCTTACAACTCTTAGAGATATTTAAAGATATCTCATGTCGCTTTATCTGTCCCGTGGTCAAAAACTCAGAGGGTCATTCTTCTGATAACCTGGTTTGAGTCCACAGTGTTTGGTGCTGAATAACATGCTGCGAGCATACGGTATAACTTTGCGATCCACTCTGAAATCTCTACTCTCTTACTTCCATAACCCCCCTAGAAACTCAACAAAACAGTTCAGTGATTACTTAACTATAAATCAATTTTAAGGTGAGCATTTTTCCTCACATTGTAAAATCTCTGAAACTAAAATCTGTTTATGACCTCTCGCATGTTGTAGTTTAATTAGCAGTATTTTTTCTTTCTTTCTAATGGAACATAAAAATAGTGATGTAATCTTAATAGTGTCTTCGTTTTAATGAAGTACAATATAGAGTATCCACTATGTGCAGACACTGCTAAGTATCTGGAATATAAAAAAAAATAGTAATAATGCTGATGACATGGTACAATATATAGAGAACCCTAAAGAGTCTGCCAAAAAACTATTAGAACTGATAAATGAATTCAGTAAAGTAGCAGGATACAAAATTAATATTCAGAAATTGGTTGCATTTTTATACACCAATAATGAACTATCAGAAAGAGAAATTGAGAAAACAATCCCATTTACAATTGCATCAAAAAGACTAAAATACCTAGGAATAAATTTAACCAAGGAGGTAAAAGACCTGTACTCAGAAAACTACAAGACATTAAAAAAAGAAAATGAAGAAGATACAAATAAATGGAAGGCTATACTGTGCTCATGGCTAAAAAGAATTAACATTGTTAAAATGTCCATACTACCTGAAGCAATCTATAGATTCAGTGCAATCCCTATCAAAATATCAATGACATTTTTCACAGAACCAGAACAAATAATTCTAAAATTTATATGGAACCACAAAAGACACCAATAGCCAAAGCAACCCTGAGAAAGAAGAACAAAATTGGAGGTATCATGCTACCTGATATCAAACTATACTACAAGTCTATAGTAATCAAAACAGCATGGTACTGGCATGAAAACAGACACATAGATGAATGGAAAAGACTAGAGAGCCCAGAAATAAACCTATACCTATATGGTCATTTAATCTATGACGAAGGAGGCAAGAATATACAATGGGGGTAAAGACAGTCTATTCAATAAATGGTGTTGGGAAAACTGGACAGATACATGCAAAAAAATGAAACTAGACCACTTTCTTCCACCATATACAAGAATAAACTCAAAATAGATTAAAGACTTAAATGTACCTAAGATCTGAAACCATAAAACTCCTAGAAGAAAGCATTGGCAGTAAAATCTCTGACATTGCCCATATATATATATATATATATATATATATATATATATATGATATGTTTACTCGGGCAAGAGAAACTACAGAAATAGGGACTACATCAAACTAAATGGGACTACATCAAACTAAAAAGTTTTGCACAGCAAAAGAAACTATCAGTAAAACAAAAAGACAACCTATGGAATGGGAGAAGATATTTGTCAATGATATATCTGATGGGTTACTATCCAAAATATATAAGAAACTCATACAACTTCACACCAAAAAGACAAACGACATGATTAAAAAATGGCAGAGGACCTGAATAGACATTTTTCTGAAGAGGACATACAGATGGCCAATATGAAAAAATGCTGAATGTCACTAATCATCAGAAAATGCAAATTAAAACCACAATGACATATCACCTCTTACCTGTCAGAATGGCTATCATCAAAAAGTCAACAAACAAGTGTTGAGGAAGATGTAGAAAGAAGGGAACCCTGGTGCACTATTTGTGGGATTGCAAATTGGTGCAGCCACTGTGGAAAACAGTATAGAGGGTCCTCAAAAAAATTAAAAATAGAACTACCATATGACCCAGCAATTCCACTCCTGGGTATTTATCCAAAGAAATCCAAAACAATATTTCGAAAAGACATATCTATCTTTATGTTCATTGAAGCATTATTTACAATAGCCAAGACTTGGAAGCAACTTAAGTGTCCATCAATAGACAATTGAATAAAGAAGAAATGGTACATATATACAATGAAATATTACTTGGCCATAAAAAAAATAAAATCTTACCATTTGCAACAATATGGATGGACCTAGAGGGTACTATGCTAAGTGAAATAAGTCAGACAGAGAAAGACAAATACCATGTGATCTCACTTATCTGTGGAATCTAAAGAAGAGAATAAATGAACAAACAAAATAGGAACAGACTCATAGATACAGAGAAAAAAACTGATGGTTGCCAGGTGGGAGGGTATTGGAGAGCTGGGTGTAAAAGGTGAGGGGATTAAGGAGTGCAAATTGGCAGCTACAAAACAGTCACAGGGATATAAGGTATAGCATAGGGAATGGAATATAGTCAATAATATTGTAATAACTATGTATGGTGTTGGGGGTGGTATTAAACTTATTGGGGGATCACTTCATAAGTCATATAAATGTCTAACCACTATGCTATACCCCTGGAACTAACATAATATTGAAAGTCTACTGTAATTGAAATTTTAAAAAAAATTTTAAATGAAAAATATCTATTGTCTAACTTCAAATAAACGCAAATATAACCATGGGGGGGAAAAGAATAATAAAAGCATGAAGAGGTAGCTGCCTCACAGTCTCTTAGTGGAGACAAGTAAGCCATGAACTTCCATGTAGTGATTTTGGGGGAAGTGTTTTCTTGCAGACTTTTGATTTTCGCTTAACCCACCACCCCTTTCATTCTCACTGCATTGTAATTATTGGTTTTCTTGCCTCTCTTCTCCTCCAGCAACTTGAGGACAAGTGCCCTGCCTTAATCGCCCTTAGAGTCTCACTGTCCAGGACTGCACATGGCCCATAGTCAATGCTAAATGATTAAATGAGTGGGTGTATCCCCTAAGCTTACATCGTGCTGGAAAGTCTCACTAAAGAAAACTTAGAATTTAATCTTAATTATTAAAACCAAGTCGAGTTGGAATGTTCACTCCAAAAGGGCTTTCAAACAGGACTGCCCAGAATACATATCCTTAAGTGCCTTTTTGCTATGGTGGTTCAGAGTAAAAGTTGGAAGATCGTGGCAAAGTCTAAGGATTGTCCTGTGGTTTGTGCTGATTTCACAGCCAACTGTCAGTTGGGCTGCGATATTATTCAGAAATGTGGGGGTGTGGAGGAATGTGTGAAGTGAGGTCTTCCCTCTGTTCCAGGGAAGAGCTCTGCCACCTTAAGGATCCTATTGTACTTCACCTTGTTCTCAAGTTCAGACAAAATTAAGTCTAGGTGAATTTTCACTGGCATTTTGGAAGGCAGCTATGCTCCCCACTAGACCACCAATGCTCACTTCACTGGCATTTTGAATAGGTAAATAGATGCACAGCCGAGGGAGAGACCGAGATTAAGATTTAATGATGTAAGTGCACTATAAGGCATGAACGTTAGTTTTCTGTTGCTGCATAGCAAACAGTAAATCTTGCAGCTTAAAACCACACACTTTTATTATCTCACAGGTTCTGTGGGTCACGAGTCTGGGCTTAGGTCTCCCAAGGTTGCGAGCAAGATGTTGACCAGGCTATATTTTTATCTGAAGGCTCAACTGGAGAAGGACCTGCTTCCAAGCTCCCTCAGGTTGTCGTCAAGCTCATCTTCCTGTGGTTGTACAACTGAGGTCCTTGTTTTCATGCTGGCTATGGCCAGGGGCCGCTGTCCTCTCAGAAGGCCACCTGTAGTTCCTTGCCACATGGCCTTCTGAATAGACTCTCTTACAACATGACACTGTACTTCACAGCCAGCAATGGAGGGAGAGTCTCTGACCTAAGGAAGGGTCCAGTCCTCTTTAAAGGACTTTTACCTGATTAAGTCAGACCCATCCAGGACAACCTCCCTTTTGATTAACTCAAAATCAACTGATTTGAGATCTTGATTACATCTGCAGAATCCACTCAGCTTTGCCATATTCTATTGGCTAGACGCAGGTCAGAAGTCCCGCCCAAACATAAGGTGAGGGGATTTCACAGGATGTGAACATTAGGGGCTGGTTATCAGGGGACCCATCTTAGAATCCGGCCTAGCCAGCGTGTATTATTCTCTCACTGTAACGTCAGGGCAAACATGGAAAACAGCTATGGAGTTAACTTCACGTAATTCCAGGGTTGGAAAGGACCTCCAGAATCATTCTTTGACTCTAAGGGAATAATCCTTTATCACACCTGAAAAATGAATGCTTGTCCTTTTACAGATCTCCAAGCATAGTGATTCTTTTTGTAATCAATCCTTATGGATAATAAAAGTTAGCATTGCCAGGAGTGAAATAGGTTTCTTCTCTCACACCAGGTCCAATTCCTTGGTCGTGGCTTTCTAGCTTTGTGAGGAATGGAATTGGAAAGACTATGAAGCTAAGATCTCAGTGGAAAAGAATTCTGGGATAAATTATTGATGTCTTCCCAGGAAAGGATAGTAAGAGTAAACGGGATATAGCCGCCAGTGTTGTAACGAGAAGAAGACCAGACCAAAAGATATCTGATCTAGTCCCAGCTCCACTCTAGCATGTGATTTTGAACAAATCACTTTACCTCTCAGCCCTCGTTTCTTCATCTGTTTTTTTTTTAAAGCCGCCTTCTAGGGTTTTCTTGAAGATCAAATGGCATAACTCAGATAAAGTTGCTCTACAATTGTAAATCTTTAAACAACTATAAGATGTTATTGCCATCTAACTTTTTGAAAGAATTTATTTCAGTACGTCTTCTGACAGTGTTTGTCTCCAGCACCTTATTTCTGTTTTCTTCAAATCTCAGGAGGAATATATCTTTCTCAGTCTTGCAGTTGGTGAACCGACAGCTCCCTGTAATAGACGTCTAGCGAATACGGATGAACAGAATGACAACGCCATCGTGACTGCTGAATCACCCTTACGTCTTTCAAGCCCTTTGAATTGGATATATTAAGATCATAGCTCCCCTAAACCAAACAACTTTAGTTTAATATCCTTGTGTGCATCCTGGGATTGCTAAAAGGGTGGACTATACAGGTACATGGGGATAAGAAAAGTATTTGTGAAGTAAAATGCAGTATACTTTCCTTGAACGTTTTCTAAATGTAGGACACATCAGTTCAGGAGCTTCTTCAGTACTTGCTTTCCCCAGTATCCAGCAGAAAATGCAGGAGAGGGAACAGTTACCACCCACAAAACTTCTGTTACGCAAAGTGGGGTGCATGAACCGGCAGCACTGGTGGCACCTGAGAGCTTGTTAAAAATGCTGAAACTTGGGCTGCACCTCAGACCTGTTGAATCAGAATCCGCATTTTAATGAGATCTCCAGGTTATTCACATGCACATTAAACTTTAAGAGGCCTGTACTAAACTTTCCAGAGGAATGTATTAATACCTCAGCTTCCCAGACAGCTCTGGATAGCCAGCCTCCATCCGCGGGCCTCAATGTTGCAGGAATTACTGGCATTTTATTATGTTTGTTATTGTGAACCTATTTGTATTCATTTTTCCCCCAGATTTATTAATATATATAATTGGCATATAGCATTATATAAGATGTACAACATAATGATTTGATATATGCGTATAGTGCATATATGCATATACACATACAGAATTTTTTTGTGTGGTGAGCACATTCAAAGCCTAGTCTGTTAGCAACTTTCAAATATACAATGCAGTTTTGTTAACTATCGTCACCATGCTGTGCATAACGTCCCCTGAACTCATTCATCTAGAAGTGGGTCCCCTTTGACCACCCGCACCCATTTCCCCCAGCCCCCACCCCTGGCATTTTAAACATGATCCGAAATCATTGTTCTGACTGCTATTTATTTCACTTTTCTGATAGCAATAGGCAATTAGACTTAGTGGTGGTTTCTATGTAAGATGAAAGAGCACTTACTGGGATTTTGTCAACTTGTGGTTTAAAGGTTGTGCTTGTGACCTGTTTGTTAGAAAATAGTTCAATTAGGAACTGATTTGGACACACTCAGTTACACTCCAACACCAATTTGATGGTGTTGCAATGACCAAAATGTCACCATTCTAAGGACAAACACTGTATGATTTCACTTATATGTGAAATCTAAAAAATAAAACAGACGAATAAACAACCAAAAAAAGCAGAAACAGACTCAGATATAGAAAACAAACTGATGATTGCCAGAGGGAAACGGGGTTAGGGGAAGGGTAAAAAAGGTGAAGGGAAATAAGAGGTACAATTTTCTAGTTAGAAAATAAATAAGTCATGGGGATGTAATGTACAACATAGGAAATTTAGTCAATTATATTGTAATTACAGTATATGGTGACAAATGGGTACTAGACTTAGTATGGTGATCACTTCATTAGGTATGTAAATGTTGAATAACTATGTTGTACACCTGAAACTAATACAATATTGTGTGTTAGCTATATTTTAGATATATCAATATCCTTAATGGTTGTATTAGATAGCAGAACACACACATATCTGACTCTTTGCTTCATCCAAAGGATATAGAAGATTCCACTGAACTTTCAGGGAACCTTGCCATCTTCACATCTAGCTCTCATCTTGAGCCTATTTAAGTATTTTGCAGTAGAAACTGAATTAATAAGGGCACAAGTCTGCGAGACAAGTCTGTAGATATAGAAGAGAAGGAAAATGGTGGGGAAAGATGGTCTGAATTTCATTTAAATCTGTAGCCCAGGGGTCCTGGGTCCCTGTGAGCAGTCTCTACTCCTGCTTTGAAAATTGGACCCCATCTACATCACATTTGCACCAAACACAGGCTCTTCACAGAGCTTCAGAGAACACGGTCAAGCTTACTAGAGATTTTGTGGAAGACAAAGAGATGGTTTATCTTGCATCTTCAACTGCAAACAACTTAATGAAATTCCCCATTAGGCCTTTCTGTTATCCACCAGCTCTGGGCTGCCCTACCACGTCTCTCTAAATACATTTTCCTCTCATACCCTTCATGTTTCCATCTCCCCACCCCTTCATATTCATCTTTTCCTATGAGAACAATATGGCCCTGTCTCAAATCTTTCCATTTTGTTTAACTGCACAGTACTTAAGACGCTCTCAGAGAAGCATGATTTCACTTTGCACTCAGGAAACACATGATCCTCCAGTTGCGGGACCCTATCCTCCTTGTGAGCTTGCTGGGAACTATGACTAGCAAATTGCCTGCAATCTTACCCCGTGATTTAGGGTTTGGGGTCTGGAGTCCAGATTCTGCTTGTGTAAGTTACTCACATAGTTGCTCAAGTAACTTACCTCATGCAAATTACTCAGCTCCTCTAAGCCTCCCCTTCTTAACATGCAAAATGAAGTGTGGGCCCTGAGCAGTAAGGGCTGTATCTTGGATAATAAAAATAATGCTTACCGTACGTGTTTGAGGAGGGTCGTGTCGGGTAGGATATGAAAAGGTCTTTCCTGATTCCACTGCCTGGCACGAAATAATAAATGGGTTATAATTATTATTATTAAATCACCCCCAATCTCAATCATTCCAAATTGTGGGGGGTCCAGAACAAATCACCTCAAGATGTACTTCTGTGGTATGCAGATTGTTTTGAGCTAAAGGCAACGTAGCCGCTGACTCAAGAGACTTCTGCTTCTCCCCCCACTCGTAACTACCCAGAGATAACTTCTTTTGATGTGTCTATAGGGCAGGGCAAACCTATTTACTAAAGGTCTGCTCTTCTTATCATTCTGCAATGATCCTTGGAAGCCCCCAAGTCACCTTACTCGCCCCTAGCTCTGGATCTCTTATATATCCCTGCAGGTTTAGTCTCTGACTTTCTCTTGCATGTGGGGTTCCCATACACATGTATGTATCAAATTTGGTTATTCTGCTAATCTGTCTCATGTCTATTTGATTATTAGACCAGCCAGAAGAACCTTGAGTATAGAGGAAAGTTTGTTC
Source organism: Rhinolophus ferrumequinum (assembly GCF_004115265.2). Lineage (NCBI taxonomy): Eukaryota > Metazoa > Chordata > Mammalia > Chiroptera > Rhinolophidae > Rhinolophus > Rhinolophus ferrumequinum. The sequence goes on along the minus strand of NC_046293.1, from coordinate 65,108,710 downwards.
CTCCCCCACAAAGTATATGAGGGTCAACCAAATTAAACCCTAAGACTCATTCAGTAAGCACCTATATACCGAATACTGCACGCATAATGCTGCAAAAACAAAATAAGAAAAAAGGAAGTAGGGAATAAACATCTACTGAGAACCATCTCTGTGCCAGGCACTTTATATGCACGTATATCATTTTATTTATTACTCCAAATAATGTGATGAGAGATCAGTGCCCCTACTTCTGTGGATGAGGAGATGGAGCTTTGCAAGGGTACATAACTTACCCAAGAGGCACAGATCTGAATTTGCACCTAGTCTGGCTCTAGAGCCCTTTTTCTTCTGTAAATTGCAGTGCCTCAAAAGTAGAATATATGGCCAAATCTTCTAAAGAAAAAAGGGAGAAGTGTTAGATGACTAAAAAAAGGAGGAGAAAGAAAGAACAATAGGAAAGGGGAAGACAAGATAGAGAATCAGATGTTGAGGGAGGGATAAGAGAACAGGAGGAAGCTGGGAGGGTGACTCTTCCAGTCACGTCTACAACAGAGTGGAGGAGAGCCAGCTCACCCTTATTACTTTCGGTGATATGTAGACGAGCACCAGGAGTAAATGCATCAGTTCTGTGGTTTACCAACAATTCCAGCTAGCAACAAATGACCTCACCCTCTCCTTAGAGAGGCTCAGACAGAAGTGCTTTAGCTTCCTATGTCTTTTTTTTTTTTGTACTACCCAATAATTGTCTCATATAGGTTCGTCTCATCCCCCTAACCAGACTATAAAACATTCAGTGCATGTACCTCAGTTTACTCTTTTGTAAGAAGGTAGCCACAAATGAAAACACACTACTAAATTTCTTGAAACCTTTCTAAGAAGAAACTGAAAAAAACACTAGATGGAGCTTTGGATGGAGAGAGTTATTTTAAGAGTAAATGAACAGAATAGAAAGCCTAGACATAAACCCACACATGCATGACCAACTAATTTTTGACAAGGGTGCCAAGAACATACAATGGAGAAAGGAGAGTGTCTTCAATAAATGGTGCTGGGAACGCTGGATAGCCACATGCAAAAAAATGAAACCTGGACCCTTATCTTACACCACTCACAAAAACTGACTCAAAATTAATCAGACTTAAAAGTAAGACCTGAAACTATAAAACTGCTAGAAGAAAACAGAGGGAAAAAATCCTTGACATTGGTTTTGGCAATGATTTCTTGGATGAGATGCCAAAAGCACAGGCAACAAAAACTAAAACAAATAAGTGGGATTCCATTAAACTTAAGAGCTGCTGCACAGCAAAGGAAACAATCAATTGAAAAGGCAACCTACAGAATGGGAGAAAATATCCACAACCATATATCTGATAAGGGATTAATATGCAAAATAGATAAGAACTTATACAACTCAACAGCAAAAAAGCAAATAATCCAATTCAAAAATGGGCAAAGGACCTGAATACACATTTTTCCAAAGAAGACATAAAAATGGCCAATAGGTACATGAAAAGATACTCAACATCACTAATTATCAGAGAAATGCAAATCAAAACCATAATGAGATCTCACCAGAGAGGTGTTAGGATGGCTGTTGCAGGGGTGGAAAAAATTTCCCTTCTTTCCTTCTAGGTTCTTCAGCTGGTCTAATAATTAAATTGACATAAGTCAGATTAACAGGGAAAAAAATTAATTACATACAGACAAGAGCCCCAGAGATAGAAGACTCAAGGGTGAGTTGGGCATTTGAGGCTTATATGCCATCCTGAGCTGAGAACTGGAGTAGGGGCCTGAGGCTTCAAAGGGGAGAAAGGTAATTCACAGGATGATGAGAAGAGCAGATATGTGGTGGTTAGAAGTTTACCCTGCTATGCAGACAGATCGTTAAGAGAAAAACAAAATTATCTCTGACAATAGCTTTTTCTCGTCCAGGCCTCTATCTAAATTTTTTAGGTAATTAAGGGAGAGGTAAAAGTTTTCCTGAGTCTGGTGGGTCTTGATTGCCTTCAGCTCAAAATAATCCACATACCAAAGTGGCATATGTTGGGGTGGCATATTATGCTCCCCTTCACTATTATAAAAAAGACAAGAAATAATAATTGTTGGCAAGGACATGGAGGAAAGGGAACCCGTACACATTGTTGGTGGGAATGTAAAATGGTACAGCCATTATGGAAAACAGTATGGTGGTTCCTCAAAATATTAAAAATTGAACTGCGAGGTTTCCAGCCATTCCACTTTTGGGAATATAGCCAAAGGAATTGCAATCAGTATCTCAAAGAGATATCTGCATACCCGTGTTCATCGCAGCATTATTCACAATAGCCAAACCACAGAAACAGCCTAAGTATGTATATCTGTCAACAGATGAATGGATAAACAAGATGTGGTGTATACATATACAGTGGAATATTATTCAGGCAAGAGAAAGAAGGAAATCCTGCCATTTGCAAAAACATGGATGGACCTCGAGGGTATTACGCTAAGTCAAATAAGTCAGACAGAGAAAGGCAAATATTGTATGATCTCACTTATATGTAGAATCTAAAAAAGCCAAACTCAGAAATACAGAGTAGAGTGTTGGTTACTAGGGGCCAGAAGGTGGGGGAATTGAGGTGCACACTTGCCACTGGTAGATAAGTTCTGGAGATGTAATATACAACATAGTGATTATAATCAACAATACAGTGTTATAAGCTTCAAAGTTGCTAAGAGACTAGATCTTAATTGTTCTCACCACAGAAAAGAAATGATAATTATATGATGTGATACATGAGTTAGCTAATGCTATGATGGTAATCATATTATAATATATAAATGTATCAAACCAACACATTGTATACCTTAAACTAATACAATGTTATACGTCAATTATGTCTCAATAAAAATTGTTTTAAGAGTAAACAACATCGATCTTGGAAATATACTGCCAATATGAACTTATTTTGTTTGTCCCATGGAGATGAGTGTTCCCTGAGGAAATCTCACACACACACACACACACACACACACACACACACACCATTAGCTACCCTGGGAAAAGTCAGTCTGAGAGTAAGGAACAGACTCTGGGGGAGGAGCATATACGGCAGGGGTAAGAGGGATATTTTCTTTTCTCTGTGCCTGGCTAACACCGGGCCCAGTCTCAGGTTATAGAATCGCCAGGAGCACTTCTAATGACAGGGGTTGGATGTTCCTTGTCACAGGAAGTGGCCTAGGATGAGTTAGGAAAGGGCCTCAGGTTAGGTCCTGACTTGCCTTATCTCTGAATCATTCTTGGTGCCACGTGTCCTTTTGTCATCTGTACAGCCAGTCCTGCTCTGAATCAGGGAGGGGTCCACACCCACGCCTGGGTCAGAGTAATACAGGGAAATGCTGGATCCCCTTGGTAGAGGTCAGAGGATGGTGCCAGCGGAGAACAACTGGGCTCAGTCAGCACAGAGGTACACCGTAGGGGTGTGACTTTGATGAAGCCACTTAACCAAAGCACTGTCTCAATTCCCTACTTGTACTATGAAAAGAAACAACATTTATCCCTCAAGGTCATTATGAGGATTACAGACAATATGTACGAGTGACTGGAATTTGTATATTCATTCAATGTTTAATCATCTCACCCATGTAATTGTAATTACCACGTGCCATCAGGCAATGAGAATACAGCAACGAGCAAAACAGTTCCAGTTCCTGCTCTCTTGACGTTAAATTCCTGTGTGGAGGCGAGACCAACCATCAGCAGATAAATACACTGTCAGCCTGAGACTGAGATTTAGGGTCACATCAGGAAAAACCTATACAGGGTGAGGAATTCTAGATGCGGAGGGGGAAGAAGTTGAGCAAGAGTGTTGCTCAGGTGTGTCTCACCTTGGCCTGGTCACTGGGGGCTCTGGAATGCAAACTGCACCTGCTGAGTCCTACTTTGAGGCAAGTGGTTACAGCTTTTGTATCTCTGTATCCGTCAGTCTTTGGCCACACCATGTAAAGGGGCTCCTTGGTCACTAGTATAAGTTGTCAGCTGTGGCATTCTCAGGAGGCGGGTTATGGGCTCACTGGCTGGTAAAGGGCGTCTGGGCAGAGAGTACCAACACCATCTACATATATTCACAAGGGGAAAAAGTCACCTAGTGGTAAGTGGTAGGAGAGAATGAACATTCAGCGACATAAAAGAGACTACTAATTAGATTAGATGGCCATGAAACAGGGCTGGTAGGCTCAGATTTTGTAGAACCTGAGGCTTACAATTTGAGGGGCCCTTCTAAAGTAAAAGAATATAAAATCATAAGTACAAAATTAGTACATACATGAAGATCTATTCAAAATGAGAAATCCCGCTAGTTATAAATAATAAAAGCTAATAAATAACTCAAACATCACAAATCCAGAAAATATAACACATTTATATTAAAGAACTTCCTGACACACCTCTACAATACTTTTCTTACATAGTTGGGTCATGTATTTGTTTTGTTTTTTTTGTTGATTTTTGTTTTGCTTTGGGGTTTGATTTTTTTTTTTTCCGGTTAGGGTTTTATATTTTTAAAGTACCTCCTTATGTGATAATGTTTGGTAATACACTCTTCATTAAGGGAACAAAGACATTTTGATCTTTCTCCTAAAACGGTAGACCAAAAAAAAAGAATTCTTTTGTTATTGATTTTTTTAAAAAAGTTTCTTTCAGTTTCAGAACTTATTTGGTAAAGTCATGTGACGTTTTAGAATTATTGTCAAATTTGGGAAAGTCTGTACTTTTAGCTTTGGAAAGATGTGCCACAGACTAGCGTCTGACCCCACGACTCATTTCATGCTCACTCTCCTCCCACGTTTTCCTAATCTTTTGGTTGCTGGGTGTTGAGACTTGGTCATAGTGACAACAGGTTATCGTCAGCACGCCAGTAACAGGAGTATTCCAGGAAATCCTTACTGTATCAGGATATCCAACAATACGGTAGTACCTACACAAAAAAATGACTGCAAATTACTTAACTGTTTTCCCTAAACTCACCTAAAATGAATCCTAAATCAACTTCCCCTTAGCCCGGTCCCCAAAATGCCCAGAGCCACTCCAATGCCACCTGACAAAGGGGAAGCATGAGAAAGGGACAATTGGAGTAAAAAGAGAGAGTAGCCTTATGTTTTAACCAATTGTGGTTAACATATTTTACTTTTGCAACATTTATAAAAACACACAAGCATGTGACTAGATCGTTTGGGTCCCTCTGAGGATTTAGAAAGAGCCCATGCAAAGTCAGGGGCTCTGAGAGGTAAGCCTCCTTAGCTTCGCCTTAAATCCACCTCTGTCAGTGAGGGATTGAAGAAGTGACATAGAAACCAAAAACACTTAGTTGACAATAAATTATTATTAATTGGAGACTCATGGTGACTCCACTGTGGTTTCTGAAGGCACCAAATGATGAAAAGACAGGAATGTAGCACTTCATCTGAAAAGCCTCTTTTAAAATAGAAGCGGCCCGCATCAGAGACCCTCCCCAAAGTACCCCATTTATGGACTTCCGCCACCCGTGCATACAGGCAATGAACAAATGGTTCCTGTCTAAGTGTCTGTGCAGTGTTGATTGGAATCAGTGAAGATTTGAAGTCAGTGTAGTATTTGGCTATGGTTTGCCTCTTCTCTTCCTTTGCTGGGTCCCTGGGTGAGGAAGTCCCTTGTTCCTGCCAGGTGTTCTTGATTAGAGCAAGAGTCTCCCAGCCTGGTAAGTATTTGTTTACCTGCCTGTCTCCCTTACACAACTGAGCTGTACCAGGGCAGGGCCCTGGCCCATTTATGTGCCTAGTATACAACCCTTGATCCATATTACAAGCAGAATACCTAATTGCCCATCCAAGAATGTACGGAAGAAAGAAAATCATTCCACCAGTTTCTTTATTTTATCTCAAGTTCCCAAGGAGAGGTAAGTTAATACTTTGTTCAGTTTGGTCAATAATGTAATGCTTGATCCTGAATGACTTAATGACTTACTTTTTCCTGAATGACTTATTTTTTCAGGTCATTTGCAGAAAGCATGGGTTAGTTTACATAAATAATTTTCACTGTCGGATAGAAAGCATTCACAAAGTAAAGGAGAAATAACACACAATATACAGTTTTCATTCTGGTTCCTCTGCATCAAAATATTGCACAGATTCTCTTTATTTTTGAGGACAAGAGAGCTGCTTGTCTAGAATCACTGTTCCCTTTGTCAATAAATAAAAGTTCTTTGTGTTTGCACGGATTTCACATGATGTACTAAAAAAAAAAAAAAATTTGAAAAAGCGTGTAAAGTTTTCCATAACAAGTGTGCTCACCAAATGTGCTAGAACCACTTAATTACAGAGAATTCAGAGGGATAAACCACACTTCTGTACAGTGCTAATAGATGTCAGTGTGTTTTTTCCTTTGGGTTTCCTCTTTCCCGTATGGCTTTCACAGATCCCAAAAACAACAAAAGCAGCAACAACTACAACAAAAAAAAAACCTCACAAATTATTTTTTAATTAAAGTTGAAAATTTGAAGCTTATTTCCAAGGGATTAACAATATCTCACATCGAGCTAAATTAATAGCAGAGAAAAAAATGTTTCTCCTGTGTTTAAACTACCAAGAGTGTTTAATAAAATCAACTTAAATCCTTCATAAACTTTCTTGGGTTCTCAAATAAACCCTGGCTTAAGATAAAAAGCATGCTTGACTCCAAAGATATCAAAGGAGTTAAATTTTATTTGTATATAAATTAAAATCTAGATGAATCCTGAAACTAGTAAATAAAGACTAACTCTGGATATTTGAAAAAGATCTGTATTGATCAAATATCTATGTTTATAAGGCAAGAAGAGCCTTGGTTTCATTAATGAAGAAATAATGGGCTAGTGAATGAAGTTTTATTAAGTAAAAGTTAATCTATGTTAAAAGAATAATAATAAATTAAATCTCGGAGCTTCACGTGATAGTCCACTAACCAACTGCCCTATTTCTTAGGGTAATTTTGAATGATCTTGGAAGTTTTTGCCTAACTCCATTCAAATATTTCTCTATATACTGGTCTACAATGTATGTAAAATTTCGGCATCAGCCTCATTATTGTGTTCTGCCGGAATAAGTTAGCTTTTATCCATCATTAATACCTTAGTTTGAATTGGCATTTGAGGTAGCTAGGATGTGAAGGCAAGAACTCTGGGGACATAAGAGGGCTGCAGAGGTCAGGAAAAGTGAACACATAAAATAGTCAAAAAGCAACTGTCTCTGGGAGACAGATATCCTCTCCCTGGGCAGAAACAGTAGCATGAGATCATACCCTGTATGATGGTCAACTCACTCAAGTCATGCCATTTTCGAAGGCTTTTCAAGAGATGGCAGATAACCCTCTCCAAAGCCCACTTTCTCTTCTCTCTCCATGTGGTAGAATGTAGTGGTCAAGCCCATGGGCTCTGCAGCCAGACTCACATTTCTGCTGCACGATCTTGGACAAGGCACATTTTTTGCTTATGCATGTCTGCCCCATTAAGATGTAACTTTCATGCTGGTGGAACTTTCTTTAGTTCCCAGTCACAGAAGAAGGCCTAATGCATAGTAGGTGCTCAGCGCTTACTAACTGAATGAGTGAATGAAGTATTTAACCTCTCTGCACCTAGTTTTGTCATTTGTAAAATGAGATAATAATAGTACTCAATGTGACATGTATACAGATAGCAACCAGCATCACAATGCAGGAACAGGGTTTACCTATCTAAGGAGTCCTTTATGTTCTTCCTGTTCAGGGAGAACACGGTTTCAGCATGTGCAGCTGCTGATAAAAGGGGAACAGAGATAGCAAGTGCAGGTGGGTCCTGTTTAATCATGTTTACTTGGAAATTTGCTCTTTCAAGGAGATTTGATCATACCGACATCCTTATGCTCTTAGTTTTGTTTTCATGGACCAGCCACTAATATTTAATGAAATGAAAATGACTCAAATAAAATGTGATTGAGGAAGGAAGAGGGATAGAAGCAAAACTTGGCAGTTACATTTCACAACTCTCATTTTCATTTGACTTACACAACTTGGGTGGGAAAATATTTTTAGAATTCAGTATGCTCAGTTACAAAATAAGTGTATAAACATTGGTGTCTTTCCTACAGATGGCTGTGTTCAATTGGAAAAAAAAATGGAAATATCTTTGCAAAAGCAAAACTAAATATTAAACACTAATGAATAAACATTAACCAGAAATATAAAGGCCTACATGAAGAATTTTTTATAACATTATTTAGAGACATAAAAGGAAATAATAAATTGAAGAGACACACTTAATTTCTGGATGAGACGATTCATTATTATCAATATGGAAATTTTCCACAGTATTTTTCTTGGACCTATTTAAAATAATTATAAGCATCAACTTTTTAGACTTAATCAATAAAATTTAGAAGAATGAAAGAATATGGTTAAGAAAGGACTTACCCTATCAGTTATTTAACAAAACATACTGGGGGTGCCAAAAAAATGTATACACATGACTTGTATTTGTCTTTTGTTACCAGTATATATTGAGTATTACAATTTTAATATAGTTCTTTCCTTTCTTAAAATGTGTATGTATTTTTTTGGCATCCTCTCTATTATAAAGGTATAACACTTAAAGTACAATAAATAAGATTGCTAGTTATGATCTGTTAAATTTATTTCAATTTATTACCTACTAAGGGTAATGCACTGCAATTTGGAAAACATTGGTTTTTAGATATCAAAAATGGATAATTTGGTTAAATATATTTTATTACAGTCATAATGCAGAATATGCAGTTATTAAAAATAATGTGGTACGACTATATTTGTTGACATGCGAAGGTGTTGACGATATATTGGTAACTAAAAAATTTACTAGAATTACCCCATTTTGAAAGAATAAAAAATATATATGCATATGTATGCAGAGAAAAAATATATAGACAGATAAATGCCAATATATTAACAAAAGTTATAGTCCACTTGTCTTTAGCTTAAACCTTGCTAACAATTTCTTGCTATTATAAATAATATGACTATCAACTTGATGGAAAAAATTTTTTTTCCAAATTTCTGATGATGCCCTTAGGATAGTTTCCTAGAAGTAGAATTACCTTAATAAGCATTTTTAAGGCTACATCACAAAATTATTTCCTATAAGATTTGCAGCAATTTTCATTCCTACCACAATGTATGAATGAATGGCCACTTTCTTGTAACCTTACTCATAATAGGCATCTCATTTAAAAAAAATGAATAGTTACAAACAATTTTTTAAAAATAGTTGCTATTTTGATAGGTTAAATTTTTTTCACTGTTATTTTAATCTGTATTTCTTTCATTTCCAGTGGGGTGAAACACTTTTCCATATGTTAGTCACTTGTATTTCCTCTCTTGTGTATTGTTGTGAACACTTTTTTGACTGGACCACTTCCTTTTGAGTAATGATGAACATTAGGACCATGGTGATTACACTTTTTCCACTGCTAGAGAATATATTATTATATAATCTCTTATGGAAAACCAGGGTCTAAAATCCGCCATCTAAAGTCCTACCTCATCATAAAATGAAGAAAGGTTTTAAGATATCTAACAAACTATGCCTTTTATTTGTTATAATAATTCATTGCCAAAGATATTTTTCATCTATCCTTCATACTTCAAATATAATAACTCTTAAATTTCCTTCCCCCCCCCACCCAAATGTAGCCCCCAAAGGAATTTCAACTAATATGTTGGGCCATTCCATTAGCAAATTTTATTTACACAGCATAAAATTCTCTTGTAAACAACAGTGAATAAATAAAATTGCTTAGGAAAAAATAAGCTTATTGAGCTGAAACTAATTCTTGGTCTATTTTCAGCAATCAACAGAGCTTTCGTGGAACTTTCAGGACATACTCATAGTGTAGTGAAGGCAGTCATTATTTTATTTACATGAGGTATGCCTGTCGTCTCCATTAACATTAGCCTTTAATAACTTAAATTTGTTTTAAAGAGGATTATTTATTTGCTGCTATCATATGCTAGCCATTGTTCTAGGCACTGATACAGTGGTAATAAACTGAGATCCCAAATCTCACCGGGCTCCTTTAGAGGAGGAAGGCAGGTGCGGTCCATCCAGCTCAGGCGGTTCTCCAAGCACCACGGAAAGAAGGAGGTAAACGAAGGACCGGTGACAGGTGCAGTTCTAGATAGGATGGTCAGAGAAGGCATGACTGAGAAGGCAATGTTTGAGCAGAGTTCAACGTTTGAGTTTTTAATCTAGCATTTTAAAATGTGATTTTAAATTTAAAGGGACATCGTAATAAAGAATAGTGAAACGTTGCTGAGATTAAAACAGAAACTATTTTAATTTCTTATTATTATGTTTAACTTTTCGTTCATTTGTATCTTTAGTCATTTGCTTCAAAAGAAAAATGTTTATTTTGTGCCTACCAAAGCCAGCCACTGTATTGGGCCCTGGGGATGGAACTGAGAGAAAGATAAACTTAGTTCTTGCTCTCAGAAGTGTCTAGCCTACTGGGGTATTCAAAAAAGGGACATAGGCAAAGGCAGTCACAATGTCATAAGTAAGTAATGGGGCGTACAGGTTGCAATTTCCCTCTTGGGGGATAAGGGAAAGCTTCCTGGAGGAATGATGACTAAACGGAGGAGAGGGTGAAAAAAATTATTATTGTAAGTTAACACATTTTTTTGACTCACTCTCATTTAAAATCATAGTTGAGGCCATAGGCATTGCAGTGGTACTTAATGAGACACTTTGAGTTGTGACACAAGCGCTTTTACTTCACATAGCACTGGGTTAGTCATTACCCTCTATTAAAAAAAAAAATGGAGGAGGTTAGAGAATGTTTACATACCTGTTGCCATTACATTTAAGTCTATAATGATTTTTCATCTTGTAATCATAGTTAGGTTTCTGTTTACTAAAAAGGGCAAAGAGTGTTCCTGTGATATTCAGCGGTATGTTTTTATACTTGCAGGGGCTGTTGACCCATAACCTGAGACTATGAGTGTTTGAAGTACCAGAACGGTGCACAGGATCGTGTTTCTTCATCTGAGGTTATAAACTGTTTTGTCACAGGAGGTCAAACTAGCTCACCAACCTTGTGATAATTAACCAGGAAGACCTCACTGATGCTGTTAGAATGAATTCAACCCGTATAAAAGGCTGTGGGTTTTCTTGGTGTAAGGATAATAGCTTTTTCCTCCTTGTGTAGATTATGCAAATAAAAATAAATAGGTGCGGCGAAACCAATTACAGTAATTTTAGGCGCAACCCCAACGCTCATTCTTCCACGGAAGTTAGACGCAAGGTGGAGCAGAGTCTAGGCCAGTGTTCGAAATCATGGGAACTGGATACTGGGGAGGTAGGTCCTCCAGAACAGCACGGACCAGATTTTTTTTTCAGGAACTGAAAGTTCAGATGCGAAGCGACCAGGGCGAGATGGTGGATTAAACAGATGCATGTGATTTCCTTCCTTGACCCGAATCTAGTCTTCTGGTGCAGCACCCTCCCGGAGTGGCATTTCCCCACCACCACCACCCAATTTTTACCCAAAGCATTTATTATTGCTCTCTAAAATACTATGTATTTTACCCTTTATTTTCTGCCTCTCCCTTCCCCCCACCCCCCCAATAGTATGTAAACTCGCAGAGAACAGGACTTTTGTCTGTTTTGCTTACTAACACCCCCAATTAAGAATGGAGACTAAACACTGATCAGATTTTCAAGAATGAGGCTTCTTAACTTTGATCTTCAACTCTAGACCCGGGGTGATATGGATGGATTATTTGCTGACTCTCCTCTCCACCCTCTACTCCCATGTTCGTATTTTTAAGTATTTCCCCTTGGGCTGATCAGAAATGTCCCTGAGAAGAGTTTTGTAGTCTCCTACCTGGAGGGAGAGTAAGGTCTGGCAAACTGTCAGATTCTGGGAGCTGAGTTGGGAGAAGGTCTGGGGGTTTCTGCGTTCAATGTATTTTTTTAATCAACTTTTCCACATTGGTTTATAGGCTCATGGGAGCAAATCCATGTCCAAGTTAGCTCAGCTCGAGAAATAGAAGCAGAAGGTCGATTATCTGTCCTGTCTTTTCATTCTATGCTTCCAACTTCTGCCAGCTCCCTTCCACAGTCTCTCTTTGGTCCCATTTATCAGTGCAAACCTTGTGGTATATCTATTCACTTCCCTGACGTCTTTAACATGCGTCTTGTGCATCTCTGATCTGAGAAATCCCCTCTCATTCTTCCTGTCCTTCTAACCCCAATGAGCCACACCTTCTCACCTTGTTTTGGACAGGACCCATCCTATATAGGCCAGGTCTTATTTATTTCCTTTACACAAAGCAAGCAGAAGCCTCACACAATGAAGCTGCATGTATACCTCATCAAAGAGGATGAGGTAGAGGGAAAGGGAAGCAAGAGAACTGACTAGAAGGCCTGGAGCTCCATAACACAGCATATTCAGGATGTTTATGGGAAGCTCATGGATATCCTTAACTCTACCACATGTATATAGAGGTTCCAGCTGAGTTTACATGAACTTGATGAACTTCATTTCTCCATGAAGTCATATTGGCAAGAAAAATGGTCTTCAAAATGAAGTCCTTCTTTGCTAAATCTTCCATTAATTCTTCTGTTTCAAGCTACCATGTGCAAATGAGCTGCAAAGATTAGTCAAGATCACTAGTTAGCTAGAATTTACCCATGGGGACCCTGGAACTCTCAGGGACACCTTTCTCAAACAATAGCATAACATTTACCTAATGATGGCTTTATTTGCTTTTTTTAACCTGCCAGCCAAAACACAGATTTGCTGTTGGTAACAAGGGAGAAATTTTATGCAGTAGAATTCCTTTTGGGGGAACATTACACTATTTCAAAGGCCTTATCTTGATAAGGCCTTTTGGGAGTATAAAACAAAAGATGAACTACCCAAGTGTCCGTGCAAATGCATTGATAAATAAAAAGTAGTATGTAGACTCCCGCAAGGGATGGTGGCCTGCGCCCCCTGCAACTAGAAACGGTAACTGGACCTGGAGCTGAGCTGCGCCCTCCACAACTAAGACTGAAAGGACAACAACTTGAAGCTGAACGGCACCCTCCACAACTAAGATTGAAAGGACAACAACTTGACTTGGAAAAAAGTCCTGGAAGTACACACTGTTCCCCAATAAAGTCCTGTTCCCCTTTCCCAATAAAAAAGAAAAAAAAAAGTAGTTTGTACATAAGATGGAATGTTATTCAGCCTTAAAAAGGAAGGAGATTCTGATATATAGTATGACATGGATGAACCTTGAGGACATTATGCTAAGTTAAATAAGCTAGTCATAAAAGATAAATACTGTATCATTCTACTTGCCTGACAGGGCATAGTAAAAAGTCAAGATAAGTAGGCCAAAAAGGATGTTTCTTTCATTCATTCATTCATTCATTCATTCATTCATTCATTCATTCTGTATGCTTTCTCACTGGGAACATAAGCCCAGGAGATTCTGATTGCATAGATCTACAGTGGGCCCTGTATTTTTTAGAAGGTCCCCAAGTATTTATGATGATCAGCCAGGCCTGGGAACCATCAGACTAGAGGGGAAACATTAAAATATTTGCATGGACTAGTAAATATTTGGGACTAATACTCTGAAGGGATTCTCAAGCTCTTACTAAAAGGGTTCCAAATTTAAAATAGAAAACCCTTGTCAGGAGAAACCAGTACACTAGAAATGTGTTTTAAAATTCCATTTTCTTTTACCTGAAGATCACAATTACATAAACACCTTGATTTCCTCCCTTAGTTATTACAGATAATCAGCTTGTTTAATTCTTCTTACCTGTTCTGCAGATAGGGAAAGTTCGGTTAGCTTACTGAACAAGTCATACTAAGAGGATCTAAAATAAACACTTAGGCAGGGCCAACTTCCTGGGACCAAGACCTGTGCAGTCACATAGGGCTCACGCTTAGAAGAGCCCAGTGCTGGGATTCACGCTCCGCTGTTGCCATCTTGAAATTCTTAATTTTTTAACGCGGGGCCCACATTCTCATTTTGCACTGGGCCTGCAATTTATCCAGGGCTTCGGTCACTGATTCCAACACGTGATGCTCTAGGCTCAGCTGAAAGAAAAGTCATATGAGTAAACGAGCAGCATTGTCCCTTTTCCTCAATTTTATAGACAATTTTCCTACTGGTTTGGCCAAGTAGCACTGCAATACTGTTACTAGCATCCGCCATTTAAAAAGAAGCTAGAACACATATTACTTATAACCAAGTTTCAGAGAGAAATCCTCAGAAAGACGAATATAATTTTCTCATAAATATTTACAAGTTTCCAATTCTTGCTCATGAGTCACACCATTTGTCTTGGTGTTTCCTTGTGAATGAAGTCCATCCAGTGTCTACATCTTATTGAGGAAAATCTGTGAAGCTAATGCAGAAAGAAGAATCAAGGATTCCAAAAATAAATGTTTCCATCTTGAGCCAAAGAATGAATCATTTGTGCATTCATATGTTATAGAAAATGTGATCCCTTTTTTCCAGTTTTATAAGGCCCACACCTATCAGAAACACTAATTCTTACGTTTACTGATTTAGACTAGGTCTCAAAAGCCATAAAAAGACCATTCATGGAAATGAACAAAGAATGTATTTGTATCCTTATCTGAAAATTCTTGCCAGAACCCATTCCAGTTTAGCAGAGTAACATTTACTTTACATTTGTATGTTTTCGCAAATTTTATAAACCTTGATGTTAACTGATTGTTGCTTGTAAAGTAGAGATAAACTGATGTTGGGAGAGAAGACTGGTGATATGTCAGAACTGAAATGTTTGTGCCTTATTTATTACACACGATCATCCTTTCTAACCAGAAATCACTATAGAGCCGGCTTTCTCAGAAGGCACTGAAGTCCAAAGTCTGGGTTTCAGTTCTTCCTTATCCCTAAGCACCTAATACAATACAAGCACATGGAAAGTACCCAGCAAATCCTCTTTTCACACTTTCTCCAATTTTGGCCTCCCAGGAAACAACTTCCTTTCTCCTGCTAGTTTTTCATCTATATCTGTCCTAATTAGGCCATGCTCCCAGGTAGCCAACTTTTCATGTTCTCACTTTCACACTTCCTTTATAATTTATTTGTCCTTGGTCCCACTCCCTCTGATTCCCAAGATGAAAATAATCTGATGACTAATTTGGGCTCGTGTTTTGTAGTCACAAGGTAGCATGTGACTTCTATTCTCCTTTAGGTAATATTTTTTACAATAACAATGAGATATCAAGACAGTGGCCAATGGGGTGACTCTGAAAGTTAAAATTTATGGCTAGGTAATTGGGATTTTTTTTTTTTTTTTAAATTGGGGAAGGGGAACAGGACTTTACTGGGGAATAGTGTGTACTGCCAGGACTTTTTTCCAAGTCAAGTTGTTGTCCTTTCAGTCTTAGTTGTGGAGGGCGCAGCTCAGCTCCAGGTCCAGATACCATTGCTACTTGCAGGGAGCACAGCCCACCATCCCTTGCGGGACTCAAGGAATTGAACTGGCAACCCTGTGGTTGAGAGCCCACGCTCCAACCAACTGAGCCATCCGGGAGCTCAGCGGCAGCTCAGCTCAAGGTGCCGTGTTCAATCTTAGTTGCAGGGGGCGGAGCCCACCATCCCTTGCAGAACTCGAGGAATTGAACTGGCAAGCTTGTGGTTGAGAGCTTACTGGCCATGTGGGAATCAAACCGGCAGCCTTCGGAGTTAGGAGCATGGAGCTCCAACCGCCTGAGCCACCGGGCCTGCCCCAGGAATTGGGATTTTGAAACATCTCTAAGTCTCATAATTTAGATGGCAGCCTATGGGCAGGACTGGCTCTTTTGAAAGAGCATTTGTTCATTTCTTGATGCAATCATCAAACACGTATTAAGGACAGCCTATGCAGGGCAGACAACATTGAACAGGATGACCAAGTCCATTTCTCATGGAGTTTACATTCTAGGCATGTGGGAAGACGATCTACAAACAAATAATAAGAAAATATTTAGTAATGACAAGTGCGATGATGAAAATAAGACACAGTGGTATGAAAAGAAGTGACTGTTAGGGCCTGGGCTGGAGGTTATAGCTGAGTAGTCAAAGAAGGCCTCTCTGAGATGACATTGAGGTTGAGACCTGAATGATAAGGAACCAGACACGCGATGGTCTAGAAAAAGAACACATCAGACACGTGAGAAGACCTAGTACGAAGGCCCTAAGACGAGAGGCAGCTCTGTTTGTTCAAGGGTAATGTGGCTAGAATGTAGGATGACCAAGGGAGGGGAGGGGAGAAAGGGAGGCAGGGACCGGGTCGTGGGGTGTCTTAGAGACCGGGAAGAGGTTTTGGGCTTGATTCTGGGTGTGAATAGGAACCACTGGAGTGTTTTAAGCAGGTGATGGACACGTTCTGTTTGTGTTTTAAAACAACCCTCTGGCATTTGAGTTGTGACTAGACTATGGATGCCGGAGAGGAAGCAGGGAGGGCAATGAGGACAGAGATGATGGTGGCTTAGGCCAGAATGGCACCTGTAGTGATGTTGGCAGCAGACAGAATCAACAGATTTTACTGATGTATTATATATGGAGGGGAGGAAAGGAAAGAGAAGAGTCAAAGATGAGTCCTGGGGTTTTGGTTTGAGTTTATGAATGGATGGTGGTGTCATTTCCTGAGATGGAAAAGCTGGGGAAAGAGGGCCAGGGTGGTGAAACAGGTTTCGAGGGGGAAATCAAGAATTACGTGTTTTTAAATGTTGAGTTTGAGGTGTCTATTAGACATCCAAGTCGAACTGCCAAGTGAGTATTTAGATACGTAAGTCTGGAGCACAGGAGAGAGGCCAGGGATAAAAATTTAAATTTGGGAGTCATTAGCATATAGATGGAAGTTAAAGCACAGGGTTGGATGAGATTCTCTAAAGAGGGAGGGTAAATGGAGAAGTTAAGAATGCCACCACTTAAAGGATAAGCAGAGAAGTCATCAAAGGAGCCATTGAAAAAGATAAAAATCTGAGCTGCGTGTGTCTGAGAAGCCAAGAGAAGGTAGTGTTTCAGGAAGAGAGAGTGTAAACTGTGCTGGATGCTGATGAGAAGCTGCATGAGAAGCAGGCAAATGTGTGGCCATTGGAGGCCTTTGGCAGCCTTGACAGGGCAGTTTCAGAGTGATGGGAACAGAGTGAGGGGATTGAGGAAATGCATGTCGTATTCTAGCAGGTTGGGCAATATCCCCATTGCTGTGCTGGTTTAGGAACACACAATGTTTTCAGAGGTTTGGGGGGTGGGAGTTGTTGTCGTTTTTTAAAAATATTTTTTCTCAACTGTTTGGCACACAGAAAATACACAACAACAAAAAAATGCTGTGAAGTTTTCATTGCCACCTACATAGCTCATAAATTTTGAAATGCCATGAAAGAGCTCCTAAATAACCAGCATTAATAATTTTATGGGGTAGCTCTCCAAGACATCATGAAGAAATAACTAATAAAAGCAACTGTAAAAAGTCTAACAAAAATAAAAAACCTGACTGGGAATAACTCATGCCTGATGAATTTTTCTGTTGTAATACTAACAAAGCTACCATAAACACATGGTATTCACTTCTGTGGTTAAGGCAGTTCATATTATAACAACGCCCACAACCAGCAAAACTTTGTCTACAATTGTGAGAGACTTTTATTTCACTTGTCACAAAGCGCTACAGAAACTTTATCATGTTCCATTTAATTCAACAAATATTTTTAGTGGGCAGATAGTAAATAAAGGGGTTGTGGTTGCTGCTGAAGGGGACACCAACATGAGTCAAAGATGAGTCACACATCATAAAAAGCTAACAAGAACTCTCTCTACCATCAGGCCGCCACCACAACAGGGGAAGGGACTGAGTCTTTATGGCTTACCACTGTAACCCAACTCCTAGACGTAGAAGGAAGGCACTTGTCTTAGTCTGTTTGGGGCTACTATAACAAAATATCATACACTGGGAGGCTTATAAACAACAGAAATTTATTTTTGCACAGTTCCAGAAGCTGAGAAGTCCAGGATCACTGTGCCAAGCAGATTTGGTGTTTGGCGAAGGCTTCCTCGTTCCTAGAGAGCCATATTCTTGCTGTGTCCTCACATGAAAAGGAAGCTCTGTGGAGTCGCTTTTACAAGAGCATGAATCCCATTCCTGAGGGCTCCACCCTCACGATCTAATCATCTGCCAAAGCCTCCCACCCCTTCATACCATCACCTTTGGCATTAGGTTTTCAACATAGGAATTTTGGGGGGACACAAACATTCAGAGCGGAGGAGCACCCAAGTCAACATTTGGGAATGCATGAATTCAAAATAGAATAAGATAAGTAGATCTGGCACATAGTAAGTGTTCAATAAATATTTGTTAAACAAACATCTTAGGATACGTTACAAAATAAGTAGGAAAAACATAAACGAATGGATGTAGAACTAGGATTGTCAGAAAAGATTCTTGAAAAGATTGTGTTTTCTGAAATAGGCCTTGAAGGCTGGATAGCATTCTAACAGAGTCAGAAGGAAAGATATTCTAGGCATGGAAACAAGAAAGAACTGTCTCTGTAAGGTTTTTTACCACCAAAGGAGATCCTTTAAAGAGAAAAGGGAAAGTATATGCATGCTGGAGGAGGCTCTTCATTACCCAGTCACGTGAAGTACGTGTTCGTTCATTATTTTGAATGCGTTCATTATCTAATATTGAGCCAAATATTCTGCCGGGGCAATGTGTGTCAACGCCCTGGCTTGGGTTCTACAGTGATAACTTGCCGAGAACG
This sequence comes from Rhinolophus ferrumequinum, assembly GCF_004115265.2. Taxonomy (NCBI): domain Eukaryota; kingdom Metazoa; phylum Chordata; class Mammalia; order Chiroptera; family Rhinolophidae; genus Rhinolophus; species Rhinolophus ferrumequinum. The sequence continues at coordinate 65,089,957 of NC_046293.1, read as the reverse complement.
CTGTTTCCTATAACTGGTACCTACTTACCTAGCTTGACCTTGTCTTCTTGAGAAACAGTAGTTTTGGTTAGATCACCTATACATTTTGGGTGAAGACAGTCAGCCATCCAACCTCAGCCAGAATCATGCAAATAGACCAGAATATAACACAGGTAGCAGAGCCTAAGGCTCATGTTCTTCTGACCCAGCCATAAGCACAAAGGAGGTGTATACAGTTAGCCACAAATGCTTTTCCTCCCTGCTTACTTTCATGGGAAACAGGCGGCATCAAAGACACCTGTAGGACTAACTGAGCAGATGGAGAACCTCTGTAAAATCTTGCCCTGTCTGTCCTCTTCCCAACAATTTGGGAAAGGCAAAGACTCTGGGAGTTGTGAAAATATACACAGGACAAACTGGGGGAAAGTCTCTCTCTTCCCTCTCTTTAGCTGCTACTCTGCCTCAGAAATATACACCAGATGTGTGTTTGGAAGAGGGGAGAGAAGTGGGTAGAGCCAGCTTCGTCGGAGTGGGGCCTGCACAATAGCTCAGCATCCTTGGTTTAACGCCATAGTTTCACTGTCTTAATAATTTTTGAATATGGGACCTCATCTTCATTTTGCACTGGGCCCCACAAATTGTATAGAAAGTTCTGAAGGCGAGAGCTGGTCCTCCCATCCTAGCCTTCAGGGAAAAGCAAGCTCAGGCCTGACTCTTACCTGGTTCTTAAACTAGTACTTCTTGACCAGTTTCTGGTCAAGTTCTTTCTTCTCCCAAGTACTCCCAGTGTCAGAACAGAGGACTCACTAACCTAGGTCTGAGGGAAGAGCAGGAAACAGCTCTCCTCAACTGTGACATTTCTTTGAAGGTGGATATTTCATCCTTAAAAAAAAAGTGATATTTGCATTCTGCTCCATAATATATCTGTTGGATACATTCAAAACATAAGATCGGCTTCCCTCCTACTCCTAAAGAAAACCTTTAAATAAGACTGACACTTCAAGAAGATACACCCTCTTTGTCACTTGGATTTGAAGGCCTTCTGCTCTCCCAAATAACCTCGCACGCTGTCACAAGTTGGGGCACACAGGGCTAGGAGAAGCGAGTCAAAGGTCCAGTTCTGCAAACACCCACTCACAGAACTCCAACTTCTTTCTCCTCACATGGTCCCTGCATGGCCTTCACTGGCACATTATGTAACTCCTTTTATTCTGCCCTTCTTCCTTTTCCTCTTCTTATTAAAAAAAGTCTCATTTGCTTGCTAGAACGCAGACCTCAAATTGCTTTATATTTTCTCTCTCAATCTAGAGGCGCCCTCATGGCCTGGCTAGTCGGCTTCTGATTAGGCTTCCTGGCTCCGGGAGGGGCTCTGCTCTCCTGGGCTCCATCTCCCAGACTGCTCTCCCAGGCTCCATCCCTCTTCCTGGCTCTGGACACAAGGTCCATTGGTGGTGGGAGGTATCAGAGCCAGTATTCAGCATCTACAATATGAACTCTAACAGTGATCACCATCTTCAGGCTCTTTCTTACTTCTCAGGTTTGTACATGCAGTGCCCTATTCTCAGGATGCTCAAGGATTCCTACCTGTCCTCAGGTCACAGTGTAGATGCCACTTCCTCTGGGAACCCTTCCTTGACATACCCCACCCCCACTCACCACCAAGACTAAGCTGGTCCTCCCATCCTACTCTTTCCTCCCCTTATAGGAATACTTACCACAGTGTACTTACTAATTCTTGCTAACTTGCCTGTTACCCGCCTAAACCCCAAGCATGATCAGAACAGGGACTTGCTTGCCTTGTCCTATACTGTACTCCCTAAACCTGGCAGCCCACCCCCCCACACACACACAAAAATTGTTGAATGCTATTGAAGTGCAGACACTGTCATATGATTTTTATTATCTCACCACAATTCTGGAAGGAAAGGATTAGAGTTCCCATTTAACAGATGGGGAAAGTAAGGCTCATACAGAATAAGTTGCCTGAAGGTCACACAGTTGGAAGTGGTGCCATCAGGTTCTCAGACCTTAAAGTCTATATATTTAATTCCCTGTGCCAAGTGGAGTTCAATCCAAGAAGCAGAACTACCAGGAGTGATATAGAGTGAGGGATTTAAGAATCTGGTGGTTAATGAGCAATTGTTGGAGCTTGTTAAACGGTCTACGCAAGACTATTGCCTCTTCATCCGGTGCTGGGGCCTGCAGTCCACAAGGCGGGTAGTCAGGAAGGAAAGATGGATGTGAAGTAGAAGAAAGCAAGGACAAACAGGAGCTTGCAGGGATGAGCTGGAACCCTCCAGCACATGACTAGCTACCACCCTGCCTCCAAGCCTCCAACTTCTATGTGCAGATGACTTCCAGGAGCAGTAGGCACCTATGTCAGGAGTAAATACACACCTGGTCCAAGGGTCACAGTAACTGAAGGAGATCTGGTGAAAGCTGGAGGAGCTGTGGGCTCCAGGAGTGAGCGGATGAGCAAGGCCACTCATCACCCCCATCTTCTCCAGAAAATGATCATTTAAAATCATAAAACAGTTAGTTTCACATTTTCAATGAAAACCCCAGAAAATAAATGATCAGTATTTATCTGATACCTATATTCCAGCTATTATAGGCAGATAATAAAATCTGGGATATTTAGGGACACAGATCAGGGGACAATTATAAAACTTAAGTTTCAATATTTCTGTTGATTCTGTAAAGGAGATACTGAAATAACCTCACCTGTAGTCTGAAGATCAGCCCCACCAGTAATTAAATAAAGGCCTACCTCAGCAAAAGCTCAGAGCCCTTAGCGGTTTGGGTCCTATTTGTTTGTTTGTTTGTTAGATTCTATTTGGGCCTTGAGAGTTCCTTTGGCATGGTGTGATATTGTGGTTTATAATAAGAAATATATATTTGGTTTTCATCCCCCGGCTGGCACAGAGCTCCTAAAACCCTTGGAATTTCCTAAGTGATGAGAGCTGAAAGTTGTCTCTTGTTATGTGTATGAGATGACTTTTGGAAAGCTCCTAAGGATGGGGGCAGGTTGGCATGAGAACCAACCAGGTGATTAGAGGTTGGAACATTCAGTCCCACCTCCACCCCAAGGTTCAGGGGAGGGGAGATGGCCTGGAGGTTGAAATTATCACCAATGGCCAGCGAGTTAATCAATCATGCCTATGTAATGAAGCCTCCATAAAAACCCAAAAGAGGGGTTTCTGAAAACTTTCAGGTTGGTGAACAGGTGGAGATTGAGCGAGAGTGGGGCCCTCAGAGAGGACGTGGAAGCTCCCTGCCTTTTCCCCGTACCTTGCCCTTATGCATTGAATTTATCTGACTGTTCCTGAGTTAGATCTTATTAATAAACTGATAATCTAGTAAGTACAATGGTTCTCTGAGTTCTGTGAGCTGCTCCAGCAAATGAATCAAATCCAAAGGAGGTCATGGGAACCTCTGATCCATAGCAGGTGATAACTTATGGGACTGAACGCTTAACCTGTGGCATCTGAAGCTACCTTCAGGGAGAGGGTCAGAATTGAGATGAATTGTAGGACACCCAGCTGGTAACCGGAGAATTCCTTGGTGGTGGTGGGGGAGCTCCCCCCCATATTAAAATTGGGTGTTCAGAACCTCTTTAGATGGGGAACAGCTGTTAGAGTTGTTTGGAGAGGGGATTCTGGAGATGGATAGAAAATATGAAAATATAGTATAAATCTATAAAGAAATGAAACTGCTTATTATCTCAATATTGTTTCTAATGCGTGTGAAGAAATGTAATAAAAACTCTATGAGAATGTAAAATACAACATACTTTCTCTCTTCCTGGGCCTTCCACTTCTCCACACTTCAGACTTCAGCTTAAACAGACACATCTTCAAGAAGCCTTCTCTGACTTCCACTCAGGCCCACTCCAACCCAACTAGCACCCTCAGTCTATCTCATAATATCCTATAATTTCCTTTCTGTAGTACACATCAAAATGGTACTTGAGTGGTTGTTTATCTCTGAGTCTTCCCCAATAGCATATGAACTCTGTTAAAGTGAAGGCTATGTTTCTAACTTTCCACCATGGTATTCACAGTGCTTAGCATATTATTAGATGTTTAATAATTATCGACAGAATGACTAACCAACTCAATCATGGGAAGACAAGGTAATTTGTTTTAGGTGTTGTCTGAGTATATTTATAGTTTCATTTTGTGGAGGTCATTGTTGAATGGACATGATTTAGGCTGTTTTCAAAAGGATCATAGAAAAGAAGACGACTGGATGAACTTACAAGTGTGAATTACAGTAGTCCCCCCTTATCCATGGTTTTGTTTTCCACCATTTTGGTTGCCTGTGGTCAACCACGGTCCAACAATATTCTATGAAAAATTCCAGAAATAAACAATTCATACATTTTAAATTGTGTACCATTCTGAGTAGCATGATGAAATCTTGAACTGTCCTGCTCTGTCTCACGCCGGGCATGAATCATCCCATTGTCCACTGTATCCATTAGTCATTAGTAGCTGTCTCAGGTATCAGATGGATGGTTGCAGTATCACAGTGCTTCTGTTCAAGTAACCCTTATTTCACTTAATAATGGCCCTAAAGCACAAGAGTAGTGATGCTGACAATTGCCCAAGAGAAGCTGTTAAGTGCTTCCTTTAAGTGAAAAGGTGAAAGTTCTCAAAGCTGCCATTGCTTCCAGTCTCTAGACACACAACCACTAAAGGAATTCATATAACTACCACTGCTTCTCTATCAAATGTATGATTTCTAAAGTCAGACCAGCAACCCTTCACTTTGTTCCTTGTCAGTTTCTTCCCATTCCTTATAGTAACTTTACCTAAATTTAGCTAATCTCCTCAAAGTCCATTCCCCCTTCTTTCAGAACTCAGTAAACAACAGTGAAAGGAGAATCTCTTCAAGCCATCTAGTAGAAGTCACATTTAACATAGTAACGGTAGCATACCTTTTTAAAATTACTTAATATTGAATATTTACTCATTCATACAGATCATAGGGTTAGTGCTATGGATCTTGGACTTCCAGCCTTCAGAACTGTGAGAAAAAAATATCTGTTGTTTAAGTTCCCAGTCTAAGGTGTTTGTTGTGGGACCTGAACTAAGACAGTTAGCTTCACAGATAGATGTGTTTGTACAGAAAAATTAACTGAAAAATTATTTGGCTTTTATCTGTTATGTTAATTTAATTTTAATTGGCTTAGTTCCATTACAAAAATCTAAACGACAATTCAATTTATTTACAATTTCAGGAGATTCTTTATAAAAAGAGCAAATGATTTATATTAAGAAAAATTATATTCATTCATCTTAAAATAATATTAAATTGATTTTTTTTAGTTGGAACATTTTATTTTTTCTTTATAAAAATATTTATATTTATAAAAATAAATGTTTTATTTATTTATATTTATTTTTCAATTACAATTGACTTTCAACATTATATTAATTTTAGGTGTACTTCATATTGGTTAGACATTTATATAACTTACAAAGTGATCCCCCAGTTAATTTAGTACCCCCGACACCATAGTTACTTATTACAATATTACTGACTATATTCCCTTTGTTGTACTTTATATCCCCATGACTATTTTGTAACTGCCAATTTGTATTTCTTAATTCCTTCACCTTTTTCACCCAGCCCCCCAAATCCCTCCCACCTGGCAATCATCAGTTCTCTGTACCTATGAGTTTGTTTCTGTTTTGTTGGTTTGTTTTGTTTTTTAGATTCCATATATAAGTGGAATCATATGGTATTTGTCTTTCTCTGACTTCATTTAGCATCATGAAATAATGCAGCTCCATCCATTGTGTCGCAAATGGTAAGATTTCGTTCTTTTTAATAGCAGAGTAATATTGCATTGTATATATGTAGACCACATATTCTTTATCCAATCATCTATCAATAGACACTTAGGTTGCTTCCATATCCTGGCTTTTGTAAATAATACCATGAACATAGGGATGTTGCATACCTTTAAAAAAAAATCTACTCAAAAACCCAATAATGTCATATTAAGATTTTCCAAGTCTTAGAAAATTCTGCTTGAAGACATATTCAACTAGATTATTTCTTTAATAAACACCTTACACAGAGCCCCAAATCATGTGACACTATTGTCTTAGCTCTTAAACCTCTTGGCTGTACTGCCTGGGACTCACAGGAGGTCTCATGGTTCCCAAGAGCTCAGTTCTACAATAGCATCTATTAATATCTGTAACAACAACAACAAAAGGACAGGCAAAATCTTGAAGGCACATTGGATTCACTCAAGGCACTTTTAAAAAATCTCTCTCCTGGGCATCATTGAGAGAACTTCTATTCAGTTCGTCTGGGGTGGGGCCCTGGCATCACTATTTTTAATCTGCTGAAGAGGAATGTTATTGCAAATCAGTGATTTTCAAAAGAGTCCCTCATTATCCTAACAGGTAATGTGTGTGGCAGGTGTATTGCCTCTCAGGTTCCGATGAGGTCCTTGTTCTCCCCAATGTAAACACAGGCTACCCCATCCTTCCAGAAAGAAACATTTTACGAAGAGAGAATGGAAATTGAACCCGAGTATTGGTGGAGGGAGCACTGGATTTACAAATAATGGCTCTGCTTTCCTCCATGTAATTTCCAGTTTTAAATTTAGCTCTGATTTAATCAAATCGCACTCCATACACACACACATACACACACACACACACAAACACACACACGTATGTATATATATGTTTCTCAGAATTTTTTCTGGACTACATACTTGATGGCATTTAAAACTTTTATACAAATACATTCATTTTTCTTAAATCCCATGCAACCGCAGAGCAGGCAGTGCAGCCAAGGGGAGCCTGGGGTGGCTGGAAGCGCCGCCCGGGGGAACTCCGGCTGCAGAAACCCGTAAGAGCCGGTGTGGGACTCCGGGAGCCCCGAGTTCGCAGCGCACCCCGGGACTCCAGGTGAACCAGTGGCCCGTCCGCGCTGCCCAGCGCGTGAACCCTGCCGAACTTTTAACATCTCCAAAGTTGCCGTAACTGGAGACACCCAAACGCCCGTGTGCCCCTCATTGGAGCGCCCCGGACCCCACCAGCGGCCCTCGGAGCCCTGATCTAGGTGAGGACACACTTCCAACCTAGCAATGATTAAGACTGCCGCCCACGCGCACCGCCCGACGCTTCCCTGGAATCCCGCACTGCGCGACAGCCCGAGAGCCCAGGTGCGAAAGAGGCAGAGGCCCCGGGGCTGTGTCTCCGCCGCGCCCAAGAGGGACCTCGCGGTGCCTGAGTGGGCCGGCGGATGTCAGTCAGGCTGTGGGGGCGGGGCCTCGGTGCACCCGCCCCCTGGCCCGGCTATAATCGCTGGCCCAGCGCTGAGACTGCGGGTGGATGGAGGTGCGCGCCTGTGCAGGGGTGAGGGTGAGGGCGCGTGTGGCCGAGTGCAGCTGCTGCAGCTGCCGGGCGGCGGCTGGCAGCGAAGACTAGTGGAGGAGAGAGAGGGGCGGGCGGCGGGATGGAGGGCACCCGAGGTTGCCCGTGTTCCGATTGCACTAACTCCCGAAGGTGTTGCTTCCAACTTTTACCTCCTTAGGAAGCAGGGAGCGATAGTGTCAGGAGCTAGTAACGTCCACACCAGCCCCCCCGCGGCCCCTTTCCTTGTCTGTTCTCAGCTTTATTATCATTTTTATTCATCCCTAGAACATGGACTTCGCCTGCCTCTGGCTAGGGGTGCTCCTGCCTGTGGTAGCTACGCTGGATTTCAGCTACCACCACCAGGAAGAGATGGAAGAGTTTTTGAAGAATGTTGCCCAAAACTACAGTTCTATCACTCACTTACACAGTATTGGGAAATCTGTGAAAGGTAGGGTCCGTCTCGTGCAGTTTTCCAACCCCCCCCCAGCCCCCCGTCCTCGCTTTCATTCATAAATATGCCTTAGCTTCGTGCCCTCTCTGCGTGAAGCTACTCAGACAGACTCTAAGCGGGTACTCCAGTGCCTTGCTCGTGGGTTGTTTTCTGCTTTTGTATGTCGTGCTGTTTTATTTTGTCAGGGGAGTAGTAGTAGGAAGACCTGAGGTTTACTAAACATCGCAGCAGTCATTCGGTATCGTTGAGTCCTATGAGTTAATGGCGTTCTGTCTTTTTGGATCTTGCAGACATTGGTTGCCTGGGATGTGTATTTTAGTTCCTTTTCTAAATAAACTTCTGCCAAGGAAGTCCGTTTATCCATCTCAGGTTTCCCTTTTTGTTGACTTCTTTAAATATGATTTGGACTGTTAGTATCATTTCTTCAAGCCTCTTTTAAACTAAAATAGTGCAGCTCTGTTGGTGAGATTTCTATGTCATGTATAATTAGCCCTATGGCTTAAAGTTACATAAAACCATCATTTTTCAAGTTTCTTTTAAATAGTACAGTTCTGTTGGTAAGATTTGAGTCAAGTATAATTAGCCAAATGCTTAACGTTATGCAAAAAAAGTGGCTCTGATACTGTTGAAGGCTGTTTTTTTTTTTTAAATTACCATTTGAATAAGACAAGTGCTGAATAATAAATATACATTAACAGTGATTGGCACTGCTTCTAGCATTTTGATTTTTATTGTTTAATTTACTTTATTGTTTTAATTTAGAAACTATACATTAAGCATAAACATAACAATATATTGCATTAAGTAGTTCTCACTTTTATAGCTGGAGAACTTGAATCATAGAGAAATTAAGTATTTTACCCAAGATCACCCAGATTGTGAATTTTATAATCAAGATCACTACTTCAAGGCTTAGACATTTGGGGTCAATGCAAATAATTTTATCAGATATTATTTCTTAGTTTTTTATTATATTGCTACCCCCAAAGAGATTACCAGAAAATTTAATGCTTAAATCAAAAGTTTTGTCAAGCTTATACAATTTTGATCTCAATGCTTTGTAAGTGTGTTCAAAACCTACCTGGATTTTAGCTCTGAGCTTTTCAGCCAATTGGGAGTCTCTTAATTACCATATTCTTATTCTTTCCCCAAAAAATTAAGGTCACAGTTTTTCAAGAAGTATTACATAAGTTTACTTATGTGCAATGCAAAATAAAAATCCTGGGCTTCTGTGTATAATTGTACTTTTGTTTTTAAACAACGTTGCCAAAGAGTTGTGTCCTAATTACTCTATATTGCTCTATAATTCAAAATTATAGAGGTTCGATATATGAGAAATCCTATCTTGAATCAGCATGTGTATTCAACCTTTTCAAGTCATTTCCCCCTAAGTCTAGAGAAACTTAAAGACATCTAAGAATACTAATTATATTAATAAAGGAAATATTGAACACAGCTAGCTTGAGTCATTCAGTCATCATTTAAACCACAACATGATGAGGATGTTGTTAATTTTAAGTAGTAAATGATTTGAAAAGCTTTTATTTATTTCAAGCACAAAGTGCTTGGCTTGTGAAAGAAAGCTGGGGACTTTCTTAATGTGAACCAGCTATTTTGATCTATCCTGCATGATATCAGACCACAGAATAGTGAAAGCCAGCACTCCTGTAGTTAATTGAAGGACTAAGAAGTTATAATGTAAAAATAAAATCTGACCCATAGTGGTCAAATGTTTGCGCCGAGTATGTTCTGAATAATTACTCAGATTAAGAAAAATCCCAAATCTACTATTCGGTTCCAAGTGGTAGGTTAAACTGCACGTTAGCATGAGCACTGAAAGACAGTGCTCCTTTGTCGGCACTCTTTTCACTAGATACGTAGGCAATTTTCCCTAGCTGACCTGCCCTCTAGTGTGAGATAAGTTTGCTTAGCAAACAGGATTTATTATATGTGCTATTTTCTTTCTTTCCTTTTTTTTTTTTTTGTTATGAATGTGGGCAGCCTACCCAGAAGGGAAGAAAATAATATTCCTACCTCATCAAATGCATTTTTAATTTTTTGTCAGTGTATATCACATTTATTTCCATTGTTGTAATCATGGATTCTATTCCTTTTTTCCCCATTCACATTATTTCATTACATATTTCCATGAACTGGCAAAGTCTGCAGATGTGCATTGGTTGCCATATAGTATTTTTATCCTCTTGATTATCTGAGTTTTCTTAGTCATTCACCTCTTTGGGACTAATCTGTATCGTTTCTGATGATCTTTGTTATAAAGAGTGATGCTATAAAACCATTGATACATGTCATGATAATCACCTTCTATTACATTTGGTGATTTTTTTTCCAGTTTTTTTTTATTTTGAAGTGTTTGAAACCCATGTATACCCTTCACCTCGATTCAACCATAGCAGACACCATATATCAGTTGAGTCTTTTGGAGGGAATCCCACTACCTAATAACATAGTAAAGAAACTCTGTGTGAAATAGAGAAGCAACTCAAAAAAAAAAAAAAAAAAAAAGAACTGACAAATGAGTTGAAAAAAATCAGTAAAAGTACACTGTTCATTGGTTCATTAGTTCACTCCTCTATTCAGTTAAGGACGTGCATCCTTTTTTCTTTTTTCCACTTCTAACCCCCTTTGTATAGCAAGATGCCTGGCACATATTCAGTCATCTATATCTGGTTAATGGATTGAATATTTGCTGAATGAAAGGTGTGTGAAGCAAGCAAAGATGTTCCTTGCAATCAGGTAGCCCCTTTAAAATATGAATGTATTTATTGTGCATTTCCCCAGCTTGGCTCTTCACACCCCAACACATTAGTTCTAGGACCATTTTAAATGGGATTGCCTACCATCCCTGTTTTAAGAATCTTGTCTTGCCTTCTGCTAAGTCTAATCTTTATCTGAATAAGGAAGATTGCAAAGGACAATAGGTAGATAATAAAATCTCTGTTACCCAGTGTTGTCCACGTATAGCGTGTTTTAACACATTATTTCAATCTGCACAACTCAAAATAGGAATTTTCCTCATTTGTCGCACAAGTCAAATGAGGCACAGATAAGTTAATTAACTTGCTGAAGATCACACAGCTGACAGGGTTAGAGGGAGAATTGAAATTGAGATTCACCTATTTCCCAAGCACATCTCTTTTTTTCTGTAAAGAAGCATCTTGACACAGATGTAGATGGTTATATGGTGACTAAGGTTGTTGGTGGAGGGTTTCAGAGTCATGGTTTAGGCTTATTTGATCTGAAAGGGTGGCTTCTGCCAAGGATCTTTAGCTGTGTTGTCCGTTACAGTACCCATTAGCCCCTTGGCTTATGAGCAGTTAAAATGTGACTAGACCAAACTGAGATTTCCTAAAGTGACTGAAGACTTAATACAAAAAAGTAAAATATTCTATTAATGCTATTTTTATATTGACTACTTGTTGAAAAGATAATACTTTAGACATATAGGTTAAACAAATACTTAAAAATTAATTTTACTTTTGTTACTGTGGGTATGGTTACTAGAACATTTTAAATTACATATATAACACATTGTATTTTGAGGGCTGTGCTGATCTAGAGAGAAATTTGTTATTAGTAATTTTTTTCTAAGTACAAAAAAAAATTTAAGTTCATTTAGAAAATCTGGAAGATCCAGCAAAGCACCAAGAAGAAAATTAAAATCTCACCATCCCAAGGAAACATTTTGTAGGCTAGAACCACTATAAGTGCTGTTTTGTGCCTTTCCCCTCCGCCCACTGAGCCAAATAATCTTGTTTGTCCATGCAAACAAGTTAGTTCTAAAACTTAATTTTTAATGCCTGCTTTGTGTCCTATCAATGGATGTAGTATTGTTTATTTAACTCACACCCCACTGATGGACATTTAGTTTGCTTCTAAACTTTTTCTTCTATAAACAGTGCCATAGTGAACATCTTCACTAAGACAGCAAAAGTTGTCAGAACACAGGCTTTGGAACCACAGTGCCCAAGTTCAAATTCTAGATTCTCTACTTTGTCACAGTGTGACCCTGGGTTGTTGAATAATTTCTGGCACATACTAAGTGCTACATAAGAGCTGCTGTTAGGTATACATTTCCAAACATGAAATTACTGGTCGTAAGCAGCTTTATGTATTTGATACATATGAACAAATTGTTTTCCACAAAGATTGTATGGATTTATAATCTTGCAAGAAATGTATGCTAAGAAGAAAACAACTCTTCTAAATCTTATACTGGTCATAAATCAGTACTGGTATTAGTGGTTTGAAAGATTCCCATAGTATTTGTCAAAGAGTGCAATACAAAGTTTCAGTTATACAAGATGAATATGTCCTGAAGAACTACTGTACCATGTAGTACCCATAGATAATAATACTGTATTATGTACTTAGAAATTTGGTAAGAGGATAGATCTTACGTTGAGATGAGGACGATGATGATGAAAGATTACTGTAGTACCAACTTTTTATTGTTGTGGTTAAAGTATAAGGGAGAATTTATTTCTCAGGTTTTTTCCCAAGAACTCTCACCTCCATATATTCATTCAACAGATAATTTATTTAGTCCCTCTGCCAGGAGTCTTTATACAATTTCAGATGCTCAAAAATCTCCCTAGAATCGGCTTAGATTCCTACCCCAAAGATGCATGTGTTCGCATACACAGATCTTTCATCGTCTCCTGCCCTTGGGTAGGTTTTGGCTAGTGATTTGTCCTTGGAAAAAAACATTGTGTGTTATGTTTTGCCACAACATTGAGTTTTCTATCACACTCTGTTCATTTCTCAAGTGTGGTCTTAAGGCCAGTTTGCTTGCGATCCTGATAAAATGCTCTGTGTGATGTAAAAGAGGGGGACATATTGAGGATTAAATATCAATAAAACCACTAAAATCTACGAATTTCAGCTGTAATACACGTTTGTGATTTAAAGTTACATTGGTTTAGCAAGTCTTTCCCCTATTTTAACTTGAAATGCAAAGTCTTCTGAAACATCTTGTGGATATCAGCCTTGTTTTATAACCATTTGGGGATTTTTTAAGGCATTGCCTTTTTTTTTTTCTTATAAGGAAATGATTTAGATGACCCCCATGTCTGTAGAATATTTTAAGAGAAAATTGAGACAGAATATCTTAAAAGTAGCACAGAGTTTTACTCTGCTTCTTTTATCTAGTAATCATTTTTATTCCAAATCTCAAATATATCTAAACAAAAATCCTCTACGGGAAAGTGGCATTTGAAATTTTAGAAAAATAATGACAGGCTATGTCAACTGAATTTTACTATTTGCCTGGCACTTTACATACACGTATATGTTTCACTTACTCATTCTAACAATGGTATGAAATACCTTTATTATTCCCCAATTTACACGTGAAGAATTGAGATTAAGTGAATTGTCCACAGTTTGTTAAAGACAGAGGGGTGATGGAACCAAAGTCTGTCTTGTGCCAAATAGTGAATAAACCTTAAATCTCTTTGCTAGAGATTTGTAGATAAAAGTTTCTCCAGGTACCTTTTTCTCTGTTCTTGACCCTAACCCCTGTGATTCTGAAAAAGTTGACAAGCATCTTCTATCATCCAAGAAAGGGCCTTGTGCTGAGTGATCTGTGGAATTCCTTGATCTGTTTTCAGTATTCACACAGTTCCATCCAAAGCAATTTGAATTCCGCTTTTTGGTGTAGACTTAAAATTTTCTTTTCTATATGCCAAAACTCTTTGATTATGAGACAGAAGAAGGCTGAGATTCTGGTTTACACACTTACTGGACACCTATTCACCAAACTGCCATCTCTTGAGTTGAGAACAGTGGTAGCCCCCCCTAGAGGGAATTTTGGAAATAGAGTGAGGTGTAGGCCATAACTTAAGAAATCTTTGTGGGAGAGGTGGGGGTACCCTCCTGGTGCATTCTCCTGATCTCAATGCACAGAATAGTTATGCACAGTGAAAAATTGTCCCCCACATTTTCTAATGCCGTACATAGGTTAAAGACCAGCTTAAAATTATCTGAGTCTAAAACCAAACTGTTTTTTTGTGCAAACACAAAATACTTTTTCCAATTTTAACATATAGTGAACTTTCCAGGAACGTAACTGTAGGTAAATTGAGGAAATTTTTTATTTTGTTTTTCTCTGAATTTGCTTGAGAGATATTTCACATTCATAAAGTCCTGACACCAGTGACCATACCACTGAATTACTCTCAATTATAATTTTCTGTATCCACAGTTTCTTCATTCAATCAACCACAGATCGAAAATATTTGGAAAAAAGTTACATTGTTGCTGACATATAGTTTGTAGTTAGGCCCGATATGGTTGCATTTGCACTGAACCTGTGCAGACTGTTTTTCTTGTCATTATTCCCTAGACAATATAGTATAATAACTGCTTACATAGCATTTACATTGTATTAGGTATTATACTCATAAGTAATCTAGAGATGATTTAAAGTATTCAGGAGAATGTGTGTAGATTATATGCAAATATTACACCACTTTATATAAGGAACTTGAGCATTGGCAGATTTGGGTATCCACAGGGGTCCTGGAACCAATCACCCGCAGATAGAGAGGGACGACTATATAAATGTAAGCATCTGACTTTTTCATTACGTCTTCTAGTGAATCGTGCCCAAGTTTTTACATATTGATACCATGTTTTAAGTTGCTTTCCTTTTATTTCTCCTCTAAGTACAGTTTGAACACTGAGCTGATCTTTTTGAAATTATGTTGTATTTTCTATGAATTTAATGCCAGTAAAGGAAGAGTTGCAAAATATTGGACATAAAAAAATAGTCGTAGACTGATAGGGTTAGGAACTGTTAGTCTAAAATTACAGGCATAGAGAGCTGATAAGGACCCACTTCAGATTTATGCAGCAGCATCCCAAAGGTGGTTGGTTTCTGTTCCTGGTCAGTGAACATGTATGTGTGTCTGGAGATAACACTGTGCTGAAAGCAGTATCTAGAGTTGAGAGACAATTGCCATTAGCTCTATTTTTTTTCCTTCAGCTTGTATATTTAGAATGTACCTCTTTGTCTAAGGGTACAAAGTAACAAAGTATTAAAATTCTTAATATTATCTCAAATACCAACATGCATTTGGGTTAGGGGAAGGGAGTTAAATCAAATCTTCCTATGTAGTGATTTAAAACAATTGGTAACCTTTCTGACTCCTTAGCAATTCAATGTAGTATAGTAATTTTTTTTTTAAGATTTTATTGGGGAAGGGTAACAGGACTTTATTGGGGAACTGTGTGTACTTCTAGGACTTTTTCCAAGTCAAGTTGTTGTCCTTTCAATCTTAGTTGTGGAGGGTGCAGCTCAGCTCCAGGTCCAGTTGCTGTTGCTAGTTGCAGGGGGCGCAGCCCACCATCCCTTGTGGGAGTCAAGGGATCTAACTGGTAACTTTGTGGTTGAGAGCCCACTGGCCCATGTGGGAATCCAACCGGCAGCCTTTGGAGTTAGGAGCACAGAGCTCCAACCGCCTGAGCCACCGGGCCTGCCCCTAGTATAGTAATTTGCTGAGAGGTTAGTAGGTCCTAATTTGAGTTTGTGTTAAAACAGACATGAGTTGTACATTAAAAATGTTTCTCATCTCTGTATGTCAGATGTTTAAATTAAAGTACAAATTTTCTGGTCTCTGACCTTTCCCAGAGACCATAACTACGTCAAGCTCAACTGGGGGGCTTAGTCTTCACTGCCTCAGGAAAAGTGCCGCCAACTTCAAACAAGTGCCTTCAAACTGGCTCCACAGACTTATCATGAATTTACTCAGAGCTGAAGATAACGTGGGGTGTAAAGGGATTAACAGTAGTGCTTACGTATTTGGAGGATTTACCCTATCACAGAGTTCAGTAGAAGAAACCAGCTAAGTAACTCTTCTATTTGTTTAAACAAAGAACTTTCAATTAGTTGCTTTCCCAGCTTTTTCATTTTTCTGATCGGAAGCTCTCTGAACAAACTAGAACCACATTTACGGAGCACCACTGAAGTCACAAGAACTGACAGGTACCCAAATGCATGCTTCAGACTCCTTCCTGACAAAGTGCGCAGGTATATTGCAAATACAGCGGGTGAAATTGAGCGCAGCGTCACATTTTTAGAGCAGTTATGGATGGTACAGACCATGTGATCATTTATTCAGTTAATTGAGGCTTAGTTCAAAATGGTACTTCCTCCTGGAAGCCTTTTTCTAATTCCCTGGGCAGAACTGGATTTTCCTTGGGCTTCTCCTCCTGAGTATCTTCCAGTGGCTCCAGCTACATTGCATCTGGAGAGCAAGGACTAGGCCTTGTTCATCTTTGTATCCTAGGCCCGAATACTTATTCTATGTGACAGGCACTCAAAGGGTCAAAGCTGAAGAGTTTTTCCATGCATAGTAAACGAAACATGAATGGAAATATATGGTTATACAGTTTAGTGTACAGTATGTAGTGTGTTATTATGTTGTATAAGTATAGGACGTCTTTTTATATATACTTTTATATAGTTACCTATGCTATATGTCACTTTATGTTGTATAACTTTACATAGTTACACATACTGTATGTAATAAGTACTTCAGTCTCTCAAGAAAATGAAATTATTTGTTTGCAATGTAACCTTTTTTTGCTAAAACGACTTTATGGAAAGTAATATAACTTGGAAAGGTAGGATTGGAGGACCTCATGCCACAGCGCCAGAGAAGTCACTGACGGCGGGGAAGTTAGTGTCTTTCAGGCAGTAAAGTGCATAATTGAATTATTCACTGACAAGCCTCAAGTGGTTCTGTTCCCGCCTCCCTTCAGCACTTCCCCACCCCCAATGCTAACCAAACATACTAAGAGAACAGAGGGTGTATATAGAATATACACCCACACCTCCATTAAGAAAAGTAAGTAAATATCCTTGGTTTTATTTGAACAGCACAAGAATAATTCAAGTGTCTGTTTAGAGAATGTAAAAAGAAAGAGAAACAGATGAAACCTCCCCTCCAAAAAAGAAGTTAAGCACAGATTTGAAACTCACCAATTTTAAGTATCTTTTTTGTCCCCTCCATACTCAGGAATGTTGTACAGATTTAAGATGAAGGCATTTGACATGTTTAATGATTCTTGCTGTGAGTGGTTCAGAAAGGCACAGGTTTTGGAAATACACCAATATGCTGTCTGACAATTAAGGTTGCAAACTCATCCTAGAAAAAGTGCTACACACCTCATTGCTGAATATCACTACGGTCACCTTCCAAGTACTCCCCTTGGGAAGCTATGCACTGACGCCAGTGCCTAGTCCACCCTTCAAAGCAATTTTGGAACTCTTCTGGAATGGCCATCAGAGCTGTCATTGTATTACTCTTGATGTCCTGAATATCATCAAAATGTCTTCCTTTCCATGTTTCCTTTATCTTTGGGTAAAGAAAGCAGTCATTGGGGGCCAGATCAGGTGAGTAGGGAGGGTGTTCCAATATAGTTATTTGTTTACTGGCTAAAAACTCCCTCACAGACAGTGCCATGTGAGCTGGTGCATTGTCATGATGCAAGAGCCATGAATTGGTGAAAAATTCAGGTCGTCTAACTTTGTCACGCAGCCTTTTCAGCACTTCCAAATAGTAAACTTGGTTAAGTGTTTGTCCAGTTGGTACAAATTCATAATGAACAATCCCTCTGATATGAAAAAAGCTTAGCAACATCGTTGTAACAAGTTCACGAACTTAATTGTCAGGCATTGTAGACTGTTGACAGTATCTTACCTTTAATTTTTAGTTCCTAGTAAATATTCATTCCCTTGCCCATTGTTGGTAACTCAGTTGAGCCCAAGCATTAAAATTATTTTAACCTTATTCACTCTTGTGAAAGGGTAGACACCTGGGGATATGTGGGAAGCACAGATCATTTTAAGGAGTTTTTACACTTTTAATTAGAAAGAGTTATTTACACCTTAATAATAATACCAGGGTCACATGGAGTTAAACGTCAGGTAAAGGTTGCTCGGTTGGGGAACACATTTTATTTATTTTTTCTATTACTCCTAGGGACTCAGATGAATAATCTTACTGTACTATAAATAACCTATAGATAAGCCTAGCTGGTTTATCATTTCTTACTGGTAAGTTTCTATTGATGAATAAACAAAGATAAATTGGGAAATACCACATTCTGGCCTTTCTGAGTGTTAAGAACATGGACTTCTAAAGGTACCTACAAAGTGTGATTTCAGGCTCTATAGCGTACACTGGTTCACAGTGTAGAAGCTGGTGAGAGTGCAAAGGGCAGGAGGTAGAAAGGGTTCTGCTGTGTTCTAAGGACAGAAATGAGACCAGTGAGCTGAAGTGCAGTAAGCAGAGAAGAGTGATACTGGATGAAGTTGGAGAGGTGTACAGGGGACAGTTCACAGAGTGCCTGATAAGCCAGATCAAACATGGAGGCTTTGAATTCTGTTCTGAGAATAGCATTGAAGGGGTTTCAGCAGATTGATGTAATCTGATGTGGATTTGAAAAAAGATAACTTTGCGGAATAGAGAATTACTTGGAAAGGGGCAAGTATAGAAGCAGAGAAAATAATTATAATAATCCAGCCAAATGTTGATGATGGTGAGTTGGATTAGAAATGGAGAGAAGTAGAGGGATTAGAGATTTGTTTTGGAAATAAAACCAACAATATTTGCTAATGGATTGTAAGAGAGGTGGGCAGAGATGAGGAAAAAATAAAAAAAATCCTGGAAGACCTTTTAGGTTTTATGCTTGGGCAACTGAGTGTGGGAGGTATTATTTACTAAGATGGGAAAAACTAGAAGAGGACCAAGAGTTCTGATAATAAACCATTTCTTTTATAAGTTTGAAGTCCTTAGTAGATATCCAGTGAAGATGTCCAGTAGGCAGTTGGGTTTGTATGTGGAGTTTAGGGGAGAGATTTGGCTGTAGAAATAAGCTTGAGAGTCATCGAGATACAGATAGTATTGAAACCCATGTGACTAATAAAATAAAATAATTTAACAAGAGAGTGGAGATAAAAGAAGGCCAGAATAAAGTTATAGGACACTATATCATTTAGAATCTGGTAGAGACAGAAACCAACAAAGGAGACGGGAAGAGAATCAGTTGTTCAAGAAGGAGGCTCTTTTAGGGGCCTGTGACCACACCCACTAGTGAATTGCTGGAAGGAGTCACGACTCAATATAAAGTCACACAGCTAAGCGTTATTAAGCAAAGGATACAGTGCAGAAACAGTAAGATAATGATATATGTATACAGAGACGCATCAGCTTTCTTGTTCTCCCTCGGTGAGGACCCTACAGGTGCATGTTCCTCTCAAGCTGTGAATGGTACCGCCACCCAGGGAAGCCCACTCCCGTCTTGGCAGTCCAGAGTTCTTCAAGGGAGCTGTGTGACCAGCCAGGGTGTAGGTCCACCCCGGGGACCAGGTGTACATCATGAATCTTCATGTTTACTTTAAACAGTGCTTTCGGCTTGGAACATCTTGACCCACTGACATGAGAGTACAAAATAACATCATTAATTAGTGAACATTTCAGGAGTTTCCTGCTCAGTTTGGTTAAGGGTCGTTACTGTGACTGCACGTGTTCCCAGAGATAAGAAGTGAGTAGAACAGACAGGCCGTGTTAACTCTTTCCTCACTGAGGTCATGGTTACAGAATGCTGCTGTGAGTGAAAACTGAGGACCCGAAAGTTAAGTGAAATGTCTCAAAGGATAGTTAGCTAAATTCCATTTTTGTCTACACAGAGTCATTCCATTTCTTCAGCAAACATTTCCTGAATGCCTAATAAGTTTGTGGCATGTGCTGGCATAGGGATATAGAGGTAAAAGATGTGGTCCCTGCCCTGATGGAATTGACAGTCTGAGGGGTGAGCTGGAGGGAAGAGACATCTGGCAAATACAGATGTGATCAGCCCTGTGGGAGTATATGGAGGGGTACTCATTGTGGCTGAGACCTGAGGAATAAATAGAAGTCAACCAGGTGAGAGGGCCAAAGCAAGGCAATACATAGCATATTCAAAGGCCTGGTGGTGAAGGAGCATGTTGACCTTGAGGAACAAAAGAGAT
Organism: Rhinolophus ferrumequinum; assembly: GCF_004115265.2. Classification (NCBI taxonomy): domain Eukaryota; kingdom Metazoa; phylum Chordata; class Mammalia; order Chiroptera; family Rhinolophidae; genus Rhinolophus; species Rhinolophus ferrumequinum. Next base: position 65,070,099 of record NC_046293.1, on the reverse strand, counting down.
TCAGTTTGGCTGGAGAGGGGCCTGTGAAGGGGAGAGAGGCAGCAAAGTGGGCAGATCCTGGAAGACCTCGTACCACTGTTAAAGACTTTGCTTCATCCAACAGGAGTTGTACTCATCCTAGGGATCCATGCTTCATTGGAAAATGACATTTTTGTTTTCTTGATGGGAAATTTTCTGATAATTTTATAATTCATCTTGCATTACAATAAAGATTCCCTTTAAGAAATAAATAGAATAGCTATTTATGGAATTTAAAAAAAAGTGAGAAAATGCAAACCAGCGAGAGTAAACCAGAGCACCAACATTAAATGCTCAGAGAATGTAACATTAAATCTGTAAAACTAAGAACTGTAAGGGTAAAAAGTTCTAATTTAAATATGATAATTGGACCAGATTGTTCACTTAAACCTTAAAGATAATTTATTTTTACCAACAGAACTTACTAGAAATATTTCAATAGTGATTACACAGTGTCTTTTTGCCCTCAGAGCATGAAACACACAAAAAGAACTATTTTAATCAGCTATGTTGGAGATAAATTCTGTGTATGCCAAATGTAAAGAAACTAATAAATATTAATTAAATCTAGAATTCAAAGAGAAATACCAGAGTATCTAGGAAGAGATACTTTATTTTTTTCCAGTTATATGGAGACATAATTGGTATTATATATGACACTGTGTAAGTTTGAAGTATATGATGTGATGATTTGATACACATGCATATTGTAAAGTGACCATAAGGAGGTTAGTGGACACATCCTTCACGTCACATAATTACTATTTTGTTGTGGCGGTGGTGAGAACATTTAAGATCTCCTCTTTTAACTACTTTAAAGTACATAATACAGTATCTTTAACTATACTCACCATACTGCACATTAGATCCTCATGTGCAGATCTAGCGTATTCATCTTATTATTAGAACTTTGTACCCTTTGACCAACATCTTCCCATTTTCCCCAGCCCCTAGCAACCACCATTCTACTCTGTTTCTATGAGTTCAGCTTTTTTAGATTCCATATATAAATGAAATCATACAGTATTTGTCTTTGTCTGACTTATTTCACTTAGCATAATGCCCTCAAGGTCCATCCATATTGATGCAAGTGGCAGGATTTCTTTATTTTTTATGGCTGAATAATATATGTATACTATGTGTATATTATGTGTATGTGTGTATATACACACAGACGCACACACACACAAACCGGGGGTGCCAAAAATTGTATATACATGACTGGTAGTGATCTTTTGTTGTTGGTATATAGTGTTACAATTTTAATAGTTTTTTTCTTAAAATGTGTATACATTTGTATGGCACCCTCTGATGTCTATCTATCTATCTATCTATCTATATATATTTTTTTTTAAGATTTTTTTTTTATTATTGGGGAAGGAGAACAGGACTTTATTGGGGAACAGTGTGTACTTCCAGGACTTTTTCCAAGTCAAGCTGTTGTCCTTTCAATCTTAGTTGTGGAGGCTGCAGCTCAGCTCCAGCTCAAGGTGCCGTGTTCAATCTTAGTTGCAGGGAACACAACCCACCATCCCTTGCAGGACTCGAGGAGTTGAACCGGCAACCTTGTGGTTGAGAGCCCACTGGCCCATGTGGGAATTGAACCGGCAGCCTTCGGCGTTAGGAGCACGGAGCTCCAACCACCTGAACCAACCGGCCAACCCCTATGTCTTTCCTTTATCCAATCATCCATCTATGGACACGTAGGTTGTTTCCATGTCTTGGCTATTGTGAATAAAGCTGCAGTGAACATGAGGATGGAGATAGCTCTTGGAGATAGTGATTTCATTTCCTTTGCATATATACCCAGAAGTGGGATTGCTGGATCATATAGTAGTTCTAGTTTTTAATTTTTTTGAGAAATTTCCATACTGTTTTCCATAGTGGCTGCACCAATTTACATTCCCACCAACAGTGCACAAGCTAGGAAAACATACTTTCTATTTAAAAATAATTTGGGGATATTGCTATTATGCAGTGTAACCATTTGTATTTTCAGGTGGTATGTAGCAGCACTGAGAGGGAACTTAATCTTGGTTTCATGTTCTAGGTAAGCTATTCAATAGGAGCAGTGAGGATGGGAAAAGCAACGAAATGCAATGGTTGTTTATTGAGTACCTGTTATGTGCCAAGCACTGTGCTAGGTCCTTTACAGATTTTTCTCATTTAAGCTACATAAAAACTCTGTAATGTTATTTACATTCCTATTTTAGAACTGAGAACAAATAGATTTTATAGATGAAGAAATGAAGGATCCAAAAGTGTATCTTGGTAACTGATAGATTTGGGGCCATTAACCCAAATTCATCTTTTTAAATTCATTTGTTCAACAAATGTTTATTGAGCTCCTGTTTTCTCCCAGAACCTGTGTGGGAGGATACAAAGAAGAACGTGACCTGGACCTTTCTCTTTGGGAACTAGAGCTGGGAGCTTTATGCCCCGTCACCTTAATGGGAAAGTACTATAACAGTGGTCTGGCCTCCGGGGTGCTTGGTAAAGTTGAGAAAGGCTTATCAAGGAAGCTGATACTTGAACAAAGCTTTGAACATTACCAGGCAGACAGGTGAGGGGATAGGAATTCCAGGTAAAGTGAATGGGAAAAGAAGCTTGGAGCTAAAGGGGCAGGGTGGGATGGGGCTGCAGGAAGCAGGGGGAGCCCGGCATCCTGAGGAGATGGGACCACCCTTGTACATACGGATAACGATAAAGACTGGACAGCAATTTCTAATGTGTGTTAGCATTGAGGGTATCTCAGTTTGTGCTCACTGGAAAATACAAATTTCAGAAGGATTTTTGTCATTATGGTTGTGTGTGTGTGTGTGTGTGTGTGTAATAGATTATTCAAAGAACAGTGATAAATAGGGAAACTATCTTGACTTATGTAATACTTCACTAAAATTGCAATATTTGTAGCCCCAAGGGAACTGTGTTTCCATAGGACATTCTGTTCTCTGTCCTTGGGAAAATATGTTTAAAAAAGAATAAAAAGAAGTATTTGAAGATTAGTAATAAAGATGGACACTTTATTGAATGCTTACTATGTACTAGCTACTTCCGCCTGTTATTTTAAATCCTGACATCAGGGAATTAGGTAGTGTGACCCTTGTTTTATAGGTGGGAAACTAAAGCTTGGGGAAAAGGTGACTTGCCCAAGACAACTTAGCTAGAAAGAGGTGGGAACTCAAAGCCAGGTCTGTCAGGATTCAAGGCCCCAGTTCTTTTGGTTTTCAAATGGTCTGTAGAGCCTACAAGTTTCTGTTGAAGTGACTTAAGTTACTTCATTCAGTGGGTGAGGAGACAGAAGACAGCTTGGGGTCCTCCTCCTTAAACCAGAGCTGCTTAGCTTTAACTTTTCACACTGGATTTTCACATAAGACTTTACTGGAGAAAGGTTCCAGGACCAGGGTTGGGTAGCATGAAAACTACTTCCTCAACCCTGGTGCCTTTGCAAGAATAGACTGAGTATATGCTGTAAGCAAGGCAGTGTGCCAGACTCTCTGGCGTGTGCCAAGGTATATCAGTTCCTGCCCTTTGGAACATAGTATTCTAGTGGGACATGTATAAGTGATGCTTCACAAAGGTTCCGAGCACTCTGAAACTTATCAAAACAAGATTGTATCTGTCAGAGAATGTTGACTATATTCTATATATCAAGCCAAATGCTAGGAGCTTGAGTGAATAACAGAGTATCTTGGCTGATCACCTATGTGTTGGGTTAGGCAAACAATCTCACTCGTCACCCTCCCCACCCCCACATCCTTGCTGTACTCTGGGCAGGTACAGTCCCTCTATTTCACAATGCTCGGGAACACTTATCCACCTCTACTGACTTGGCTGGGCTCAGGAGCTGTCTCCTCACAACTGAAATTCAGACTCATACAGACTCTGTTGGACAAGGTGGACCTAGAGAGTAGGGGGTGGAATCTGGCCATCAGGAACTTGGGTTTCCCAATGAGCACAGACTAAGATACCTTGGATGTTAGGCTGCAGGACCCCTGAGGGAAGACTATGCATAAGACATCAAGCCACCCAGTTGGTAGGACAGAGTCCACTCAGCACCCTTAATGTCTGGGAGAAGATGGTGGTGCAGTATAGGGACGCTTCAGCTTTGCCGAGCAGCCTCAACTCCTGTGTATCCTGGGAATGAGGTGGTCCTGTCAAACACATAACTCTCATTCCTCACCACTGGGGTCCCACTTTCTAGGGGTCGGGGAAAGGGTTTTTCCTGTGTGCTAGAGATGGAGATAGAAGTGAATTAAAAAACGAAAACAAAATAACCTTTTACGTTGGGTAAATTAACAGAATCCCAGGCTGCCAAACACTGAGGTGGGCTCCATCAGGAGTCCTAACTGTATTTCCTCTATGGGATGTATTATGAGCTGGTATAATGGTACATGTGGTCTAGTGAGAAACCATTCAATTTTGAGGTGGAAACTCTAGGAAAGTAGTGTAATCTAAAGGACTAGAGAGCTGCCCGTTATGAGACGGTAACTCTCCAAGCAATTGAGTTCCAAACATCTTAGGCTCATAGGAATCACAGTGTGATCTTAGAGGTCCAAGTGACCAATGAGAAGGGTAATAATGCCTTTTCTTATATTTGTTTTTATACAGCTGCCTTTAAAACAAGTTATCATCTGGCAGTCATTTTAAATTAGATTAATTGACTGTTTAGCAAAGTAATCTTAATTTTTAAAATCTTGCTAAGAAAGAGATCTTGATATCAAGTATTGAAAAGTGGGGAGCTATCGGAATAGGGAAATATAACATATTTATACCCTCACCCCTAAATACACAGATATTTGGGAAACAATCATACAATAGTTTAATGGTTAAGAACACAGACTCTGAAGAGTACAGATTACCTGGGTCCAAATCCTGGTTCTGCTATTTAGTAACTATGATCCTCAGCAAAGTTTCTTACCCTCTGTGTACCTATTTCATCTTTTGTAAAATGAAAATAATAGTATTTACTTTATAGGTTGTTGAGAAGGTTAAACAAGTGAATAGACGTTAAATGTTCCCAAGGTGATTGGCACATAATGAATGCTACAGAAGTCTATGCTACTATTATTGCTGTTATAGAAATTAGGATATTTGGCAACTTGGAAGTGTGGCACTGACACATGCTTTGGTGTATAAAATGCTTGGAGCTGCTGTTTATGGAGGGCATCTTTGGTGTCAGACATAAGAAAGGCAGGATTTCTGCTTTATCTTACTGAATCTTCACAACATCCTATAGGATAAATACTAATTGACAACTTTAGAGACTGACTTGCCAGTGGTTAAATAACTTGCCCAGGGCCACAGAACAAGTAGCTGGCACATTCAGACCCCAGCTCCCATCTGCAGAGCGTGGTTCCCACTGCACTGCAGGTTTAGGCTGACCTCATTCCTGCCCACACACCTTGTGACCAGGGCCATACAAATTATAGCATCCAGGCAGACCCTCCATTTTTCAGAAGAGGAACATGAGGTCACTGGATTAAATGAATTGCCGAAGGTCATCCTCTAATGAGACTGTGAGGTCCACATTAGGAAACCAGATCAGATAGTAAGGCTGTGTCTCTCTCTGTAGGATCCAATTGCTGGTGGTACGTTTGGCAAAAAAGACTCAGGATAAGCTGTCATATTCCAGATACACTGTATTTGATTCCATTGAGGTCTAGCATGCTCAGATACTGGGCAACAAATCATCCTTTGCTTTTCATCGGCTTTATTCATATAGTACTTGCCAATGTGAATGAACATAGAAAAATAAGGGCTTTTTTGTTTTTCTAGTTTTGCAACTTGATTCAGAAAATCCCCTACCTCTTTAAGGGGTTTGAAAGTGTGTTTAATAATAATGTAGTAATCTTAGCAAAAGACCAGCCCATATTTCTCTTTATCACACTTTATCACTAGCCCTCAGCAGATAAGAGCTTTCTATCTTCTAGAGAAACACATTTGCACAAAGTATGTACGAGGATGTAGATTTACAGCATTATTTATAATAGTAAAAAATGAAAATGATAGCCGTCTAAAATATGCCACTGAATTGCACACTTAAGCTGGTTAAAATGGCAAAATTTATGTTATATGTTTACACAATTTTTAGAAATTAATATACCTACATCATTGAACTTTATATGGGTGAATTGTATAACGTGATAACATGTGAATTATATCTCAATAAAGCTGCTTTTTAAAAAAATACCCTCACCTATAGGGAATCGATTAGATTATGCTATACTCAGCCAATGGAATATTATACCTTTCTGAAAGAATGAGGTAGATTTTTATGTTTTGACATGGGAAGATATCCAGAATATATTGTAAAGGAAAAAAAGTTCATAGCCACTTATTTTTCTATGCATTTACATATGTGCATAAGGCTACAGTTTTGTTTGGTGGGTGTCACTTCATATGCATTGTTATGCAACTTGCCATTTCTTCTGTGTGTGTTGGGGTTGGTACATGTCGACATCCCTCACTGTTTTTACCTGTCATACTATTCCTGGTTTGATTTCATCGTAGTTTATTTAATCACTTCCATATTGATGAGTATTTAGGGTACTTACATTTAGGGCAATAACTTTCAGATATTTCCAACAAGACTGTGACTAATACCCTTGAACAAGCACGTGAATTCAGTAATTTCCCAGGGTAGGCATTGCTAAGTCAAAAGGTCCATGCATTTTTGTACTTGGTCAATACCAACAAACGACTCTTTAATAAGTTGTATTGTTTACGTTCCCAACACCACATGAGTATGTACATTTCCCCACATCCTAAAGCAACACTTTAAGTTTGTTCCAATCCAATGGGTAAAAAGAAATCTCCATTTTAAATTGCACTTTCATGACTAAAAATCAGAATGAGTGTGTTTTTACATTTATTTAAGATTACATAAACACTGAAGTTCTGCTTAGATGTTGGAGGCAGCAGTGAACAAACACAGATCCCTGCCCCTGTGGAACTTCCATTCAAAATTTATTGGCCATTTATATTTCCTCATGCCCTTTGCCTGTTTTTCTACTTATTTGTAGGCCTTCTTAGATACTCTGGATATCCCTTATGGTATATGTGGGAAATATTTTTACCCACTCTGTGGCTTTTCTTTTAAACTTTGTTTTCAATGTATTTTGCCTTACAGAAGTTTTTAATTTTTATGAGGTCATATTCATCAATCTTTTTCTTTAGGCTTTTATGTTTTATGTCTCATTTTAAAAGGCCTTCTTTCCCCCACGGTCATAAATATAGTCTATACTTTTTTCAATATTTTTATAGTTTTCGTTTTTATATTTAGCACCTGAATCCATCTGGAATCTATTTTTGTGAGTGGAGTGGGCTGTGGATAGATTTCACCTTCATGTTGAATGTTCAAATTTTTAAAAAGCGTGTATGATTTCTGTAAGTAGACAGAGCAATGAAGATTTTGAAAAGACACTTAGGGAGTGAATGTCCAGGGGAGCAAAGGTAAATTGATGGGGAACTGTGGGCCTGTGGAATAGACTTGAGTCATAAAGGCTCTAGAGAGAGACAGAGGCCGAAGGATGAGCCCCTTGTTGACCTCGTGTCCTGGTTGCTACAGCAGCTTAGGAAAGACATGAAACATCTCAAATATACAAGATGTCACAGCTTCAGGAAACAAGCGAAAATGAATCAGAGATGGGATTCTGTGGTATTTCTAGTTGTAAGAGAATTGTTAATCCATCATCTGGGACAAAATTGAGTTTGGGATAACAGCCTATTTAAAAATAATCCAACCTTGGATTCATGATTGACTTGATTCCCATTAATTCTGGCTACCAGAGGTTAATAAAAGTGGGTTACTAAAGTATGTAGGCATGTGAAGTAACACTTTTTAGATTTAAGAAAGAGAATGTTGTGTGGCCAAAATATGGGTAATGAATGAACGAACCTTCAGTAGATAGAATTTTTTAAAGTGGAGGTGGAGTGGAAACTAGTCTGGGCTAATCCACTCAGAATCACCTCGGTACCTTTCTTCCTTTGGCACGAGACCCATACGATCCTTTAGTGTCTGTGTTACACCGATGAGTTTAGAAATACCAGTTCACCTAGCAGACACGACGTCTGCTTGCTTGTTGTGTGCCAGACCCTTTTCTAAGTGCTTTTCGAATGTTAGCTCATTTATTCCCTCTAACAACTCCATAAGGTACAGTTATAAGCCTTAGTTTACACATAAGGGAACTGAGGCTCCAAAGAGTTCAACAGGATACCTAGGGCCACACAAGAAGCAGCAAGAATCACAATTTGGACCCAGGTAGTCTGGCTCCAGGTAGCATAACCACTATGCTCATGCTATCTCCAAATTGGCTATTTTAGCAAATGCAGTGGGGAGGAAAGGATTCTACTGTGATGAGCCCCCAGGAGGCAGAGCTGAAAAACCAGTGTCAGGAAAAGAGATTTGTAATGCCTCTACAGCTATCAGACCACCCTGGAAGGAGCCGCTGTAAACTTGAAAAACAGCTGCCGCTCTGGCCGGTGGGTACTCCAGACCAGCCCTCCGACTTCAGTGACAGTGTGAGTTCGGTTGTTCCTGGCAAAGTTGGGCCTTGTGGTAAAAATGGAGATGAGCACCTTCAGATATAAGCTGTGGCATATAACGTGCAGGGATAGCTGTGTTAATGCTTCATTGTGGAAGGCTGTGGTTCTCAGTTTGGTTTGCAACACCCAAAGGAATACTCTAGAGCCCTGAGAATGAATGATTACCATTTACACAATAGTATGAGTGAACCCACAGTAGGGGAATAGTGCCTAGAAGTAGGCACAAAGGTGCTGGCTGCCCAACTGCATTTAGTTTATAAAATCCACAGTGAGTTGTATACTGTACAGTTTTCTGTGTATATTGTATTTCACTGAAAAGGTTTTCTTTTTTTAATGGTATGTATTGTATAGTCAGGTATTGTGAAGAGTGCATACTCCTAAGGTCACATCTAGAGATTCCCATTCTAGGTGGGGCCCAAGAGTTTGCAGTGGTAACAAATACCCCCCAATAATTCGGCTGCAGGTAGTCCCGAGATACGCTGTAAGGATGTCGTGAGCGTCCGGAAGGGCAGTTGCCACATTTCAGTCTCTTTCTGAAAGTCAAGGGGACATTAACCACTCAGCAGGGCCCTCCATCCCTGCGTGGTACTCATGACACGAGTGGGGAAGTCCCGGCACACAGGTTCAGATAGAGCGAGTAACACAGCTTTATTTGGGAACCAATATCCCTCCAGAGGCCAATGCTCTGGAAAACACCACAGGTTATGCAAGATAGAATAGCATTTAGTAACGAACCAAGTCCCAGAGTCAATCGAGAGGGAGAAAGTTCCCGGTCTGGGAGAGACGACAGGGCCCCCGACTCATATGAGACAAGCTGGTCTTGCAGGGAAGAACTTCGGAGAGTATCTCAGCATGCCCTGCGCAGGGGGTCTGAGCCAGAGCGCCCAGTCAGACTGCTCACTGCACTGCTCTCGACCTCTGCTTTTGTCCTCTTTCCCTTGCACTTGTTTACCTCTTAGGTGATAACCAGAAGTTGCTTTGGTGAACGTGTTTACCACTCAATTTTGTTATGCTCAGTTTCACACATAAACATGTTTACTTTCACTTTACTCTTATCAGTCTCACACCTGCTAGTAAATCACTTGTTTTGCAAACCTCAATCCAACAACAGCCTTGTTTATAATATATTTTATATGCTCTATATGAAGGAACATGGTGATGCTACGGCCCTCATCTGCTGTTAACTCTTGCCAGCAACAGGGCTGTATAAGCTGAGCAAAAGAATTTTTGAGAATGACTGAACTCACACCAGGGGATGTATCTTACATGATTAAAAAAAAAAAAATGCCCCCAAAAGCAGAAACACTGTATAAAATGGCTGCAACAAGACTTCTCTGAATCCCTCCCTCGCCTACATGAGAGGTGTTTAAAAATCTTCCTGCATTTTGATGGAAAGAGGATAAATTCCAGGTGTGGCTCTACTTTACCATAGTTGATCTCCATTCCATAGAAGTCATCCACATATGACTGTATCACCATCCACTTCCTCCACTGACTTTCTTCCCCTTCCTGCCAAATGCAAAGCCATGGTTAAAACTGCTGCTCCCCAGCTTTTCCACTGGGCCATTGCCACACCATTTCATGCCCGCTTACGTATGTGCTAAATGGAATAGTACATTATCACTGATCTTTAAGAGTGATGGTTGGGCATGTCTTAAGGTATTGCCCTATTAGTAATTCTTTGGCTGAGTATTGCTGACTTGTTGAGCAATGAGAAAACCCTGGCAAATCTCGTTTTCCATCTTCTCTTAAGAACCTGCCTCATCCTACTGATTCTGGGTGGTGAACATACAATGTGATATATAGATGATGTATTACAGAATTGTACACCTGAAATCTATGTAACTTTACTAACCATTGTCACCCCAATAAACTTTAACTTAAAAAAAAAAAGAACCCGCCTCATCCTTTCAGCCCAACCATTTGATTGAGTGTAGTGAAGTGAGATAAGTGACAGCTTGAATAAGGTTCCTGTCTACAAATTTCTTAAACTCAGTTGAGATAAATAGAGGGGCACCGTCAGAAAGCTGGCCACCATGTGCTGGGCAGAGCTGTGATTGTGAGCTGAACCTTGGTTGCTACCTTGACCCTTTGTGAGAAAGTGTCTAATATTGTCAAAAAGTAGCTCTGCAATGGCTTCTTCTGTTTATTTGGCCTTTTCACTAAGGTTCCTGTGTCATAGCCCATGGAAAAGGAGGTGCCTCTGAAGAGACCTGATTTGCATCATACGTTTGTGTGTATGAAATCAATTGTAGGCATCTGGCCCACGCTTTTTTGAGAATAGTTTGCCAGTGAGCAATGTGCTATGTGACCAAGCTGTCTCATATCCTTTGTGAAATTGGCAGGGCATAAATCATTAATTAAATATATACAAACTAACAAAAATCAAGACAAAGACGTGCTTTAATGGGTGAGTAAACTCAGGTGGCTTATTAACAGTTGCATTTCCTCATGCTTCTTGGAAATGGGCATTTCTCAACCCTCATTTTCAGGTAGGAGCTGATCTGAGACGCAAGCTAATTATATAGTTTGATGAAGCTGAAGAGTTGGGCCTGGGAGATTTTCTGACCTTAAAATGTACAGTGGGGGTGGCCTTTGTAATCTTGGGTCTGCTCTGGCTGACAGCTCAGAGCTTGAATGTTCAGTATTGCTCCTTCAGACAGATTGAGCAAAAGCTGCAATTATGGGTACAAGGTGGCATCGTTAAAGCTATGGTCTTCAGCTTAGGAAAGACTGATGACCAGTTGTAAATACCAGCCACAGAAACAGTTGGGAAACCTAGCAACTTTCAAAATATATGCCAGTTTCTTTGTGTGTATGCAGGCCTATTTTGCAGATAACAATGGCTTTGAAGGGTAAGCAGTTAGTGTCTCAGAGCTCTGTAGACACAAAAGAAAGTAAACACATGACATTCCAGAAAGCATCTTCTCATGGATGAGTCTAATGCTACTATTGGAGAAGTGACTTATTAGTAGTTGCTTTTGTGGGCTGGTTAGAGGGACATGGAAGATGAAGCTCTTACTTTGTTTTGGGAGTTATGCCTCATGCATTTAGGAGTTAGATGTGTCAAGTTCTTTGTTCTCAGAAAGGTAAATATCTGTTGCAACCAAGATGGTTACAGAGGAAGTTCTGTTTTACATCGGAGGAACAAAGTGGAACAAATATTAATCTTAGAGTAAACCAAACAAAAAACCAGTTCAAAGTCCAGTCTGACTGAGCCTATTTCCTCAGGTGTAAAATGAGAATAATAACACCTGCCTTACCTATCTTGTGGGGTTTTTGTTGAAGACTAAATGATAATATGAAGTACATGAGGATACTTTGGAAATTATGTAAAATAAGAGTATTTTAAGCAGATATGATTTCTGAAATCTTGGAGTTCTTCCTCAGATTCCATGATTATGACATCATTTCAATATCTTACCCCCTCTGGAATCCTAATCATCAAATTCTCAGTGAAACACTGGAAAAGTCCCAAATCAATAGAAATTGCTATCAAAGCCTCTCACCCTGTAATGCTCCACAACGAGTGATCATTTTCATGGGTCTGCTGACGGGATCATTGCCGATTGCTTTGTAAACTTGAGAAATCTGTTGATAATTTCTGAAGGTAGGGTGTTGCAATGATATGAATGCATAGGCACTGGTTCTTGTTGTTCTTTTTTTAAATAAGTATTTATATTTGTATTGATTTAGCAACAGTAGGTACAGCAAATTTAACATACTACTTCAGTAGAGAAATTGATTAGCACCAGCTCATGGTTTAAATGATCAAGAACTATGATGTTAAAGTATGTTAATATTCTTGGCTATATTAAAAATGAACACAAACAGAAATTAAGTAAATCTCATTTTTATCACTCCTTGGGAAGAGGTTGAGTAATTACCATATATCTTCTTAAATTTGTTGACAACAAATACATGCTACGATTTTGTTAAGGGATAAATTGAAAGGATCCTTAAAAGCCACAAACATATGTGGCTCCATTGATGTCCACTGAATAAAGCAGGGCGTCTCCTGAGTCCGTGTTCACATTCAGAGCCTTCTTATATTTTCCTTCTCAGTAGCCACTGTTCCTGCCTCACCTTCCCTTCCTCTTCTGTAATAGTCTTGTTGCTCTGTTCCAACCGAAGCCCCCAGGGTGATCAGATTGAGGCAGAGAATGATTCCAACTATGCATTTCTCTTTCCCTGACCCAAAGTCCAGTCTTGAAGAAGACATGGGAGGCAGGATTAAATTGCCCAACACCCACGCTTTCCTGATCCCTTATTCTTATCCTACATTAATCGCTTGGCCTTTGCTAGATTAATGACTTGGTGACCAGAAGGCTCAATGATCACATGAACCGTATCATTTTAAAGTATTTTTGTAGTTGTTTTCTGGTTGTATAAAAATAAAAAAGTGTCTGCCCTATACTTAACATTCACATGTGCACTGAGATGATTTTTCTTTCTCATATATGGAAATTTAATCGACTAATGTGCCTTGGCTTTGGATAGCTTATGTAGTGATTTCTTTTGTTTTTGTTTTTGTTTTTTTGTTTTTTGGTTTTTTTTAATTAAAGTTTATTGGGGTGACAATTGTTAGCAAAGTTACATAGGTTTCAGGTGTACAATTCTGTAATATATTATCTATATCTCACATTGTGTGTTCACCACCCAGGGTCAGTTCTCTTTCCATCACCATATATTAACATAGTGATTTCTTAATCCCTTTTCTAGTATAGTTGTATGTTTTCAAAAGAAGTAGCCTGTGAAGTTCTCACCTGGAGGATTCCATTTCCTCCTCACAGCTTCACCTTTATGGTGATCAACTCTGACCTCTCTTGAGCCTGCATTTCAACTTTACAAGCTACAGGAGCCAGAATCCAGTAAATCAGGCCATGATTTTTTACCTTTGTTTAACCTTTCCCCCTCAGCTTTAAATTTTGAAATTTTTTAAACCCATAGAAAAATTGCAAAAATTATAGTAAAATAAATACACGGTCTTTATGTTGATCCACCGTTTGTTACTATTTGCCACATTTGCTTTTCCTCAAGAGCTCTATCGATAGATTTCATTGAACTATGAGAAATGGTAAATAGCATGCTTATTTACTAAATACTTTTTCATGCACCATCTAAAAATGACCTCTTCCTTCCTAACTACAACACACCATTATTAAACTAGACAAATAATAATCAATACACAATAAACAATATAATAATAATAATAAATGTAAGAAAAATAATAATCAATACACAATATACTCCATTTGTAAAGTTCTCCGGCAGTTCCAAGGATGCCTTTTATAACATTTTTTTTCCTCTTAGGAGGCAATCAAGGATTGGAAACACATTGCATATACTGTTATATCTCTTTAGTCTCGTCATTTGGGACAGTTCCCCCTGCCTTTTGTTGACACTGACTGACTCATTTGGAACCAGTTTTATGTCACTGACTGATTGTTAATGAACCAATTCCCCACCGACAAACTCCTGGGTTGCCCTTTTACAGTGATGAGTTGGAGTCTTTCCGTGGCAGGGCCAGACTGGAAATCTTCACATGCTTAAGCCCGGAGATAGTTAAAATCTGTGTGATGCTTTCAATGACTTTGGCAACAGACCATGTAGGAAAATGTTGTGAAAAATGTTTTCTGGTGACTGTTCCAGCACCGTCAGCCAAGGTGACCTGCTCCCTGCCCTGCCACCGTGGCAATGCGCATGTGCTTCCAGGCTCAGCACCATCCTAGGGCATTTTGTTCTGGGAATTCGGAATGCAATTCAGTCCTTGGACTTAAAAAGTAAAGTCACCTGATGTCTGGTGGTATGTTTGTGACGGTTTTTGTGCTAATTGATTTTGAAGGACATGTTCTTTCAAGGATAGCCTCTTCCGCTTTCTAAAGCCGCACTTCAATTTGTACAGAATCTTCAGTGGGTACGGCTTATCTGAATGGATCTGCAGATCCTCTGGGACGTACATGGCCCCTGGCTGTTAGCATAAGGTCTCTATCCATATGGTATGAACACTGTTTATATTTGAAATTTTTCTTCAATGGCTCTGCTATGTCCTCCGCTAGGGCCTCTAGTTTGTCATCAGCCAATTAGATACACTCAAAGCCCTCAAACAAACGTGCTCACCATGTCTCTGGCACTGTTTGTAAAGCGTGTGAGGATCAAATGAGATAGCAAGCTTATATTGTATAGGTACCATTAATCCCATAACAATGAGGAGGAAACCGATTCTCTCAGAGAGATTAATTAAGCAACTTGCCCAATACCACGTGGCTAGTAAGTGGCGGAGCTGGGATTTCAACGCTGGCAATTGGATTCTGGAAACTGCACACTGAATCATTTTATAAGGTGCCACTAAACGGATACTGCACGTCTTTTAAGAAATCCCAGATGCTGTTTTGAGGCAGATGGTGTGCTGCTGAAATATTGGTTTTGATGTCCTTACTAAACTATTGGTGCATTTGTGAGATTTAAATCTCAGAACAGTGATACTAGTGAGAAGGTCACCCTTGGTTATTCTCACATTTCCATCAAATACCCTAGTTTTAGGTCAAGTTTAGTTCTTAAAGGAGTTTAAGGAGAAACAATTTCAGGGTTTCTCCTGTTATCAGGAGCTCCGCAGCCTTGTGTCTGGACTCGGGCTTTGCTTCACTTTTAAAGGAAAACCTTTCAGACCACAAACTCAGGGAGCAGGATAAGGGAAAGAAGTTTTAGCCTAAAGCAGATTATGAGGAAACTAGTAAATTAAATGTCATTATTTCTTGCCACTAAAAGATGAGTTCTTAATTAGGCAATAAGGATAAGCAGGCCTCCAACAAACTCTCTTTTTGGGGGGCAAATGGATCTGAATTGACCTTCTCATAAATTCTAGCTGTGTGACACCTACAGGAACTCATAAGAAACAAAAACAACAACTGAGAAGAAAGAACCAAAGCATCAACACTGAACCAGAATGCCCCTGACCAATCATAAAAGAGAACCATTAAATGGACAATAAATATGTAGTGCTAGTTGTAATTATTATATCTTTTAAAATAACATTAAAAAAATCTCTTTAAATATTTTAAGATACTACGCAGCTTGGCTATTATGATTGCTTGAACTCCCCTTCGAAAAGATGATCTGATTATTTTTTATTTCTCTCCCAAGGGAACAAAAAGGGAAGTTCTCAGCTTTTTATAGTATGAGGCCTCTAGAGGTTTTCACTTTGGGGATTTAAAAACAAGTTTCCTGTCTTTATATGAAAAAAACGCTAGAAAGGAACATAGGGAAATTACGATGGTTGGGACATAAGAATTATGGCTGGTTTGTAAAACTCAATTTTTTTAAAACTCACTATAATTTTATCAGTTATAGCTTAAAAATGAAGAATTTTACAGGCAAGGGAACAGAGTCATCAGCCCCTTATAGAGTGGGAGGAATAGTGATGATACAGCTGCCAGAGGAGGAATTCCTTAGACTCTTGTTTTGGTTGATGGTTGGTGAATGAGACAAGCTGCTCTGCTTCTCTGGGAGTCTTGACTGTCTTGAAATCAAAAAAGAAGAAAAGAAAATGTATTCCAATTCACCTCATCTTCAGATTTTTCCTTTCCTTTTTTCAACTGAAAAAGGAAATGTCCCTGAGCCATCAGAAGAATCCCGATTTAGGAATTGAGGTCCTCAAACCTCTCCCCCCCCATATTCAGGAAGAAATAAAATGGAACAACATCAACATTCCTCAGGTATCATTTCAAAACATTAGCGCCAGGGGGGCAAATGTATAAGCAAATAAAATCCTGTCTCCCCATGAGGTCAGAAGAGTCTAACTCGAAGCCAGGCATTTGGTTTGGATCTTGGCTCTCCTTTGCACAGAAATACGCCAACAAGGTCCATCTACTCTGGAATTGATCTAGAAAATTGGGTCCTTTTCAGAGGCCACCCCAGATGGCACTTGGTGGACCAGCTGCACACTTTTCAATCAATATTGGAAAACAACTCCATTTAACCTCTGGGCCAAGAGTGATCACAGCTCCAGCTGGACTTCCTTATTGTTAATTTATGCAATCATTTATTCATTCAGCAGTATTTATCAGTCATCTACTATGTATGTGCCAGGCACTACACTAGGTGCTACATACACAATCCCTTGCCAGCAGGAAAGCCTGTGGTTTCAGTAAGTGTTAGGGGAGGGGTTGCAGAAATACTATGGGAGTTCAAAAGGGAGAGTAACTCAGGCTCTCCCTGTTAAGGAGAGGGATAGGACCGAGGGAAGAGAAAGGTAAGAAAGGTGTTGCATGAAGGGGGCTTTTGGTTGAGTCTTGAAAAGGCAAGTGGAGGGGCGGCTGGCTGGCTCAGTTGGTTAGATCATGGTGCTCTTAACAAGGTTGCCGGTTTGATCTCCACATGGGGCCACTGTGAGCTGCACCCTCTACAACTAGACTGAAACAACTACTTGACTTGGAGTTGATGGGTCCTGGAAAAAAACACACTTAAATAAATAATAGTTAAAAAAAAATCTTTAAAAAAAAAGAAAAGAAAAGGCAAGTGGTAGTTCCCCTTTGATCGGGTGGACTAAGGACTATCCATGCAGAAGAAAGAGCATGCATTAAAGATGTCAAGGCAGATGATTGGCTCCTTTTGAAACTACACATAATTAAGAATGGCTAGAGCCTGGTGTATGGGATTGTGGGAGGCTCAAGGCAGGAAGGAGACAGCCCATGAGAGGTCTAGTTGCCGTGCTGAGAGGCTTGGGTTCTATCTTGAGGCCCTGAGGGGAAGCCATTGCAGGATAAGCAATGGACCCATGTGATCCGATTCACCTGTGATTAAGCCCCAAATAATGGAAAACGTACCAAACATTGTGCTTCTTTTGGACTTCATTTCTTTCAAATGATGAAAGTGATACCAGAAATAGAAAATTTGTGTTTTCCTTGGTAATATAACTAGTTAGCATTTTCCATTTGTTTCAGCTGACTAAACTTCAGGCTCAGGATGGGCATTCAGTGCTTATCTGTCAAATGAGTAAGTGAGGAAATGAAGAGTTAAGCCCTTTGTGTAGGGTGGTCGCTCGTAAAACTTCATACGCAGATTTACAAAGGCGTCTGATCACCTTAGGAAGGTTGCAGTTGCAGGTGGCAGTGCTGGCTGCTGCTGCCAGCTTGGTCCGATAGCTGCGGTGTACCCAATTGTTGCCGTGCAGTTCCTGGTTCCCGACGTCAGGCAGGCCTGTGTTCCAGCATCTTATTGGACTACCGTTTTGTCTGCCGCTGTGTTTCAGTGCCTCCTTAACGGGCCTCCCCTACTTACCTTGTTTGAGATTGCCCCACTTTACTTTTAACCACATGGTAAGTATTTAGGTGGTTTTGTTGTCTTTTTTTTTTTTTCTATTCGTGCCCAGTTTTGCACTCAAAGCATTAGTTCAGCTCTGGAATCCTATCTCTCCACATACAAATACTATTTAATGGTACATGAAGATATAGTGAGATTACTCAGGGAAAAAATTCCAAGAGAAAGGCTTTGCCAATGATGTCTTACTATTGGTATTCCTTTTTTAATATAGTGTTTTCCATGCATTTTAACAGTGATTTGTTGCCTGTCCACAATCAATCCATAGATATGTGAATGTGCATGACACCTTCCAGTGCTATAAAAAAACAAAACAAAACTGTACAACATGTTTAGCATTGGATAATTTGGAATTTAGAATGACCCCAGGCAAAAGAAAAAGCCTAGACCCATGTTGTTTCCAGGCAGAGCAGAGCACTTGCTCTTATCACAGGAGCAGCAGGACTCCTGGGATCCCCCAATTCCTTTCTGACCCCCTTCTTGACAAGTTCCTCTGTTCATGAACAAGGTCAGGAATTCCCAGCCCACTGCACAGGAAATGGCAGTTAAGCTTCCTGGGGATTACATGGCAGGGAGGGGGAAACGGGGCAGGGAGGGCATTGCATCTGTCCAATCGTGGGTTCTTGGCTTTGCAAGTACAGACACAGACAGACTGAGTGTTCACAATGGCTGGCCAGAACCCCTCAATTCAGTACAGAAGCCACAGTGAACACTGGGCAGTTTGCCACGAAGGGAAGACATTTGCATGGATTTTGTGTCGCAGAGACAGGATACGTATAGAGCAGATGGGTTTTGTTTGTGTCTCTCCTTTGATTGCTACTCTACCCACCCTACTTTTTCAGCCTCATCTTTGTTGACTAGTAGCCAACCGTATTGCAGGGAAAATGCCTAGCAGCCAGATCCCCTGAAGTACGGCCACTCCAGATGCCACGACTTTGGACTTGCCTGTGTCTTTAAGTAGAGAGCAATTTGGAGACGAACTGCTATACCAGTTTACAATCCACTTTGGGGTTTGGTTTGCACACGAAAGGGAGCAAACAATAGCTTTAACTTCTCAAAGGACCCTCATAGTGTCATCTCAACCTCCTCCTTCCGTGTCCAATTCTCTAGTGGAGAGAAAGAACAATATCTCAGCACCAGAGATGGCACATCACAAACATGGGTCATGTTTCTTTGATTTTTCTTTGATTTTGTCTTTGATGTTTTCCATCTCTTAGGTGACTAGAGCAGTGCAGCAGAGTGGTTAAAAACAGAGCGGTTTCTGTGGGTAGACTCCCCAGCTCCATTCCTGGTTACAGTGGTTCTTAAACTTTAGTGTGAATGAGAATTCCCTGGTCCTCACCCCCCGTTTCTGATTCAGCACATAAGGGGTGGAGCCCGAGAATGTGCGTTTCTGACTCATTGCCAGGTGGCGCTGATGCTGCTGGGACCACACTTTGAGAACCACTGCCTTCTGAGGTTACTTAAGGTTGCGTCTACCTGCATGAAAGGATAATACTAGTACCTACTGCTTATGGTTGTTAGGGTTAAGTGAATATATATATAAAATGCTTTGAGCTGTGACTACTACTATGCAAGCATAGCTAATCTAAAAACTTTTTCCCATGCTTTTTTGTCCTTGTTTTGTGCATCTGTGTTTGTTTTGTTTTTGTAATAAGCCAATCAGCAGGTGTGAACTTTTGAGGCAGAGTATATAACCTGACTTAAGTAATGTGCTATTTTCAACTCTTGTAGGGACTCATCTGTCATGTAGGGTTTTGTGTGCTATGTGATACACTCTTCATGTGTGTGGTAAAGGGAATGTGCCTAAGGGAAAATGAAGGTTTGGTATCAGATCTTTAGCTCATTCTTGGAAGCAAGTCACCAGCCTTACAACAAACAGCTTTGTTAACAGGGCTGTTATTCACACGTGTGTATGAGGACACTGAAACTCAGCGCATCGGGCAAGCTCTCTGAAGCTTTGACTTAGGTCAAAGGGTAACGGTGAGGACATACAGAGATACATGCAAGTTTGAGAAACCAGCCTCTGATCCATCACTCTGGGTACCAGAGCCATGTGGATCAGACCACATATACAACAAGCCTCCTGAGAAACTGGAACGTGCTTCATCATCACTGCAGCTCTGCTTCAGTGACTGGGCCACCAGGCAAGGTCTCTGCTTCTCCCTGGGCACGTCCCACTGAAACTCTCAGAGGGAAGACAGTCTGATAGGGTTGTTACATCAGCACCCAGTATGGAATGACCCTATAGGATCGCCCTCCATTCAGGTGTCATGCTCTGGCTCAGTAGCCAGGTAGCAGCCTAGATCTTGTTCTAGGTGCAAACTGTAATGACATGATGTAGAAACAATTGCCGGGGAACATTGCCCCCAGAGTGGGGTTGGCTCTGGCCTATCTAGTGCTTCCAGGGAGACTGAGGCAGCCTGGAGTCACCAGACAAGCACAGATTTTGGAATCAGATATACCTGGGGTTGAACCCTGTCTCTGCCACTTAAATCAGTTTCCTCAACAATAACTTGTGGCCATCATCCACCACACAGAGGTGTTGTGAAGATCGAGTAACACAGCGTCATGCCTAGCACATAGCATCTGGTGTTAATGAATGGTAGGGTTTGGTATTTTGTTTTTTAAAAATTAGAAAGATGGAAAAGTGAAAAAAAATCACTTGGTTTTATATTATAGCCCTACCACTTAGCCCCTTATCACTGACACTGTGACGTTTTTAATTCTTTTTTTTTTTTTAGCATAGTTTATCTGGTTTATTGAAAAACTCTGTTGGTTTGTGGTATTTTTTTGTTTTGTTTTTTTATTTTCAGTTCTTGTAGGGGCTCATTCATTATTTAAGGCTTTACAAGTTGTGGAGTTATTTCCTTCCATGGTATTTTTTTAATGAATGGTCTGTTTTTACATGGTTGTGGTTACATAATTTTGCATTCTGATTTCTTTCACATTATAAAATATCCTCACATCATATTTTCATGTATGTAATTTCAGTGGACGTGCTGAAATTTACATAAAATACTTGTTGTTGAACACCTAACAGAGCACTAGTGGAATAAATGGTAGTGCATTCGTCTATAAAATATTAAGCAGCCATTTTAAACATAATAGAAGTACCTATATTGTCAACATAGAAACATGTTCATGATTATATGTAAAATGAGATGATTTTACTTAAAGATCGACTGGATGTTCACTGCCTCAGTCTCAGCAGCTTTCAAATGTTAATGGGCCTCAGAGTCACCAAGGGAGCCTGATAAATGCAGACGTTAGGCTTTATCCCTAGAGTTTGATTTAAGAGAGTGGGCAAAGGGATTGGCAGTTTTACAACAATCCAGGTGATTCTGATGTGGGAATGACATTCCTCTCATTGCTACCTGTTGAAGCTATACTTAATTTTCCGAGCTTTTCCTGCTTTCTCCTGAATGCCCATAGTACTTTGTGGCACTTATTGTCTGCTTTCTTGTCCTGTGGATCTTTGTGAATCCTTCTGAACTGTAAGGTGTTTCTTGATCCTCCAAGCAAACCCAGTTGGGTACCCATGACACACCGCTGGGATTTGTGTGAAGCCCCAAGTGAGTTCCTGAATACAGATAATGAAATGTTTGGAATCCAAGTTTTGTTTACTTTCTAGTGAGGAGAAAGAGGCCAAGCATTTCAAAACTCTTTAGCATACCTGATATTAGCAAGAACTTTGGGGAATAAAGGTAACCTTTCCAACCTTGATAGGAAAAAAAAAATCTTGTTTAAATTATCCTTACCTTGGCAATAAGGCTGTGAAAAGTAAATAGTTTGTCCTTTGTGCATTTACTCTGGTGTAAGCCAGAGACAGCCAGTGTTCATTGGAGAGAGTGGTTAAAACCCTTGAAGAGGTTTGTCTTTGTGTGAATGTCTTCCAGATTTATTGGTTGATTTCATTCTCAGACTTTGTGCCATTGAGGTTATTTAAGGTGAGTGTCTCATCTTGCAGTTCACTTAGGGGCCATTTGTGCTAAAATTGAGATTGGGTTACCCACCGAAGTACCTCTTCACGTAGTTTTTATTGGTTTGGTTTCCCTCCTTCCTTAAACCAAATAATACTAGCTATCCACATTTGTGTTGTGTTACACTCTCCTTTATGTAACAGGCCAGTTGGCAGATACAGAGTTGGTAAATATTATGTTAAAATGATATTGAAGTTTTTGCCTTGCCTGTGAGGGGATTAGATTCTGTATAAATCTGTGATCGTTCATTCTAGCTTTGAAAGTATTAATAGCTACCTAAAAGAATTCCCCAGAAGGAAACGTAAAGAGCCAAGTTTAATAGCTTGCTCCTCAGATAAAGCTCTCACTTCCTTCACATGAAAATGTTCACTTTGTAGAACTGACTCCAAATGACCTGAGAATTGGTATTACTAGGGAATAAGAGGTTCTGGTAATGACATGGTTTGGGCAGGAGATCACCAGATGACTGTACTTGTCCACATGGCAAACTCAGAATTATTCTTCAGAATCCTAGTCAGAAGTCAGCCCTAAAACTCTCCGTCTGTAAAGTTTTGAAAATCAACCATTTCTTCTTTTACTCTACATCCACAACACCTTGACCACAGTTCTAGGATGATATATGTCACAGTGTGTGTCTTTGTGTGTTTACGTGTTGCTCTTCTCCACTAGATCAGAAACACTGGGGGTGGAGAGTGTGACTTATCTGTATAGTCTAGTCACCTGGTTAAATGCCTGCATAAAGTAGGACTAAATAAGTGTATGAATGAATGAATGGGGATTCTGCACTGAACAGATGGCCTCCATCAGAGAAACTGCATTTTGGGGGTGTTTTCTGAGAATTCCTACAGTTAATTTAATATATCACCCTGTCATGAGAAAACTCCCTAAAATATTGTTATAGTAAGAATAAATGGTGAAAAAGACAAGTCCAGTATCTACTTCTCCCTGGGTTCCTCATGGCACTGAGTGTTCCCAGTCTGTGGGACCCTTATTGTTAAGGAACTAGATCTGAAATTCTGCAGAAACCTGTTCTATATTAGCCCATTAGCTGCTGCTGGGCTTCTGGGCTCATTTAAGCCACAGCGGGCTTAAATATTCCAGGTTATTTGACCTTTGTACATATGTGATAGATATCAAACGTACAACCCCCAACCTCTGATTTTAAAATGCTTGTATTGAAAGAGCCAGGTGAGTTTAGAATTGAAAAGGACCTCTTCCAGACTACTGGTTAGGAAACCAAGCCTTTTGAGAGATGACAGTTTTCATTAGTGAAAACAGCACTAGAATTGAAATCAAACAGGCCAGGATTCAGGTCTGGGCTCCGGGGCTCAAATCACAGCCTCTCACTGGCTCTGTGATCACAAGCAGTTTACTTCGTATTTTTTTGAAGCTCAGTTTTCTCATTTGTAAAGATTGGTTAAAAATCCATCTCAGTGAGTCAGGATGAGATAATGTGAACCAGGGTACCATCTGTAGCGGCTGCACAGAGCAAACCCTGAACGATCTTTTGTCTCTACCCTTCCTTGCCCAAATCACACCAGCTGAGGCAGAGTTAGGACTGAGAAATTTTCCCTGAGGTATTGTTAGGATGGACTGTGGTACCCAGTTCACCTGACAGGACTCACGTGCATCAAGGACCCTTGCCGCAAAGGAGCTGTGCGTTCCATCAGCATTTGAATACGAGATTCTGGATTTCTTACTTTAAAAACAATTTCCCTTCTGCGTTACATGTTTTATTTATGTCGGTGTTTTCCCCCACTTTCCTTACTCTGAGAGTTACAGCACCCTCTCAGTCAACCATCAACAACAGTTTTAAGTTGGTATAATTGTGTGAATTAGCAAGATTGTTTCTATAAAGCACTAGGAACTCAGATCAAGATATAAAAACATTTTGGAATAATAAGCTCTGCGTAGCCTAATAAGTCTCCAATTTTTAAAAATCGCATTCTAAAATAGTAAGTAAATATTTGTGCTTAAATTGAAAGGGTTTTGGCTGGCAGTAAACTAGGAGCGTTTTAAGCATGGAGGTGTTAGTCATGTGAACTTTAGTCATCCTGAAACATTAATCAGGTAGGACAAGCAGCATCTTTTGTTTCCTTTTGTCATTCTCCCAGAGTTCATTTGTCATTTGTAAAAGACAACGTATTTTTCTATTTTTTTCTTCCCTGTGAAGGCAGAAACCTGTGGGTTCTTGTCGTGGGGCGCTCACCAAAGGAACACAAAATTGGGATTCCCGAGTTCAAGTACGTGGCAAATATGCATGGAGATGAGGTATGTATGTGGCTTGAATAGCTGAAATGTCACCAGAGAAACTTCCTCTCAGGTCTCCTGAGCTCTGTATAAATGCCAAGAAGGCAGCATAAATTATAGCAAAGAATCTGGAACGGTCTTCCTGTTAGGCCTTCTGAGAGAATGGCAGGAACCAGAGCCCAGCCACCGTCGCAGCCATGTGGTTGTTTACCTAGTGCCCTGTGAGGGTAACTTGAACTCTTTTTGTGTTGGGGCTGCAACGACAGTGCCCAAGCTTCTCACTGCCAGCCAAGTACCTGAGCTCCTTCCTGGGTTGACTTTTCCCACCTCCCGGTCAGCATCAAGGTGACCTAGCCAAGGACGGATCCTCTATTCAAACCCAAAACAGACAGAAGATCCCAAATGGCAATCCAAACTCCTAGAATCTGGCTTTTTGAATACTTTGTCACTTGCTCTCAACCTAATACTCAATGTTTTCAATGCTCAAGTTTAGACAAACTTAGGCCTCTCTCATACCCACCATTCTACAACCACTCTTACATTCCATAATGTCTTGCGTTTTTTTCCAACTTAGCGAGATAAATTCTACTTTTGTTTTGTTTTGTATATGTTATTTATTTTATATTTTGCAAGACACCCTTTTACCGCTCCTACCCGCCCAGCCGTTTTTGCTGGGCATTTGAAGATGCTGACTCTATTTCTCACCTTACTTCCTCTGACTACCTTAAGACTATGGCAACTGCACTATTTTCTGTTCACCAGGACTCCACACAACTAGGCAGTCAAGTGGAAGGGAAAGATAGTTCCCAGTCATCACAATAAAGAAAATGTATGTAGAAATCATGTATAAACCCCTATAAAGTACACTTAACTTGAAGGAATGTCAAAGTAAATGTATATTCCAGTAAGTACAACCGGCTGGCTTGTTAAAACACCTCTGAATTTGCGAAAGTGTGGGTGGCACGCTCTAATCAAATGCTGAGCTTCCTGTCCTGGCTTAATCCTCCCCAAACCTGGGCTCTATAGGAATAGGATCCACCCATCATGACACACAGCCTGCCCTCTCCAGGCATGCTGCCCAACCTGTCCTGCTGAGTGAGGGGACTTCTTGCAGGTGGAGCTAAGATGCAAACACTTGCCTATAAGAAAGGGATTGATCTCTGAACCTGATTTGTGAATGGGAGTTCAACCCCCATGTGACTTTTTTTTTTTTTAACAGAATGGGGCTGTACTTTCAAAGACTTAATATTGCTGGGAGTCTGACCAACATTGTTTTTAATAAAACAACCGCTCGTTACAGACAGCAGCCCAGACTTCCTTTTGCTATCTAGCCCATTGATCAAGGTCCCGTGGAAATCATTTTTAATAAGAGACATATGGCACTCATTGACTTCAGTAGTTTATTTATTGAATTCCTGGCATTTCAGAGTTGCAGCCTGCTGCTCAGAAATTAAACCTCAGAACTGAAACTTCCAAAGATAAGCAAGAGGCCTTTCGCTCACTCACCTCTGAATTTGCTTATTCTTTCTGTGCACTTCCCCAAATTTCTGATGCCTTGCCATCTGAACCCAGAGCCTTAGCACTGAACTCTGCCTCCAAATTAATTTGGTTTGGATGGGTATCTAGTTGTTCCAGTGCCTTTTGGGAGAAGATTTGGGCTCATTCATCATATAAGAGAGTAGCGTGCTCTTAGAGTAACACTGGAATGAATATCTCCAAGTCACCTATCTCGTCCCTTTCTTTTTCCTACTCCCTGCTTCCCCCTCCTTGACTGCTGGGGAATCACACTGGGTGGCTTTTTGATAAGCCTTTTATCACCTGTTTTCAAAACAACATGTGAGAAATATTTCTGAGTTTCTACCTTTCTCATTTTAATAAAACTTCAGATGTTTTTCGTTTTCCTAGACCATCCAGTCCCTCCTTGGCACACACTGGTGTGCTGCATTGTAGAAACCCAATTCCACGTTTAATTTATGCAAGCTCCTAAGTGGCAGTGCTGACATACCTAAAGTCTAATCGTTGTTGTTTTGTTGTTTTTATTGGGGGATATTGGGAGACAGTGTGTTTCTCCAGGGCCCATCAGCTCCAAGTCGTTGTCCTTCAATCTAGTTGTGGAGGGCGCAGCTCAGCTCCAAGTCCAGTTGCCATTTTCAATCTTTAGTTGAAAGATTGGGCACAGCCCACCATCCCATGCGGGAATTGAACTGGGAACCTTGTTGTTGAGAGCTCGCGCTCCAACCAACTGAGCCATCGGCCACCCCTCTGGAAGCTCAGCAGCAGCTCGTTGTCATCAATGTAGTTGTGGAGGACGTAGCTCACTGGCCAATGTGGAAATCGAACTGGCAACCCTGTTGTTCTGAGCTCACGTTCTAACCAACTGAGCCATCCGGCCGCCCCCTAATCATTGTTTTTAATTGGAAGGGATGAGACCAGTGCAGACTGAGCGGGGCTCTGCCATTTCTCACTCCACTATTATTCGCATTTGGGAGTGGGGTGTTCGACCCCTCACCCACCACCTCCACTTCATTCTGCTACTGGCTGGCTTTGGAGTAAACTGTAACCCTGTATTTACAACAAGAGCTTTACCGAAACCTGGGACCATCCCTGAAACTGGGGACATCTGACACCTTCAGCCTAAATGTGGGTGCAGAAGAGAAGCCTGGGAAAATCACTCCTTGTTCCTTACTCAAGCCCTCCTCTCTCTGTTTTGTGCCTATCTCCTATCCCAATTTTTTAAACTTTGTAGAAAAAACATCTTATACTTGGGTGATCTCTATATTGTTAAGACATGTCTCATTCCTGTCTAATGGAAATATTGAAGTGAGGCCTGACTATGTGCTCAAAAAGTTGGGTGCCAATAGTTTGAAACTAATCCAGTAATGGACAAAGTACAGGTCAGAGGCTAGATTCACAAGATTCCCTTCACCTCAGGGCCCACAGCCATATATATGTGTGTTAAACTTAACTGAATTGCCGTTCTGACTCTTTTCTAAAGATTTTTTTAAATGTTTTTTGTTTTGTTTTCAATTACAGTTGACATTTGGAGATATATTTTAAAGCTTCTGTTTCTTAAATGTCAATGAATTATTTTTACTCCGATGATTTATGCAGGTATAGACTTTTGAAATATCCACATCACACTTAGAATTTCACATTTGGTGGCATTAATGTATAGTTTATCATATTCCATACATACAGGTTGAAAGGAAAAACATTCTCTGGATAATAGAGACCATATTTTTCAACTTTGAAATATAAGAGAAATGATTTTCACACACTTTCTAGATCTAGGAGACATGAGATGTAGTTTGTATGTCTAAATGTTGGTACTTAGAGGGTAACTTAATGTTTACCTGAACGATGATAGGACATAATATCTGAAATTGTGCCTGTCCTAGAAAATCTGGGATGTGTAGTCAACATGCAGTAGAGGTTCCAAACTTTCTAAAACAACAAAAAATTAAAGCTTGTCCTATCAAATGACACTTCCCAGGTTCTTTTTTCCACCACTATCCCAGATGACAGCAAAAAAAAAAAAAAAAAAAAAAAAAGTCCTCAGTTATGCAGTGTGGCTTTGGATAATTAATTCTCTTTTTGGATTTAGACAGAATCCTTCTTCCAGATGAAGTGTCTAATTCCTTTTAAGCATGTATTACATTCCTCATATAACCATCCCTTTCTCTTCATTTCCCTTTTGGTGAGACTGGGCCGAGGTGACCAGAAATCCCGAGTCCTTAGCCTGATCGGAATTGTTAGTCCCACTCCTGTAAAATTCGTTCAATATCAAAAATCCTTCACATGAAATCATCATTTGTACATCTCCCCTCACTAAGTCCTCGTTTTCAGAAAGTTCCTCCTTAAAATAGTCGTGATTTTGTAATGGTTTTGTCAGTAGTAACAAGAGTGGGGTGGCCGGTTGGCTCAGTCGGTTAGAGCGTGGTGCTGGGAGCATCAAGGTTGCCAGTTCAATCCCCACATGGGCCACTGTGACCTGCGCCCTCCTTGGAAAAAACAAAACAAAACAGTAACAACAGTCATTTTGGAGGGCATGATATACCAGGAACTGGGCAAGATACCAGGGCTACAGGGAAAGCCGGTTAGGATCCCTGCCCTCAAGGCTTCGATGGTGGTCAGTCAAGGTCAGCGAGGACATTGTAAGGTGTGTGAGCAGTATTAGGATAGCACAAGTGTGGAGCGTGATCGGGCCACACAGGCAGGTCATGGAATCCCGACTTTGGGAGGGCAGGGAAAGGTGTGCGAGATAATGTAATATTTAGGCTGATACTTGAAGAAGAAGGATGTAGCTAGTTAACCAGGCTAATGAATTAGATCTGTAACACACTACTGTGGAGCCCCAGAACTGACAGGCTTATTTCCACCCCCCCACCCCCCAGAAGCTGCCTTACAGTGTAACATTTCAAAAATAGATTAGGACATCATTAGGACAGCTAAAGTTTTGTGCCACCTCTCACTTTCTCACAACACACTACCTCTGTTGTGGATTGTTTCTTCAAAAAAGGTTTTACATGGTTTATAAACATTCTTTGAAGAGCTTGAACAACCAATTGTATCAACCTAGCAAATTCCAAATTGACTGAATTGAACTAAAACTGATAGAGCATTATTTTCTATTTTATGGTTTATTGCCATTTTGTCTACTGGATGAATTATGAATGGAAGGTTCCAGAAGCTGGTGTGCTCATGCAGCCTTTCAGTTTCTTAATGAGGGATTCTTTCATTAAGTCTACACTCTCCCACAAAGGAAGTGAGAGTGCTAAATGAAAGACTGGTTAAGCTACTAGAGACTGTTTTGACCACATTCTTTCTTACAATTTGGACTCTCAAGGTTTCATATTCAACAACTTAATTTTAAATGAAGGGAGGTTTATACATAAAACATAAATGAGTGTTTGAGACATTTATATTGAGGTTGGGAAGAATTAATTTGAATACTATTTGGCATAAATCTGCTGTTACAGAGGCAGCAAAATATGGCCCAACACAAAAAGAGGACTTTGTTTAACTGAAATTTCATCTGTTTACTTCAGCATTTTTTAAATTATCTGACTCTTAGTTCTTTATTGTATTTCCAAGATTCTTATTTACCCTCTGCAGTTAAGAACTTGTGATTTGTTTTGGCATGTGGAGACAAACGGAAAATACCTTGGTCATACATTTGTTTCCTTGAAAAAAAATCATGATTTTATTGTCTTCGTAAAAATGATATAGGTTATCTTTAATTGTCTTTGTAAAAATGACATAGGTTTTCTTTAATTTAAAACCTAGTCTCCAATCACAGTTAGAAAAATAAGAGGAAATAAAAATCATTCAGAATACCATCACTAAAAAAATAGCCATCAATACTACTTATCAGACATCTATGCATGTCTGTAGTAAGAGAATGAGAGGGATTAAAGGATATAAAATTAAATGTGTGTCATATTGTATTATATGTTATCTTTAAATAAGTATGAGATTTAATTTTACTTGGATTTAACAGACTAAAACTGAAGTAAACTGAAATAATTGGTGAACTTGAAAAATATCTTCTCAAAATAAGAAACTATCAGAAGATTCTTCTAAAGTCAAGGGAAAACTTTGATACTCTAATCATTTACTCTTTTTTAAAAAAACTTTTGATAGTGTCTTATGAGCCATTGCTATGAAAAGTGAAGAAATTAGCATTTTGAAAAGTCCTCTCTCCTTTCCTTCCCTCTCCCCTAGCTCCTGCCCTCTGTTAATTATAAACCTTAACTTTTATATTCTATTCTGTACCCATATTACTAGTTGCTTAATCCAGTTCTATAGCTTAATCATAGCTTCTTTACTATTTCCATTTGCTTTTGATTGAATGAATTTCATTGCCAATTCTTGTCTTGAGTTCTGGCATGCTTGTGGATGTATGGTGCAGATAGTTAAGAGGGAAATTCACATTTAGAACCACATGGGATTTGGATATGGCTCCCGTCTGGACCGGACTCAGACAAGCCTCAGTTTTTTTCCTGATCTGTCCCTCTATTGAACCAACCTACAGTCTCCAACCACAGTTAGAAATTTCAGGAGCTGCAAGTCATACCCGGTCACTTCCTCCTCCTTTTCCTTTACATGTTTTTCTTCCATTGCCAGAAAAGCTCCTTAAATCAACCACATTTTCTACATTTAAAGTCACCTTTAGAAAATTAAAATCGGGCAGCCCATTGGCTCAGCGGTTAGAGCGCAGTGCTCATAACACCAAGATTGCCGGTTCAATTCCCACGTGGGCCAGTGAGCTGCGCCCTCCACAACTAGCTTGAAAACAAGGACTTGACTTGGAGCTGATGGGTCCTGGAAAAATACACTGTTCCCCACTATTCCCCAGTAAAATTTAAAACAAAAAATTAAAGTCACCAGCCTCTTCTCCTCCGGTTTTAGGGTAGCCAGTAAATGGCTCATGGAAAAAGTTACTTCCAAAATTGCTTGAGCTTCCAAAACATAGAGTTGGAAACCTAGCTTTTTGGGTTATTAGTTTATAAGGACTTTCCAAGTGACAATTTGGATTGTAAAAATTAAAATCACAGTAGGGGAATAAATAGAAATCAATAGGAAAAAATTCAAGTCAGAATTTAATATATTTCCACTCTGAATTTTGTGGTTACCTATAAATATATAATTCACATAATCCAAATTTCCTTGGTCCCAGTTTCAATTATTTTATGTTCATTAGGATAACAAAATCATAAAATGTGGTCTCTGCTTGCTTGCTAGTGAGGGGCATAAAGGATGGAATTACTCCTCCTTTGTCACAACGACGAATTCCTACAGTGGAGTTGTTGTAGTTGAAAATTCTTTTCCTGCCCACGACCAGCGTTAATGTCTCTGACCATCGTCCTTATTTAATCACCTGCTGTCCCAATTTCCCACTTACCAGCCCCTCAATAGCGTCTGACTCATGTAAGATCACTCAGAAAGATTCCCGGAACCCAGGATTACAGGGAGACATTGATACAGCCTAATCCAATCTTCCTATAAATCTGAAATGTAATTACTTTTTAAAACAAAAGTAAGAAAAGTAGTAAATCTCCCCCTTGGGAATTATAAAGCAAGATTTGTCACACGCCTTCAGTTTCCTAACCACTGGTACATAAGATACATTTAGGTGGATGCGACCATTTTATTTTCGTAGTCATGCTTTAATTTTAATGTACATTACAAATATATCTAGCAACATGGTAATGACACAAAGTTTCTCATTTTTAACATAAGTAAAAAGAGCCAATTTAAAGAAAATACAAATAATAGTATAGATAATACGCAGCTATGGCAAAAAAAATGTGAGGATGATTTGCAAACGACCAAAGTTAATGAGAATGTGGAAATCAGAAATACAGTGATATGGAAAAATTGCACAAATGTGCAATAGGGGAATTTGGCAATAAGAGAACTTGGAAATAGAAGGATATAGAAATCAGAAACCTATTTAAATTTTGCTTCCTACAAACTTGGATTTTTCTCCATTAAAAAATGTACATGTCCATGCAGTGGTTCTCCGTCTGTCATCCACTGAGACGTCCCTGATGGTTTTCACGTGCACCATGCATGCTCATGGAAACACACACAACTCCCATGCCAACCCCATCTCTTTCTCTACCACTCCAGAAAGCATTTCGGAAGGGGAGCAAATTGAAAATAGAGTAACAATAACCTTTACTCCACTTTAATTCATTGTTTAAAAGTAAACTATTTATGGATGGGTATTTTTTTAATTAACGTAAAAAAACAAAACAGAACAAAAAACTTTTACTAACATAGTTTTCAATACACCGGTGATTGACTGGCCTTTGCCAGGGTATCAGTATGCTGGAGAACCAGTGGTCTTGCAACTGGTGTTGGTCTCAGATACCATGTGTAGAATCCCTTGTTGGGAAATTTATGCTTTGGGG
Organism: Rhinolophus ferrumequinum; assembly: GCF_004115265.2. Lineage (NCBI taxonomy): Eukaryota > Metazoa > Chordata > Mammalia > Chiroptera > Rhinolophidae > Rhinolophus > Rhinolophus ferrumequinum. The sequence goes on along the minus strand of NC_046293.1, from coordinate 65,038,064 downwards.
GCTGTTTTCCTTGTCTTCCTCTGACCTAATAATATCCCCTTTTCTCACATACAGACTGTAGGGCGGGAACTGCTGCTCCATTTAATTGAATATCTCGTAACCAATGATGGAAAAGACCTTGAAATCACAAATTTAATCAACAGTACCCGGATACACATCATGCCTTCAATGAACCCAGATGGATTTGAAGCTGTCAAAAAGCCTGACTGTTTTTACAGTAATGGAAGGTAATGATGAGCTACTCAATCTTTATTAAAAACAAAACAAAAGGCCCCCTCAGAGAGAACCCCTGGGCCCTACGAGAGCAGTCAGTGAACCATCTCATTGCCAGTGTCGGGGCATTGCTGTGCTGCAAACTCTTCAGAGCTGCCTTCCCATTGCTTTTAGGATGAAAAATAAAATCCAGAATAAGGCTGCTTTGCTCCTGTGCCCACCTTACTGCTTCCTTCGTCACTCTTCCTCCGCCCCCCACACCCTCCACCCTGTTTCAGCCGCTCTAACCCTCCTTCTTCTCCTGGAATTACGTTCTGCACAGCCCATTTCTCCCTCCTCAGCCCTCTCACTGCTGAAACAGCACTTCCTAAAAGACTCTTTCCTTAGTCTATATTAGGTCCCCAATTATAGTGGTCTTCTTACCACCTAGCACTTTACCTTCATAGCACAATTTTTAAAGTCTAATGTCTTGTTTAATGTCTACACTATAAGCTACCTGAGGGCAGGTGTCGCGCCGATTGTGTCCGTTGTTGGTAAATCCCCACGGCCCAGCAGACTACCTCGGCCCTCAATAATTACCACTTGCTTTATTAGCCAGTACAAGAACTAATCCCAAAGAAGAGTGAGTCTTGTAGTATTTCTGATTTAAACTATGTAATTTGTTTCAAGCTGCCTCGGGATGTTTAGCATTTCTCAAATATCTAATATGCATTTATAGTTGTGCAACGAAAAATTTGTTTGCTTTTACCAGAAATAAATAAAATCTCACCACTTGATTCCCTTCGACTGTCAAGTTTTTCTAGCTGATGTAAACATGGCCAGTTCACTTTTCAGAAATACGTTTGTATAAAGTAGCACATTCCTGCTGTTTCTGTTATCAAATGCTAGGTAGCAAACCATCTCAAAATGTAGAGACTTAAAACAACAGTCTTTTCATTTGCTCTCAATTCTGTCAGTTAGGAATTTGGGCAGGGCAGAGCAGGGATGGCTCATCTCTGTGCCGTGATATCTGGGGCCTCAACTGGGGTCTGACGACTCTCTCAGGACCACATGTCTGGAGTCTCAGTTCCGGCTGTCACCGGGATACCTCATTTCCCCATGTGGACTCTCCGCATGGTTAGCATTGGGACCTGAGGACTCCAAAAGGGGGTGTCCAAGAGCAAATGCCCTGAAATGCAAAACACTTATCAGGCCTCTGCTTACATTACAACAGCCACCGTCCCATGGGCGAGAGCAAGTCACACAGGAGGGGGACTGCATGCTGTTAGGTTGGTGCAAAAGTAATTGTGGTTTCTGCAATTATTTTTAACCTTTTAAACCACGATTACTTTCGCACCAACCTAATACATGAATGCCAGGAGTGGGTCACTGGAAGCTGCGAAGGCACTTCTACCACCCCTGTATTCATAGTTGGAAAAACACCTGGAGCCCACACCCAAGGTTTACACACTGCACGAATCTACTCTCTCACATACCACCAGTAAACCCTAAAAAATGCTTTCTTTTACAGGGAAAATGGTAACTTCTATGACTTGAATAGAAATTTCCCCGATGCTTTTGAATTTAATAATGTATCCAGGCAGCCTGAAACGGTGGCAATCATGGAGTGGCTGAAAACAGAGACGTTTGTCCTCTCTGCAAACCTGCACGGCGGGGCCCTGGTGGCCAGTTATCCGTTTGACAATGGTGTCCCAGGTAGGCAAACACAGGCTGACTCTGGCTCCCCAAGTCCGGAGTGAAACCGCGAACTCTGCCTCTGCGTGGGGATAAACTCTTCTCGCCACTCAACTTATCTGGCAGGCATAGAAAGAGCCTCATTTGCTCAACCCTGAGCTCTCCTTCCTACAATTTATAAACAGTACATGGGCAGCATGGCTGAACTGACAACAGGATTACGTGACATTCATCGGTGAAATAGTAAAATTGGGATTTAGATGATCTGACAGGCAGCAACATGGCTAAAAGAAAATAAAACTAGAACTGACCTTTCCTTGCTAATTATATGAGTCATAATTGCTAACTGCTCTTAAAACTCTGCAGGATGAGCTATGTACCTAAGAACCTAAAATATTACAGTGGCTTCCTTTAATCCCTACAGTGCCTAAGGAACATTTACTGACCTCCAGAAATTAGCCAGAGTGACTAAGAGGATATTTAACTGTTAAGCTGATTTTGGAGGAGTTTGGATATGAATGTGGCCTGTTTTGTGTGATATTACCTTGTATGTGTTCATTAAACATAGCAAGAAAAGTAGAGGGAACGTTCGCGGACGTGGGGAGAGGATTTCTTTCTGGGAAATGAAAGCCCGTGTGTGTGATAAGAGGATGCATTTGCTGATGCGATGTGGCAGCTTCCTCTAACATCAACTGAAAGGTCTTGGTTTGTCTTTCACACACAGCAACTGGGACAGTACACTCCCGGAGTTTAACCCCTGACGATGACGTTTTCCAGTATCTTGCAAATACCTATGCTTCCAGAAATCCCAACATGAAAGGAGATCAGTGTAAAAATAAAATGAACTTTCCTAATGGAATTACAAATGGCTACTCTTGGTATCCACTCAAAGGTGAGTTTCTCCTCATTTCTACCATGTTTCTTGTTGCCTGCACCCAGAGGGGCCAGCTGGTTGTTTTGATCTCCGACAGTTGTCAAAAGTTCCTGAGTCACAGTGCAGTCCCTTCAGTCGTGTCTCTGTCGGCTAATATCACAAGAACAGTGGGGGTGACTGATCGTTTGAGGGAAGCTCAGACATGTTCCTCACTGCCAAGGCCATCGTCATTCTTTCGGATGCTCGTTCAGCATTTTCCTACTATGAGTCAGGAACTGTGCCAAGAAAGATGAACAACAGGACACAGATCTTAACCCCCAAGTTTAATAAGGAAGAACAACATGCAAATAAATCATTGTGATGGCAGTATAATTAGAATAGAGATTTAGAAAAGGTACAGTGTACCATAGGTGTAAAGCCAAAATACGACAGGGAGTAGTAGAGACCTTGGAGAAATGTAATGCTATGTGTCATCTAATGGGGACAGCTGCTCCTTACATCCAGTTAATTATTGCATGCAGCAATGAGTGGGTTCCAATACTGCCAGATCTTCCAGTTTGTAAAACAAACTGGATTTGTACAATGAAGTCTCATGATTTTAAATTTTGCCACATTGTAGGCTAAACAAAAGAGCTCTTCAGGCTGGATACGGGGGGGGGGCAAGGGGGCTCCAGTTTTCCACCCTTGGAACAGGATGTCCAGGTGAGGAAGGGGGAGGTGAGGAGAGCGCCAGGTAGGGAACATGGGAGGGGGGATATTCTTCTTACCAGCAGGAATAATAGAAGCAGAAGACCAGGGGTGTCAGAGAACTCGTCCTGGTCTGGGACCTGAGAGAAAACAGGAGGCACGTAGGATGGAAGGGTGAGAGGGAAGGTCGTGGACAGTGGGCTGGAAACGGGTTTCCACGGCCTCAGTGGAAAGTGTCTCCTTTGAGACTGTTTAGCCTGATCCTACCAACAGCAAGCTGCAGGCCACTTCCCCAGTTGTCACTTGGGATGCACAGACTATAAGCAGTCTTGCACAAGCTGGTACGTTTGTGTCTGGGCGGCTTTCTGCCAGCTTTCCAGGTAACACAAATAAGCTAGACCACAATTGGTAGGCAGCAGGGCCAGCTCGATACCACAACACTCCAAACTTCCCTCCACTGTGCTAGGTACGGCCTCCCTACCTCCATCCACCTCAGGGTTCCAGCTTCGTCTCGGCTCATCACTCTTCACAGGGATGAAAGGGCCCTCTCCTGCCTAAGGCAGAGCTGTCCTTCATGTGTACTAACTTTCAAGACAGATCCAGGTGTGTGGGAAATTAGCTAGGAACCCATCTTTCGGCCAGGAATTGTTCTCAAGTGTGCCTGTGTGTAAGCTGTGTATCCTTCTGAGAAAAAAAGCAGCCAGCCAGCTACTTTGAGGAGCTTAAGGCATTCTGGCTCAGCCTGGAGGTTTTGTCAGCCGGGCTTGACTGGCCTTATCCAGAGCTGCGCACTCGCCACGCTTGGCGTTCTCAATCATGCATGCTTTGCACACCTGTTTTACCATTTAAATTCTTTCTACCTGAGACACAGTCATCACACCAAGGGCTTTTGTTTTGTGTCTCTCACCATTTTCTCCTTCTTCTATTTCATGGTGAAAATGAGGTCAGAGAGAAATACAAAACTCTTCGATAGAAAGGACAGAGAAATTCTTCCTGGATGGAATCTGGACCTACATTGACACTACTTAACATTTAAATACCATTTTGATATAATATTTTGACCTTTTTGTCAGCATAAAATTTTCTCTACTACTTCCCAAATACGCTGATGGAGTAGAGAATACATATTTTATTGGGCAGATATCAAGCATAACAAATTAAAATTAGGCAGAAACTACTTCCTTCAAAGTCACTATATTTCATCAAACCCAAGATGGCACTGATTGTAAAGTACAGTGTACTACCAAGACAGAAAAAAAGAAGTTTCCAGCCGAACTAATGACACAATGACATTTTTCAGCTATCACATTTAAGTCACATCCCAATTCAGAGATTTTTAAAAGATGAAAAGTTTTGCATTTTAGAAAATATGAAATATGAGTATAACCCCTTGAAAGTAGGGTCACTAAAGTTAAGAACTGGATAGTAAGCACGGGCAATGGCAACCCCAGAAGCAGGAGGGGCCTGGGCCTTTTCCCTCCCAAGGGTCAGTCAGCACGGCACCCTTTGTTTCCTCCACGGCAGCAGTTTGGCATCATGGGTAAAAGTACGGGGGCTCCAGCAGGAGCCTGTGCCTGTCTATCATCCCCTGGCTAGAACCCCCGGGCATGTTACTTATCTGTGATTAAGTTTCCTCATCTGTAAAATATAGTGTCACGTGGGATGTCATGCGGGGTCTCAGCTCCTGTTCCCCACATAAGAACGCAGGATATGGTGAGGCCAAAAAGGAACACCCATGGAGCCATAGATAGGGGAGTCATACCACTATAGTCTCGCTGGTGGCTGGGTTGGAGACACAGGAAACAGGAGCCACACTATCCGCAATCTGCCGTCTGCTTCTCTCTGCCAACCCCCCTCACTTGCTAGCTGCAGTCTGCCCTGCTAACTGCAATCTGCTCTTGCTAGCTCAGTCCACAGCAGTTATATTAGTGGCCAATGGCTCACTGGTTACAGCTGACGGCCAACTAGCCACAGCTGATGGCCATCCAATCACAGCTGACGGCCATTTACTACCTGAGCCAGCACCTTTCCACGTGAGGCCGAGAGCCTGGAAACTGCTCTCTGGGGCTCTGTTCCCACATATGGGTAATAACTGCTGCGAGGCTTAAATGAGTTGATACAAAGCGCTTCAAACAGGACCTAGCAACAGTGAACAATCAGTAAATGTTAGCTGTTATTACTCCTCCAAAGTAGTGTGCTTAGCTTTACATAATAAATGTGTATTTATAAATGATTTTTAGGAATATTTTTAAAGAAATCTCACTGTCGTTTACATCTGTTTAAAATGTAATTTAGGGAAGAAATATAATTTGAAAAATCCTTTTGGTAATAACATATGATTACAAAATAGGACTCTTCCGCTACCCCTCACTTAATTCTGATACACAGCTGAACGTCAATCAGCTGTGATCCAGTTACCCATATGGGAATGTTTAGGGCTACCTGGTCATGCCTGGGTAATTAAATGTCAAAGCCTAATTTTATATGCTAATATGTCAAATTCATCTTTTCCTGTTTACATGTATTTTCTTTCACTTGTCCTCAAAGTACATGACCCTCGGCTCCACTCCAATTTTAGACCTTAAAAAATATTAAATATGCTTGTGTTTAGGTGGAATGCAAGATTACAACTATATCTGGGCCCAGTGTTTTGAAATCACGTTGGAACTGTCATGCTGTAAATATCCTCGCGAGGAGAAGCTTCCCTCCTTCTGGAATCTTAACAAAGCCTCGTTGATTGAATACATAAAAGAGGTGCACCTAGGTTTGTAAGCTTTTCTTGTTAATTTCTGTTAACACACAATATAGCATCTGGCAGAACCTTTGGGTTGAGAAAACGTGAGCCCCTATTTGTGTCTTCTCGGTGCTGCCTCATTTTCAGTACCAACTAATGGTTAAGCATTCTCTGTGCATGAATTATCTGTACTGTGTAAGAAATAGAGTGCCCCTCAGTTTACATAAGGGAAAGTATGGTGGATGTTACTTTAATATAGGGGTGTAAAACCCAGAGTATTTCTAACTTTACATGTTGAATGGCCTGGAAATCTGGCAAAAGATCAGGAAAACAGGTCATTACTCTGTTACGTCATTCCCCAGTAAAAGATAGAAAGCCGAGTTTGCTTGTCACTTGCCATACAGTATCACAGATTCAGAGAACACTGGACATGCCATTTTCCCTTTTTTTCCTAAAACTGAGGTCCTAGCACCATTAGCTTTATCCCTTCCCACCCCTCAGCTCTGCCAAATGACCTGGGAATCTTCCCAGCCTGTTTCCCTGATGGCTGTCTGGCCTTTATCACACACAGACAGACTAAATGTGGCAAGAGTGGTCATTCTCAACGCGCAGCAGACTCACCGGGAGGGCTTGTTAAAACACAGATTGCCAGGTCCCAGCCCCAGAGTTGGACTTCGTGTGTCTTGAATGGTTAGCATCTTCCCAGGCGAAGCTGCGGCTGGTCCAGGGACCAGGCTCTGAAAACCATTGCACTAGGCAAACACCCTGCTGTTGACGATGATGGAATCACATAGTTCATTTAACTCGTCTGTCTCTGTGGGCAGGGTGTGGATGGCTCTTCTGCATTGCCCGAGTTAATTTTCTCCACTCTGATGGCTTGGGGGAAGAAATATGTCAGGAACTGGTATAATAGTTATGCTACCACATCAAGCCAAAGTGGAGGGTGTGTGTTTGTGCTGAACAGGTTTGCATCGTAGGCCTATTGCGTAATTCCCGTAATTTTCTGCATGCTTCACATCAAAGCTTTCCACCTGCTAAGAGATGAAGATGGTTGAAGGAGGGAAAAGTCAGAAGCACAGGGGTACAACGCTGAGTACGAGGGCAATTAAGAGTTTCCCTTGGCCACACGTCCCCAGAATGGAGGCCCATCCCCTTTCACACCTGTATCCCCATCCCCATGCCCTTCACCCCAACACAAGTATGTATAGGTGACTGGTGAACTCACAGGGCTGTGCCTAACTGGCTGAGGCATAGATGGGGTAGGTTGATTCCCTGGGACGAGGCATGTGACGAAATGTCATCTTTTTCACCAGCATTTTAAAATGTATTAAGCTTATTATTGGGTCTTTCTTCTTCCTAATTATGTCATCAAACTTTGTTTTAGGTCCTCTTTTGTTTTCCCCTTCCTCCGCCTCCCCGCCGCACACACACATTCCGGTTCAAGCAGTTGTTCCTCAGTCTAGTTGTGTAGGACACAGCTCCCTGGCCCATGCTGGGAGTAGGAGCCTTGCGTTCTCCCCGGCTGAGGCAGTCGGTCGCCGGTCGTCGGTCGCCCGTCATAGCAGCCCATGGTTGCCCACGGCAGCACACAGCAGCCCGCGGCAGGCCATGGCAACACCCAGGAGCTCACGCCGTTTTGGGGTTCTCTCTTGCTTAGTATTCTGGTATTTCTCCACTCGATTTTCCTCGCATGGCACGTAATAATTTAGCCTTTCTATTGTATTTCTACCTACATTGATCCTTCACTGTGTTACTCGGCCTAGTCTTTTCTAGAATTCCTCCCCCATCAGCATCAACATGGGAGAGCAACTGAATGTGAAACATGCTCCCGGCAACTGCAGTATTATTTTCTGAATTTCAGTCAAGGTTTTTTGCGAAGCACTGCATTAACGCAGGCTCTGAAGTAGTGTGCTGACATATTGCCAGTGAAGGAGTTTATACTGTTAAATGACATACAAATTACAGTATAACTCTTGTTATTATTAATTTGGAAGGCTTACAAGTCCATTTACACTAGGTTTTATAAAGAATGTCTATCTGCCTGTCTCTCTAATCAGATGTGTTCAACTCACTTAAAAACATATGTTAGCACATCAACCCTGCCCCCTCGTGGTTTAACACAGGCATTTTTTTTTTCTAGTTTATTATGAAATCCTATTTCAAAATACTGACACCGTGTGGTCATTGTTACTTGATAGAAAGGTTCTCTTCATATTGGTGCCCAGTAGGAAGCCAAAGAATACTTTTGTGGGTGATGAAAGCAAACACCGCCTTATTGGTATTGTTCTGGTTTGAGGAAATTATAGGTACTTTTTAAGCTGCGTCACATTCACTGGTTGTTTCACCACTTACTAAGATGCCTCTGAGTCTGAGATTTTGACCCATCTGGGAAGTCTCTGGCCTATCTTGTCTGGGAAGGAAAGGCCTCCTGCTCTAATGGAAGGGCCTGGCCAAGAGCACAGGAGCCTGGGTAAGACCCAGGCTGTTTTGTCATCTGCCCCTGTGTAAAACCTTGAGTGAGCCACTTGTCTACAGTTTTAGGCAACTGAAAGGGGAGGAATAGCCTCTACCTTTGCCTCAGCCAGCTTGTTCTCAGGCTGCAATGGGATTATTCTTTCCATTAAATTCACTGCCAACGTCAATCTAAACTGAGGCCCCTGGGTGCTGTGTCACCATGCTTAATTGTCTAAATTTTTTTTTTTGCATGTATCTGTCCAGTTTTCTCAGCACCACTTAGTTGAAGAGACTGTCTTTACCCCATTGTATATTCTTGCCTCCTCTGTTGTAGATTAATTGACCATATAAGCGAGGATTTATTTCTGGGCTCTCTGTTCTACTGCATTGATCTTATGTATGTTTTTATGCAAGTATGATGCTGTTTTGATTATTGTACCTTTGTAATATAGTTTGAAATCAGGAAGCATGATACCTTCCACTTTGTTCTTTCTCAAGCAAGGTTTCTTTGGCATCTTGTGTGGTTCCATGTAGATTGTAGGATTAGTTGTTCTGAGTAGAATGCCTTTGGTGTTTTAATAGGGGTTGCAGACATTGAGGCCAAGAGAGCAAAGGAGGGCAAGTCTGAGTTCTAGGGACCTGGAATGCGTGTCCCCCTCTCTGGGGAGAAGCAAAGATGAGCAGGCCATGATGTTACCTGTTGCTGTCCCCTCCTCTCAAAGCAGATCTGAACCCCAAGGTTTGGGGGATGGCCCCCAGCACCTAGAAACCTAAGCAAACTGGCCTAAGAGAATCTGGTATGTGCTGAGTTCCAGAGCCTGTGGGACACAGATACGCATCTGTCATCAGATCCAAAATAGGTGGCACCTGTGATTATTAGGTGGAGCCCTGGGAATAAACGAGCAGCCTCCGAGCACCACCCAGCTCGGACTCTGCCCTGCGGACAACAGACGCAGAATTCCAGTTCTTGCCTGCCATACACTTCTCATTCCTGAAGCTTGATACATTTCCAAGGGAAGGAGAGCTTTATATTTCTCCTCATTTTCAGCTGTGGCCACAAAATCTAAGGCTTTGATTTTATTCTCCTTTATTACCTCAGCTATTTTTTTCCAATTTTTACTTTTTGTTCCCCTGATGTAATGGTGCTGGCTCTGTCTGCATCTCTTTGGATCTACTGGTCTTTTTTTCAATGTTTCGGTTTGAACATAATAGAGATAAATCCTATCTTCTGGTAAAACAATTACTTCCCTCTAAGGGAACGTTTGGTGGTGTCTGGACAGAATATTGTAAACAATGTAAGATCTGAAGACAGCTTTCGTTTGTCTGGTGGTATGGGGTTTTTCCCCTAATAGAAACTCCATATTTTGGCATGGTCTGTGTTTGTTCAGTGACAGTGATATTCAGATACCCAGCCTTTCCTCGCTTGAAGAACTGTCTCTAGGTTTGGGTAAGGGTCATATGGAAATGAATCTTTTCGATTTTCAGAGGATAGTTAATGACGGTCAAACTCGAATCTGAAGACTTTCAGTGATGCCCTAAATCCAAATGATTCCTTTGCCTGTATGAGGGTAGACAGACCACAGGTCACTTGAAATCTGTGTTCACTTGTGACACATACTGACATATGGCTGTTGTATATGGCTGATGTACCTAAGGCCATCCAAAAACACTGTTCATGCGAAAATTCAAGTCTGTTCTGTTAAAGTATAACCATTTCTAGCCAAGAAGGAATTTACTACTGGTTTTTAAGGTACCATTTTTTATTCTTGGTGCCTTCTGCCAACTACTCATTATTAGCATCCTGAATCCTATTTCAGCATTATCTTAGACATTAAAGGATGGTGTAAAGTCAGTTTCAAAGACAGTTTCTATTGTTTGAGTGTGGGTTTTGTTTGATTTGGTTAGTTTTGTAGAAATCAATGAAAACTACAAAAGACACCAACAGACATTACCACACACTATCTTGCTCAAATGCACACATTTTCTAAGTGGCAGGAAGATGATAAGCTGGTTCAGAGACCCAAAGAAGGAAGAAATATACATAGTTTCTTCCTTCACATATTCCTGCCTTAGTGGAACAAAGTTGAATTGAGATTCCAGAAACTTACCCAGCATTTCTGTTTCAATTCCAAATTTATACAGCTATAGTCTTTCTATTCCTTTGTATAGTTTTTCTTATCTAGATAAGAAAAGAATTAATATTTGTTAAACCTCCGCTTCTGTGTTACTTGCATTGCATCTTCATGACCATCCTGGAAGGTGCTATGGATTATCCCCATTTTATAAATGATGAAATTGAGGCTTCGGAATGTTTAGTGACAGGGGAGCTGGGATTGAAATTGAGACCTGACTGGTCTTTCTGTCACACTAAGCTATGCTGTGTTTATCTAATGTATCAAAGAGCCTCCTAAAAAGGGCACAATGGAAACATCTCTTCAAAGATGAAATCCAAGGAATAAATGCATAATCAGATTACTAAATTATGACTGATATTTATGGTTTAGTGCTACCGAAAGATCAAAAGATCAAAAATATATTTATTCCTACTACATACCAAGTAATAGGAATAAATATAAATGGAACATTTTCTTAAGGAGGCAAAAGAGGGACAAATTACATGAAAATAGAGATTTACATAGTTGATCTATGTTGGAAAAGTAAAAAGAAAATATGGGTTTTAATAATTCTTTCCCTGGAGGGGAAAACTGAAGAGTCAAGAATTAGAAAAGAAATGAAAGGCAATTTGAGCCAGATAGAAGTTTGCTTAATGTTCAAGATAAAGATTTTATTTCTAAATGTCAAAACTTTTACATTTCATGTTAACCTTTTCTGAAGGAAACTACTTAATGTGTACCTCATATTTTTCTGTCCTCATAAATAATTACTAAGTATAATTGGGGATAGTTCAGGGTCATTTGTTCATTGTGTCCTCTTCGTTCTCCTTCTCATCATTAAGATAACATGATTTGTCACGGGAGTGAACAAAATAGAATGTGAAACATAGAATTTAAAATGAGAAGAGTTTTAAAATATAAATGGCCTTTTACTAACTTTACTCCTGAAATTTTGAGGTGAGGGGCATGGATTTGGAACTACCATGAATTTATAGGTAGGCTCTGCCACTTAGTTATGTGAGCTTAAGAATGTTATTTAATAATCCAAAGCCTTAGTTTCCTCGTCTGTAAAATTGTGACAATAACATTGCCTACCTCATAGAGTTGATGTGAGGATTCAGTGAGAAAATGCACATCAAGCATTTAGCATAGAGCCTGAAGTATACTAACTGCTCAATGAATGTTCGCTCTGTCAGTAGTAATGAGACCCCATCAATCAATTCCATGCTTCCAAGCAAACTCACGATTATAATTTTGTTTCCCATGTAGTTTACCTGACCATAAAACTACTGAGTCCCTTGCATAGATAAGTATCTTACTGTAAAATTAATACATTGTTATTTTGAGTTTTGTTTAGGATTTTGTGGAATCCACTTATGGTAATGTTGTAGTACAGTTTGGTGACTGAGGAAACAACTTGAAAATGACAGAAATGGATTTAGACTGTCATTTATGTGTTCTCATTTGGTATCACATTGGTAGTTTGACTGTATTTTAAGATATATCAGAAATAAGTTTACCACGTTCTGTTTCAAGATGGCGACACAGTGGGCTCCTGAACCCACTTCTTTCCAGACACACCAAATCTACAGCTACATGTGGAACAGATTCCTGTGAAAGAAACCCAAAAACTGATAGATTCCTACACATCAGGTGAATGAGAAAAAAACCCTACATCGAAATGGGAGGAGAGGCTGAGATAATCTCACTATAAACCTTATTCCTGATATGGCGACCCACAATCAGGAAGGAACTCACAACGCTGAGCTTTTCCACAAGATGTGAAGGCTGTGAACACCATATCTGGCACCCCAACTTTTAAGACCTACACCAGAGAGATGAGCCTTCAAAACATCTAGCTTTGAAAGCCTTGGGGCTTACCCACGAGAAACCACAAGGCTAACAGAAACTGTTCTAGAAGGGCTCACACAGATTCACCTGGCTACACCCCAGGGCACAACAAATGCAGAGGCAGTCAACTGAAAATAGTGCTGTCTTTCTGAGAAAGAGGCCTATTTGCTTTTCTTAAAGCTTCAGCCTGAGGGGCAGGCATCTAATTTAACCCACATCTAGGGGCCTACTGAACTATTCTCCAAAGAAGGAACCTGACAGGTACAGTGTGCTCACCTTCCACCTCCCTCCAGGTCACCAGTATCTCCCAGAAAGGAGCTTGTGCACTCATCTGGTGTCCCAGTTTCAGTGGCTGCTGCCCATGGGCTAACCCTTGATTGCCTGGCTCTGGGGGCCAGCACGCTAGTGTTGACCAATTCAATAGGACATTAGCAAACAAAGAAATGGTTCCTAACTGGCTATCACCCCAGGGCTCGGTGCAGTGGGAGCACACAGAAATGCCCACCTCCATGTCTTCCCCGAAAGAGGTAGATTTGCAGACTTTAAAAGCTGCTGCCTGAGGGTCTGGCTTCCAATCAGCCTGAACCTAAGTGCTGACTGAGAGCCTCCCATTTGGGACCCTTAAAGGTCTTGGTACACCCTTAAGTACTGGGAGCCACTAAGAATAAAGTAGGCTGCTTGGAAAAGTACAAAGATTTGAGAGGCAACCAAGAGCTAGGATAGGGTTGAAGGATACGATTCATCTCCTCCACGAGGCCACTCCTTCAAGACTGGGAAAGGTGGCTATTTTATCTAACGCATAAAAACCAACGGAAAGTAAAATAAAGTAACAAGGGACTATGTTCCAAACAAAAGAACAAGATAAAACCTCAGAAAAAGAACTCAGTAAAATCCAGGTAAGTGATTTACCTAATAGAGTTCAAAAAATGACCATAACGATGCCCACCAACCACCAAGATCAGGAGAACAATGCATGAACAAAATGAGAATTTCAACGAAGAAATGGAAAATATAAGACAGCACCAAATAGAAGTCACACAACTGAAGACCCATAAGATTATCAGTAGATTTTTCAACAGAAACTTTGGAGGCCAGAAGGGAGTCGCATGACATATTCAAAGTGCTAAAAGGAAAAACAAATGCCAACCAAGAGTACTCTACCTGGCAAAGTTGTCCTTCAGACTTGAAGGAGAGACAGAATTTTCCAGACAAGCAAAAGCTAAAGGAGTTCATCACCACTAAATCGGCCTTACAAGAAATGTTAAAGGAACTTCTATAAACTGAAACAAAAGGACACTGATTAGTAACAGGAAAACAAATGAAAGTATAAATCTAACTGGTAAAGATAAATATTTGGTAAAATTCAGAATAACCTAATGTTGTAAAGGTAGCGGGTTAATCACTTATAAAACTAGTATGAAGGTTAAAAGACAAAAGTAGTAACACTAACTAAGCACAATAATTTCTTAATGGATAGTAAAAAAAAAGGAAGCAGAAAAAGAACAAACTAAACCCAAAGTTAGTAGAAAGAAGATAACAAAGATCAGAGCAGAAATAAATAAAATAGAGATATAAAGACAATAGAAAAGATCAATAGAACTAAGAGTTGGTTGTTTGAAAAGATAAACAAAATTGACAAACCTTTAGCTAGACTCATTAAGACAGAGAGAGGACTCAAATGAAATCTAAAATATAAGAGAAGACATTACAACTGATACCACAGAAACACAAAAGATCGTGGTGACTACTATGAACAATAATACACCAAAAAATTTGACAACCTAGAAGAAATGGTTCAATTCCTAGAAACATACACCTACCAAGACTGAGTCATGAGGAAATAGAAAATCTGAACAGAACTTTTACAGTTAGGCGATTGAATTAGTAATCAAAACCTCCCAGCAAACAAAAGCCCAAGACCATATAACTCTTCCAAAAAAATAGAAGAGGAGGGAACATATTTTTCTTAAATAATTACAAGAACATTTTTCATATGCCATAAAACATGGTATTAATATTTAATTCTTTTTGTCTTGCAGGTGTAAAGGGTCAAGTTTTTGATCAGAGTGGAAATCCATTACCCAATGTAATTGTAGAAGTCCAAGACAGAAAACATATCTGCCCCTATAAAACCAACAAATTTGGAGAGTATTATCTCCTGCTTTTGCCTGGGTCCTATACACTAAATGTAAGTATACAGTTCTAGTTATTGTTATTAAAATACTATAAAACTCATAATATTCCCTCACTCAGCAGGAATCTAAAATAAGTCTGAAAAGTCCAAAAGTAGTACATCAGGACAGAAGGAAAGGACAACATCAGACTTGTGTCTGGCAGGAAGCGAGAGAGGTGAGAATGATAGGAACCAACCAAAAAAATCATGTTTTCCCCCCCAGCTGGCAATTTTTTAAATAGAAGCCAAATCCTACTTGGCTATAAAAATGGAACAAACCTTATTAATAGTAATAATTAAACAGTGTAACCAAAGTACTTCCAAGCTTCATGGAGTATCATTTTAATGCCCATTCCATGAAACATAATTTCTGCTATTAAAAAAACAGACTGAGATACAAGGTCTGTAGAATTCTGTTTTAAACAAAATTTGATCCACCAATTTTACCACTACAGTAAGAAAGTTATACACATTTTGCAGCACTTTCCTACACAAATGATAGTGAGTTTTCCAATGGATGCAAGTAAAATTTCAGGTTTTAATTCTAATTTAATATGCATGTTTCTGAGTCATTTCTTCCTAGTTGGAAGCATGGACTAGTATGTAAATGAACTAAATGAATAAGTACCTGACTTAGTTGGCCAGATTGTGCCTTTTTCTCTCTGATATGACTTTTCTCTAAGACACTCCAGATTCTTCTACTTTGCCAGTGGATCTGATGCCAATCATAGCAGTTCCTCCTAGGAGAAGGTAGTCATCTATGCTGCAGTAAAAACTGGCTTTGTATTTCATTATTTCATCTTCGGACATAATAAAGGCATGGTTTTCAGTTTATCAAACTCTATAGAAGTCAAAGCCTCCCTGCTCCATAGGTTACCCCCCAGTGCCCAGCAGTGGGGCCCATCAACCCATCAATTGCTAATCTTCTTCTTGAGAACCTCTCCTCCTACTGAGAAGATCGATCGAGCTGGAAAACCAACTCGGCATGTCTCTTTCCCTAAAAAAGGCCCTTTATTTTCCTGTCATTTACTGTGACATTTCCATTCTAGGAAAAAAGGAGTTTTCCATGTAGTGAATCTACATTATTTCTATGTAATCCCATAAATAAACCACACCTTGATAGTATAGTTATGAATTGTTCATTTCTAGTTAGACTAATGCAGTACATGTCAGCTTTAGCTACTGGTTCTAGGACAAGATTGGAAGGCAAGACTTTGGAAGCTGCAGTGAATGGCTAAAATACATACCAATGAATGGCTATGCAAATGTTATTCCCCATTCTTTTCTCTCTCCACCATATAGAATAAAAGCGTTTCTCAGCAGACATAGTCTTAAATTAGTTTAGCATTTGGCCTGTTTTTTCCTGATCATTTCCACCAACAAAAAAGCAAATCTAGCTGAAGATTCAGACTCCTGTGAATAAAACCAGGGAACAATCAAAGCTTTTTAAGGAAGCAATAAACGTGTACACTTAGGTCAGCTGCAAGGAAAATGGAATAAATTGAATAAAGAATTCCACTTATGAGTAATCTTGATACCCAGTCGGCATAGGAAGTACAGGCGTGGGACAAAGTGAAACAGGCAACTCTGCCTTTGCTCTCTGTGACAGTGATGGGGGCGAAGCAGTCTACTGCTTCCTTCCCCTGACTTACATCTTCAGATAAGGGACCTGTCTTTATGGCACTTTGTAAGTTCTTGAAAAACAGCATTAACTATGGCCCATATCAACAGACACTGGATAACCCTTTCAGCGAGCAGGACTGAAGCGGTTACTAGCCTAGGAGGCCGGGCAGATCGTTACATGTGTTTCATAAAGAGTGCATTTTAGGGGTGGATTTCAGTGTTTTCAGTGTTGGCACCACAAACATCTGAAATCACTCAGATAATTGTTTCTTGTTTCTTCTCAGGTTACAGTCCCTGGACACAATCCACACCTCACAAAGGTGATCATTCCAAAAAAATCCCAGGACTTCAGCGCTCTTAAAAAGGATATTTTATTTCCATTCAGAGGGCAATTGGATTCCATCACAGTATCAAATCCTCCTTGTCCTACGATTCCTCTATACAGAAATTTGCCAAGCCACTCAGCTGCAACAAAGCCTAGTCTGTTCTTATTTTTAGTGACTCTTTTTCACGTATTGTTCAAATATAGCAAAATGTGAAACTCAACCCCCATCACCACCTGGAATCAGGGATTCCTCATGCCAGGTTACTGCAAATCTAAGTCCCTCTGTGGGACAACTGGACAAACTCCACTGGTCCTTCCCTAAGAAGATAAACAGTTGTCTCCAAATCCTGCAGCAAGCAATGTGTGGTGATAACACAAGGAAATGATTTCATCTTGATGAATGGAAGACACCTCGCTATCAAGTACTACCCACTTACTTACACTTAATTTTAAAGTAGTCTTAGAAATTCGTAAGAAGTTAAACTTGAGGAGCAAAAAAGAAGCTCCTGCAAGAAAAAAAAAGGAGCTATTTTTGTATACAGAGAGCCAGATGAATGTAAGCAATGAAGATGAACATTTATTGATCACCTGTTATATACAAGACCTTGCTATGAGTGCTATATGTGAAGACATAGTGCCATATATAACTAGTTCTCAGGGCAGGGAAAACTGGTGGCAGGACTGGGAATATTTAGTTTTGTCAATGTTCTAAGGAAATTTGAGAGAAAACAGGCAACCATGTCTCAGTGGCCCAAGAAAATATGGGCCTAATGGGATGACAGGTTGCTGCTTACAGCCCCAAAACAGGTCAATAAGTGCCCCTGCCTTTCTGTACCCAGATGCCACAGTCCTGTTTTGCTGATAACCCCCAAATGTGTAACTGTAGCATCTTGCCTGAGCTTCAGACTTACATCCAGCTGCCCACCGGACACTTCTCCCTGGGTGTGACACACAGGTACCTCAAACTCATGTCGAAAATTGGACATGCTTTTCTCTCTAGAGCTGCTCTTCCTCCTATCTTCTCTCAGTTACTGGTACCACCAAACTAGAAACCTGGGAGTCATCCTTGATACTTCCTCCCCTCCTTCATCCATATATTCAGTCAGTCCCTAAAGACTGATGTTCATTACAAACATTGACTGGTTCTGCCCTCTCTCCACGCCTAACACTGCCAAGGTTCAGCCATCGTAGCTCACCTGCACCACTGCAACGGCCTTACTGGTGTCTTGCTCCCAGCCTTCTCCTCTTCTGATTCATCCTCCACACAGCACTGGGGAAAGGGGTGTGTTTAAAACAAAAATCAACAATCAACTGCTTGTAGTTCCTATACACGTACCGTCCTGTTTGTGTCCCCCGTGTCTGGAATGCCATTCTGACCCACTACGTTTTCTTTCCACCTCCTTTAAAACTCAGTTTAGGTACCAACTCCCCCAGGGAGGTTGTGGTGTGACCATCATCCCATTTCTTTCCATTTCACCCCCGCCCAGCCGTTCTGGGGGCCCTTCCTCTGCTTCCCAAATTAAACAGGTTGCCTCTATGATTGGATTTAGAACAGTGTATTATGATCCTCTATTTCCACATGTGATTTTTCTCTAGTAGAGTGTGAGCTCTTTGAGACCAAGGGCTATTTGTTTGAAAATTAGCTTTTATATCCTCAGGGCCTAGAACATATTAGGACCTGAATGAATGAATGAATGAAGGCAGGGCTCCAGCAATCTGCTACTCCCAATCTCTCCCCAGAAACCTTATAGGGCTTTGAGTCATTTTATGAAACTAGGACCCATGCTTTGCCGATTTCCAGCTCAGTAGTAACAGTGTTTTCATATATGTATGAAGAAATGAATTCAAATACGGTGCTTTTATAAGACTTTGCATTTATCCTAAGGTTCATAGTAAAGATAGTATTTTACCTGTTAACAACACTACAGCTACCTTTTATCAGAAAACAAAATTTTTACCATTAGTACTCAAATATAAAGCAATTGTTTAATGAGTTAGCCTAACTTAAAACATTATATGTAAGATTAAGGGGGAGGAAAGCACAAGCAGATCTCTAAGTGCTGTGTATTGCTTATGGAAAATGAGTTTCCTTGGCTCTTAAATTGAAATTTCTGTAGGATCTAGAAATGAAACTGTAATGAGCGTGGTAAATGCTTAAGAACCACAAAGGAATGGGAGATACGTGGGCATTTCGGAATTATTCTTGTGCACAAAAATCATGCATGTTTAATATAAACAGAAGTTATCGTCTTTTAATCACTTAAATTGGGCAATAACCTAAATATCTTGATCATTTTTATTTAAATAAGCCTTAATTTATTATGTACTCGAAAGTATATATTACTATAACATTGCAGAAAATGATCTTGGTATATTACATACATATAAAAGCATACAAAATTCGGCTTGATCTACCATCAAGCCCCAACAATTTTCCAATCCAGCATTCTGAGTTCTAACTTTTCCTTTTCTAAGAAATTTTTGAAGGGATGTGAACCAAAATCTGAATTGGTTCATGATCCTTAATGTAAATTTCTTAAGAAAATGATTTTAAAATCAGGAATTTTATCAGAATCAAACTTAAAATGATTTAGACAATTTTTTTTGGAGATGATTACAAAATCTAAACCAAGCCTGAATTTAATTCAGAGCAGGTATGCGCTACTTATTTTGCAGCAAGGGCTCTGTGCTCAAAAGTAG
This sequence comes from Rhinolophus ferrumequinum, assembly GCF_004115265.2. Classification (NCBI taxonomy): domain Eukaryota; kingdom Metazoa; phylum Chordata; class Mammalia; order Chiroptera; family Rhinolophidae; genus Rhinolophus; species Rhinolophus ferrumequinum. The sequence continues at coordinate 65,018,642 of NC_046293.1, read as the reverse complement.
TTTGCAGCAAGGGGAATAGTACCATAGCATCCCAGCTACACCCTCCACTAATCCAGAGGAGAGACCACCATGGAATTCTGACTAGAGTCGGACCAGATCCCCACATTTCCCTGCGTTAACGTCTTTCCTACTGTTCCCACCCTCACGTGCTCCTCACGTTCTGTAGAACTTTTTGTATACAGAAACCAACATGGTAAAGGTTTTCACGTTAGAAGACAGCACGTGGGAATAAAATCATTTATTATCATGATAATTTTATTCCCACGTGCTGTCTTCTAACGCTGTCTTCTAACGAGCCCTGGGTTCAAACCCACCCACCATTCAATTTCCTTACCTGTAAAATGAAGACCTCTGCTTGACTCCGATTCTCTGGCAGAAGCAGTGGTTAAGTCACACTTTGGTGCCATTTTTTTGTACTTGCTCAGGTAGAGGAAGTATAATTAACCCTAAGGTGGTAAATATTTTGAAGGCGGTATAACTTATTAAAGACCAAATCTTTTGCCTCAGATACAAACAGAATTGGTCTGAAAACAAACTGGTTAGCTGGAATGATCATTTAGTAATATTTAAGGAAACTTTCATGAAGTAACTTTTTCTGATGTACCTACTCAAATTATGATGTTAACATGTAAATGGTGGGGAATATTTTAGAGTAATGTTAAGTCCCTGCAGATAAGTCAGTGTTGATTTTGGTGCTTAATTTATCACATTCAGACGAACTGTTGGATATATCAGAAATGTTAAAAAAAAAAAAAAAAAAAAAAAAAAGCCTCTACTCAACACGTCTGAAAGTCTTAAGAAATCAGCGTTTTGTTCCAGAAGCAAATTTGTATTTGTTCTACCTTTAGAAAGTAACAATATCCAACACTTGATTGGAAATATCTTTTCCTGGGGAATCCAGAAAAATGAGCATAGCATATTGTCTCATTGCAACAGGATTAAGATGCTTAACGAGAAGTCTGATTCTTATTGCACACGGTGAAACTACAGTTGATGTCTATTTTATGACAAATCCCTTCTATCTTCCTCATGACTTTGGAGGGGAAAAGGGGAGAAAATGGTTAAAAAGCAAAAAAATTGTTAGTTAACACCTAAAACCGAAGTTTGAAGTCTAACTTCATTATAGACTTTATATCACTAATAAGCAAATATTATACTGTATTGCTTACAAACTATTTTATCATACTTTAGCATATGAACTTCTCCACAGCCATTTATAGATGTTTCACAAATGATTTTATAAGTTTTCTGACTTTCTAATTAAGAACTTAAAATGCATAAATCGTCTAAGACCATGAAGTTTTACTGAGTATTGGCCATGACTACCTCTGAATGCAGTAAATCTAGAATGTTTATTCTCAATAAATTAATATTCATGTAAACAACAAATGCTGTCTCTTTCCATTACATTACCTTGAAAACAAATACGCAAGTGTAACAAAGTCCACATATTAGAGAGAACTGATTATCATGAAATAAAGCCTGGGAAAGACCAAATGACATTTTATGAGGCAGTAATATTGCAGTAACTCTTCAAAGCTCAGGTAGTCCTTCCAGAACAGTTTCTATGTGGTATTACCCATCCTAATGTTATATTCCAAAATAATTTGTACATGGGGCAGAAGATGAAGTGTGTATTCTGTTAAAAAAAATAAAATAAATTAAAAAGACCTTTGGAAAATTCACAAGGCACGTTAATATACTGTTTCCCCATAAATAAGACGTAGCCAGACCATCAGTTCTAATGCGTCTTTTGAAACAAAAATTAATATAAGACCCAGTATTATATTATTATATTATACCCGGTCTATTATAGTAAAATAAGACCAGGTTTTATATTAATTTTTGCTCAAAGACGCCTTAGAGCTGATGGTCCGGCTAGGTCTTATTTTTGGGGAAACACGGTAGTAAAGGGTCTGAGAAATCATGCAAGAAATCATCCAAACATACTTGGCCATGGAACCATTTTCTTAAATAATTTAGCTTAGTACCATCCCTTTGAACTCACCTTCCTAGATTTCCAAACATATTTTGGGAAATGATGATATAGGAAGAAGTCTTCTGTCCTAAATAAATTGCTAAATAAGTGTCCTAAATAATAAAGTGCTTTTGAAACAGCATACTTATAAACAAAGAATTTGCCTCCTGTAGGAATTGGAAAATTAACAGCCCTAATGCTTCATCAATATAACCCCTGATAACGAATTTCTAGTCATAGGACAAAGAAGTTGGGCTACCGTCTATGTCTGCCCTCTGAAACATGCTAAAAAAGTAATTTTAAATGAGACAAGGCTGAGTAGGACATAGCAAATTTATAGACACCAATTTCTAAAAAGTGATAAATATCTCAATTTAGAAAATAAATTGAGAAGTTTTTCTATTTTTGAAAGAGAATTCATTACATAGGAACCCCTTTGCAGAAATTTCCTGCTGTAGTTTAGCTAGACTTCAATATTTAAATTTGCAGCTCCTTAAAGCATCCATTACTCCCCACCACCCCCCAAAAAAGCAAGGTACAATTTTTAAATCAACTAAACTTTAAAACATTGAACATAGGGGGGAAAAGTAAAAGAAATTATAAACAAGTGATTAGTCCATTTTGAAATTTTCTATTCACTAGTTTTATAATGAAAAGCAACTTAAAGAATAAACCTCAAATTTTAGAGGCACCAGTCTACACAAGTAATTGCTACATCTTACATATTCACTAAAGATTTCCAGAGTTTATACTGAACTAGCAGTTGATCAACTTAGATCAAATACATTTGTTCTAATTGATCAGAGATATCTGTACTTCAACACTGGTTTTATACATAGTATTTATCTCAGGATGCTCTGAAGGGCAAATAGTGAAGGATTTCAGGACCCAAATGTGAAGCTTGTGTTTGATTTAATTGAGAGTACAACTCTCATCATTACTTTGCTCTCTAGCCCAGCAATGTCTTCTGGGAGTATTCTGTCTATACTGTTAGGGGTCTTCCATCAGTGGATGCCTTCAGAGAACCCAATGTGGTGTTTCCACCTTGTGGCTAAAAAAGTGCTTAACTAAAAAGATTTGGTGTTCACATGCCTCTTATAAAAACAATATAGGGGAGAGGTCCAAGATGGCAGAATAGGTAAATGTTATGCCTACTACATCTCAGGATCACACCAAAATTACAAATATAGAACAATCAACCTCAAAAATCATCTGAAGACTAGCTGAACAGAACTCCTATAACTGAGGATATAAAGAAGAGACCAAATCAAGACTGGTAGGAGGGCAGGGAGATCAAAGCAGGCTGACCCCGAACCCACAGATGGTGGCTGAATGCTGGGAGGGGCACCTTGGTGGCAGAGGTCCCCCCTAAAGAGGGCGGGTTCCCAGCCCTATGCCAGGCTCCCCAAACCAGGGGTCCTGCGTCAGGAAGAGGAGTTTCCCACAGCATCTGGAAGTGAAAATCAGCGAGGACTCTGCCCTTCCCAGTGGGGCAGAGGGTGGCTGGAAATCCAGACACCCTCGTGTCGAGCCAGCACATAGACTCACTTGCTCGTGGGATCTCACCTGGTCTCTGGTGGAGGGGCAGCAGCTCAGGAGGCCCAGGGACAGACATGCGGGGAAGAACCAAGTTGCATGGCTTCAGGGCAGGAGCTGGAAGAACAGGAGCCATTGCTGTCCCTGTGTAGAGCCTGACACACCTGTGGCCTATAGGAGGGCGCCATATTTTCAATGTTAAGCCCACACCCAAAGGGCCAAGTCTGGGACTGCATTGGTCTGGTAAAATCCGCATGTGCGCACCACCGTTTGATGACACCCTGGGACCCACCCTTGCACAGCTGGTGCCACATTGCCTGGGACAGTCTTGAGTGCTGGGCTGCTGGCCCCGTCCTACAGACTGCTGAAGCCTGGGTGGTGGTCTGGGAAACGTTTGCTAGTGGGCGGTAACCCAAGACCTGCGCCAGAGCGTCCCTTGGGCAGCTCTCAGAAACCTGCGGGCCTGAGACAGGCAGTGGTTGGCCATGGTGCTCTCAGGGAGTTTTTGCGGGGTGGTGGTGGGCCCAGCACTGGTGCGGGAGTTGAGGCAGCATTGACTTTGTAGAAACCACCAACCATACCCCTTAGCTCCCTGGAACCCCGCTCCGCCCACCTAGGGCTGCACTGCCAGGGGCACTCTGGGCACCTAGGTGGCCAGCCCTGCCCGACAAGCCACAGAGGCCTTTTACAGCAGAGGGCCCATGACGGCCCGGGGAGATTTTGGTTGTGGACAGTGACCCAAAACCTGCACCACAGCCACTCTTGGGCAGCTCTCAGGAATTTGTCAGCCTGAGGCAAGTGGTGGCTGGCTGTGGTGTTCTAAGAGTGCTGTGAGAAGTAGTCACAGGCTGGGCACTGGCCTAAGAACTGAATCTACATTAATTTTGTAAAAACCACCAGCCACATCTCATGACTCCCTGGGACTATACCCCACCCAGCTAGTGCTGCATCACTGAGGGCACTCAACGTCAGGTCAACCAGTGCAGCCTGCACACCCAAGGAGGCTCTTTCAAAAGCTGGGCTTTATGGGCAGCTGGCGATGGCAATAGGCCTAGGGGATCTCTGGGCCTTTTGCTAAGCTGCCTCAGACCCACTATTGGTGGCAGCCAGCCTCGTTTCACAGGAAGGCCACACCCACAGGCCTACAGGTCCAGCACAGGCAGCAGCCAACTACATACAATTTTGTGGCTCCTACTGTGTTTCCCTGAAAATAAGACCCAGCCAGACCATCAGCTCTAATGCATGCGTCTTTTGGAACAAAAATATAAGACCTTATTTTCGGGGAAACACAATACCAGGTAGCTGCGGGCCATTGACAGGTAAGGCTGAAATTGGGCTGCAGGGTCAATTGACACCAGAAACAACACATCCAGAGGCTGGCTTCAGACCACACCAGAGCACTACCTGGTTAGCCCAATAAGCAACACATCCAAAGGGTAGTCTCAACAGGCACAAGAGCCGGTGGGGGGCGACTCCCCTCTGAAGGGTCAGCCCCTACACATCAGATCATACAGTGTAGAGATAGCCAATCCTCACAGTCAGGCGGCCTGAAAGTCAATCCCACCCACTGACTTGTCAAAAGCAATCAAAGCTGAACTACAATGGGAGAACACACACAACACACTCAAAGGACATTCCCGGAACACACGCACAGGAGATCAGGGAGACTATGCCACTGGACCACACAGGACACATACTACATAAGGCCACCCAGCAAAGACTGAGAGACATAGGAGATATACCTAATACATAGAAGCAAACACAGAGCAGCAGCCAGAATGAGGAAACAAAGAAACATGTCCCAAATAAAAGAACAGGAGAAACCTCCAGAAATAGAACTAAATGAAATGAAGAAAACCAACCTACCAGAGACAGAGTTTAAAGCACTGATTATAAGAATACTTAAGGAACTTAGTGAGAATTTCAACAAAGAGATAGCAAAGCATAAAGAAGGACATAGAAACCATAAAAAAGAACCAGTCAGAAATAAAGAATACAATAACTGAAATGAAAAATACACTAGATGGAATCAACAGCAGATTAAATGGAGGATCGAATCAGTGATGTAAAAGACAAGGTAGCAGAAAACACCCAATCGGAACAACAAAAAGAAAAAAGAATAAGAAACGATGAAGATAGTTTAGAGACCTGTAGGACAACATCAAGCATAACAACAATTGCATCATAGGAGTACCAGAAGGAGAAGAGAGGGTAAGGGATCAAGAACCTATTTGAAGAAATAATGACTGAAAACTTCCATAACCTGGTGAATGAAATGGCCATACAAGCCCAGGAAACACAGAGTTCTAAATAACAAGAAGCCAAACAGGCCCACACCAAGACACATCATCAATAAAATGGCAAAGCTTAAAGACAAAGAGAGAATCCTAAAATCAGCAAGAGAAAGACAACTAGTTACTTATAAGGGAGCTCCCATAAGACTTATCAGTGAATTTTTCTCAACAGAAACTTTGCAAGCCAGGAGGGAGTGGCAGGAAATAATCAGAGTGATGCAAAACAAGGTCCCACAACCAAGATTATTCTACCCAGCAAGGCTATTATTTAAAATTGAAGAAGGACTTCCCAGACAAGAAAAAGAAAAGGAATTCATTACTATCAAGCCAGTATTACAAGAAATGTTAAAAGGACTATTTTAAGCAGAAGAAAAAAGAAAATGAACAAAGACCAGAAAATATAATAAAATGGCAATAACTATATACCTATCAATAATCACTTTAAAAGTAAATGGATTAAATGTTTCAATAAAATTACATAGGGTAGCTGAGTGGATAAGAAAACAAGACCCATGCAGATGCTGTCTACAGGAGACCAACCTCAAACTGAAAGACACATACAGACTGAAAGTAAAGGAATGGAAAAAAATAATTCATGCAAATGGAAACGAGAAAAAAGCTGGGGTAGCAATCCTTATTATCGGACAAAATAGACTTTTAAATGAAAACTATAATAAAGACACAAAGAAGGACATCACATAATAATAAAGGAATGAATCCAACAAGAGGACATCACCCCAGTAAAAGTTTATGCACCTAACATAGGAGCCCCTAAATATATAAAGCAAATATTGACCTACATAAAGGCAGAGACCAACAATAATCACCATAATAGGGGACTTCAATACCCTATGACACCAATAAACAGATCTTCCAAACAGAAACAGTGGTCTTAAATGACGCACTAGACCAGATGGATTTGATATTTTTAAAGCATTTCATCCCACAGCAGCAGAATATACATTCTTCTCAAGCGCACATTTTTCAAGGTAGACCACGTGTTAGGCCACAAAGCCAGTCTCAATAAATTTAGGAAGACTGAACTCATATCAAGCATCTTCTCTGACCACTGTGCTATAAAACTAGAAATCAACTACAAGAAAAAAACTGAAAACACACAAACACATGGAGACTAAATAACATGCTACCCAAATAATGAATAGGTCAACAATCAGATCAAGAAAGAAATCAAAAGATATCTCAAGACTAATGAAAATGGAAACACAATGGCCCAAAAATCTATGGGAAACAGTGAAAGCAGTCCTAAGGGAGCAATTCTTAGCAATGCAGGGCTACCTAAAGAAATTAAAAAAAAATCTCAAATCAACAGTCTATTTTTACACTTAAAGGAACTGAAAAAAGAACAGCAAAGCCCAAAGTGAGAACAAGGAAGGAAATGATAAAGAGCGGAACAGAAATAAATGAAAGAGACTAAAAAAAAAAAACAATACAAAGTCTGAGAGAGGTATCAGGGTTTGCCCTAAGCCACAGCACCAAGATATAGGTGAGCTGGCCTGGTACTCATGCCTTGGGTTGGATTGGTGGGGTAAAAAGCTCTCGAATTAGATCTCAGCCTATCCTAGCCACTTACTAACTCGGCTCCTTGTTATCTCTTTGTATCTTCTTTTACTGTGAAATGGACCACAGGTACAGAAACATACATAAAACATGCATGTACAGTTTAATAAATAATAAAATGAACACCCATGTAAAAAGAAAAAAAAAAGACCAATGAAACCAAGAACTGGTTTTTTTGAAAAAAAATAAAACTGACAAACCTTCAACCAGTCTCATCAAGAAAAAAAGAGAGAGAACCCAAATAAAATCAGAACTGAAAGAAGGAAGTGACAATCAACACCACAGAATTTTAAGAAAATACTATGAGCAATTATACACCAACAAACTGGACAATCTGGAAGAAACAGAAACTCCTAAAAGCATACAATCTTCCAAAGCTGAATCAAAAAGAAACAGAAAATCTGAACAGACCTATTACTACCAACGAAATTGAATCAGTGATCAATAAGCTGCCAAAAAACAAAAGTCCTGGACCAGATGGCTTCACAGGCGAATTTTACCAAACATTCCAAAAAAAAAAAAAATATATCACCTATTCTCCTCAAACTATTCCAAAAAATCCAAGAGAAGGGAAGGCTCCCAAGCTCATTTTACGAGACCACCATTACCCTGATTCCAAAACCAGACAAAGAAATTACAAAAAAAGAAAACTACAGACTGATATCCCTAATGAACATAGATGTAAAAATCCTTAACAAAATATTAGCAAACCGAATTCAGCAATACATTAAAAAGACCATACAGCACGATCAAGTGGGATTCATTGCTGGTATGCAAGGTCAATTCAATATCCACAAACCAATTAACATGATACACATTAACAAAATGAAAAATAACAGCATATGGTCATGATGCAGAAAAAGCATCTGACAAAATCCAGCATCCATTTATGATAAAAACTCAGCAATGTGGGAATAGAGGGAACATAATAAAGGTCATATGACAGACCCACAGCTAATATCATACTCAATGAGGAAAAGCTAAAAGGATTCCCCTTAAGATCAGCCACATGACAAGGATGGCCACTGTCACTTTTATCCAACATAGTACTGGAAGTTCTTGCTACAGCAATCAGACAGGAGAAAGAAACAAGAGGCATCTAAACGGGAAAGGAACAAGTAAAACTGTCATTATTTGCAGATGACATGATACTATATATAGAGAACCCCCAAGATTCCACCAAAATACTAGAACTGATAATTTAGTAAAGTAGAAGGATACAAAATTAATATTCAGAAATCAGGTCAAAGGGGTAGTAGATTGGGGGATGGAGGCTTATCACTTTGTGAGGGGTGTAAATGTGTAACTACTACATTGTTTTGTACACCTGGAACTGATAAAATAAATTCCATAAGGCCAAGAACCTCTTCTTGCCAGAACCCATCCTAGGCTCCATAAATTTTTTTTGTCTCTAATTCTAGGGGCACTAAGCAAGTACCAAATGTGCTACTTGAATTTAGTTAGCTCTTAACACTGCACAGGACGAAAATAAAAAGCCATGGAAAAGTCAGGAGGTAGTAAACTTTGTTGTACTAAAAAGGATGAGAGAACGGTGAAAAGAAAGCACCTACCCATAGGGAGCTCTAAAAATCTAAAATGATCAGGCAGAACACTTCAGATAATGCCCAACGAGCAATAAAATTAAAGTTCTTTTTTCCGTATTTTCATCAGGGAAGTGACATCAGAACACCTGTAAATTATAAATGAACCAAAAATGGTCCATTGACCAAAGGCAGTGAAGTCAATTGAGGCGATGTCACTGTGTTCTTGGAGAAAGGCCTAATATGGAGTGTGGCCTGGGAATGTGTGAATCAAACACACACACATAAGTACTAAAATTTAGCTGAAAAGTAAATGAAATACATAACATGACAGTAATGGAAAAAAATAAAACAATCTATTATGGTTCTCTTATCCAAAACAATACTATTCCACCAATATTTTTATATATCATTCCAAATGCATTACCTGTTAATTACTGAACATGTGGGGAGTCTCCCATCTGCTGTCACTTCACACTGCTCGTTCTATTTTCTGTTGGTTTTTATTATATCCTGTTAATAGTCCATTTTACAATGTGTTAACATATTCAGCACTTCTGAGCACCTTCTAAAGCGCTGGTACTTTCAGGTATGTATCTTTTTAAAGCATCACTTGTATATGTCAAAAATTCCCTATCATATACAATTGAAAGCTGGCCACAAACTTCTATACAATTGGTATTTTAAGGTGAAGAAATTTTTTTTTGTAAATACTAAATTAAAACCCAATTCAGAATCCAAATAACCAGAAAGTGCAACAAACTTTTCACGATACACTGCATAACTTGCAGTTACTGTCTACAGACCTACACTCATCAGTTATCTTTAGAACCCTATTAAAAATAAAAATGTAAACTAAAAGATGCCAACAGCTAACCCTTGCAGGCTCCTGTTTTAAAGGCAGTTTCCAGACTCAAGTCTCAATGCTTTGATTCATTCAATAAATTCTTATTGGTACCCATGTATGTATATCAGTCAAGAAGAGGTTCTTGGCCATATGGAATTTAGTTTCATAGATAACTCAGAGAAATTACAAGCAATTACAATAGTGCTTTTCATGCTGACTAGTGGCAGGGTGGTTAGCCCTGACTCCCTCCCTGCCCCAACTACATCCCTTCCGGACCAGTTAGTTCACTATCACTTGAGAAACCACTTAGCAAGGCTGCCATGTGGTAACACAAGTGAACAAGACAGAGAGAAAAGCGCTTCGTGGCCCTACTAAACTGTAACGTCATTCTCTCAGGTTGGCCTCACTCCTCCCAACTGCATCAAGTTGCCCACTGATACGTGTACTTCCAAAGTGAGCAGACAGGATCTTTCCAAAAACAGAAGCATATTCAGACTTGTACCTTTGATTACCGAAATGAGGTGATATTCAAATGTAATTTCTATTTTAACAACTCATTATTATGGAAAAATTTGTAAGATCCAATAATCACATTCTTGAAACAATGCTTAGTCATTTAATTTGTTTATTCATAAATCAATAAACTTATGTATACTAACCCAAAAATTTAGACAATCAAGACTACATTAATGCACAGTAAATGTTGCACATGTGAATGTTTTCTAAATAGTATAATTATTGTATATCCTAAATGTTTATAATCACATTTTTAATACTAACTCTGTTCAGAACGGATCAATTCTATTTCTATGCTTGAAGTATTATAAACCCCAAATTAATAAAGCTCTACTACATTAGAAGATCACTCTTTGTCTAAGGTACTGATTGCTTCAACCATTTTTACCTACTTACCTGTGTATTGGTAAGTCATATATATGTGTTTTTATGTACCATTAGTAACTGGCACACAAACTTCCTGTGCAAAATCAAGATGTTAATTTATACATTTGATATTTTAGAATCCTATGTTCTGACCCTATCATTCTTAAAAAAAAAAAAGTGATCTGTTATTTCTAGACAACTTAGAGAGAAGTTATGACATTTTCAGCTAGTTTAAAAATAAATAGCCCTTCTGTTTATTAAATTTCTCAATTAGTCTTTGTGAATTCCCTGGCTTCTAGTACTGGCCTTAAGTAAAGGCCAGCAACTAAACAATTACATTTAAATGTTCTATTGACAGTATTTTTTTTTTAAAAGATCCGACTGGGATCTTTTAAGAAAGTGGAAATTATTTAAAATATGAGTGGTGGGGGTCAAGGATGAGTTATATATCCATTCAAATTACATTCAAACCTAAATATAAAATATAAACAGAAGTGAAGTTTTCATTAAAGAAAATAAATATTAACTATTCCCTCTTACAAAGTAGGCAATATTACACTACAGAAAACAAATCTACATGTACTAAAGTTCTTTCTTGTTCTGATACATGTAAAAAAATAGAATTTCATGTCTAAATTTTTAGGGTTAGTTAGAAATATATAATTCTACTTTTCAGACTAGGAGAAATAAGTTAGCACAATCATTTGAATTGGCTGTCTACATACTGGGCAGGGCTTATTCCTTTTCTTTAGCTTCTTTGCACATGTAAAGCATGCCATAAGATGTCCTGTTTTGCCATGGACAATGCAGCCATTTTTAGGTCGACCCTGGCAAATCACACAAGGTTCAGTGGCATTAAGGGGAAAACTAGATTCCACACTTTCTTCTTTGTCTTGTGTCTCTTCCCTCTCAAGATCTTTGACATCTTCTTGGCTGCTATAAATGATGCTACTAGAAGTTGATGGCTGAGAGTAGTCCTCACTTTCTTGGGAATGGAAGGCTTGTGTGATTTTTTCATCATTTTCCTCAACACATGATTCTTGGGAATCATTCACTGTGTTTTTTTTACAATCAGGGACATCAAAGCCCTCTTCTACTTGTGTTGAGTTTTCTAGTTCAGTTTTCTCAGGCATTTCCCCTTTGTCTTTCCCTTTGTCTTCAGGAAGCCAATTCTCACGAAGGGCCCAACATCTGTTGCAATGTGGTGGAAGGGGAGGGTTCATTTCACTGCATGAAGTACACTTCCAATAGTCCTTCAATGAAATAAGACAGAGTTAGTTTCTGCAACCCTTTAGTAACTAGTCATATCAACACCAAGAACTTGAATGTCTAAGGTAAAATGTATCCAACAGCTCAATTTTCAGTATTTAACAATCTTTCCTCAAGTATGAGATTATTAAGTATTTCTTTTTTTAGCTAAACTCTGAAGAATACTAAAACAAACAAATGTATTCACCGTGACTTAAGTCTGCACCTATAAAGTCATCTGTTCGAGGGCACAGATACCGTTGGTTCATTTAGTTGAAGCACGTGCTACGGGATCGATCTTCTGCTCTGTAATGAAACCTGTTTCCACTCCACGCCCTTAGAGGCTCAACCGTGGATACTGTGCTGAGTCCCCCCATCAATCTAGACAAAACTACTGCTCCGTCTGCCATTGCCTCTCTTTCAAAGTGCTCTAAAATGAAGGCTCAGCTGAGTGTTCCTTAACTTCACCCACAAAGGCAATGCTAAAACATTCTTCTCAACAATCACTGCCAGCTCAACTCTGTCATCCTGTCACTATCCAAAATATGTATGCCTCTTTCTTGTCTATCCTTCCTGTGTTCTCATCTCTGTCAACCGCTCATTGCTTCTACCTTATCCTAACTTATTTCCCAAACCTTTTCACCATGCAAGTTGGGTAACAAACTCCCCGCACAACCCCAGCCACTTTAGTGAACATATCCTTATTTCCCTGCCAGAACTGAAGCATGGTTCTTGCCTGAGGATGCTGTAAAACCTGCCATAAGAGGTTCTTCGTATCTTGCCATGAATAATGTAACCATCTTTAAATTGCTTGACCAATGACATAAGACATTAGCAAGAAGGGTGCAGACTGTTCATTCTCCCACATTGGTTCTTTCAAGTTGTCAAAGTAGGTTTCTCCTAACTAATAAAACTAAAGACAGGTTCTTACAATATAGAAAAGGAGAGGGGGTACTTCAGAGTCCAAAAATTTGCAAGATCTATGTCTGAAACATTTCACTCAGTTTGACATCAAATGAGTCCACTAATTACTTGAATTATTTTCTAATACAGCAAAAAAAAAATTTTTGAAAAATTTTACAATTTCACCGTTTTTGCATTTGGATAATTACTAATTGTTTTCAACTCAGAAAAGAAAAATGAGATTTCCTATTCGAATATGATAAAAGGCAATATTAAGAACAAAAGTTAAAGCAATAATATTGTTTTGAAAAAACTTCCAATACCTCAGGAACTCAGTGAAGTATGAAATGTGGTTTTTGTTTTTTCGTGTTGGAATAGAGTGTTGGTTTTAGGTTTTTTAATTACAGTTGACATTCAATATTATTTTATATTAGTAGTATGGAATATTTAAATCCTGATTTCTTTATTGGCGAATCCTATCACATTTTAATACAAATCAGTATGAAAATGTTTATATTCAAAAAGTGGCAAAATGTTGGTAACTATTAAAGCTCAGTGATAAGTACATTGGAGATACATTATTCTGTATGCTGTACATACTTGAAATTTTCCATAATAAAGTTCTTTAAAAGTTCAAATTCCAGCACAAAAAAACTAAAATGTAGCAACAGATCCCAACACAACAAATAAAAGAAAGAAAATGCTTTAAATCATTAACATTTTAAAGATTTTAACTTTATTACAAATTATCTCATGTCAGGAAGTAGACCAGACATATTTTCCAAATCTTGACTGCAATGTTATTTTTTGATTCCTTAAAAAAGTAAATGTTCACTTACAGCTAAGGAAATTTCAGGATCATCTTCAAATGAATCTGTATCACTCTCCCCGGCCTGATACACAGTAACTTGATACACCTAATAAAATAAATCCATTATCATCAATTTGTCACCTTGCTTCTTCAACCTGAAAGGTTTCTTAGCAGTAAGTCCTACACAAATAGCATCTACTACTATGTATGAGGAATTGAGACAGGTCAAATGGAATAGGTGTAAAGGGGAAGAAATGGAGATCAGTGAAATCCTCACCCACTGGGGTAAAAAGTCAGTGGAATGTTTAAAATGAGTAAAGCAAAAACTATAAAATAAGCACTTTTATTTTATAAATATGAAGGTATTAAATGAAGCAGCTAGAAATGTAAGCAACAGATCTAGACGTACTATGTGACTTTAACTGCATGCATGCTTTACTTTTATAAAAAGCAAATATTAAAAGAGAACTGAATATTTTTTAAATGAGCAGACTACTATAAGAATGCTCATTAAGGCCTTCTTCTCGGCATTGTATTTATAAAAATATAAATCAGACAACAAAGAACTACAAAGCCTCAAGTCCACAAAACAATATTCTAGTATGAATATTTCAAGTGAAATCTGAATACGTTATTTCAATCTCATCAGTTAAAATGGAAAATGTTAAAAAAAAAAAACTTTATAGAGTATAATTAGATAAAAAAACTACCTCATCATCTTCATCCGAGAGTTCCTGTCCTTCTTCACTAAGGTTATAATCCTCTGAATTGAAAGACTCAACTTCAAATTCTACACTGAATCGATCTGAAACTGAATCCTGATCCAACCAATCAGCTGAATGTTCACTTACACCAGCATCAAGATCCTAAAATCAGAAAGAAAAAAATAAGTGTGACAATGTATATTATTTGTTGGCCTCTGTTAATAGCTTCCTAAGTCATCCCTGTGTCCCTAATTTCTCCTCAGATCTCTCCTGCACGCTGACACTGGATTAAGGTTCTGGGTCATTACTGCACTAATCTTATTTTCCCTGTTCAGAACCCATTACATTAAGGAAAAAGGCCAAATCCTCTTTGGCATTCAAAGTACATGTAGTATGACTATATTAACTTATACAGCTTATCTCCAACTACACACTCTCCTCCCCCATAAATATGAACTATCAGCCAGACCTAGACTGTTTCTTAAACCAAACTTGGCACTTCAACTGCCACACTCCCTTTCTAAATGGAATAACTCGACAGTTTTTAAATCCTGCTCATCCTTTTTTGCCAAAGCTTCTGTCAATACCATAACCAATACCGTAAGAGAGCTCTCTGAACTTTTATTATCTTTACTACTTAGAATATTATTGATTATACACTTCCACACATAACTTACGCAAAACATAATTTTGCACACATTTCTTATCTGAGTTATATACACTTAAGAATTAAGACCATGTCGTAATCATCTTTATATCTTTAATTGTTAGAATGCTAGTAGCTATAACATATAATTATGATATTTATGTTTTATAATGAATTTTGAGTAATTTCTTTGGAAGAGTTTTCAGACATCTTTTTTATTATTATTTTTAAAATTCCTTATCTGCTCATGTGATTCTTCATTTTAGGTCTCTAATTAATGGTACAAATACCTAGTAAGACCTTCAGTCTCATAATATTTGCTGTCAATAGCTAAGGATAGGAACATATACAAAGCAGAAGGCTAGAACTAGAAAAAATATGTAAGTCTGGGAGTCAGGATACATACATTCTTATTCTAGATTTGCCACTAAGTAGCTATTTAACGTTGGATATATTTAACCTAGAAAGGCCACAGCTATTTCACCTATGAAAGGAGTTCGAATTAAATGATCTCTAAGATACTTCCATCATTTATAAAAACAAGAACAAAGTATAACCACTGAAGTCAAAATGCTATTTTTCCACAGTGATGTTAAGCAAGTAGTAGTAAAGCAACATAGATCAAGTTGCAGTTCTGACTCCTAACAAGGGCTCTATTAACAATCAGGTTAAAATCACAAGTCAAGCCAGAATACAATAACATCTTTAATAAAGTAACTTAACTGGATACTTCAATTAACTAGTCTTTGGTGCACTAAGTTTAGAATAAGGGGGTAAATCGCAAGAAAAATGAAGTCTTAGAACACATGCTCTATGGCAGGCGTCAACAACTATGGCCCACCACCCATCTATTTTTATAAAGAACTACACAGCAAGAACCATTTGTTTTCCTGTTCTCTATGGCTGCTTTTGCTTTACAGCAACAGAGCTGAGTAGCTGCAATTGACCATATGGCCTGCAAAGCCCAAAAGAGATACTATCCCACCTTTTACAGAAAGTTTGCCCACCCCAGTGCTAGGGTACTGTGAAGAAAGGAATATTAAAAGTTCTTTTTAAAAGTTCTAGCTAATGTTCAAAAAAGAATGATCCAGAAACTTTTAAATACTGTATATTTAAAAAGCATCCGACATGCTTGATCTGGAAAGATCTTAAATTTTGAAGTTAGAAGTCCCTGGTTTGTCTGAATTCCAATTGTGACAGTTATTAGTTATGGGACCTTAAGTTATTTGAAGTCCTCAAGTCTTAGTTTTCCCATCTATAAATAAGAGTTTGAGGCTATCGAGATGATAACTGCCTGGTATAGTCTAGAATATAGCCTTAGTTTCCCAATTTATTAAACCTAAAAGAAAGAAAAGATGGGAGGCAACTGCACTTTCCTTTAACTCCCTCTAACTGGTAAATGACAACTATAACATTCTTATATGAAGTAAGCTAAAATGAAGAAAAAAAAGTTGGCCCTACCAAAAGCTTTCCCAACTAGGGACTTAGCTTGAAAAACAAAAGATTTTTAATAGAGAGGAATTTTTGGCGAGTGTAGGATAGGAATAACCAAAAAAAAAAGGGCGGGAGGGAATATCCTCTACATTGCTTTGATAACAAGGTAGTGTCCCAGATGGAAAGCAAGAACAAGGACTTTAAATATCATTTAGCTAGAATTTTGAAACAACTTTAACAAAGACTAAGTTTAATGGGGCACTGTAAGGAATATAATAATCCAAACATGAAGTTCGTGTACATGTCAAGATTTCTTTTATTGGATTCAACTTTCAGATCACATATATTTGCTTTCAAGAACCCATATTTATTTTCATAGCATTTATTAAATGTTTTAATTATTTGTTTAATTGCTGATGATCTACCTCCCCATGAGGGCAGAGACCATATCTACCTTGAGTACCACTGTATCTCCAACGCCAAATGGAACCTGGCATAGAAAAGACACTTCCATACCTACTGAATAAACAACTTGCTCTCCCATGCCATCTAGTGGCCTAGACAAGTAACAGCTCTATTAAATACTAACTTTAGAGAGCAACATCAGTTATCTATAATATCACTGCTTTGAAGAGAAAAACCTAAAGATAATACACGTAACAAGAATACATACAAAGCAAGAATAAAGTTACTATCACAAGTGGTTCAGCCCCTTACATCTTCTACAGAACTATAAAATGATCACTCATATCCAGAATAATGACCATGTGGCATTGCCATTATAACAAATATTCCACTTTTAGTAACATTTTAAAGACAAATGTTAATGACAAAAAAATATATATTTCATTTGTCAAACACTCTTGTTAGCAAAAACTTCTTTACAAAACTTCTTTCAGTGATTTTATTCCTGGCTAATACTTTGGAATTAAAAACTACTGGTAATCTGTCATCCATGCATTTCATAGCTTGGTAAATAGACCTTCCTTACGGTCTATTTACTACATACTACTGTGTAGACTACATATGGCAAATGTGAAGCTCAGACTATGCCAATTTACTTGCTGACAGCTGTGTAAAAGTGACATTTCTATTCTAAATATTCAAGACAAATTTGCCTTAGAATCCTAAGACATCTATCTAACTAAATCAAATTTTCATTTTTGTTCCATTTTTCTTTTTTAAGAACCTCTGAATTCTCAGACTACGCTATACTCCAGTTTATCTGAATTTTCTATTGGTGCCGTGACCCACAAAGGTTCTCCAATTGTGTAGGGTGACATTAATAACTATTAATATTGGTACTGATTTTAGCAATACAAATCCAGTGCAATTCCACTACCTTCTACACTTCTCCCCAAACCTGAGGTTAGCGTGGGGTAGATCTATATAGGCTTATTTCAAAGAATAATTTACCACTGTATATAGCAGCAAATGCATATGATACATGCGCTTTCTACGCGAGTGCGTGTTAGAACTGCCAGAAGTAAGACTTTAAAAATGAGAGTATTGTTTTATTGAAAACGAGAAGATTACCGCATTTGAGGGAGTCCCTGCTGATTCACTGCTACCGCTCCTTTCACAACGTATCTCCCTTATCACACACACAGCGACGCTTTCATCAAAGGCAAAGGAAATACTATCAGACTTGTGGCGCTTTCTTTGTCGGTCACCAGGTAACTCATCTGAATTTTCTTCTGGATATGTAAGGAAAAACAAGTTAATTAAATTTCTACAATTGCTATATGTAATTTATTTAGAAATCGAGCTGTTTGAGTACCTATTTGTACTTAAAATTTAGTTCCAACAAAATTAAACAGAAAAATAGTGCTATTTCAAAAGTCAACACTCTTTCATTGGATCTGTCCAACAGCTATAGGAGAACACTGTATTTTTAAAAGCTTTTTAAGCTTATTTCAGAACTTTCTCTCCATTAAGTCACAATTAATCTAATCCATCCACAGCTTGTATTAATCAAACAAACTAGGATATTTCTGTCAAAATGAAACTTTAAGACGGTAAGGTTTTTTTCCTGAAAAGAACCAAAAATGTTTAATATACTTAGAAGACATACTTGGAATTCACTTTGGCATGAGTTACAAATATAACTTGATTTCCCCTCCCCCCAAAAAACTAACCATTTGTTCCAGTCTCACGTATTTAGTAAGCCATCCTCTGCCCTTACTGCCCTCTGCCCTCATGTACAAGATTCCAGTCTGACTTTATCTATTCTGTTTCACTGATCTTCTTTCACCTGAATCATAGTTTTAGTTATGATACTGATGTCTGATCAGGCAATAGCTGCTCCCTCCACCTCCACTATCTTTTCTCTGCAAAAATGCTCAGCTATTTTATCGTCTTCATTTCTAAGATGCTATTTAGTTTGTTTTCGAACTTACTGGTATGTTTTACCACTTATTAGAAGCAATAATTAAATATTTTCACTGTTATGGTGAGTAAAATAGTTTCATCCTTCTCCTCTATTACCTTGACTAGAGAAATGACTCACTATAAAACCCTGGGGCACAGTAAACTGTGCCTGCTGTAGTCAACCAGAAAAGTATTACTAAGAAAGCAATTTTCAAACCAAATAATCAAGTAAAAACGAGAATGAAACTCATTCATTCATTCATCTAACTCAGCAAAGCACAGTCATTTCATTAAGCTTAAACGTACTTTCATTAGAGAATGAACACTAAGAAGCTGTTTAAAAATGACAATTAAATATTCATATATACCTGTCTCACTAATTGTTCTCCTTCTAGATGAGGTAGACGGTCTAGAAACTGAATGTGAAGATGAAGGTTTCTCTTCCTGTAGCTCTTGCACAGGGTCCTAAACATTCAAGAGAAAAAAAGACCCACCAACTTAACTTGTAACACCAAGAAACTAAAAATTTTGTTTTAAATAACCTTCAAATTTTCAAGAAACATCATATTAGAATGAGTTAATTTCAAGATTACCTTTTGATCACTCCCACCTTCAAGGTGATACCTTCTTTCACTCACAGATGTGCCTGAATCTGATGGTTCTGACAGAAAACAAACAAACAAAAAAAATCACAAACTAGGAGAGAAACGATTACTCCATAGGTATCAGGACAAACTCCTTACACAATTTAACTTTTCAATAAATATGTGTCTCCCAGCTGCCATCCTTGTGCTAGATTCTGGAGATGTAAATAATTCAGTGTGAATACAGAAGATACATAAGAGAAATTATAAAGTGCAATAAACACAATAAAACAAGTATAAATCAGAGGTGAAGCAGACCAATGATTATTTGGTAGGGACAGAGCTGAGGAACAAGAAACCAGGAAAGGCTTCACAGTAGATGTAGAAGTAGGACTAGGAAACGTCATTCCAGCCTGAGGGAACACCGTATTAAAACACAACATCCAGAACCGGATTACCAATGCGTGGTGCAGGGAACTCCGGCAGTATACTGGATCCTGCCAGAACGTAAGCAGGATCAGAAACAACCCTGTATGTCTTACTAAGCAGCACAAGGATGTCCACAAGCAGCGCTCCTGCCGTCAATCCTACATCTCTACCCTCTTCCCAGCTGATACTTCAGAATCTTCCCTAAGGCACTGCTGAAGCCACGTCCCATAAAAAGGTTTAATCCAAGAGATAAAACTGACTTGCTAGTGCACAGCAAGTATTTTATCCAGAGAGCAATAAGAAATCCCTCCCGAAATGGTCATTTTAAGCACAGGAGTGATGAATCACTCTTGCAAAATAGAAGGAAAAGAGAGCAGAGGCAAGAAAACCAGTATTAAACAGTAACTGGAATAATACAAATAAAAAAGTATTAAAGCCTAAACTAAGGCATGGAAAAAAAGATCAATTCCAGAGAAATTAGAAAGGTAAAAAACACGGTATGTGATATACAAGGCAAGGGAGAAAGGAGTCAAGGATTCCAAGATTCTACCTTGGGTAGAAAAATAGGTAGTACCATTCACCAAGACAGAAAATGTAGAAAAGGAACATATTTGGATGGGAAGATGATGAACTAAAGTAGATGAAACTCATTCAGGTAGGTGAGTTTAGTTTGTAGTTGGATTTGTAGACCCGAAGCTCAAAAGTCAGTTTCAGACACGGGATATATACAATTACCAAGATCATTTTTAAAAGCCCTTTACTATTCCCTAGGAGACATTTTCATCTTAATAGTGAAGTCAGGCCTGAGCATTAACATTTTGAAATTATACATGCATACATTATCATAATACTTTGTTTCTTCTTTATATTATGGGCAAGGTATTACACTGATTTTAAGTTATACCTATAAATAGGTTATATTTTGTTTTGGTATAATAAAGTAGATTATTACAAAAGCAGATATAACAAAAGCACTACGTGTGACAAGGTTTAGAACACTGATATGAGTTCTGAAGTTTATGCTATTAAACTGAAACCTGAGACAAATTCAGAATGAGAACAGAAGTAATCTACAAGTTACCATCTCAGTAATAGAATTTTCCTAGTAATCTATCAAGGTTTATTTAAATGAATGAACAAATACGTCAGAAATAATACTTAAGAAAACTGAAAATACTGCAGTTATTTTATTTGCCTTCATTTGATTTTATAAAGAGCTTTGTAAAACAATAAAATGTCAAGTCACCAGACTAATAATTACTTCTATTCTAGGATAAGATGGTGATGCCCTTTTCTGGGCCTTAAATCCTAACTTTGAAAGAATAACTATTCAATTCAACACATTTACTAAACACATTAATAAAACACTGTACTGTGCAATGAAGAATGTAAACTTGAATAAACAGAAAAGAGAAATATAAACAAGTGTAACACAGCAATATATATAACAATAAAATCTAAATACAGAATAGCGGGAGCACAATGGAGTGGTGAGTTCATTCTGGGAAGTAAACTTCTGAGAACAGTTCTTGTCTTTTGAGGATGGGCTTTAAGAAACCTGTGGGAGGTTGAAGCCAGCTCCGAGTGGTACCCGAAAGCAGACTGCACATCTCTTCCCAACTTTGTATGTTTATAGCCTGAAAATGGCCCTGATGGGAGTATTCATAGCATGGAAATCAGCAACAACTACAAATCAGGACTTTTCCCCTGGAGAGTGGGTTGTTAAATCAGCATATGACTGCATATGTGTAACTTTCTGAAATAAGAACCCAGTGCTTTGAGATTATCAAAGGGATACGTGACCCCAAAATTAAGCAGTTAAGAACAAGTCTAAAGGTAGAAAAGTAAAATGCCACTTACCTAAACAAACTGGTAAACAAAGCTTTTTCTATAAAAATCAAACAAAAAAATACCCATCCTTTCAAATGGTCTGACCTATGTATATATATTACTTCCCAAAGATCTTCAATACATGTTTCAAGGTTTAATCACATCTCTACCAAGCAGGAGCTTCTGAAATGATCTACCTTTCAAAACAAATTCTAACTTTAATATCCCCCCTTAAACGGAGGTAATAGGATATTTAACCTTATATATCATAAATCTGCATTAGAACCTTAGTATGTTGTTTTAGTTTATACATGTTTCTTCCTGTTAAATTTATCATACTCTTTTATAATTAAACATATAATTAAAGCAACTTTTAAAGAGAATCACCATTTTAAAATGACTGCACATATACAAAATGTCTTTAAAATATTTTTATGGCACATGTTTATGGTATTCAAAATTAACTTACCCTGCTGATTGACTATTACTAAGTTCCTGTAGATCATTGTATATATTTTCCTTGTAGGGAGAAAAAAATAAGAAATGTACATTTTAAAATAAAAATGTATTAAACTGGATTTAATCAGACTTTTAAATGCACTATTAGCTTGAACTACTGCACACAAACCAAATTTTAAATCACTGCATTCAAATTACATACCACGCTTCTAGACCCTAAAAAGTGCCATATTTAGATACAATGATCACATACAACTACTTTTAATAATCACTAAGGTCTATTCTAGCTGAAAGAGCTCACACTTCCATTTCCTGAAATGTGCCTTGTTTATAGACTTTATCAAAGGACCCCAGAGAATGGGTGTGAACAAATGCAGGAGGCAGTTTAATATATGTACTTATTTTCATTAAGAAATTTTCTAGCTGTGTGCTTAGAAGTAGACTACCTAAAAAAGTAGCATTATAGAAAACCCACTATATAGGAACTTGATTATAATTTTGACTTTCACCAATCTTAGGCCAATTATTTAATGGATTTTCTTTCTTAATCTTAAAGTTTATTAAAGATAATGCAGTCTTGGGGTGGCTGGTTGGTTCAGTTGGTTAGAGCGCGGTGCTCATAATACCAATGTCGCCGGTTCTATTTCCACATGAGCCAGTGAGCTGCGCCCTCCACAACTAGATTGAAAACAACAACTTGACGTGGAGCTGATGGGTCCTGGAAAAACACACCGTTCACTAATATTCTCCAATTAAAAAAAAGACAAAAAAAGATAATGCAGTCTTCATTCTTTTCATAAATACATACTGAGAACCTACTACATACCATTGTTCTAGATACTGGGGAAAAGAATAATTAGAACCAAATCTCCGCTCTCATGGAACTTAAATTCTAATAGGAAGACAATTCACTTATTCCTCTATTCATTGACATGACAGTATGCTGTGGTGTTGTTTTTTTTAACTAATGATTTTAGAGAATGTTGACTCGTCTCAATATATCATTTCTAATTTTCCAGGTTAAGGTGGAAGTACCAAACCCAACTATTTCTTTTCACCCTAGGGATTGACGACACAGCTCCTTAAACTCATAAAAATCAATATTCCTATTCATATTCTTTTTCCAAGTCAGTAATTTCCCCAGTGTTTAACCTCTCAACATTAGAATTCAAGTCAAAGGTAATTTTAACATTATGCTTTCAATATCAGAAACTATATCCCCAAACATTATCGAAGATTCAATATTCAAATGGTACAAAATCACCAATATAGGTATTTCTTAAACTTATAGAATTAAAGCTTACATCTCAAGGTCAAGTGTAAAATGATAAATATTAAACAGAAGTGGTTTTGTCAATAGAAAGATGTTATATAATGTTAAATTAAGAAAAACAAAATTTATTATGTTCACAACTAGGTTAAAACACGCATCTACACCTAACATAAAACTGACGGGTAAAGATTCCTTTCAATGACAAACTATAGTCATTTATTTCCTATTCTTCTTAGCTTTGTCTTTTCTTAATGTTCAATAATAAATTTATATTATGTTTATAATAATGAAGGTATTTTAATTATCCCATTTAATTACCATCTTTTTAGCTATATTATTGAGCATTAAATACCAGCAGAATCTAGTTAATTGTTTCATGTGAAAAGTATTCATCCCATTTATTAAGATACACATGCTAAGGCTCCATATAAACTGTGCTAAACCTTAAAACAAGACAAAGAATTCTAAATGTAAGGTAAGAATGACTGAAAAAACAGTCTTCAGTTCCCAGTAGAATAATTCTAGAAATGTTATCCGGGTTAAATCAATCGATTAAGTACCATAATGGTATACAACAAAAAAAAATGATTTCCAAAGTAACTAACCAAAGCTCAAATTTAAGGTAGAATAAAGATTTTTGGAAGTGATTACAACAATACTTTTTTAATATGCAGTAACTAACAGCTAATATTTGAATACTTTTCTACATACCAAACACTATGCCTTTTACACAATGTCTTTTCATAACCTCCACATAAGGTATTTATATTATCTTTATTTTTACAAACAAGGGAAACTGAGGTTTAGAGAGGGTTAAGTAAACTTACCTAGTCACACAGCTAGTAAATGACTGAGCTGGGTCCGAAACCCAGGTTTTAAGATTCCAAAACTCAGGTCGCAAACAATATGCTACATTGCTAAGAAATTAAATTTCAGTATCTTTTATATATGTTATAACAACTTTTCTCTTACAAAAGGGAGTGAGGGTGGAGGTAAACTGAAATGTTTATCCACCTGGCTTTTTACAATGGACTAAACTGAAGAATTTACCTGTGTTCTTTTACAGAGAAGCTTGGCACTCCAAACAAATCCCCTAGAAGATCATTTGAACAATACACAATATGCTGTTGCTTCTCATCATATAATCGTTTATTCATAATATACTGGCCAAGATAAAATATAACCTGAAACAAAAATATGATTTCTGAGCATTAATGAACATTAAAGGTTAGTTTCAAATACATTCAATATCATCTTATTTATTTGAAGAGGCTTAAACAACGGCAACCATTCACAACTATTTAGAATAACAATCCTTCTGTACTATTAAAAAAAGCTGCTTTTAAATCTTTCCCTTTTAATCTGATGGAAGCAGACACTTCTTTTCTAACTAAAATAAATCTTAAATTTTTTTTTTTTTCAGACCTTAACTTTACCCAGATATCTAGGTATTACCGTGTTTCCCCGAAAATAAGACCTAGCAAGACCATCAGCTCTAATGCGTCTTTTGTAGCAAAAATTAATTTAAGACCTGGTCTTATATTATATGAGACCTGGCATTATATTAAATTATACGCAGTATTACATTATATTATATTATACCCGGTCTTATATTAAGACCGGGTCTTATATTAATTTTTGCTCCAAAAGACACATTAGAGCTCATGGTCCAGCTAGATGTTATTTTTGAAGGGAAAAGGTAGCAAAATGCAAGTCCACTGATAGCAATAAAAAGTTGCAGAATCAGGGTGACCAGTTAGCTTAGTTGGTTAGAGCGTGGTGCTCTTAACAACAAGATTGCAGATTTGAACCCCATATGGGCTACTGTGAGCTGCACCGTCCACAACTAGATTGAAATAACTACTTGACTTGGAGCTGATGGGTCCTGGAAAAACACACTTTAAAAAAAAAAAAAGTTGCAGAATCAAAAACATCAACTGAAATAAAGCAGTGACCTAGAGTCATTTAGTAAATAGTCTCAGCACCATGCATGTCAATTAACTAATTACTTCTACAGTTTAGGAGAATTCAGTGAATGAAATAAGCTCTCAAAGGTATCAATATAATCTAGGCAATAAAATCAAAATAGTAACCCTGAATCATGCATATACAGATAAATTATATTCTGCATGCTCCATTAATAAGCAGGCAATACATTTTAAGACATTCAATACAAACCTACTAGCCACCTAAATATGTATGCGTTCTACACTTTACAATGTACTTTTACAAGTATTGTCTCATTCTTCTGATATTTCATAGAACTGTTATCACCATATTAGAAATAAGAAAATTGACCCAGTCTTCCGACTCCTGGTCCAATGTTCTTTCTACTATCTTTCTACTAGCTTTCATCACTGTCTCGTTTGCCCCAGAACAAAGAGCCTACAACTGTAAACTGTCAGACAACATATACAGTACTGTTATATGGTTTAGCGTAAGCATTCTAAGTCTTTATGATGGCCTGATCAATTGTCTTATTTTTATCGACTACTAAATCCCTTCTGGCTTCCTTATTTAATGGTAATAAGGTTAACAGCCCTGAAAACATCATTTGATACTTCTCTGCAAGCGCTGTCTATAGACTTAACTGGCTAAGCAAGGTTCAGACTTAAATACTTCCTATGTATTGGATAGGACTATGGATTGGAGAGACGGTTAACAGTGGGAAAGGAGGAAGAGAATCTAGACTCCTTCTACCAAACATCCCAAAAGGAAGTTTTATAAAAGTGTGGCTAAAAAAGAAAAGGGTCTGGACTCTCTTCCTGCCCCGCCATCCTGATGTAGGTAAGGTACTTTTTTAGTGTTGTAAGCAATCTAAGCCCTATAAACTAAGTGGGAGAGATGGGGAGGAGGCACATTTCATACACACTGAAATTCTGCCTACGATGACCCAATCCATCACTGAAAATCATGCTTCTGTGCACAAATTTAAAGCTAGACAACATTGAAATGTATCCACTAAACAGAACATGTCATGAATCATCTCACCTCTATCACAGAAACAGTGTATTGTACTCATGTATCTCTAGTGTAGAAGTTCTTAACCTGGAATCCATGGATGCCCAAGAAGTCCTTGGACAGAATTCAGGGGGTCCATTAATTTTGAAGGGAACTAAAGTTTTGCCACCTCAAAAACTGTCTTTTGGGATACTGATTTTAAATTGATTATTAAGAAATAAGACTCGGAAAGAGAACCTTTGACAGACACCCCTGTTTCCTGCTTAAGAGATTCAGAGGGAAAATCTTGCATCAGGAAGGGAATCTTGGCATAATCACCTCAACATTAGCTAGGAAGACTCCAAGCAGGAGCCTGTTGACTAGATTCCCCTGTCCACTGTTTCTGGGTTGCCTAGCAAAAACTTACTCGCCATGTATGTTCTGCTCTTCCTCAACTACCTGTCGATTGCCTACTTCCTTTGAAATCTCAGACCCCTATCCCCTTTTCTTTGTCCAAAATGACATATACACCCAATTTTTCTTCACTTCTTTGGAATTGTCATGCTTATGTGAATTCCTCATGTGTACATAAAAATTAAAAATTTTATTTTCTCCGGCTTATCTGCTGTCTGTTAATTTGATTATTAGCCTAGCTAGAAGAACTCAGAAGGTGAGAGGAAAAGTATTATTTTTCTTTAGTCCCCACGATTTGGATGGAAAAGAAATCCTTATTTTCACTAAGTTTTAACTGAAATTTAGCTTTTCTTTCAATTACTAATATAGGCAACAAACCTATATTAAAGTATTAGCAATACCTGTGATTTTTGTCACCAATAAAAATCACAAGTGTTTTCATACTATGCTTGCTTGATATAAACATTTCAAAATATCAATTATATTCTTCACGACTTCAAAATTATGTTTATTAGATCTGCTGCAAAAATCTATAAACTTATTACTTTGATAACTGTATTTTAATATAGTATTTCCTTTCTAATTCTATGTTTTTTATTTTATGCATTTAAAAATATGATTCTGAAAAGGAATTAGCAGTCTGACAAGACTACCATTCTGCCTAGCGGGTTCACCTACAGAACTTCCCTTTGTCTCAGTTCCTGAGAAATGAAATTCAAATGTAACTAGACTTTTCAGCTTCAAATTATAGTCTAAAATGTCACAATACTTATTGTTTCTTACTGAAAATCCCTCTATATGGCCAATTTCTCCCCATGGATATATAAATTAGTAAGACATTAGTTACCTTGCTAACTCTTAGTTCAGCTTACCTCTTTCATAGTATACGTGTCTTTTTGTGCACCAACAGATTTTAATAACTTCAAAAGCAATGGCTTTGGTCTAACCTATAAGGAACAAAGAATTGCTATTATACTTCCAAAATTAGTACAGAACTCTAAGTCCCACAGCAAACACGTCCATAAAGAATTTCAGTAAGGTAGCAGATAATACATTTAACAATTTCACAAGGTTAGACTTCAAAAAGTAAGTCAAAATGTTTTCACTAAATGTAAGACTATATAAACTGAATACCATAGACTATCTAGGGAGTTCAGAGGAAAAAATGCTGGGACTTAATTATGCAAATAGCCATGGACTCCTCAAGTATCATCAATTGTCATTATGTTTAAAAAGGTGCCCATGCCAAAGCAGTGAAAATTATTCTTTTTCTTCCAGCTGTTTCTGTCATCTGCTTACTACCTTACAAACTCAACCATAAATGGAATACTCCATTGAGCTTTCTGTAAACTAAATTACAAAATCCAAGAAAAAAGAATAAATCTTTAGTGTGAGGCCTTTTACCAATCTCTTCCTTCTCCAGAATAGGCTCCTGAAAAATGGAGAATTTAAATAACCCAAGCTTACAAAGATAAGAGATTTGAGACTGCAACTCATGTCCCTCAACTATAAGACACCATTTTTTTCCTATTATATCACACTACCTTAGTTTGTCTCCATTTCAATTACCTACTTGACAAACATTTATTGAGCTTCTACCATGTTAGGTATTGCGCAAAAAAAAAAAAAAAAAAAGACAAAACATATGACCTGTACTCAAGGAGACAGCCAACTAGACCAAGGAACAATTTTTTCTATAAAAAGCCAGACAGTAAATATTTTAAGTTTTGCCTGCCAGATGGTCTGACTCAGAAGAATAGATTATATGTAAACTGCATTTCAATAAAGCCTTATTTATAAAAATAGGCAGCAGGACAAATTTAGCCCACAGGCTGTAGTTTGCCTGATCCTGATCTAGAAGCTCTGCAAATGATACAGAAAAAATTACAAGTGGCAAGGGGGCAGGGATATAATGTGCTTATGCTTTCTATCTGTTGCTGTATCAAAATCTTCAAAATTCAAATATCCTTACAGCTTGCCACCTCCACACAGACTGGTACCTCTGCACCTCTCTTTAATACACTCCTGTCCTTTGTCTAACTTTGAAATCTGACAACATCCCAGTTTGGGATCTAAATCTCAAAACTAGATTTAGGAAAATTGCCCACTTCTAGCTAATGAACAGAATATTACTTAATAACTGGAAAACTTAAAATACACAATAAATGTCCTATTGAACGATTAATTGTTCTGATCACACATTTTTTGTGCTTACATATATACTTTACTTACAGAATATTTAAAGAATGATTCTCTCAGAAAATAAAATATTACCTTTTTTCTCCTGAAATTTTATATATACTATATTCCTAAAACAACTCAAAGTAAAAATCTCCAATGAAAGCCATGGTTTTTCATTAAGACATGCGTTAATAAGAAAACTACTATAGAAGACAATACCATTCTTAATCTTACATTTAATAACAAAAAAATAAATTCCAGATAAAGATCTAGATGTAAAAATAAGAAATACTAGAAGAAAATACAGGAATTTATTTGCTTAATCTTGGGATGAGAGTTCATTCAAAGCATGATATGAAATTCAAAAGCCAATAAAAGTCAACAAATTTGACTTCATAAAACATTCTCAACAGGAAAAAGACAACATAAAGTTAAAGGCAACTTGTAAATGATAAGTTAAATATACTCAAAACAGAGAATTACTACAAATTATTAAGAAAAATACAATAAACCTAAAGGAAAATTGGACAGTTAAGACCAGGCAAATCCCAGAATAAACAAATGATTACTGACAAGATGCCAACCTCACCAAAGATTAGGCAAATACAAATTTAAACAATGATGCAATACCTTTTACCAAAAAAAGGCAAAATAATAATAAAGATTGATAATATTCAGTGTTGACAGAGGTGAAAATTGTTACAATCTTTTGGTAAGCTAGCAAGTTATCAGTAGCAATCAAATATGTGTATAATTTAGGACACATTAGAACTTCTGTCAAATCTTCCCTACAGAAATAGTCATATAACACTTGTGTTCGGATACATGTACAAAGTAGCACTATGCGTTATACTCAAAAACTAAAGGCAATTAAAGCTATCAGTAAAGGCCTAAATTTTTTAAATGATATACTGCTGTGAAATACTATGCAGCCATTAGAATTCTGCAGATTTTATTTATTGATATGGATGCTATCAGCAGAACACCTCTAGTTTAATCCTGTATTAGAAGAACAGGAAGGTAACAGATTAAAACTCACATGTGCATATATGTCAGGGTAGGTACACGAACGATGTAAGACATAGTCAAAAAAGATTTGAATTTCCAGTTTTCACTTTCTACATTTCTGTGATGCCTGAAGTCTTTACAACAAGCACAAATTCCTTTTGTGACATTTAGAAACCAGTTGAAAAGTTAAATACTAACAAGTCAAAACAGAAAAAAATATCACATAATAAACTTTAGCACCCATGCTTAAGAGTATAAGGGAACTCATTTTTAAATTTAGTGTGGTAAAGAGCTAAGAAAATAAACACTGATTCTTACAGTTACCTTTGACTTCACATAGTTATTTTATGCCTCAGTGGCAGAATTTAAGCTATGTACATACAATTTTACCTAAAGAGCCATGCTAGAATTGGGAGCGTCTACAGAATTTAGTCCATCACCTAATGAAGTAAATTATTAAAAGCTAGACTTGAGACAAAAATACCAACCAGGGTCTCTTGTTCCGACGCTGGAATCTGTGAGGTGCTTACAGCATCATCAGCAGACACAGACATGTTGGTATTGCACATTCGCCTAGAGTGGGGAAAAAATAAGACACGAAAACAAGTTAAAACAATGAAACATCTGTGAAAAAGACAATCACATAGAAAGGAAATAATACCTTTAAATAATGCCTTTATTAAAACTAAAGCCATTAGCAAGTGGGTCCTTACCTGGGTCACTATCGATTGAGCGCTGTGTGCCTGTAACCACAGTGAGTACAGCTGGGAAAAGGCATGGTTTAAATAGCCGCAGCTGGAGACAAGTCAGGGCTTAGCTCCTTTTACTGCAGAGTCGGAACGTGTCCGAACTTGACCAGCTCAAGAGGAAAAGCTGAGTCAACCTGCCCACAGAACCAGCCCGATCTCGCCCAGACGGGACACCCAGTTCAGACTGGCTACAGAACAGGCACCTGTCATTATTCCAACCCCCATCTTGGAGTAGGCCCGGGGCTCCGCAGCGGCCTCTGCCCACATGACCTTTACCTAGAGATGCAGCGCCCTCTGCCCACATGACCCTTACCCAAAGAACCCGGCCCGAAGCCCCGCCCTCCGCCCGGGCAGCAACAAGCTCACCTCCTTCCAACAAAACCCGCCCAAACGCATGTGCTCTGCACCCCCCAGCCCATCGCAAAATGCACAAAGGCTGCGGGTCGGGAAGAGGCTAGAAACGACAGCGAGCTAGGAGACCCGAGTCGCAGAGCAAACCCTGAACTGCCCACGCGCGCTTCCCGGCCCGACCTGCTCCTCGCCAAGCGGGGTTTCCCAGGCCAGGATTGGACTCGGGGGGAGGGGTCCCCAGCTCTCCAGTTCCTTTCACGGGCGCGCGGGAGCCCGACACCATGGGCCTGGGCAACTATTCCACTCACAGGGCCCAGGCCAATGAGGCGATCGAACTTACTAGGTCCGGAGAAAGAGGCTCCTGGCGGCGGAAGCGGCAGGACCTCGCTCAGAGGGCTTAGGGCTGCCCGTCAGGCAGCCCTTGTTCCATTTCTCTATACACACAGGCCCGCACATGCCCCAACAGGAGCAGAGCGGGCCAGGCGGCAGCCAACTCACGACCCCTACCGCCCAAGGGGAGCGCGCCGGAAGCCGCAGTCCATCCGGGTGTTTGCGCGCGCGCGCGCGCAATCGCGTGCGCGTCCAGGACCGACACCTCCGCTAACTGGGGCAGGGGGCTGGGCCCGGCGACTGTGCGAAGAGCCGGTCTGGGGCCCCTGCGGCCCCGTCAAGGCCTGGGCAGGTGAAGGGAGGGATGGTGCTTGGCGTGTGTGACTGGCCACCCGTGCCGACGGGGCATGTCGCCGCTTCGTTTGGCGCGGGGTGCTTAGAACTTCTTTGTTGGTTGTGCTCTTTTTTTGTATTTCTTGTGTTTAGACGCTACCGTGGTGGAAACTGCGGGCAAATGGGTATCTAAGTGCCGCTACCAAGAAAAGAAACCGAAATTAACAGCTGTGCGGTATATTAAGCCCTTACCGCCAGCAGCTGGAGTTGTATACAAATGAGTTATTTCAAGACGGGTTTTTCTTTATGATTAAAAATACAACAATATAGGCTTGTACACGGATGTATACAAGTGTTCCAGTTGGAGAAATAAAAGATGGGAGTTATATGTCATGCGGGGTGTCATATGGGGGTCTCAGCTCCCGCTCCCCGCATAAGAACACAGGATGTGGTGAGGCCAAAAAGGAACACCCAGGGAGCCATAGATGGGGGAGTCATACCACTCCATTCTCACCAGCAGCTCAGTTGGAGAAAAGAAGCAAGAGCCACACGATCAGCAATCAATCCCCCTTGCTAGCTGCAATCCGCAGTCTGCTTCTCTGCCAACCAACCGACAACAAACTCACGTAGCCAGGGCAGTTATATCAGTGGCCAATGGCTAACTGGTTACAGCTGATGGCCAGCTAGTCACCGCTGATGGCCATCTACTACTCAAGCCAACACCTTTCCACATGAGGTCGAGAGCTTGGAACCTGCTCTCTGGGACTCTGTCCCCAGAGTATGAATGTTTGCCTTTATGTATATAATATATGCATTCATTCCCATTAAAAATATGTATGTATTAGGCACTCAATACTGAAAGACACGTACTTGTCCCTTTTTGGTATATGGACGTGGCCATCTCAAAAATGAACAAGGACATAAGAATTGAGTCGTTACCCAGAAAGCACTGTCATTCGCTATGAACAGCCTCTTTGGCCACGAAAGCATTAATTAATTCCTTGTGAGCAAGGAAGTTTTTATAAAGTTACCAGTATATATTACCCTTTTCCAATGCCCTAGACTACTAGAAAGGAATATTCCTTAAACATAGTGGTCACTCAATTGATTTAATTAACATTATTCAGGGATTCCCTTTGGCTTAAAAAAAGACCTGTAACAAAATAAATGAATAAACAAAACAGAAACTTAACAGCTACACAGAACAAATTGGTGGTCGCCAGATGGGAGGGGGTGTTGGGGGACTGGGTGAAAAAGGTGAAGGGATTAAGAAATACAAATTGGCAGTTATAAAACTACTCACAGGGATGTAAAGTACAGCATAGGGAATATAGTCAGTAATATCGTAATAACTATGTTGTGTCAAATGGGTTACTAGACTTATCAGGGAGATCATAAGTTATATAAATGTCTAACCAAAATGTTGCAAACCTGAAACTAATATAATATTGTATATCCACTGTAACTGAAATTTTTTAAAGTTTTTTTTTAATTTACTAAAAAATTAAAAACTCATCTTTATCATAACAAATATAGTGAAGTTTCTGGTTGTGAAAGTATGTGTTTGACACAGGATAAAAGAAATTCGTAAGAGATGAAAAAAAACATAAAAATGTAAAATACAAAATGGCATTTGTTAATGCCAAGTAAAGGAACAGGTTGTGGTGTAAAAGTTCAAAGACGAGATTGCTCCGTGAATACACATGCAGTTCACAAAGGCTTCAGAGAAGATCAGACATATTTTATGCCTTGAAGGATGCCTTGAAGACTTAAAACAGAGGAGAATATTCCAGGTACAAGAAAAATATTATCAAAAAATTCCAGAAGTGAAAATGTGAAAAGCTGTTTGAGAAACAATAAAATCAGTTTGACTTACATAAAAGCCAAGACAAAAAGTTTTAAGAATTTGGAGGCTCCTTAAAATTTGAAACAAGGGAATTGGGGGCTTTGGACAGGGTGGGCAGTAGACAGATTAGGAGGATATAAACAGGTGAATTGCTTCAAGCTATATTTTTAACAGGATCACCATGAGCAGATTCAAGCTCTGAACAGTCGGGCCAGGCCCCTCTGGACCAAATTTCCCCCTTCTCATTTGCCCAGTGTTTTGAAAAATTCTGTTGACATAATTAGTAGAGCAGAAACAAAGGACAAAACTGATAGGACTAGTCCTTCTCTAAGGGGACCAGAAAAGAAGGACAGACATGAAGGAAGAAGTGATAGTACTTAGTGTTGGGGAGAGAGATGGGTGAGACAAGGTTCTATCTTTCAAGAAATTGGTATTGACAAGGAGAAAATTTTGAGATGTCCTAAATTACAGAAGGCCAGAGGATGGAAGGAAAAGAAAAAAGGGGTTAATTAGTTAACAACTGCAGGGCAAAACCAACAAAAAACTGCTCACACTCCTTAGTGTATGTTGCAATTATTAAATTAATTTCTAGGTGGCTTTTTCTGAGATTATCTACAAAGAGAGAATAGCCAGGCAACATAGAATGCCATTAGCCTCCACTTCTTGTTTATGTGTGAATCTTACAGACTCTGCTATGGACTCTGCTGCACCTATCCCAGAACTAACCCTGCTTCACATTCCCCCATGTCCTTTGTTTATAGCTAATATAAATTCTTTCGGAAGGGTTTACATCTTTCTCCCCGCCATCCACCACCAACTTGATGTGTAAAAATGCTTGCAAAACTCCAGGATGACACACATATTGTCTTTTCTACCTATCCATGCTGCTGGTAGTTTAGACTCCATTCCCCAAGACTAGTCTTACTTTTTTGTTTTTTCTAGCATGAACTTAAAAAGGCCTTTTTTTTTTTTTCTTCTAGCAATGGCCTCGCTTTTAAAAACTCTTTCAGGGGCAGCCAGTAAAAGTAAGCTCAGTTGGTTAGAACACGATGCTCATAACACCAGGGTTGCAGGTTCGATCCCCGCATGGGCCAGTGTGAGCTCTGCCCTCCACAACTAGATTGAAACAACTACTTAACTTGGAACTGATGGGTCCAGAAAAAACACACTTAAAATCAATACAAGTTTAAAAATAAATAAAAAGACTTTCAACAGTGAAAGTTAAAAAAATTTTTAACGGTATTGAAAATTTACCCTATGTACCAAGCACTACCCTAGGCCCCAAGAGGTGAACAAGTTAGTCATTCTCTCTGCTGTCTTAAAACTTAGCAAGATGACTGAATTTGCACTCAAAAAGAATGATGATGCTGCTGACAGAAAGCCTGGAAGACATGAAAAGTTGGGTTGTGGCTAAGTTTTGGATGATGCACGGCAGAAGGAAAAGTTCAGTGCTAGAAAATGTGGCACTGGAGGTCAGGCTGGAGAGAGCTTTTGAGATGATGATTGGCTCAACACTGGAGAACTGATGAGTTCTTCAAAGGCAAGTAGAGACTGGACTGGAAATAAGGCTGCAGGGTGAGAAACAGTAACAAATGAGAGGAATGACCAGAAGGTCAACCAACACAGGACCATCTAATGGTGTCTCAGAACCTAGAGGAGTCAAGTAATGACACTGAATATTGCTGGAAGAAAAAAAGAGAGAAAGAGAGAAGGAAAGAGAGAGAGAGAGAGAGAGAGAGAGAGAGAGAGAGAGAGAGAGAGAGAAGAAAGAAAAATACACTGGATCTACTCACTCTAAAAACAGTTCTTTGGGTGGCTGGCCGGTTAGCTCAGTTGGTTAGAGCGTGGTACTAATAACACCAAGGTTGCTGGTTCGATCCCCACATAGGCCATGGTGAGCAGCGCCATCCTTAAAATATAAATAAATGAACAAACAAACAAACAAACAAATATAAAAAAATAAAAACAGTTCTTGAATATGACTTTAAGAAAAAGATGGACGTGAGCTACCATTGTTTCCTTGCATTCCACAGTTATCCCATGTCACTCTGCTCTTGTGCTTACTCAAGGCTTTTCTGAGGCAAATTTCTGCTTAGTGTGTAGCAGTATTTTTCTTGACACCCTCCTTTGTTTCAAGAGATGGAGATACCTTTGAGCATCTTTATATTCTTTGGGACCTAGAAACAAACACATCCACAATAGAATTTTATCCTTGTCCAAGGGCCATGTTATATTTATTAATAACAACTAACTAATCTTTAAGGAATGGTTTTAAAAAATGAGATTTATCTCAGAAACAGTGTTTAGAATGTTTAGAATGCTGAAAGTTTCACAATATTTATGAGACTGTCTAAAATTATAAAAGTAGTCCAAATTCCAAACGTCTAGAGATGAATAGTGTTATTTAAAAAGCAAAATCCCAGCAAATGGTGAATACAAACACAGGCTTTTTGTTTCTATTTTGAGAATCAATCAACTTTTTGTTTATTTTAACAAGTTTAAAATATGCAGAAGCATTCAGAACAATTCACATTCAATGTAACCACTGCCCAGAATTCACATTTGTCAT
This sequence comes from Rhinolophus ferrumequinum, assembly GCF_004115265.2. Taxonomy (NCBI): domain Eukaryota; kingdom Metazoa; phylum Chordata; class Mammalia; order Chiroptera; family Rhinolophidae; genus Rhinolophus; species Rhinolophus ferrumequinum. Next base: position 64,982,574 of record NC_046293.1, on the reverse strand, counting down.
TTCTGCTTCAGATATATTTTTAAAATGGAACATTTTTTTAAAGTTGATAAATAAGATATATATGAAAAGATGCTCAACATTCCTGATTATCAGGGAAATGCAAATTAAAACCACAATGATATATCACCTGACACCTGTTAGAACGGCTGTTATCAAAAAGACAAAAAATAACAGGTGTTGACTAGGAGGTGGAGAAAAGGAAACCCTTGTGCACTGCTGGTAGGAATGTAAATTGGTGCAGTCACTATAGAAAACAGTATGGAGGCTCCTCAAAAAATTAAAAATAGAACTAATATGATCCACAAATATCACTTCTGGGTATTTACCTGAAGAAAACAAAAACTCTAACTCAAATAGATATGTGCAACTCCATGTTCACTGCAGCATTGTTTACAATAGCCAAGATATGGAAACAACCTAAGGGTCCATCAATGGATGAATGGTAAAGAAAATGTGGTATATACAATGGAATATTATTCAACCATAAAAAAAGAATAAAATCTTGCCATTTGCTATAGATGGATCCTGAGGGCATTATGCCAAGTGAAATAAGTCAGACAGAAAAAGACAAATACCATATGATCTTACTTATATGTGGAATCAAAAAAAAAAGAAAAACCAAGCTCATAGACACAGAGAATCGACTGGCGGTAGCCAGAGAGGTGTGGGGTGGGGATGGGTGGGGAAAATGGGTGAAGGGAGTCAAAAGATACAAACTTCCAGTTATAAAATAAATAAGTCATGAGGATGTAATACATGGCAACTATAGTTAATAACATTGTATTGCATAATTGAAATTTGCTATTAGAGTTAATCAGAAAAATTCTCATTACAAGAAAAGAAATTCTGTAATTCCATATGGTGACTGATGTTAACTAGACTTATTGTGGTGATCATTTCGCAATATACACAAATATTGAATCATTATATTGTATACCTGAAATTTATATAATGTATGTCAATTATACCTCAAAAAAAAGTTGAAATTCCCGTTCTCGTTTTTAATCTCATTCCCCTTCCTCTCTTGAGACAACTATAATTATCAATTTGATGTGTATCCAGAGAGTCCATGTTTTTGTACATTGACTATAAATTTATGAATCCATAAACAGTAAGTACAGTAGGCTACATACATACAAGAGGAATTGCTAGGCCATAGGGTATTATTAAGCTTTATAGTCAGTTTCAATATCTAATGGGAAAGTCTCCTTACTTTTCTCAGTATTGTTTTGGCTCTTCTTGGATGTCACTTTTAAAATCAGTTTCTCTAATACATAGAAAAGCATCCTTTTGGGATTTTGATTCAAATTACATTAGATTAATAGATTAATTTGACATCTTTTCAGTCTGGATTCTTCCCAAACAAGAACATGACATATTGCTCCATTTTTTTTCAGTTCTCCCTTTACAACCTTTAATCATATGGTATCATTTTCTTCTTGTATCTTTGGCTAGTTTTTTGGGTTTTTTTATAATTTTTATTGTTATTATAAATTGTATCTTTTTTCTATTTTATTTCTATTTAGTTATTGCTGAGATATGGGACAATTATTAATTTTTGTATTTTGATCTTATGGCCAGCAATACTCCTGCATTTCATTTTATAAACACAATTAGTTTTTCAGTAGATTCTCTTGAATTTTATGTAAATAATAATAACATCTGTAAAAATCATCCAGTCTCTTTCTTTCTTATATCTTATTTCATTTTCTTGTCTTATAACCATTAGAACAATTGTTACTTTATGGAATAGTAGCAATGATGGTGGGAATCTTTGTCATATCACTGACTTTAATGAAAATGCTTTTAAACTTGGATGTTTGCTGTAAGTTTTGGTAGATGCCCTTTATCACATTATATAAGTTTCCTTCTATTCCTGTTTTTCTTAATGTTTTTTTAATATGAATAAGTATTCAGTTTTATCTAATGCTTCTTTATGCATCTGGAGCTAATCATCTGGCTTTCCTCCTTAATCTGTTAATATGGCAATATTATAATGATAGATTTTCTAATGTTGAACCATCATGTATTTACTCCAGTAAACTCTACTTAGTTGTAATGGGTCCTTTTTTTTTTTTTTAAGACACTGATGAATTGAATTTTTAGCAGAATAATGTAATAGGATGACATGGAGCATAATTGATATCTAATCCTGTCCTCAGAGGTTACCAAATATTTCAGGGATTTCAGTAGGGATATTGTCCTGTTGAAAACAGTTACTCCATTCTCCAAGATTAAGTTCAAATAAGGCCAAATTCTTGACCTGAGATTCTCGTTCCCACAAGAGTAATATAAGCTCAACCAGTTTGATGACTTTTACCACTGAGAGTTTTAAGGGAGCACCAGGAGCAACACATGTCATCTTTTAGACGAATGAAGAGTTTATAATCTCCCATATCCCCCAACGAAATCTGACATTTGTGATCATGCAACTGCAGAACCAGCTCAAAATGGTCCTTTTGTGTTTAATAAGATACTGAGCTGCTTTTCAGAGACAACAGACCAAAACTGCAAGTCATGAGGCTAAAGCATGGGCAGAGGAGAGAACTTTGATCTCCAGCTGCACCAGGAGCCAAAGTCTTGCCACCTATCCCCTCACCCCACATACAGAACCAAAGGACCAGGATATAACTGGTACTTGAACACCAAAACTCTTTCCAAAGCAGAGGGTCTTTTGTCCAGGAATATCCCATGTTGATGCCCCTTACCATAAATGACGAAGCTCCAAGGTCCTCCAATTAAAACTTGCCCTGCCAGAGCTTCTGCATACATGTTCCTTCTATACCCTTAAAAACCTACCCGAAATCCTAGATTGAGGAGTTTGGGATTTTGAACATTAGCTTCCCATTCTCCTGGGTGTCTCCATTTATAGTAATATAGCCAATCTTTTTCCACTGTAATTCTTGGTGTTTAGTTTTTAGCTCTGTTAGTACTGGGTGGACAAACTCTTTCTGTTCTGTAACAATCATATCTTGTCTGAAAGTTGCTTAGCTACTCAACTAGTAGAAGAGACAAGTGAGGTTGGGTAGCAATCCACTTCCCTTTGATGTGGAAAGGTTGCCAGAATTCTCCACAGGTCAATGGTCCCTGAAGGAGATGGAAGGAGTGTAAGGAGTTTTGCTAGTAGCCAGAAGGTGGCCACTGCCTTGGCAATAGAACCCTGGCAGCAGGAGGTCTATTGGATCCCGGCATTGGATGTCTATTGGTGGACTGTGCTGAGTTGGGGCATAAGAAGTTGAGTTTCGTTCAGATTTCCCCCATGCCCTTTACCTCATAACAATAAAGAAAGTACAGTATATGCTCGATCAATTTTCTACCGCTGACTTTTGTGATACTATAGACTATAAGCTACACAAGGGCTACTCACCTCTGTACTCCAAGCACTGGCACAATGCCTGGCACATGTTCAGTGATTATCTGTTGAATGATTGACACATGGAAATGGACATACGAGTGTAGTGAAAAATGTACTCTTTCACTTGGTCTTTTATTCACTATTCCACAAATATGTACTGAGCACTGATTATGACAGACACTTTGTTTGATGCTAGGAATACAAAATCCCTGGGTGAAGTAATCTAACTGAAGGGACTTTCCTTACTAGGTACACTCAGAGAAATAGTCCTTTATTCAGTTGGTAACATGAATTAAAAGTCCTCTTAGCACAAGTAGCACACTGTACTAAACCCAGAAAAGTGGAAAGAAATGGAAAACATTTCCTTTCATCACAGAGCCCTCCATCTAAAGTCCAGAGAACTCCGCCATGTGCAATATACTGAACTTTTATGCAATGACACATATATCAACAAGAAAATATTAACACAACACCAACTGAAACAAATGCTGCAGCTCTCTGAGTAATGAGTGATTATTACTCATCTTGTCTCTGTCAGACTTTCCGTCTGCCTGCTAAGCTCACCCCACCCTCTGCTTGGATAACTTCCCCTCATGCAGATCTCATGCAGTCCGTGTCTACATCTATGTACACATGCTCCTGTCAGTTTCTCTTTTAAGAAACCAGTTCTTTTCCTTCCCCAAAAATGCAAATTGTATTTATTTGTTTCTAGTCTTTCTCCTTCACTGCACTGTAAGCTTCAAAAAGGGAAGGACTTTGTTTTGATCAGGCTATCTTTCCAATGCTTTGCACTGTGCCAATAAGTATTTGTTAAAGATATGAATTAAGGTTCACAGTTAAATTCCTGCTTAAAATATTTTCGTACCTGTCTGAGAGGATTGCAGTGGTATTTTAAGAAACTCCCGATATGACTAGTCACATGGGATTTATCTTTCCACACTCAGTTAAATAACTGTTTCCACCAATGCTGGGCAAACTTCTAAATTTCTTTTTTTTCAATCAGTCAAATTGGAAAAGATTTTAGTGTGAGACAATATTCAAAGATCTTCACAAAGATTTATGAACAAATGACATTTATCACAGCCTAATTTATAACAATAAATGTTTTCCAACAAATTAAATGTCCAACAATACATTAAAATTATGGAACATGGAATATAATGGAGCCATACTCTTAATAGACTTTTAATAATAGAGGGAAATGCTAAAAATGTTTTTAGCACAGCTTAGAAAATGATATAAGTGTGATTCAAATTTTTAAAAAGTGTATATATAGAGAGGAGACCAGAATATTTACATCAAAATGTTTAATGGCAGTTGGAATCTCGGGTCATTTTAATGTAATTTTTATCCTGTCCCATATTTCAAAAATATAGTATTCCCTTTTAACAGGTTTTTATCTGGTAATCTGAGAAGACCATCAGATACTTTTAAAGAAATTAACTCAAATTTATTTGATAGGAATAAGTTGAAATAAATATAAAATTAGGAGATAGTTTAATTATCAGATATCCATAATGGGAATTATTTTGCAGCCACTGACAATTGTTTATGAGAAATTTTAACGACCTAGAAAATAGCTCAGAGGGGAAAACCAAGATACAAAATTCTATAGAATGATCAAATATGCTAAAAAATAGAAAGAAAAAAAAGGACTAGCAGTAAACAGTACCAAAATATTGACAGGTCTCTCTGGATAGTGGATTACTAGTGATTTTTACTTTATACTTTTCTCTATTTTCTAAATTTCCAATAATATTTTATTATCAGAAAAAAACTGAAAATGAAAAACATGTTTTAGTACAGCATAATAAGTATGACCCAACGCAGTGCATAATAAACATGCCAACTTCCAAATACTGCATTGCTCTTTCCTGTTTCTCCAACAATGGTGCTCTCAAACATGAGAGGAAACATGAAGTAAAACGCAGTTTTTATATGGCAGTTTACTTATATTAGCATTTTTAATTTCCCCTGGCTTTGATAGAAGATACAAAACACAGACATGTTTGGGAAAGGAAGGGAGTAGAAGACAAAACAGATTTCTATCTGCATGTTTTAAATATCTTTTCTTTCAATGTAAGCTCGAGACCTTGCAGAAAGTATTTGTGGTATTCCTGGAATATATTAGGAATCTTGAAAAGCTATTGCATAAGCATACAAATTCACATTTTATAGTTTTTTTAGTGCCTAAATTACTAAGGTAGTTGTTGGAAATTAGCCAAGAAAATGGTGCCTTTCCTACATGCTCATAACTGCAGAAGCTTAAGGATTTAAGCAGAAGCTTTAAACTCTTTTGTTGACAAGTATTTAGAAAATGAGTAATAATTTCAGTGGTAAAACAAGTTTTGTCTTTCCTAGATGAAAACAAAGCCTCTGAAATCAAAGTCATTTTCAGGCAATCGAGATTAAAGAACATGACTGGCAAAGCCTGATAACAAATGAAATAAAGAAATCAAAAAGTTCTAACCTTAGAAAATGACAATCAACCTGAAAAAAACAAAAACAGAAGAGATGTTGAAAAAAACAACAAATCAAAATAATTGTTTCAGTGGTGAACTGAAGTATCGATGTGGTTTTGACTAGAGCAAACCGACTGTTACATAATAAAGCTTTACAGAAGTACCCCTTTTCCAACTTTTTCTGATGTGATGAAATTATATATCATTTTCACTCAGGAAATGCTTCATTTAAGATAGCAAAGATTGCAAAGTTTGCTCTTAGCATCCAGTTCCCCTTAAATTTGTCTTTCCTCCATATATTATTTCATCAAAGCTCTTATTACACCTTCAAAACTCTTCCTTATAGGGCAGCCGATTGGCTCAGTTGGTTAGAGCGCAGTGCTCATAACATCAAGGTTGCCAGTTCAATTCCCACAGGGGCGCCCTCTACTACTAGATTGAAAATAACAACTTGATTTGGAGCTGATGGGTCCCGGAAAAACACACTGTTCCCCAATATTCCCCAATAAAAACAAACAAACAAAAAAACTCTTCCTTACAGAATACAGCTTATGTATTATACAAGATAGTGACCCTTTGTTATTATTCTGATAAAACTTGACATGATGCCAATTTAACACTCACAAAAATGGTGAGACAAAAAAATCATAAGCTCATTTTCCAAAAACTTTACTGGTTTTAAAGTAAGAAGATGGCTAAAAAGAAGTGCATTTGGCTCTTTCAACGCTGGTACAATACATCTGTGGGCATCAACTCGCGCCTGGGAAACACTGTCCTCCGTGTAACTTCCTAACAATTCAAGCATGACTGTTGAAGCGGCATCATTTTTCTCACAATCCACAAGTGCCTCATAAAGCAGACTCAAAAGGGTGTGGTCCCCCCACCCCACCCCCCGCTCTTCAGTGGTGAGGTTCCAGTCAGAAAATCATTTTCTAACTTGATCCATCTCAGCTGAAATATACCGGATGGCCCCACAAGATGCTGCCAATTTAACGAGGCTGCAATATATCTTATATCTTACAGAAGTATTCTTATCCATCTCACGCAAAAGGTGGCTTAGCAACTGCAGTCTCAGAAATCACCTTCCCGAAATTTGACCAGCGTTTCGCAGAGGTTTTCAATCAGAGCTTCTTGCTTATTTGGTTCCAGAATCAATAGGAGGAATACAAACAACGCTGTTCATCACGTTTTCAACATCTTAATCCTCTTCCTTCAGACATTCATCACAGGCTTCAGTAATTCGAGATAAGTCTACATGAAGTTAACCTTCAGCTCCTTTAGATTTAAGATAAGCTGGAAGCTCAGCTGCCTGATCTTCCTCACTGATGTCAGTGAAGGCCAGGTGCTCGCGGTGAAGGCCCAGGCGCAGCGGGCGCTCTGCTCGCAAACCACGCCCCCAGATAAAGCTCGGTTCTGGATTCTAGTTTACGCAAAAAAAGAAAAGAAAAAACCACACAAAACTTTATTTATTTATTTCATTTATAATTGTGATACTTTGTTTACTTTTTAAATTGGCATTTAAATTGTAAGTGATTTATTTCCACAATTCCATTGATATTGGCTTTACTGAAATTTTAGGAAAGAAATGTATTTAAACATCCACTGATTTAGAAAACATATCACAAATCAAGTAAACTATATAATTACATATTAAATAAATATCCATTGTTCTTCCTTGTACTTAGTTTTTCTTGCTTACTTTTATTTTTATGGAGATAATAATTGACATATAACATTGTGTACAACATGTTAATTTAATACATTTATATACTGCAATATGATTGCCACCATAGTGTTAGCTATCCATCACCTCACATAATTATCATTTCTTTTTTGTGGTTAGAACATTTGAGATCTAGTATCTTAGCAACTTTGAAGTATTTAACACAGTATTGTTAGCAATAAGCACAATGCTGTGTATTAGTAGGTCCCAGAACTTACTCATCTTCTAGCTACAAGTTTTTACCCTTTGACTAACTCTCCAATTCCCCCAGCCCTACTATAGACAATAATTTACTTTCAAAAATTACTCTATTAATTTTTGTTCCTATTTTAATGTGGTGTATTTGGATTTATGTCTTTAAATAACTTAAATGTGATGAGGACACTTGTAAGTAAGATGGTGAGAGAAAACATTTAGCCTTACCAAGATTTTTAAGACAGTGGACAGCCTCTAAGCTTGAAAACGAAAACACAGTTAGATTGTGGCATATTCTGGTATTTAGAGGGAGCCATTGCTACAGTTGGCTTTCTAAATCTTAAATTAATTTATAGAGTAACCTCTCTCTATTATCTTAATATCAAAGCCTCTTGAAAGTATTTAAATTAAATTTTAGCTCAGTGAATTCCCTTAAATAAGAAAGATCCTAAGAGGTAGACAGAAGTAAAATATGTGAACAATTGACTAACATTTTAACATTCAGGAATGCTGCCTATTAGAATTTGAATTCATTTTCAGATTTTTCAGAGAAGTTTGAAGGTCCTGCTCTGTTTAGTAACAAGACAATACCAGTTGAAAAACTAGGGAGGGAATCTTTTAAAAGGAAGAAATGACTAATGTCTGACAGTCAGAGTCCTAAGATCCTGATGAATTAGCAAGTTGCAACACATGGATTTTCCCAAAAAAAAAAAAATTCTCTGTTGATTTCTCATTTTGACCCCTGTAATTACTGCTCAGACTATAATTGTCCTTGCTCTTTCATTTCCTCCTTTGATGATAAAGGAAGCCACAGTTGGGAAATGTTTGAACTGAGAACATCAGTTCAGAGCAACTACACAAGAAAATGAACAAGCACAGGCAGAGCATATGGAGTCTGGGCCCTCTTGCTTTTCCATTTGCCTGTCTCACTCGTTTTTTGTTTTCATTTCCTATCATATTACCTTTCTTTCTTAATCTTTTCTGTCACCATTTTTTTTTCTTCTATCATACCTCTATCTTAAGCCCACCAGGTAAAGCATTGGAGAATACTTTCTACTCAGACTCAGGAATACTGATACAAACAAGACCCCAGTGGTCATTGCAATATACTGTAAGGTGAATTCCTTTCTCTATAAACATAACATACAAGTTTCTCTAACTAATTAAAATAGTTCTGAAATGAAAACGAAATGGAAATTTTTAACATAACATTGGCAAATATTTTAATTTTCATAGAGACTTATAAATCCATATCTTTCCAGTTTAGTCTAGTCAAGGGTATGGGAAAAAGTACCCTCTTATATCGGTCATAGGACTGTAAATTGGCATAGCCTTTCTTTGACCCAGAAAAATCTACTTGCAGGAAGGAGTTGATCCTAAGGAAGTTAAAATGTACACAAGGGTTTTTGTTCAGGGAGGTTTATCACAGCACTATTGATAATAGCAAAAAAACTGGAAATCACCTAAATGTCCAGTATTTCTTGGTCTACTAGTCTGTGTGATTCCCCAGTCTTCTGGAAAGGCCTGGGGTTTTTACTTTATCCTTGACACCTGAACCTCAGTTGGATACGTGGAACCGTGGAGGTCCATGGACCTTTCCAGTTAATGACTGCTAGTCTTCTCTCATTTCTGAGTACAAATAGCTTGGTTTTCCCTCCGTTTTAGATCCGCTGCTTAGAACTTCCAACGGCTTGTAATTGCAGCCTCCTCCATCTTCCACTCTGGTTAAATACAAGAACTGTGATCTTTAAAAAAATTTTAATAATTGTATTAACATCATGATTAATAGGTACTTAGCAAATTTTTATTGAATGGATGGATAAATGAATGAAATATTTGCAATCTGCCTTGAATGTGATTAGCTCTACTTAAAGCTGTAGGCCTGGACCTCTCTGCAGAAAGAAATCATTCACATAGTAATACTCTGGGGGGGGGAGGGGGCGGAATGTTGTGATTCATAGCATTTAAAATTAACCTAACAAGGACGATGATTTGGTCATCCATTCATTCAACAAATGTACTAATTAACTTCTATGTACCAGGTACTATACAAACACTAGAAATAAAACCACAGAAATAGAAATTCAGAAAACTGTGTATGGCTTTAGCTGCTTAAACTACACAGTTTAAAAGCTTTTTAAAGGACTGATTTGTACACCAGAATATCAATTTCTCAATTCAGAAAGGTAGTGACAAGAAAAAAATTCTAAGATGTTCTAAATTAAAATTGCAGTGGCCAGAGAGAGAAAGAGACAGAACAATCAGCCTGTAATTGTTCTGGACCAGCTCTGACAAGAATGCTCACATTCCTGTATATCTGTTGGAAGTTAGGACTGATTTCCAGGTGGCCATTTCTGCCAGCATAGCCAGGTGCCATAGAACCCTTGGAGGCTCTGCTTCGTATTTACACATGAACTTCCCAATCTGCTGCCCACAGCTAATCCACAGGAGTGGACACTTCTTCCTTGCAGATTCTACTGTGCCTATCCCAGAACTAGTCCTGATTCACCTTCCCCCATCTCCTTTATCTACAGATAATGTAAATCCTTTCAGAATGGCATACATCTTTCTCCCAGCTACCTGATGTGTAAAAACACTTGCAAAACTCCTGGAAGGACAGACATGTTGCCTTTTTACACAGCCACGATGCTGGTGGTTTAAACTCCATGCCCCAAGACCGGTCTTTTTGTTATTGTTGTTGTTAGCAATGGCCTAATAAACCCTTTCTTTTAAAAAGACTTTCAGCCATGGGAGTTAAAATTTTGGGGTAATAGTAGATATATCTAAAATACTCATTTTCGGGGCCGGCCCGGTGTCTCAGGCGGTTGGAGCTCCATGCTCCTAACTCCGAAGGCTGCAGGTTCGATTCCCACATGGGCCAGTGGGCTCTCAACCACTAACAATGGCAACTAACAACGGCAACTGGACCTGGAGCTGAGCTGTGCCCTCCACAACTAAGATTGAAAGGACACCAACTTCACTTGGAAAAAGTCCTGAAAGCACACACTGTTCCCAAATAAAGTCCCCTTCCCCAGTAAAATCTTAAAAAATAATAATAATAAAAAAATAATAAATAAATAAAATACTCATTTTCTCTCTATGGGTATCATCTCCTTTTGTATCAAGGTACCTATAAAACTGGACTGACTAGCAGAAAGTTTTTAATGGGCATATAATCAGAGTTAAGGGTGTAGGCTAGTGTAAAAAGCTATTTCATTCAAGCCATGGAAAGGCCTGGAAATTTTTGTGTATTTCTCTAGTGAATTATTCCCATGCCAGACAATCATGATCAAATCCTTACTATTTAATTCCCCTTTTTATATACTTCTTGTATATAAACTGTGGACGAAAAGGGGGCCATATACTAAACCTGACAAGCTCAGAGGAGGCCTGCATGGCAGGTCCTACAAACTCAGAGACTGAAATTAACCACATAGGATGATCTGAACATAAAAATTCCTAACCTAATCCAGGTTGTGGCCTATAGTTTTCTTGACAAAGGTCAATTTAAGTGAGCCTGTCTGTTGTCTTTTTGCATCTAAGATAACATAACCTTGGAATGTCAGAGTAATCTCTTTTTCCTCAGATGCTTTAGGGCGCAACCCATACAGCAGAGAGCAAGATCACAGAACACTTCATTGTTGTCTTGTTCCTGGAATACCATCTCTATGTGCTGTAAATGTTAGTTGTTAACTATCCTGTGCCCACCGATGTAAAAGAAGTATGTGTCTCATATTTTACTTTTTGTCCAATCCCAGAGATTTCCCCACTTTGCTTTCTCCCATCCCCTTAATCTACCACTAATGGTAGCCCTCCTTACATCTCCTCCTTTGATTCTAATGTATCAGATAAACTGCAAAAACTGCCATTCTCCAGAACATTTTCTTAATCCATTGAGATTTTGCTTCCTAGCAATTGTCATCAGTTTGGCTCAAATAAACTCATTAAACTTCTCTATGGGTTTGGATGCTTCTTAAATATACAACACATAACCCTCCTTTACTGTATATTAATCTAGACAGGCTCTAAAATAACTAAGTTACAGTTTTCATTTTAAGGACACATCCCGTTCACTTATAAGTATCGGGTATTTGTCTAATTCCATCAGCCTTTGGGTAAGCCTTTTCTTAGTGTGGGTGATTTCTGCAGATGGCTAGTTCACCCAAGTTACAGAACAATTGGACAACAAAGATGGAATCCCCTCTCAGTGGGGGAAGTACTAACAATTCAGGGAATGGCAGTGAGACAATTGAGCATTTGTTTGGATAAAAATAAAGTTAGATTTTCTACTTAACATCAGTCACAAACATATTTTCTGAAAGGATTAAGAACCCAAACATAAAATACGAAACCCTAAATATATCAGAAGAAAATATAGAATATATTTATGAATTTGAGAAACTAGAAGTCCTTCTAAACCAGACCCTAAATGCAAAAGACATAAAATAGATTGATATGTTTGATCCCATCAAGATTGATAAATTTGAACAGCATGTAAAAATTCTCTACTACAAAAGGCATCCTAAGCAAAGTTACAATATTGACAAATTTGAATAACATGTACATGTTTAAGCAAAGGTAAAAGACATGTGACAAGGGCAGCTGGTTAGCTCAGTTGGTTAGAGCGTAGTGCTCTTAACAACAAGGTTGCCAGTTCAATCCCCACATGGGCCACTGTGAGCTGCGACCTCCACAACTGGATTGAAACAACTACTTGACTTGGAGTTGATGGGTCCTGGAAAAACACACCTAAAATAAATAAAAGTTTTTTTTTTTTTTTTAAAGACAAGTCACAGATTAGGAGACAATATTTGCCATGTGTATAACACAGAAAGGATCAGCATTCGGATCTATATAAAGCACTTCTACAAAAACAAAAGGAAAACTCAAACCACTGGGAAAATGAAAAAAATAATAGTATAAGTTCTTTATAGAAAAATAAGTACAATTGGCCAATGAACATATGAATAGCTGACCCTCACCAATTATCAAGAAATATTTAGATAATTTTTAACTACTATTTTGGTAAAAATTAAACACATTAATAAGATACTGACACAGGTGTGGGAAAACATACACACACATTGCTAATGGGAATAAAAAATTGATACAGCCACATCGAAAGGCAATTTGGCAATATCGAGTAAAATCAAAATACACATATGCTATCGTTACTGACGTTGGGCTCTTTGGCTCTCTATGTAATAGAAATCGCCATTGAGTCCAGATCAAAAACTCAGATAAGGTTTATTGAGGCTTATGCGTCAGCACAAGGGAAGCAGCACAACAGGAGGAATTCTCCAGCGGACTCCCAGAAAGGAGACAAAGGAGCCGGGCATCATATAGGGCAGAGTAAAGGAGGACTTGATGTCAGCTGGGGCAATCCTTTCCTTTCTTCCTGGTTATGGTACTTGCGCAGGCACAATCCATGCTGAGGTCCAGACGCAGACTCTGGAGGCTCAAGATGGCAGTGCTGCTCACTAGTGCCACCAAGGAAGGTCGTATAGAGGTCAACTCAGGGTTGTGTGCGCATACAGATGTGGGATCCACTGCTCTGGAGAAGTTTGTGGTTGGCAAGTTCCGTATCTTGGCCCCTGCAAGTAACTGAATCTGGCTGGTGCGAGATCTGGCAGGTAAGGGAGTGGAGCAAAGCCCTGTTCCTATTCTGTCTCATTCCCTGCTGAGAGATTTTATCTTCCTTAATTTTAAGAGGTTAGGGGTGAAGGTCTCTTTCTGTAACCACTTCCTGCTGGGGAAGTGGGCCGCACACTTTGGAGGAATAATCTCTCGCTGACTTATAGGGACTCAAATCCTCTTATGATGGAATAGGCTAGAATCCCTGAGCCACCATCAGCTTAACATGAAATTATTGTTGTCTGGAAGACACATTTACTGGGAAATTATAAATACAAGGACTGAAGATTAATAAGATTCTTCCTATGACAATTATTAAGGCCAGGGGACTTAAGAAAGGGCTCAGCCAACTAAGCCAGTTGTGAAGTATTTCATTAAAGATGTGAATCCATGACCAGGTTTGGGTCTTTTCTAGGATGTCTCGCTCTCTATTTTTTTTAAGTACCTCTAGACTGTCTTCTACTTTTTCTGAAGAGTTTATGTAAAAAGAGCATTCCTCTCCCAATAGGGCATAGGCGCCTCCTGTTTCTGCAGTTAATACATCTAGTGCCCTGAGATTTTGGAGGACCACCTCGGCCGGTGAGTTAAGGGATGTTTGTTGTGCCTCTGGGGCTGTGACAGGAGCCTTCCACAATTCCTGTATTAAGCTTGAGTTGTCCCTAATTGAGCTCTCGAGGTCCGCTGTTCCTAAGAACCAGAAGATGCCCCAGTGCATTGTGCGTCCCATCGCACGTCTATCAATAATGGGATTGCTAGTACTGAGGACTCCACAGCTTAATGAGGAACCGTAAAGGCTGGGCGCGGAGTCCCTCTTTCCTCTCCGGGAGGCTCCTGATGCAGAGAGGAAAGAGCCAATTTGGGGACTTTTCCTGAGGACCCTCGGTGGGTTAAGTTATATGCCTCAGGAACTCCCTTAACAACAGAACAAATCCCTCGCCATTTTCTGGGTAAGGTGAGAAGGAGGTTGGTACCACATAACCAAAAGTTTCCTGTGCCTTTGAGGGAAATTGCAGTGGTGAATCCTTATATCCAAGCATAGTGATGTTGGGTGTCAGTGCCAACTGAAGAGGGATTTACCAAGGGAAACCAGGGTCCCCAAGAGTCGACATGGCTTGGTCATGTCCCTGAGAAGTAATCATCGTTACATAATGGATGGAAGCTAAGAAATGAGGAGCAAGAATTATGCTAGTGCTTAAATTGGAACCTCAGGTTCCTCTATATTAATATGGGGAGCCAGCAGGTCTTATTATTTTGGTGGGTGAGGTTGCTCATCGCCCTTTCCTCATTATTTAGGTTCCAGGGTACCCCCGAAAATTGATCAATGCCATATGGTTTGTTACCATATTCATTTCTTAGTGGTAGAATGTCGGCCTCCCACTGGCCAGTGTTATTGGATAATTTATTGCCCCACCACATTGAGACGTTAATCGAATCAACCTCATAGGTAGTCTCATTATTTACAGGGGTAAAGCTATGGTCAGTGACGTTGTATTCTAGGGTATTGTTACAAAGTACAGATGGGAGCTCTCCTAGACATGGTCCCCGGTCAAATGAATTCCTAATGCAAAGGGACGGCTTGGTCACTAAGGTGAGGGCTTGTCCAACAATTTCTGGGTATGTGGCTGCATCCTCTGCCTTCGTCGAGGAACCATCTAGGGGTCGGGGTCCTCCCCCTACCCCATTATGTTATGTGCGAGTGTATAGGGCATAGTTAAATCTGGAATATGACCAGGCGGTGTATTAAGGGGGCTAAGCTTGAGTGTATGGCTATGAGGTTAGGGTCCTGCCCCGAATGATTTCTCTGCATGCACATCCAACAGTCCAACAACAGGTTGCTTATTTGTGCTGCCTTTTGGATGTCTGGAGTCCATGGATATCTGGGGGTGGCTGGGGTAGAGAGTCCGAGGGAGAAGAGGGCGAAGAGGAGGAGGATCAGAGTAGACATTGTGTTAAGGGCCCACCTAGAGGTTAAATATGAGGTTTCTCGTCTGTCTTATAAGATTGGGCCATTTATCTTATACCTAATAAGGACAAAAAAGTAATTTTCAGGGTTGGGGGGTGGTGTTCAAAGTGGTAAAAGGTAAGTGATACGATGGTAACAAATATGGTAAACAGGAGTCCAGTCTACTGCAGTACTTATCTGGACGTTATCCAGTTCTTTTAAAGAGGTACTTTAGGTTTTCTTGTGGTTCACGGGTGTAGTACAAATGTTTAGGGGAGAAAAGCTTTATCCTGGAAAGGTGCACTCAACCAGGCATTCTGTGGAGTTTGACCATAGTTGGGGTGTCCAAAATTACTTGTTAAGGGCCCTTTTATTTGGGTAATAATTGGTCCTTTGGGGAGCCCTCTCTCCAAATTTTGAGTAGAACTTGCTCCTCGTTTAACCTGTATGGAAGAGGTCTCCCTCTTGGAAGGACTTTGGTAAAGTTTTATTTCCGTATTTTATAATTGCCTGTTGGACTTCCCCTAAATCAACTATATGTTGCAGGTTTGGGTTTATTTTCCCATCCAACAGAAGGTCAGTGGTAAGAAAGGCCTCCCGTAAGTTCTCTTAAAGACACTGAGCTTTTCACTGTTTCAAGGAGCTGTAGGTTATCACTAGTCTTTCGTATACATTTAGGGTGGGAATCCTAATATTGGGGTTCATCTAACTCCATGTGTGCGCGTGCACTTTAAAAGCCTGTTGGCACTCTGGGATCTAATATAGGGGTTCCTTTTTTTCCCCTTTTTAGAGTCTTATCAGATTCATGGTCATTTAAGAGTGCCAATAAGTGAGCCCCTTGTTCTGGCTCTATTTTTACCTGAATCTTGTCCCTTTCTAGGGAAATAGTTGTTCTAAATTTATTAATAAATCACCTCCTAATAGCAGGAAGGGGCATTCAGGGACATTCAGAAATGACTGGTGATATTATTAGACTCGATCTCACAAGCAAGGGGGAAAGTAAATTGTCTTACCTTAGGCCATCTGTCTATCCCTATTACCATGTAGTCACGATTGGAGAGGGTGCCAATAGGCAGGTCAGGACAGAGTAGGTGACTCCGGAATCCATGAGAAACTCAGTTTCCCAATCTGCCACGTCGAGGGTGACCCAAGGCTCCGCTGGTGATGGAGCGTGTTAGAGTCGGAGCCAGGGAGGCTCTCGGGCCTCATCAGTGGGTAGATGTAGACCTCTCATCTGAGAGGTTGGCAAAGAGCGAGGGTCAGCCAGGGTTGCCTGCCGTCCATCCCGATTTAGGTCGGTCAGGGCATTGTTTTCCAGCGCCTCTCTCTTTTACAATAAGCACATTGATTCCATCCCAGGTTGGCTGGCTCCATTCGAGTATCCAGTCAGCTGGGTCTCCTAGGGTCACCCCGAAGTGGCAAGGGAATCAGGGCAGCCAAAAGCTGTGCTTTCTTGGCCAGTCTCCTGTCTTTATTAGCCTTCTCTGTCCAGTCCGTGTCATTGAGAATTTTAAAGGTCTCCTCTACCAAGGTCAACAGCAGGTTTGGGGTCTTGCCTCTAACTTCTGTGGTTTTCTCCTGATGTTTGGAGCAGCCTGGGTGATAAAATGCCTAGTAAGCAATGCCTTGCCTACCACTGATTCTGGACTAAGCATGTCAATGAGAATGTTAGGCTTAACCTAATAAAACTTGTCCCCAATTTTGCCAAGATCTAATTCCTCTATGCCTGTCTGTAAACTCCCTAAAAGGAAAGCAGCCCAGGGCAGGTAGTGAGGCGAAGGCGGGTACTTTCAGTCTGATTGGAGTCCGACCAGAGACGTTGTTGGGGGTTGTTGACAAGTGGCAATATCACAGATATCACTAATTACAAATACTCTGTCAAATTTATAATGAGAATGATAATTAATTTTTCATTCCTCTGTCACATATATTGTTGTTTTCATCCCCAAAATGACTTAAGTGTATATTGCAATCGCAAACCTTATACTTTTAAAAATAATGCTCTAGGGGCGGCTGGATGGCTCAGTTGGTTAGAGTGCAAGCGCTTAAAAACAGGGTTGCTGGTTCGATTCCCACATGGGCCAGTGAGCTGCACCCTCCACAACTAGATTGAAGACAACAGCCAGATAGCTGAGTTGGTTAGAGCGCAAGCTCTCAACAACAAGGTTGCTGGTTCAATCCCCACATGGGATGGTGGGCTGTGCCCCCTGCAACTAAAGATTGAAAACGGTGACTGGATTGGAGCTAAACTGCACCCTCCACAACTAGATTGACAGACAATGACTCGGCTTGGAGCTGATGAGCCCTGCTGGAAAAACACACTGTTCCCCCTGTCCCCCAACATTCCCCAATTAAATATAATAATAATAATAATGCTCTAAATAAGCTCAACCTGAATTTTTCTTCCCCAAAGACATTCGCTGCAACCACAATTTAAAGAAGACTTTCCTGCTTTCTTACCCTCTGTGTTGAGAATGTTCATTCCTTTTGGGTTAGCCCACAGTCTAGGTTTGTTCCCTCTGAATCGATGATCTGTCTTAGAGGTGGACACTGGAGAAGACAAGCCTTTTTCATAGGCTCTGGGCAGTAAAATGCATTCCTTTAGCCTTAGGTCTGATGGGAAAAGTTATACAAATTAAAAAAAGAAGCAAGGCTCTCAGAATAACAGGAATTTTTTTTTTTTAATTTTAACAGAAAGTGTGACTTTAGAAATTATGCATTGAAATTTTAAAACAAAATTCTAGAACTAATTTAAATAAAAGGAGGACCTGATCTAGGATAACCATATGTGCTGCATTAGGAATAATATTGACATTAGAGAGAACCCTAAAGCCTCCAGTAAAAAACTATTAGGTCTAATCAATGAATTCAGTAAAGTAGTAGTAGCACAATTAATACTTAGAAAATGGTTACACACCATTTTCTGAAATGGTTATACATCAATAATGAACTATCAGAAAGAAAAATTAAGAAAACAATCCTATTGCAATTGCATCAAAAAGAATAAAATACCTAGGAATAAATTTCACCAAGGAGGTAAAAGACCACCTATACTTGGAAAACTATAAGACATTGAAGAAAGAAATTGAAGAAGATACAAATAAATGGAAGGCTGTACAGTGCTCATGGATAGGAAGAATTAATAATTAAAATGTCCATACTACCCAAAGCAATCTACAGGTTCAAGGCAATCTCTATCAAAATACCAATGGCATTTTTCACAGAACTAGAACAAATAATCCTAAAACTTATATGGAGCCACAAAAGACCACAAATCAGCAAAGCAATATCAAGAAAGAAGAACAAAGCTAGAGGTATCATGCTACCTGATATCAAACTACACTACAGGGCCATAGTAATCAAGACAGCATAGTATTGGCATAAAAACAAACATATAGATCAATGGAACAGAATAGAGAGCCCAGAAATAAACTCATGCCTTTACGGTCAATTAATCTATGAAAAAGGAGGCAAGAATACACAATGGGGTAAAGACAGTCTATTCAATAAATGGTGTTGGGAAAATTGGACAGAGACATACAAAAAAAATGAAACTGCACCACTTTATTACAGCATATACAAGAATAAACTCAAATGGATTAAAAACTTAAGTGTAAGACCCGAAACCATAAAATTCTAAGAAGAAAACGTAGGCAGTAAACATTTTTTTTTTTTGAAAGCTTATGAGTTTATTTGAGCCAAACTGAGATTTTTGCCAGGAAGCAAAATCTCAATTGGTTGAGAAAATGTTCCCAACAGTAAACTTTTTGACATTGTTCCTAGCAATATTTTGAGGGGTATGTCTCTCCAGGCAAGGGAGACAAAATAAACAAATAGGATTACATCAAACTAAAATGTTTTTGCACAGTGAAGGAAATCATCAACAAAATGAAAAGACAACCTATGGATTGGGAGAAGATATTCACCAATGATATATCTGATAACGGGTTAACATCCAAAATATATAAGGAACATACAACTTAACACCAAAAACAAACAAACAAAAAAACAAAACAAAAAACCCCCAAACAATCCAATTCAAAAATGGGCAGAGGACTTGAACAGACATTTCTCCAATAGACATGTGAAAAGATGCTCAATATTACTAATCATCAGGGAAATGCAAAGCAAAACCACAATGAGAAATCACCTCACACCTGTCAGAATGGCCATTATCAATAAATCAATGACAAGTATTGGCTAGGATGTGGAAAAAAGGGAACCTGATATAAGCAACCTAAGTGTCCATCAATAGACAAATGGATAAAGAAGAAGTGGTATAACATATATGCGAGTACAATGAAATATTACTCAGCCATGAAAAAGAATGAAATCTTACCATTTGCAACAACATGGATGGACCTAGAGGGCACTATGCTAAGTGAAATAAGTCAGACAGAGAAAGACAAATACAATATGATTTTTGCTTATATGTGGAATATTAAAAAAAAACAAATAAACAAACGAACCAGAAATAAACTCATAGATACAAAGAACAAATTGATAGTTGCCAAATGGGAGGGAGGTTAGGGGCTGGGTGAAAAAGATGAAAGAGATTAAGAAGAACAAATTGCAACTTATAAAAATAGTCACAGGGATATACAGTACAGCATAAGGAATATAGTTAATATCGTAATAACTATTTAGGGGTATTAGATTTATTGGAGTGAGCACTTCGTAAGGTATATAAACGTCTAATCACTTTGTTGTACAACTGAAACTAATATAATATTGTATGTCAACTGTAATTAAAAAATGAATTAAAAAAGAAAAAGAAAGGGAATTCTGACCCATGCTACAACATGGATGAACCTTGAAGACATTATGCTCAGGGAAATAAGCCAAATAGTATGTGATTCCACTTAAACGTACCACTTACAGGTACCTAGAGTAGTCAAACACAGAGACAGAAAGTAGTATGGTAGTCGCCAGGAGCTAAGAGTCCCGGGGAAATGGGGAGTTAACTGTTTATGGATATAGAGTTTCTGTTTTGCAAGATGAAGAGTTCTGGAGATGGGTGGTGACAACGGTTGCAAAAAATGTGAGTGTACTTAATACCACTGAACTGTATACTTAAAGAAATAGCTAAGATGTTCAATCTTACGTTATGTGTGTTAGGCCAGGAGCAGAAACCATCTTATCTTAAAAGCTGTCTTGTACCTTGTACCTGCTGTCTTGTATTTGCCTTAGGCCTGGAGAAACCACCTGGAATATAGAAACCATCTTATCCTAAAAGCCATCCTGTCTTGCTTTGTACCTTGTACCTGCTGGCTTGTGTTTGTCTCCTAGGGTTATGATCAGCGGGCCTGGGCATTCCAGATGGTGGCCTGGGAGCCAGGACGTGGAGCAGGAGGTCATGGTCACGCCCTGAAACCCTTTGTTGTGAGAGACTATGCAATGAAAACCCCCTGAAGCGTTGAAGGGGGAACAGCCTTGTTTAGCCCCTCCTTTAAAACTCCATATCCCATTTTGCTCAGGGAGGTTATGGTCTTTTCTAACCTGACCTCCCGCAGCTCAACCATGCCAAATAAATTCTAATAGACCAATTTTGGTCTCTTGCATTCCTTCAGCCGTGCCTAACAATGTGTATTTCACCACAGTAAAAAAATTGTAAAGAAATATTAGAT
The DNA here is from genome assembly GCF_004115265.2 of Rhinolophus ferrumequinum. Lineage (NCBI taxonomy): Eukaryota > Metazoa > Chordata > Mammalia > Chiroptera > Rhinolophidae > Rhinolophus > Rhinolophus ferrumequinum. The sequence continues at coordinate 64,961,636 of NC_046293.1, read as the reverse complement.
ATTAGAAATTGGAGCCAGAGGAGTGGCCCAAAGTGTGTCTCTTGGTCACTCCCTGTATGTTTCTTAGCAGCAACCCATATTTACAGTTGATCTTTGAACAAAGCGGGGGTGAGAAGTGCCTATCTATGCCCCACTCCCTGCACAGTCAAAAACCTGTGTATAACTTTTGTCTCTCCAAAAACTTAACTGCTAATAGCTCTGGGGATGCAAAAAATATTTTTTCCTCTCACCTTCTAAATTCTTCTAGCTAGGTTAATAATCAAATTAACATGAGACAGATTAACAGAAGAAAATGTCCAAAATTTATCATAGCTGTACATGCAGGGGTGCCATAAGAATATAAGTCTTGAGGACACATTGGGCAGTTAAGGTTTATGTGCCATTTTAGACAAAGAAGAGGGGCAGGGGTCTAGAATTTCAAAGGGAAAGTAGGCAATTCACAGGAAAAGAAGAAAAGAGCAAACATGTACTAAATTCTTGCTGGGTCATCCAGAAACGATTGGACACAGAAGGAAGTTCAACAAACAGGCTTTGCTAGATTTCTCTCTGTCTGCCACATTTAGTTTATATTATGATGCTAAGGTAATGCTCCATTCCTTTAAGGAGGATTTTCTATCTGAATTCCTTTAGGCAGGTAATGGGGAGGGCCAACATTTCTTTCTGAGTCTTTTGTTTCTTAATAACCAGCCTCAAATCAATTTCCCAAAAGGCATATTTTGGGGTGGTACAACTTTGGTCCCCCTCAGCGCCTACTGTTGACTGGAAGCCTTACCAATACAAAAACAGTCGATTAACACATATTTTGGATGTTATATCTATTGTGTACTGTATTCTTACAATAACATAAGCTAGAGAAAAGAAAATGTTATTAAGAAAATCATTCAAAAAGTCATTAAGGAAGAGAAAATACATTTACAATATTGAGTGAAAAAAATCCACAGATAAGTGGACTCATGTTCAAGCCCATGTGGTTCATGGGTCAACTGTATTTATTACTCACATCTATTTATTTATTTATTCATTCATTCATTCATTCATTCATTCTTTTAACTTTCCTGAGAAGTTTTACAAATGGCTTCATCAGTTCCCTCCCTCCTCTTGAGCTGTTCTCCTTATACCATGGTTACATTGTTTCTGGTTCCAGCCACATATCTTGGGGCAGGATCCAGTCCTAACACTTTTAATCTCACCTGCAGTGATTTCCGAAGCCACCTTGAAACCATAACATCACCTGGTTCAATACCTGTATCTTGAAATCTAATCATTCAATATTCTTGTACATTTTCAGCATTAAGTATCTTAAAACAATAGAAGGTAATTTAAATAAATTATTTTTATAATTTCAATAAATGTACAGAAAACAAAAAACCCTTCGCTGAAACCTACCAACAATTTTTAATATCATATCTGCTATCTTTACTGTTGTCAGTGTTCCACAAGTACTTGAAAAGAATGTGTGTTCTCTGCTTGCTGAGTGCAGGGCCCTTGATAAACCTATTAGACAAGCTTACTAACTTTCAGGCCACTTGCTCTATCAGTTTCTGATAGAGGTGTGTTTAAAACCTCAAATTTCCTTTTAATTTTATTACTGTTTGTTATATTATTCATGATTGTTTATGTTCTTGGTGGACTGTACTTTCAAAAAAACCCTCTTTCATCCTATTGATACTTTTTGCCTTAAATTCTAGTTTGTCTGATATTGATGTTACTTCCCTAGATTTCTTTTTTTCTTTTCTCTCTTACAGAATGAATATAGATTTTGTTTATCTAATGTCTTTGTCTTTAGATAGGTTAATTAATATGAATATAATACACATACAGTTATGATTATGGATATGTTTGAATGTAATTATGTCACCTTGTTTTGTTTTCTCTTTGCTAAACTTCTTCTTTGCTTCTTTTTTTTTCCTTTCCAACTTTCTGTTAAAGAGATGAAAGAGAGGGAGGGTCTGGATGCCTTGTTCTAAACTCCTGCTCTGATGGAAAAAACACAGTAATTCCTGGCACAAATGTACATTTTAAAAGTTGAGAAATAGATTAAGCCATTCATGCACACCCCGCCATTCCCTGACACTTTTCCTACCTGATATCCAGAGAGATTTGTAAGTGGTGAGTTCTGATCCTTCACCTGTCACCTCTGTGTTTCTGGCCCACCCATAATGGAAGGAAGAAAAACAGGAGGAAGGCAGGAAGAGTGAGAGGCTGATGCCAAAGCACAAGACTTGGAGTTTTTAGTAGATAATTCAACCTTGAATTTTAATGATAGCTCTTTTATTCCTCCTCTCCCTCTGCTTTCCTTCTTCTAAAGCAACAGTGAGGTTCAGGGGGATTCTTTAAGGAAATTAATAAGAACAGCTGTAGGGAGATGAGTTCATTTATTTGTCAAGTATTTATTAAGTGCCTGGCTTTGTATATATCAATGAATAATACAGATCCCTAACTTCATGAAGCTTACATGCTGGTGAGTAACAGAGACAGTAAACAGTAACTACATGAGTACATTAAAATGGTGCAATATAAATATATAAGTTTTATGGGGGTGGAGGGAAGAAAAAGCAGGGCAGGGTAAGGAGATCCCAGAGTGCTGGGAGTGAGGGTGAGGTAGGCTGCGGTAACAAGATCAGGAGAGGCCTCACTGAATATGTGAAGTTTTGAAGGAAGTGAGTGTTAGCCATGCAGACAATGGGGGAAGAGCTTCCTAGGCAGAACTTGAGGAAACAGCCCCAAGGTGGGAGCATGCTGAAGTGTGCAGGGACAGCATTAAGACCAGGTGGCAGGGGCAGAGGAGGAGGTAAAGGGTGAGAGGAGGTGAAGTCATATGTTACGTGGCCCAGAGGCCACTGTGATGATTTGGCTTTTTGAATAAAATGGAGGCGCCATTGCAGGGTTTTGACTAGAGCGGTGACGTGACAGGACCTCTGGCTGCTACACTGAGAACAGACTGTGGAGAGCAAGAGTAAAAGTAAGGAGCTCCTTTAGGAGGTCATTGCAATAGCAGTGGAAATGGTATGAAGAGGTTGGATTTGGATATGTTTGGAAGATACAGCCAACCAGCCTGCCAGGTTGGATAAGGTAAGAAGATGAGAAATGTCAATAATGACCCCAAGATTTTTCATCTGAGCAGATGGTAAGATAATGTAGAAGGAGTGGGTTTGGGGTGGCGGGGGGTTCAGTTTTTGGGCGTGTTCAATTTGAATAATTAGACTTCCTAGTGGAAATGCTGAGTAGTCCACTGGGTAGGTGAGTTGTATAGGAGACGCCCCAATCTTATTTCCCCACACACGGCTTCTTGCCTCTTCATAAACTCCAAGGCTCCAGTGGACTGAGGAGGTCTGGGAATCCAAAGCCCGTAACGTGAGACCTGCCTTAAGTGAAGAACCAACAGGGCCAGACTGAGTTAAATACAAAGCTCCTTGTAATCAACTTACCTCGTGGCCAAACCTTCGGCCATTTCTTTCTTATTCTCCTCTCATGGGTTGAGGCAGTCCTCCAACTATTGGGAGACCAGATTTTACTTTCTTTCTTTTTTTAAAAAAAATTTTATTGGGGCGTATTAGGGGACAGTGTGTTTTTCCAGGGCCCATCAGCTTCAAATTGTTGTCCTTCAATCTAGTTGTGGAGGGCGCAGCTCACTGGCCCATGTAGGAATCGAACCAGCAACCCTGCTCTTAAGAACTCGTGGCTCTAACCAACTGAGTCATCCGGTCACCCCCAGATTTTACTTTCAATCCATTGCAGAGTGATACTTTTGTAAAACACAAACTCACTTACTTGGCTGTCACAGAAATGTCAAACTGCTATAAAAGTTTTACATTACTTAATTTGAATTTCTGTACTTAACCTTGTTGGAACAGGTAACAAATTGTTCATGGACCAGCACTGGTCCATACCTTGAGTGGCACTGGTCTAGAGGACTGTTATCAATTGCATGATCCAGGAGTAGTTCATCAACCCTGTGATGGTCATTCTTTGTGTGAACTCCATTTCCAGCAGGTTCCAGAGGAACATCTTCACTTCCTCTGATTTCTCTGACCCCTGACAGTGGGGAAATTCAGTGCATCTTCACACCTGGAAAGAGGGTGAGGCCAAACATGGGTTAGAATGGAGGTACATGACATGACAACATTCGAGAACCCATGAACACAGGCCTTTGTCATATTTCGCTGGAGCCACAGTAGGGGCAAGGAGTGGATAGAAATTACAGCTCATCATTTCCTTGGCAAACTGCCTGAGTTTCACAATGGCATTGAGCTTTTTTTGGAGGTAAGAGAGATTCACAGGCTTGACATCCCTGTGAGGAATGCTATTTGAGTGCACGTCGTGGGTGTCTTCATTATGTTCTTTGTTCTCAGAAGAATGGTCCTGCATTTGGCTGAATTCTCCATGACAGTCATTCCATGATGATAAGCAGACACTTGCTCCCAGCACACAGGTTCTCACCAATGTCCACAGTCCTGGGTGTGTGGGCACTGGGAGGCCCTCTCGTGAAGCTCAGTTCTCCTACAGTTTTATGGAAGTCTTGGAGCATTATTACAATGAGTGTTTCCTAGGTCCTTGTACTGAATACCTGTAGAATCTTCATTCTGACGCCCAGTCCGAAGACCTAGGCATTACCCTGCAGTCATTGGTGATACTTCTTTCTTCATCTACTGACTCAACTTCAAGCAGAATTAGGGGAAGTACTGGTTCGTGGCTGAAGAGGTGTAAGACGGTGGCTGGGGCAAAGGGAGTATTTGGGGGGTGACCAAAATCAGAGAGCATAAAGAGGATGGTGGAGGGCTAGGTAGGCCCTCCTACCTAGCCCTGGTGGGAAACTCTGCTCCTGGTTGGAACTGTTTCACTCACCTCAAGCCAGCAATAACCCTCGGGTCACACTTATCTATGAGTTCCCATGTCCACCAATCCACTTCCACTCTCCATCCACCTCCTCCCTGGTGTTTGGTGTAAGGATGGCTGGGGTCAGGGTAGCCACCACTCTATTTTTGTTTTAACCAGCTATATTTACACGTTGCTTCCTGGGTCTTAAAGTCTAACCGATAAAGCAAGCCCTCCATTCTTATCCCTTTTTACCCTCAAGTGCTCAATGGCAGGCTTTCAGCTGCAAGTAGCAATTAAAAGTGGCTTAAATCAGGAATTGCTTTTCATTTAGAACAAGAATCCTAGAAATAGGCACCTGATGGCATTGTGTTAGCACGTCAGTACTTTCGAATCAGGTTCTCTTCACCTCTTTTTAACAATTAGCACAATTCTACACATCTACAGCTACACTGGAGGCAGGAAGAAGGCAGGAAGAGGCAGTAACAACCATACCCATCCCTTTTATCAGGAAAGCAAAAGCTTCCCCAAAAATCCTCAGCAGACTTCCAAATATGTTTCATTGGTGAGATCTCATATGACTACCCCTAACTATAAAGCAACATAGTGAAAAAAAGAATTTAGGGCCGGCCTGGTGGCTCAGGCGGTTAGAGCCCCGTGCTCCTAACTCCAAAGGCTGCCAGTTCGATTCCCACATGGGCCAGTGGGCTCTCAACCACAAGGTTGCCAGTTGAACTCCTCGAGTCCCGCAAGGGATGGTGGGCAGCGCCCCCTGCAACTAAGATTGAACACGGCACCTTGAGCTGAGCTGCCGCTAAGCTCCCAGATGGCTCAGTTGGTTGGAGCTCATCCTCTCAACCATAAGGTTGCCAGTTCAATTCCTCGAGTCCCGCAAGGGATGGTGGGCTGTGCCCCCTGCAACTAGCAACGGCAACTGGACCTGGAGCTGAGCTGCGCCCTCCACAACTAATACTGAAAGGACAACAACTTGAAGCTGAATGGTACCCTCCACAACTAAGATTGAAAGGACAACAACTTGACTTGGGAAAAATGTCCTGGAAGTACACACTGTTCCCCAATAAAGTCTTGTTCTTCTTCCCTAATAAAATCTTTAAAAAAAAAAAAAAAAAAGAGAGAATTTAGCTTTTCGTGCCTCTAGAGTGGAGGTGAACAAAAAATAGGAATGGATGTTTGGTTAGAAAACCAACTGTGTCTTCCACAGTGTTGCTGTCTTTTTTTCCCCTGTATAACTTTTTGGTAAATTATATATACCATTCTATACTACCAAATATGGCCAATGAGTTACTCCATAATTCTCTAAGAACTTCAGTGCAAAGAGGTTAGTCTTGTTTCCAAACTCCAGGCAGAGAAAGACCCGGAGAGCCAGATAATTCCTGTAGTCAATCTCAGTTTTAGAGATCCCAGGAGATTTCAACCGACTAATTTGTTTTGAGACTTCCCAACTCCTGGCCTAAGGCCCACCCACCACTCTCCTGCACTAAACGGCCAGATCTAATTTTAAATTGAGAAAACAGGAAACTGACTTATTTGGGAGTGTAAGAACAAACAGGAAAAGGAAAATGACATTTGGTTGATACAGATCATTTGATTTTAAAAGAAAAAATAATCTCTTATGGATAACAAAAAAATTCAAAATTTAGAAATGCATATGAACCTAATACTGCTCTTAAAGTAATGATCCCCCTGACTTTAAAAAGTGTATAGCCCTGGCTGGTTAAATAAATATGCAAGCTTATTCTTGTGGCACACATAGTGTTTATGAGATATTTTTAGTTAAATAGAAAAATGTGAATTACTATTGTTGATGAAGAAACATCCAGCCTACGGGATAGCTTGTAAGAGTTTATTTGAGCCAAACTGACTGACAATTTCCGGGAAGCAAAATCTCAACAGATTGAGAAAATGCTCCACAAAATGGCAGTTTGCAGCTTATTTTATATGTAGAATCAAACGAGGAGGGTTACCCGAAATCCATTGGTGGTAGATTAAGGGGATGGGAGAAAGCAAAGTGGGGAAGTGTCTGGGATTGGATAAAAGTAAATTGGAGAGACTTTTACATAGGTGGGTACAGGATAATTAGTAGTTCACTTTTTACAGCACATACAGATGGTAATCAGGGAACAAGAATAATAATGTGAGATTCTGTAGCTTCCTGCTCTGGACTAGAAAAAAGAAATTACTCTGATATTCCAAGGGCGTGTTATCTTAGATGCAAACAGACTAATAGACAGGCTCACTTAAGGTAAAGATTGACCTTTGTCAAGGAAGCTACAGGCCAAGGATGTGACTACGGGCCATGACCTGCTTTTAGTTAGGAATTTTTACGTTCATGCCATACCATGTGGTTATTTTCAATCTCCTGAGCTTGTCAGGGCCCCCTTTCCGTCCACACTATGGTTTGGGTGATGTGCTGTTTTCCAAATTAAAAAAGCACAGCAAAAAATATCCCGCAAATAGCCATAAATAATTAATGGAATTATCAATAATTCAGCTCCCAATGATTTCATATGATGTATGAAGCAGCTTTGAGAAATGAAATGAATCAAATCATGTCTTCTAATATAACAAATATGACAATAAATTATTTAATGTTCTCATTATGCTTCCACGGGTAAAGAAATACAAATGAGCTGCAGCATCCCTGCAATGCTCAACCCCAGGATGTCCCTGGCTTGCCTGCCCACCATGGCCAATAAAGAAGCAGGCTTTGGTGATGCAGTAGAAAAACGTGTGACCAACAAAGAGTACAAAATATGGAAAAAGAACACCACTTTTCTTTACAATTTGGTGATGGCCCATGGTCTGGTGTGGCCCAGCCTAACTGCGCAGGGCTTCCAGATGTAACCATACTAGAAGGGAAACATCTCAGCATTCATTGACTTGTCCTGGGGACACACATATTGGATGAACAAAACCACGTTGTGATAGCCAGTGTGCAGCTCCCTAACGAGGATGCTCAGTTTGACGCCTCACACTACGACAGTGAGAAAGGAGAATCTGGAGGTTTTGGCTCTATTAGTGGAAAAATTGAAATAGAAACCAAGAACAACCACAAAGAGGAAGTAAACAGGGCACATTATGTGCCCCAGAACCCTTGCGTCATTGCAACAAAGACTCCATCCAATGATGTTCTTGTTTTTGACTATACAAAACATCCTTTGAAACCAGATCCTTCTGGACAGTGCAACTGAGACTTGCATCTCCGTGGACATCAGAAGGAAGGCTATGGGCTTCCTTGGAACCCAAATCTCCCATCCAAGTACTAACCAGGCCCGACTCTGCCTAGATTCCGAAATCAGATGAGATCGGGCGCATTCAGGGTGGTATGGCCGTAGACAGAACCCAAATCTCAGTGGGTACTTAGTGCTTCAGATGACCACACCATCTGCCTATGGGACATCGCTGCTCTTCTAAAGGAAAGAAAAGTTGTAGATGTGAAGACCATCTTTACAGGGCATACAGAAATAGTAGATGTTTCTTGGCATCTGCTCCATGAGTCTCTGGGTCAGTTACTGATGATCAGAAACTTATCTGGGATATTCGTTCAAACAATACTGCCAAACCAAGCCAGTCAGTTGATGCTCATACTGCTGAAATGAACTGCCTTTCTTTTTTCTTTCTTTCTTTTTTTCCTCGTAAAATTTTTTTTTGAATTTTATTTTACTTTTTTGACATTCAATATTATTTGATATTAATTTCAGGTGTACAGCAAAATTATTAGACATTTATATAATTCAGGAAGTGATCCCCCTGACTAGCCTAGTACCCACCTGGTACTATACAGTTATTGCATAGTATTGACTATATTCCCTATGCTTTACTTTACATCCCCATGACTATTTTGTAACTATCAATTTGTACTTAATCCCTTCACCTTTTTCATCCTTCCCCAGCCCCCTTCCATCCATCACCCCAATAAGTCTAGTACCCATTTGACACCATACATAGTTATTACAATATTATTGACTATATCCCTTATGCTATACCCTACATCTCCATGACTACTTTGTAATAACTAATTTGTACTTCTTAATCCTTCCTCTTTTTTAACACATACCCCAAGCCCTCCTCCCATTTGGCAACCATCAAAATGTTTTCTGTATCTATGAGTTTGTTTCTGTTTTGTTTGATTGTTTTGAAGTTCTCACTAAGTTCCTTGAGCATCCTTATAACCATTGTTTTGAACTCTGTATCTGGTAGGTTTCTTGCATCCATTTTGTTTAGTTCTTTTTCTGGAGTTTTCTCCTGTTCCTTCATTTGGGACATATTTGTTTCCTCATTTTGGCTGCCTCTCTGTGTTTGTTTCTATGTATTATGTAGATCTTCTATGTCTCCCAGTCTTGGCTGGGTGGTCTTATGTAGTAGGTGCCCTGTGGGGCCCTGTGACACAGTCTGCCTGGTCACCTGCTCTGGGTGCTCCAGCAGTGTTTCTTGTGTGGGTTGTGTGTGCCCTTTTGTTATAGTTGAGCCTTGATTACTATTGGCACATCAGCAGGGGAGAATGACCCTCAGGCTGATTGGCTGTGGGGTTTGTCCACATCCATAGCTTATAGGCTGCTGTGCAGGTGGCTTACCCCATGGAGCATGATTTGCCCCAGGGTGCTCTTTGTGTGTGCCACTTGTGAGGCTAATTGGGTGGTGCTATGCTGTGTCTGAAGCCAGCCTCTAGGTATGTTGGTTCTGGGGCCTCTTGAGAGGGACTCCAGTGAAGGCCCAGGTCACCCACTGCTTGTGACTGGCTGGGGAGTACCTTGGAGGAGCTACAAAGTGATCTAAGGTTGGTCACTGCCGATGCTGGACCTAGAGGTGTGTGGGAGAGGCCACGCTGTGAACCAAATATGTCTGTCACCAGTACCAGGCCTAGGGTAGCTCTGCAAAAATTCAGGACACCTGGAGGCCTGCTGCCACCTGCCGGCTCCCCTAAGTCCTTTCTTTCAGTCCTTAGAGTTAGTTCATTCTTGTTGCAGGATCAGCTGATAGGATTTGGTTCAGCCTTGTGGGATCTGAGAAATCTGAAGGTTAAGTTGCATTCCTTTGAATCACATAAAGAAGAAATCAGGTTCAGTGGTCACCTCACAATGAGACTATTTTGGCTTCCAGTGGTACGGATCATAGATTGAATGGCTGGGATTTAAGTAAAATTGCAGAGGAATAATCCCTGGAAGATGCAGAAGCTGGGTCACTGTAGTTGTTTATTTGTGGTGGTCAAACTGCCAGGATATCTGATTTTTGTATCAGAAGACAAATTCATGCAAGTGTGGCAAATGGCAGAGAACATTTATAATGATGAAGACTCCCAAGGAAGCATGGATCCAGAAGGACAAGGGTCTTAGATACATGTTTCTTGTAATTTTAGACTCCCCTTTTCTCCCTCTAACCCTGAGGTTGATTTAACACTGGTTTTGAGACACAGAATTTGTTCAGCTACCCCGCTGTAATAGGTACCATCAACAATACTATTAGACCAAATTGAGGGTGTTTTATAAATATTAACTGGGAGACTTGATTCAGCAAAGCTACCGACTTACAAATTTTCTTCAGAAATTTTCTAGTAACAAATGTCTAAAGTAACCACTGAAAATGGAATATTGTGTATGGTTATTTTATTTTTATGCTATATCCCTCAGTTTTTCAGACTTAAAATTTAAGTAAAGGCTAGAAGTAAGGAATAGAATGAAGTAGGTACTGTAAGTACCATGAAGTACAAGTACTGCAAGATATCACTGTTATTCAGGAAATAGGGGAGACTTAAGTCATATAAATTCCTACTCTTAAAATTTCACACCTGACTTTCCAGGATGCACATTTTCCTATGTAGACCAGTCTTCTCTCAGTTTCTACAGTTAAAACTACATGCTTCTCTTTCCCCATATGCTTTTTACTGCATTTCTTGAGCTGTTTTTATATTATTTCTTTTCTTTCTATGAAATGGTTTTTTAAAAGAACTTGGGACCAACAACTTGTAAAGATGCATGTTTTTACCTGACAGGTATACCACAGGTAGACTGTCCAGTTAAGTTGAGATGATTAATTGATAGCTTGTATTTATTTTTAAAGTCAAATTCATTCTGGATAAGAGTTTTTCTTTTCTTTTTTTCTTTTTTCTTTTAGGAGTTAGTCCTTGATCACTAGATTGATATCATCTCTATCTTGGGTGACTTGTTTCACCAGCAGGCCTGTTACTCTCCATGACTAACTGTGTAAGTGCTTATAATGGAATAAATTGCTTTTCTACATTAAAAAAAAACAGAAAGAAATGCACATGAAAACAGAATTCATGAGTAAACAAATGCACATGAACAAACAAACAGTTCTTGTAAGGGTGAAACAAATAAGTTCTTTCTCATTAATCAAATCTGCTCTCAATATAAACAAATGAGAAATCACAATTTTAAACTGAGAAAGCAGAAACGGGATTTTATAGCTGGAGAGCACCTTGGAAATCATTTGGATCCAAGTTCTCATTTTATAGATGAAGAAACTGAGAACTAAATGTCAATCAACTTGCCCTAGGCTATGCTAGTAAATGGCAAACTCTGGACCAGAAGCCGCGATCCTGACGTCCAGGCTACCCTGTCCCACTGCACCATACTAGCTCTCAGACTGACAATGACCTTTTCTCGGCAGGTTTTTCTTTTTATCTGTAGCAATACTAGATACAAGAAAATGCATGACTGGATCAGCCCTTAGTGTGCTTGCAAAATTGTTTTTCCAAAATATGCTACAGTTGGCAAAAGTAACTGTTGATTTTATTAATAGCAACGCATATGACAAGAATACATTTAGGAGTCAAACATAAAACTTCTTTTCAGAGTGAAAGCTCATCCCTGTTACAGAAACATGTGCACTTCTTCTAGAAGTACAAAGGATTTCTCGTGATTTACAATTTTTTGTAATGATAAATTACAATCAGTCTTAGACTCACACACAAAATACACCCAGTTCATGTCAAGCAACATTCAATATTGCTTGTAATACTGCATGTTGCAATAGCAATGGAATTTTCTATACTCTTGGATTCCGTATCTTTACCTCTCACACACCGACGACTCAGTCCACTCCAATTTGCTTTTTGCCTCCACTATTCCACTGAAAGTCTTACTAAGGTCAACAATAAACTGTCAATACAATGGCTATTTTTCTGTCCATGTCTAGCTTGACCTCTCAGGAATATGTCACGTTCATCCACCTTTGCTCCCATTATATCATCATCCTCATTTTCCACCTACCGCTTTCTCTTCCTTCTCAGTTTCCTTTGCAGAATTATCTTCCTCTACCAGTATATGCTGGAGTTCAAGGATCAGTTGTAGATTGTTTTTTGCTCTGTATGGTCTTCTAGGGCAAGCTCATCCTGGTGTTTTCATGCTTATCAGGTGTACTCCAGTAACTCCCCCCGTTTTAGCTCCACTCCAACTCAAAAATGTCCTAACTCCTAGACCTGTATATCTGATTTGATTAACATCTTGAATTGGATATCTCAAAGAAGCCTCAAAATCCAGATGGCTATGTGTAAACTCATACTCTTCCTCCTCCCTCCCCTTCTCTTCTTGTGTTTCCTCAGAGCACGGCACCCTTCTCCATCAAATTGTGCAAACCAGACACGTGATTGTTGACTCCACCCCTTCCCAGGCCCTTCATTTCCAATCCCTCTCAAGGCCGCTGACTCCATGTATTAAATCTTCTTGACTCTATTCACTTCTAGCATCTCACCACCACCACCTTTCCAATTATCACATCTCAATACAGTAATCTCCCAATTGGTCTCATGGCATCTCTCTGGTTTTTCTTCATTTGTTTCAAAGCAAAGGGGTTCACTGTGACAATGCTCAGAAGACTCCCTTTTGCTTACCAGACTTCTAACGTAGCCTACCAAATAACCAGATAACCTATGAGCCTTCCCAGGCTCATACCACACCCTATCCCCCCACTCTGCTGTACTCCATCCTTTTTGCAGTTCTTTACACTCATCATAATTCCTCCAACCAATGGGCCTTTGTGCTGTTCCCTTTTACCAGAAATGCAATCCCTTTCCTTTCCTTAGCCCACTTCTACGTATTCATCAGATTTCAGCTCAGCCATCCTTTCCTCATGGACACCATCACTGAAAGCCAATCCTGGGCCAGATTCTTTGGTGAAAGGCTCCAGAGAACCATGTTCCTTTTAGAAGAATAAACTCACTTTGTTTTTATTTAATTAATGCCTATCTTTTCTGCTAGACAATTGTCTCTTGGGAACATAGGACTTGCTTTACATGAAAGGATTGCCTTTGCAGTGCCTTGCACAGTACCTGGCACATAATATACATTCAATAAAACTTTGTCGAGTGAATGGAATTTTCACTGTCTGATGTTAACAAGTTTAACCCAGTTCAAGTTTGGGAACAGAAATGCAGAACACAACATGTCTAATAAATCTGGTCTCCATTTTTTAAATCCGAGTTTCACCTTTGGCCATTCTGCATACTTCATTCACCCAACAACTATTTACTGATGGAACTCCTGTGGAATGCTGGATGAATGCTGCTGCTTTTAAATAAATTAAAAAAAAAAAAAAGATGACAACGAATGATTTAAATATAGCAAGGTTTAAAAAGTATTTTAAAAACTGAAACAGGAGAAAGCTTACTTCATTTCACAGAGAAAGATTTGTCCTTTAAGTTATTTTTAAAAGGGAGGAGAGGATTTTCCTATTTGGGAACTGGACAGGACAGCATTACCAGGGCACATACACAGAGATGCTCTCGTTCTCCCACTAGCTCTAACATGCAACACGAAAGTAAAAGCATCAGGTTCTCTTTATTTGTAACAGGTAAAAACTGAAGTTCAGTCATTTAACGTAGGATACAAAAAAAAAGTGCAGTTACATCTGTTAACAGAAGGACAGTGTGCGTTCTTCCACAGCACCGTGTTTCCGGTCTGTCTCTGTGGCTGGCCTGGTCAGCTGGGACATTTTTTCCCCCACAGGACTTTCCTTTTCAATGGGAAGATCGTCTTCAGGGCAAGAAGTTTTTATCGGCCTCTAGTTCCAGTGGTACATATTTTATTCACTTATATATCTGTACTCCCACCCTATCTTTCTCCAACCTTCTCAATGCATTGACATCAGTCGTTTATAATAGCCCTCCCCCAACATTTATTATAAACCTCCCCAAGTTGTATTTACAGTTAAAAAGAAATTGTACATGGCACAAATCAACTCAGCTGTTAGTGCACGGAAGTCACATAATCCTCCCTGTGCTGAAATACTTTTCTCCAGCTTTTGGGAAATAATTATATGTTAATTTAAACATACACAGAGGGCATTATTAGTTAAACAATGCCTGAGGCTCACTTGGTAAGACAAATTGTTTTGTACTTCTTAGCACAATAAAATATATCCTTGGAAACTGAGAAAAACCAAAGAATATTTAAAACAAAATCAGAAAATCACACATACTAATCACACAACAGACTGACTGATACATTGAAATTCTGTCAAAATATATTTTCCACAAGGCTTTCATTTTAAACAGGTTCAGGAAAAAAAATCCTAAAAGATGTATTTTATACATGTAGCTCTTTGTCCTCTTAAGAGTTGTTTTCTCATTTAAAGTTTATAAATAACATTTATTTAAAAAGAATTATTTATTACAAGAGGGTTTATCTGTCTCAGTCAATTTATTGTGTGAGGTTATCAACAAATACTTTTGATGCTTTAATGTCAAGACGCTGAAAGGCAGAAATACATTTTTGCAATTAAATATGCGGCACTATATATTTCCTTAAGTGGAAATCATGAATTTCCCCTATACCCTAAGCTAAAAAAATTATTCCTTTAAAAACTCATGGAACTAGTTTAATATTGACCATTTTTCTACTTCTCTTTCAAATCTTTCCTAACATTTTCAGTAAGTCTCTGCTTAGTGTTTGGATAACATTTAGCCTGACTTGTTGCGTAAGAATTTTCCTCAGCCACCTCAGAAAGGCTGGACACAGCTCACTCCAAATCCTCAATGCCAAAGCTCCACACACCTCAAATGTGTGGCGTAGGAAAGTGGAATTAAGATTACCAACATGAAAGGCTCAGAGGCCAGGAGAACACTTACCAAGATAATACAAAACCTGTTCAATTCCATCTATAGTCTTTTGTTGGGCCATTTAAATATGGAGCTACGAGGATATTGTTTTTTCAACTTCACGTGTAATTTCAAGAGTTCACTGAGAGCTCAAAAACAAGAGAGTACCTATAGAAACTGAAGGTTTTTGGATAACGTATAACTTCTTACATCAATTTTCTACTAGAAAAACGGTACTATTGGAATTGGATTTTGTCTTATGGTCTTCTTTACTATACTATGCTTTCTATAAATTACATTTCATTTCCATAAATGAAATAAGGAAATTATACTATACCAACTAAAATAGGAATGCTAGATTTACATTCTGACTGGAACACTTTGGCCAAAACTATAACAGAGTTCACATTGGGGACCACCTACGAGCAAGTAGAGGAGTCCTATGTTTCCTTCCTCGGAAGAGTTGAATATTTAAAAACCACGACATACTTGTAGTTCAGTGAAGTCCTTTATAACTATTATAGAACTTTAATTTCACGTACTTCGTTTGGTATAATCAAACCATCCTATTGACTTCATATAATCATCTTTGAAAAAAAGCATGAACCACTGTTTTAGAGGATTACATTTTTGAAACAGTGTACTCTTTTTAAAAGAAAAAGTCATATTTATGAATATTATTTCCTTTGTGTTAACTTCTCGTAAATTACCATTCAATGAACTTTGCGGTGTAATTTCTTTTCTTATTTGAAAGCAACTTACACACTTAACATCTTTTAATCTTCTTGGGGTGACTTTCCTCTCTCCATAAAACCCAATTAAGGACGTTGTACCAATTTACTCTTACTTCCTTCCTGTTCACCGAGTTTAAAATGGGTATAGGCGAGAATGCCAAATAACGTACATAACATGCCAACACCCTGATTCACTGACAATGGATCCTTAAATAATATATATCCTCCAAATAAAGTAATGCAGAACTTGAAGTGTCCGAACATGTTATAGCTGAGTTTTTTGGATAAGGATAAAAAGGAGTGACAAGGTAAATGTTACACACACACACACACACACACACACACACACACACACACACACACAGAGTAATGGCTCCCTGTGGCTGGAAAGAATTGCATGAACCAGAAACTAAACAGCAGCCTCCCACCTAAAAAACAACCGAAACTTCAGTGAGGTGCTGGGTCAATCCTAGTTTCCACAGGTAGGTTTTAGCAATTAACCAGAGACAGGAGACAGCCTCAACTATCCTTGTTGACCTCTCCAAAGAAGAGAAAAGGGGCTATCAGGTTGAGAAAGGAATTCAAAGCAAGGTACAGAGAAAATAATTTATACAGCAATTTATGATGTTTTAGAGTGCCAATTCTAATAAACTTCCCTTGGCGAGTGAGGCGAGAGGTGGAAGGTCCAACCAGAGAGCTGACTCAAGGTGAGCACATCCAGTACGCTTTAAGTTTAGGTGGGAAATGCGGGAAGGGGAAGGAGTACCACCGAGCAGAATGACCCACCAGGCACTGAGCACCACGTGTCAGCTAGGATAATAGTTATCAGCAGCAGTAAAGATGCACAATAAACATCTGCCAGGTGCTTAACACATATCCTCTCAAACACAACAAACCAACATTGTCTGAGAGAATATGTGACAAGAACGAGACCCGAGAGTTCTCGTAGGGACAAGTCAGAGCGGAGAGCGCTCACAACTCAGCAGCATCCCACACTACGACCCTTCCCCCCTCGCTTGGTTTCCACACCCCTCTCCTTCCTCCCGCCTCGAGTGCTCCTTCCCTGCCTCTTCTGCCTGGCTCCCCTCATCTCTCTGAACGAAACACTGAAGTGACCCAAGACTCAATCTTTCGGCGTCTCTTCTTCTCCTTGTTTGCTTGGTCATCTCAACCCGTCTCACCGCTTTAAACCACATTTACACACCACGAGCTCTCTCTGGACTATCTCCAGCTGAGACGTGACCCTGAGCTCTCAGACGTGCTGACCAACAGCTGAGCACTTACTCTGTGTCCAGCATTTCATATCCTCTTTCCTGCTTTCCTTTTTCTCCTTGGCACTTAACACTTTCTAACACTGCATATGTATATTTTCTGTTTTTCTTATTTATAGTCTGTCTTCCTCGCCAGAATTTAAGCCTGTGAGAGCAAAGATTGTTATCGATTTGGCTCATTACTGTATCTCCAGTGCCTGACATATAGTATTTATTCAGTATGTAAATATCAAGTCAATAAAGGGTTTACAGTGCGTGTTCAAGAAATATTTGTTGAATGAACAAATCTTCTTAATCAGGGCACACTTGGATGTCTTGACTTGGCAGCATAAGGCACGATGTCTGGGACCAGACTGCATGGTTTGAAACCTGGGCACCACACTTAGCTGCATGACCTTCAGTTATTTAACCTTTCTGCACCTTCATTTTCATCTCCGCAAAATAAAATGATAGACTTTACCTCACAGAGCTGCTGTGAGAATTAAATGCCTAATATACACAAGGTGTTTCAAAAAGTGCCTGGCACAAAATAAACATTTATTAAGTGTTGGTTTTTTTAAAAAAATATATTATTGCTGTTATTTTTTGATAGTTGGCAAATATGCTGCTTTTTTTGCTTTGATGACATCTCAGTGTTCACTCATTTATATAAATCAGTACACTCTGATATAATGTTACTAAACTCTGATTTAAGGAAATCCGTTCTCTGCCTTTGCCTAAGAATGGAGCAGAGTGAAATGAGCAGAGAAACACAGTGACAAGCAGAACGTTAAGAATGGCAGTTGAGTTGGATTCAGACCTTCAAGGCAGGATTTCATTTCTTGAAGTAACATTGAGAAAAAGAGGCACACCCATATCCAAATAAGTACAAAAACATACTCAAAAAGTCAGAGGTCACTTGTCGATTTCAAAGGTCTGAAATGATCTTTTGTTATCTGGGTAACCACACCTCTACTTTATTATTATGGATAACTGAGAATTGATTGACAACCCAAGCAGCCATCCCATTATCCACTCAACAAATATTTATTTAACGCCACTATGCGCAAGGAATGGTTCTCTATGTTAATTTTGACAAGGGGAAAGGTCATCTATTAAGAAAATTTAAAAAATGTTCATGAAAGCTAACCCATTTTCTCAGTTCATATTTCTTTAAATTTCTACAGACTCTAGTGTGGAATGAGATAGTAAAATATTAAAGATAACTCACTCGATTCAGTTTAGGCCATTCAATAGCAAGTGTGAGACTCAAGGAAATGAATGTGGTGGAGTTTTGGAAACGATACAAGACTACGCATTTGTAAGTGATTAGGAAAAGGATACGTGACTGGTGAAGTGTTCCCAATGATCCAATAAATCGATAAGTTCACCATGAAAGCTATTACTCCAGAGAGCAGCACCATAAGCTACAAGCAAACCAAAACAGTTTCAGTCATTAGAATCATCAGGTAAAAATACATTTCATTAGACATTTCTAAAAACTCAAATATCAAACATTAGGAGCAAGATTTAAAACAAGATCAATTTGAAAGACAACAAGAATTCAGGGAAAAAGAGCAGAATGAACAGTATTCAGAAATGTAACTTTGTCTACAAAACTCATAGGAAAATTCTCCATTAATATTCTGCCTCTGAATGTGCATTTCCAGGTTCATTTTTCTTATCCATCTGAAGAAAAATTATTTTGTAATAATTTCTTATTATAAAAGTTATATATGTTCATTATAGAAACATCAGAAACTAAAGACAAGCAAAAAGAATATACGGAATTCTTATAATCCCAACTACCCACCACTGTTAATACTTCAGCATATATCCTTCAAGATATATTTTCTATTGACTTGCTCATATTATTCTTATTTAAATTGAATCAATACGCATTCATTGGATAAATACAAAACTAGGCCATGCCTTACGAGGATCACAATCCGTTCTTGTCCTCACAGAGCTCAGAAACCACTTAAGGACATAATAAGTCATGATAACCAAGCTTAACACTTACACAGTACTCATTAGTACCAAGAATTGTTCTAAATGTTTTACATATACTAATTCATTTGCTTCTCACAAACACCCATGAGGTGGCAAAATATTATCCCTTTTTACAGACGAGAAAACAGAGAAAGACAGAAAGAAAGACAGAAAGAAAGACAGAAAGAAAGACAGGAAGAAAGAAAGAAAGAAAACATAAAAAGAAAGAGAAAGGAAGGAAGGAAGGAAGGAAGGAAGGAAGGAAGGAAGGAAGGAAGGAAGGAAGGAAGGAAGGAAGGAAAGAAAGAAAGAAAGAAAAGAAAAGAAAACAGAGCACAGAGAGGTAAAGAAATTTGCCTCAGATCACACAGCAAGTAAGTGTCAGAGCTGAGATTTAAATCCAGGCAATCTGGTTCTGGAGTCCTTGTTCTTAACCCACTCTGCTATGCTACCTCTTAACCACATGGAAGTGAGAGTGCAATGCACAATTTCTAGCTCAGGCAATGAAAGAAAATGAGCTATCTCATCAATAGGCAGACAGACGACAGGTACTATGTGAATTTATATGTAGGACACACCATTTTGTCTCCTATTTAGGTAAAAAGAATAATACCTTATTTGTTTTATAAAAGTGAGGCCCGTTAGATTTTCAACTAAAAAGGAACTTGCTCCTTAAAGATTTTAAAAACTGTTTCTAGAAATATATCACTATTCATTTTCCTGAGTTCACAGAATGTTACATACATATTTCCTGGTGACTTAACACATCGTTGAAAACACAACTTCAAGATCTATTTTGAGGCGATGATGCCCTCTAGGGACACTAAAGAAGCAAGATGACTTTCCCTCATTAAATGGCCTCAGATGGCTGTGCATTATTTCTTTGACTTTTTACAGCCTTTCTGCTGCTCTCCTCTTTTTCAAATCTGTCAGAGGGTCTATCACAAACAGCTTCTCCCTTTCTAATTTCAGGTGTTTATGCTGCAATGGTATGAAAACCAGATAACCAAGATGGCTAGAGCTTTTGTAAAATTAAGAGGAAATATCATTTGACAGATGGTCCAGGGATTATATGCCAAAGCATACGAATTTGAAACAACTATCAATCTGCTCAGAGGCAGCATAGCGGGCTGGTTAAAAACATGGACTCTGGAGCCGGAATGCATGGATTGTAGCTCTGCTTACTAGTTGTGAGATCTCAAGTTAGTTACTTAACTCTTGGCCTGTCAGTTTCCTCATCAGTACATATAGGGATAATAATAGTACCCACACAATAAAGTTGCCAGCAGGACTAAGTAAGTTAATATTTGCAAACTGCTTAGAGTGGTGCCTAGAACAAAGAAAGGGCTACGTAAGCTTGATTAAGTTAACACCACCAACAAAAAGACATGTCATGGGAAGTTACGGAAGCAGACGTTCCTTCCCAAAGTGGGGGGATTATATTTTCTAATTTAAAATGTCCCCAAAGTATATACCCCTTTGATCTGGCAATTCCACTCCTAGGACTCTATTCCATAGAAAAAAGGACCAGTCCGTGGGGTCACACGTACAAGGATGTTCACTGTGCACAGTGGTCAAGTACCGGAGATGGAGCGATGACAGACACAATGAAGAGAACGAGCTGGGATAATTCAGACTTTCCTGAGATACTGAGAAAAGTCAGATGCAGGAAATTACGTGATACGATCCCACTTTTGTAAAAAGAAACCAATGTTTACTTTGGTTTCAATATGTACAATGTATATAAGCGTGTGTGCATGCATGTGTGTGTTGGTATGTGGGTGTATACTCCACGGAGAAAACTATGTAAGAACAAACACTAGACTGTTGACATGATTTCCTTCAAGGGGCAGGGATGGGGTAATGAGATGTTGAAGTGTGTAAGGGTAGGAGGGCTGGGGAAAGGAAAGATATGATAAAAACAGCATATACGACAAGGTTCCATGTATGTAAAATTACACATACACACATACAATCAAATGCATATGTGTGTCTGGATATATAAAAAAGAGATCCATGAAATAATCGCCAAAATGGTAAAGGTAATTTATCATAAAGTTTGGCAGGATTCTAGGAGACCTTCACGTTCTTTATATTTTTATGTATGTTCAAAATCTATACAATGAGCATGTACTATTTATATTATTAAAACAAAATCAATAAGGCTATATTTTCACTGTAAAAAAATAAAAACAGATGCCCAAATTATTTGTGGGCTATAGCTTGCAAAGGTCAGAGCAATAACCAGGTATCAGGAGACCTGAACTCTAGCCCTGGTTTTACCACTGACTACCTGTCTGACCTTAGGCATGTCCCTTAACCTTTCTGTGCCTCAGTTTTTTCATCTAGGAAACAATCCTCACGTTGCCTCCCGTAAAGGGTGATTACGAAGATTAAATGTGAGAATGGATCTGACAGTGCTCTGAAAATTAAAATTGCATTCCTAATGGAGGGATTATTACTATCTTGTTCCTTAGACACCAAAACAATTAGAACTCACCAAAGCAGAAACTGACCAGGGACCAAACAGACCTCCTTCTCCAAACAATGGTTCAAAGAAGGGCACGGCGACCAGCAACATGGCAGAGGACATCGGGGCCTGGTAGTACAGCAGCTGCATTGAGTTCACTTGCAACTCATGCTGTTTGGCTCCTACCCACTGAAAATTCAGAGATAAAACCCGTTAGGCAGAAAAAAAAAAATAGCATTACTCAATAAAGGAAAGAAGCAACGCTAGCCACAAAGATGGGAATGGGGGCACAGGGCTGGGGGGAGAGGAAATGCCTAGTCATTCTACAAGATTTCAAAGATCAAAAGCATCTGAAAATGTCCTTGAAGCACCTTGGATGAAAGGAGCTTTATAAATTCTACGTCTAGTCATATATTTTCTTCTCCATGATAAAGAAGGAGGGAAAAAATCCTCTCTTCCCTCCCGATCCTAGTAAACGAGGAAAGTCAATGCATACAGGGGCCCACGAGCATCAGAGATCTTAGGAAAATAGGGCAGGAATGGAAATTTAGGAGGTAAGTAGGAATACAGATGCAGTGTCAGACTTCATTTCTGTCTAAAAATGCCCCCCCCAAAAAGAAGACTGGGGGGCAGGGCAGACTAATTAGAGACTGAGAACCTCAGGTATTCCGGGTGGCTGCCACAGTGTGTGGCTAGAAAGGTATGAGAAGCCTTTCCTTTCACTTTAGAAAACCCAACCAATGGTAGAAGGCATTTTCTTTTTTACAGCACCAATACACTTCAAGAAATTAGATGATCAGAAACCCTAAATGACTATATCATTCATTAGAACCAATATCTCAAAGTGTCAAATCCCATCAGTCCTCAAAATGCTTCACAAATATGACTGTTTAAAGAAAGCTTGACAGGACTGTTTGAATAAGATCTGGCAAAAACAGCCAGGATTTTGAGTAACTGCTCCTACACAATTCTTTTTCCTGTAGGTCTGGGTATCTTGTTCCATATACTCTAACTCTATAGAAATTCACTGAGACAAAAATAGAAGAGCAGGAAATCTGAAACATACTCCTGCCAGCCGTAACTAAGAGTCTTCTGTGACTATGAAGGACAAAGAACTGGTTTTTCTGTTGCCAGCTCCTGGGGCACCGCAGTGAGCAAAAGTGTATGCCTGCCCCTGTGTTCCTTTAGCAGCACCACCTGGAATGGCAGTGACTTTCAAGGCCTCTACTTTCCCTTCCTGCAGTGCAGCCTGGCTTCTGCCCATCACCCTTCTGAGGAAACTGCTCCCCGGAAGGGCACCATCATCTCCATTGGCCACATCTGGAGGACTCCTCTCCACACTCCCCCTGCTGGAGCTCTCTGCAGAACCTGCAAATTTCTCTCGGATGAACTTGACCTCTGGTTTCCACTGTTGCCTCACTCACCTTTTCCTTCACTTACTACTTTTAAGGTAGATGTCTGGCCTTCCTCTTTCACCCCCTCTGATCTCTTTTACTATCCACTGACATCTGTAGCTCTGACCTCTTTCCTTGAGCATCCTTCAACATTTACTGGCCGTCTTCACTTAGATAATCTGCAGAGACTTGTTTAAAATCAAGCTCATTACTTCTCCAAATTAGTTCCTCCTGTGTTGCCACAATGCTTTATAGAACCTCCTCCAAGGATCAGACTCCTGACTTTCCTGGCTCTCACATTCAGTCAGGTCCTACTAATTCTTTCTCCAAAAGGTTTCTGGAATCTGTTTCTCCTTTCCACGCCCACTGCCACTGTCCATGTATAGGGCCTTCCTGTCTTCCCCTTGCATCATCGAGAGCTTTCTAACTGCTCAGCTTGTCACCCTTTCTTTCCTCTCTTGTTCAGTCTTCATTGCCACTAGAGTGAATTTTCTAAAACACGGAGAATGATCGAGTCACACCCCTACCTGCACCCCTTCCCTGGTGCCACAGGATGAAGAGCACACGTCCTTAGTGTGACAATAAGACTCTGCTATGGGGTCTCACTCACCCCAAAGCCTTGTTCTTCCACAATCGTCTCAGCAAATAAATCAAGTCCTCCAAATGCTCCATACTTTCTCACATCATTGCAAAGAAAGCAAATTCATGAGTGTCCTTCAATTTAAATGAAGTTTTCCATAAACACTTAACCTCACCACCCTCTTGTAGAACTGCCACTTCCTCCCTGGTGTACCTCAGAACTTTCTGTAGACCCTGAGCTATCCTGCTTGTGATCAGCTGTCTACCTGTGTTTCTTTCTACAATCTGGATTGTAGCTGCTTTTCATCATTGTATCCTCAAGGCTGAGCATAAAGTACAAGAAATGTGTGCTGAATGAATGAATGCGTCAACAGGGTTTCTACAACTAAAGCTAACAGCTGATCACTCATCTTTTAACTCCTTTTAATGCCACAGCAGTATAAGAAGAAATCACTTAGAAATTACACCTGGATACAATGGGAAAATAGAACTTTCTTTCTTTTTTTTTTTTTAAGGAGGGTGCAGCTCACTGTGGCCCATACGGGGATCGAACCAACAAACTTGGTGTTATTAGCACTACGCTCTAACCAACTGAGCTTAACCGGCCACCTCGAACTGTCTTTAAAATGAATTTTTTGGGAATATATCTATTCTGTAACAGTACTTTTACCATTTACTAATAATGGAGAACTTTGCCCATTAGCTGGTCTACAGTCATTCCTTGGTCAATCGCATTTCAAATATCTACCTGAGGGATATGGAATCCTTTGATTCCAATCTACAGCAATTTTGAGACTAGTGTGAACAAAAATGGTCATATCGGCACGGGCAGTTGAGTACTCTGAATTGAAATTATGTATAATGAATTATGTACAGTAAATTCTAACGTTCAACAAGTAAAATTTCTTGCTATACTATTCAATAAATACTTAATCCGTACCAGGCAAAAAAGTTCACTTAGCAAAAAAGATTAAGAAAGTTCATTTACTGTATCTAGTAACAATATTTAAACTCATTGACGTACACCCAAATACAATTTTCTTAACACACAAAACTGAGCTTCCTCTGATTATTGTCTGCAGAAAAAGACGATATCTGGGGGCCAAGTGACAAGACGGAGTGGGTGCTCCATCCTTTCATGCCACTGGTGTCTTATTTAGACTGCTTCTCTGCCGCTGTAATATTCAACCCCAGAACTCTTACATAACAATGTTTCTGAAATGATCAGTATTAGAAAGTTTAAGATGCTAAGGCTGGGGTGGCGGATGGCTCAGTTGGTTAGAGCAGGAGCTATGGGCAACAAGGCTGCCAGTTCAATTCCCACATGGGACGGTGGGCTGCGCCCCCTGCAACCAAAGATCGAAAACAGCAACTGGACTTGGAGCTGAGCTGCGTCCTCCACAACTAGATTGAAGGACAACGACTTGGAGCTAATGGGCCCTGGAGAGATACACTGTTCCCCAATATTCCCCAATAAAATTAAAAAAAAAAATAGATGCTAAGGCTCTATTATTAATCCTAACACTCAACAAGAATGTCTTAGTTTATAACCACTGGATGATTGAGAAAAAAGTAAAATTGGTTACACATTTTGACTCTTATTTCCCCATGCAGGCACACCCAGAATTTCCAGTCCAAGGTTTTCAGTATAGAGAAAATACTGTTTCACTGTACCCTACACCAAGTTATTTTTATCCTCACTATATAAGAAACAAAAAACATCCTTGTTTGGATTTTATGGTAATGAAGTAGATCTATGAACAAATTTTTAATGGACGCCTGCTATAGGCGAGGCACTGTGCTCGTACAATTGAAATACCCATTGCTATAAAATATTGATATAGACAAATTATTCAAAGCCAATATACAAGTTGTAACAGCAGCATACTTTTTCAGGTAAAGATTTATAAATATGAAAATTTCCTTTCCCATTCAGTTTTGAAAGTGTACTACTCCTTCACTATAATGTTGTAATTTTTAAAGAGTAAATGGCAAATGTAACCAATGAACTAAGTCCTCAAGTAAAAAGTCATACTACTCATTTTGTAAAGATTTCCAAGAAAATAATATAACATCACCCCAAACTCAGACTATTAAGCATGGGTATTATACACTTACAAACAGGTAGGTAGGTATTTGGTGAGCATCACACACCCAAGTTTCTCTGTCTCCTTTCTTCTCTTCACCTTGAGTCAATTTATGCAATTATGCTTTCTTCCCAACAGTCTATTGTCTCTATACTGTATTTTCTAAACCTTGGGATACAGCTTCAAAATTTATGAAATCTGCTAAAAAGGCACATAGAGAAAAAAAAAATTACCAACCACTTGATAAAGAGATGTAACTAAAACACCAAGAGCAGCAAACACCATTCCAAGGAAATTAAACTTCACATCGTAATAAGAATTTAGGATTACACCTAAAGTTATGGGAATCTGTAAAGAAAAAGAGGTAAATGTTGTTCAGATTAAATTCAAGAGCATTCCTGTCGCAGTGTCTGACAAGGTTTATCATAAAAACATCACTTGGAAACAATGAACCTCTATACATTTTTCTTCTTTTCTATTTGAAAAAAACTGTTAATCCTGTTTCCTCAGAGTGAAATATAATAATTCTACATTATGTTCACATTTAATTCTATATAAAATTTTGGGTAAATGAGTCAAGGCATTGCACTTTGCAAGATATGAATACCACACGCAGGCACACAGGAATAAAAGAACCCCCAAACTAGTGTCTAAACAACATGTAAACATAAATATAAACAGCATTCAGATCTTAAATATTGTAAGTTATTAAGGGCTAACATTATTTTAGTCCATTTCCTTTTATTTGAAGATGCAGAAACCTCTGCAGTATGTTGCTACTGACATAGTCTGAGACTTATAACTTATGCTAAACCTTGAACGTTTGACATACGTGGGGGAGGTGTGAGCTTTTGCAGATATTCTGATACACTGAATTGCACCACCCAATACAGTTTTCTTTTCTTACCGATCACAACATTTAAGGATTTCCATCAAACCGTAGTTATTAAAAACACACAAGCACACTTCTAGGCTTAAAGCCCAACAGAGTGCCAAGATGGCTTTTTTCCACCTCCCCCAATAAGCCTTAAATTCACATGCTCACAGATGATACATGTGTGGATTTCAAGCTGATGGGAAAGAGCGTGGCACAACGTTCCACATTCAAATTTCCCGGTGAGAAAGACGGTCCAGGAGGTGAGTTGCTAAGAGGTGCGCCTTGCCAACTGAAGCTACTCACCAGCGTGAGCTGTATTTTGGTAGAGAAGGTTTTCTTGTAGCAGAGGGTCTGGATGACTATGATCACCGGCGTGGTCATGGCCTTGGCCAGCTGATAGGTGCCTATGGTGTTGCTCTGCAGTGAGAGGTTGGTGAAGACCACGAAGCCACAGAAGCTGAGGGCCAGGAGGAGGAGCTTGGAAGGCGGCAGACTTTTGGGGGCAAAGATGTCCAGCTTCTGGCAGATGTACAAGCCCAGCCAGGTGACCACAAAGTGTACCAGGGTCAGGGTCATGTTGGGGAAGCCGTAGTGCACATAGATCCATTTGTTGAGGAACACGATGCAGATGGACACCAGCAAGTTGAGCAGGAGCCCCGCAGCGATGCGCCCGTTGCCCCGCACTCGTTCAGCCAGCGAGGGCATGGCGCCCACGTAGCCGGGGCTCTTCAGCCCCCGAGAGGGACGCCCGGCCTGTCTCTGGCTGCCCTGGCCCTCCGCCTCAGCTGCCGCGTCCTCGCAGCCGCTGGCTTCAACTTCAGGCTGGGGAGAGGGCCCCAGGCGAGCAACAGCCGCGCACACATGCTCTGCCGCCGCCCACAGAGGCTGAGACTACGCGGCAGCACGTCCCACGCGCCCCGCCCCCGGTCACGTGACTCGGGGAAGCGGCACTTCCGGCTCCAGCTGGCTAAGACCAGCCTCTACCCTACGCAGGCGCGTTGGGTTCTAGCTGTAGAAAGTGGCTTCTTTGGTTCTCTACAGCCCTTGGTCGCCTAATCCCGACCCTGGCTAGGCCTATCTGGGACCCTTTTCTTTATGTTTGACGTTTCCTGTGTGTCAGTTGACTATTTGCTAAACAGCTGCTCTCAAGCTGGTGCAGTGGGCTGTGCAGACACCGTTGGTCAATTTTACGAATGAGACAGGTGCAGAGCAGTTTGTAGTCCTTGCTGGAGAGGAGAAAGCATTACGTCTTGAAAGCACATTTTTAAATATTTTTAAACTCCAAACATGCAGAAGAGTAAACAGTATGATGAAACTTCATATACTCATCTGTTAGCAAACTATTCAGACTTTCTTCTTGTTGAATCAGTTTGGCCTTTTATTGTTCTAGAAAACTGTCCATTTTACTTAAATGTTCTAATATAAAGTTGTACATAGTATCCTACCATATTTTAAATTTATTTCATCTGCTGTTATATCTGTTGTTACATTTATTCTAAACATCATGCATTTGAACTTTCTTTGTGTCTTGGCTAGCCTTGCCAGTAATTTGTCTGTTTTATGGGACTTTTCAAAAGATTACTTCTACTGATTTTGTTTCATTCTGACATTTCCCCCTAATTCCTTAAATAGAATGTTCAGTTTGTTCATTTAAAAATAAAAAGGATTTAAGGCTGTTTCCCCGAGGATAGCTTTGCCCACAGTCCTCAGGACAATGTAATATCCTCATTGTCCATAATTCCTAACCAGTCTGATTGACAGTTTTAATTTCCTCTTTGATGTAAGAATTATTCAAATATTGAGCACCTGCTTTGTGTCAGGCACTGTGTTTGGCACTTGGGAGATAATGGAGTAAAACAAATCAAGACCCTCTCTCATAGAACTTAACGAGAGGACTCTTCACTAAGCAATTGTTAGGTTGGTGCAAAAGTAATTGTGGTTTTTGCAATTATTAACCTTTTAAACCACAATTACTTTTGCGCCAACCTAATATAAATCATAAAAAATGAATGTTCCTATGAATATATGAGAGAACCTGATCTAAACTTAGGGAGGGAGAGGTAGTGAAGAACTTCCCTAATGAAATAACTCTTTAACATTTCAGTCAGAAGTTGGTTAGGCAGACAGAGTCTAAAATCTACCTTTCTTAACATGGTCTTTCTGATAAGCTTTTCTTCCTATCATGCCACCAAACTCGACCATCTTACTATATTGTGTGCCTTTTCTGTTGTATACAGAGGGTGCCGAAAAAATTTATACACATTTTAAGAAAGGAAAAAACTGGATGAAAATTGTAATATTCTATACCGATAACAAAAGTGACTACAAGTCATGTATATAAACCCCTGGTGTTTATATTATCATCCTCCCTTCCAGTTTGGATCTAAGAACCCTACCTGATCAGTGCTTTATCACATTTACTCTCACCTACTCCCCAGGTAAGAACGGAGGCTTCAGTTAGCCTATTTTAGCTGATCTTCATTTAACCTACTCCATTGTCACCTTGTAATTATAGATTTGGACTGATAATCTTAGCATGGATAAATTATATTTTTTATCATTCCTCTATTTCTCTTATATTTCAAAACAGTTAAAATATAAACTCAAATTTGGGTTAGAGATGAAAATATCTAGTGGATTTAGTGTATTCCAACTGCTTGTTGGTTTAGGGTTACTGATCCTAATTCTGTTGTTCAAGGCCTTTCTCAGTCTATCCCCATCTTTGACATTCATCCAGTTTCTCACTGTTCCAGAACCTGTACCTCTCCAGGCTGATTTAGTTGGTTAAGTGGCTTTCTCTTCTTTCATCAAAGTCCAGGAGCCATAACCCTTACTCATCCTGAAATGTGATTATCCTTATTTTCATTTTTATGTGATGGAAATAGAGATTCATGGCTGTTAATCTTGCAGCTAAAATGGGATGAGAGTAAGATTCAAACCCCAATTTCTCTGGCTCCCTTGCCTACTTTCCTTTTTTTTGATTATGCAAAATTCCAACCTTAAAGTGCAAAGTTAAAACAGGATGGTGAACCCCCTTGTACCGACTGCCATTCTTGTTTCATGTATACCCTCTCCCCACTCTTCCATTAGATTTTTGAAAGGTAAATTTACAAATCTTAAACTATAATTTTTGACAAATGGATGCACTTATGAAACCCACACCACACCCGTTAAGATATAAAACATTTTCATCATCTCAGAAAATTCCCTAGAAAATTCCCACCCTACCGCCAAGAGGAAGCCACTGTTCCATTTGTTTTCACCAGTTTGGATTATTCTATAATAGAACTTCATATAAATGAATCACATACTATGTATTCTTTTTGTGTCTAAGTTCTTTTGTTGAATAGATCAATTCTTTCCTTTGTATATTGCTGAGTAGTATTTTTGTTATGAACATACCACAATTCTCCTACTGACAGTGTAAGGTATAGTGGGGGTAAAGTTTATTTTCCATACGGATATTCAGTTGTTCTGCCACAATTTATTGAAATTCACCCAAATTTTGATTTTGAAAAATTTTAAATCTTGTTAACATTTTGCCATATTTGCTTTATCTCTGTAGACTTTTGTTTTAAAGCTAAACCGTTTCAAAGTACAGGCTTCATCTCTAAATATTTCAGCATGCATCTCCTAAGAATAAGAACACTCTTCTACCTAGCCACAATACCATTATCACACCTAACAAAATTAACATTAATTCAATCATCCCAAATAATACACAATCTATTTTCTTGCTGGAATATTGATAGGCATTGTGTTAACCTTGTATATCAATATGAGAAGAGACATCTTTACTAGCTTGAGTCTTACAATTAATAAACATGGCGTGTCTCTCCATTTATTTTGCTCTTCTTTGGTTTCTTTCAGCAGCATTTTATAGTTTTCAACATACAACTCCCGTACATGTTAGATTTACACCTTTTTATCAGTTCATACTGCTCTACCTCGTTTTTATAGTGGATACATAGTAAGATATAAGAATGAAAGGTTTAGATGACTGAATATTTCATCACTGGATCACTTTAGCTAGAATAAAAATTTGAGGCCGACTCCACTGTCTCTATCCCTCTTCCCAACTGATGCCAGGAAGACAATGTTATAATGTTATTATCAACTCTCGCTGTCTGTGCTGGGTACATGAGGACGGCCGATACTCATCTCTGGCTTAAGCTGGAATGGCCCATGCTTTGCTAGTGAGAATCATCTACACATATTACATTTACAAATACAAATTCTATGACTCTATGCCAGGACTCCTGAGCCAGACATCTTAGCGGTGCCATCTATAAATACATAGTCGTATTTAACAAATTCCTCAGGTGATTCAGATGACTAGCCCGTTTTGGGAGTTACTAACCCAGACCACGTTTTCTATTAGTCACATTCTCTTTAAATTTTTTCCCCTTTATAAGTCCTACGCTCTTGTCAGTTCGGCATACTTGCTGATTCATAAACATGCATCAGCACTTGCAGGCCTTGCTCATTGATTTCCTAATCTGTAGTGCCTCACCATTCTTGTTCTGTATCTTTGCCTTTGTAAATTCAGTACATTACTCAAACCACAACCCAAAGGCTACTTCCTCAGAGACCTTTAAGCTGGAAATAGTTCTTCGTGCTCTGATTACTTGTATTTTTTAATGGCATTGAAAAAAAAAGTTTATTTTATTTCCCCCAGTAGAAGGGCTGGATTAGATCTTACTCATTTTGTATTCCTCAATTTATTCAGTGTTCACCATTCACCATGTGCCAGATATTACATTAATTCTTTCCAAGCTCCAACTTATTTTTTAATAGCAGGTTCACTAAATGAAAGTTAATAAACTAGAAATGTCTTCAAAATAAAGAGAACAATAGTTTAATATTATTTTAGAAAACATTTTTGCTATATTCATTTTCTTAGCTTTAATATTTAAAAAATACTAAATTTTATGAGAAATTACATACCTGACTTAAATCTACTTTCCATTCTTTTCAGAATACTTATGATCATAGGAAAAAAATAGGGTAACAGGAAATTTAATTTCTTATTACAAAACAGAATGACAAACAGAATTTGTAAAGAACAGAAATTTTTAATTTTTATATAATTTTATTAATAAACAGGGAAATAACTTACCTAATACACTAAAATTTCAGTGTTACCATAATATTCTGAAAAGTACAAAATTCAAATGTTTAAATTTTACGAACATTTTTCCCATAATGCAAAAGAAAAAACCCAGTAATTACAAATATGTATATTTTACAAAAAACTCCATTTATCATGGAAATAGTGAGATTACAAAGAGTAGATGAATTATGACTGAATTTCATATCCTAATGGATCAAGCCCCTGATCTAGGAGCATCAGAGAGGATTCTCTTAACTTCTGCAGCAATTTCCTTAGCTCTTCCTTAGAAAATACCTGATTTTAAAAAAAGAGAAAAAGAATGAGAACAAAGAAAAGTTAAGAACTTTTAGTCACCTAGTCAACTTGATGAGCCTAACATAAGAAGAAATCCCTCTCTGACATTTACGTAGACAGAGACCAGTATGATAGCACGGCCTAGGAATTTCAAAGTTATTTCTCTGAGTCAGTCTAAATACTTCTAACTGCTTAGGAATGTATACACATTTTGGGGGAAAAGTACAATCATTAAAACGGGACTATCACTTTAAGAAAATCTAAGTACAGCTAAAAAAAAATAAACACATCTCACACAATTAAATATTACTACAGAGCTTATCAAATCACTAAAATGTAAATGTGTAAATGCTCTAGAACTTACCAGATACAGTTTGTGGCGCTCAGAGGACACCATATCTGCTAACTGCAGGCATTCCTGATACTGACCAGTACTATGCAATACGGTGTGAAGCAGAAAACACAACGCTGGCAGACAAAGCTTTCTCAGTAAAACCATTTGATGTGTTCTTTCATGGTCTTCCTCAGCATCCTAGGGACAGACAACATCAAGTAGTCATTTTAACAACTTTAAGCTAAATACTCTGCACGGAATCAAAACCAAAAAGCAACAGGGAGAAGCTAAAGAATTTCTCTAAAGCTTATCATGCCCATTAAACGTAAAACAAGGTAGGCTTTCAGTCATGGTATCTAGTAGGCAAGATTTTTTAGCAAAACAGCATGAAGCTGAACAAAATATACTACAGAGGAGTCACAGGTCTGATAATGAAAACAAAATGCTTCTGATTTGTATTTCTAGTAAACTTACTATGTCTTGAATAAAAACGTGTAATAGGAGTAAGTAAGAGTTAGAGACTGAATACTACCAGGCAAAACTCAGAACGGAAAACAATCACCATTCCCCTGGACATCTGAGTACAGATGGAAACCGAGACATATAAGGAGGTCTGAGAGGATGTACCTGACTGGCAGCAAAGACTGTGGCTGAGAAGAAGGGTCAGGATGGAGGGCGGGGAGAAGGGGTGGCAAGGGAGAGGCACGCAGGGAAGGACAAGTTCACTGCAAACATCTTGTTTTCAAACAAAGAACAAATTTATGATGTCTTTGTGTTAATTTTTTTTAAATAGAAAAATTGAAAGAACCTATAGATTTGAATAATATAACCCATGAGACAGAGCTAATAACTATGTGAGGAAAACTTAATGTGGAGAAAACAAGTAACATTTCTTTTGAGAGTATGCATAAATCTTTCTAAAAAATTATGTAAGAGTGCAGGAGAATAAACCTCACATTGCCTCCTAACAAATTTGAAAACTAAAGTAATTAAAATAGAAAGGTACTCAACCACACTAAAATTTCTGAAATAATCTTTAAAATAGGAAGGAAATCCACAGAACTCATAGTGTAAAACAAAACAGAAAACAGGACATGTTAAAACAATAACTGGTTCTTTGAAAAGCCTATTAAAGATACATACAATTAATTTTTAAAAGGGTACTTTCTTAGAAATTTGGATTTTTTTTCCTTATGACAATTATATTAATCTCTAAAAATATTTTCATGTGTGAGGCTGTAATATTAAACTGCTAGAACATTTTTCAAAGGTAGATATAAGTGGAGGTGTGAAACAACAAACTGTAACCTGGTAATTCTACCAATGAGTAATTGTACTAAGTTAGTCTGACCTAGGTCAGGTTTCCACACAGGAAAAATTACCATCAATCTCTTAGTCTTGTTTTGAGCTATAAATACATAAAAGCAAATACTAAAAATGTGTGCTTTGCGTTTTCTTAGCTTTAAAAGGGTTAGCACCTTCATTTCTTTTCTCAAATAGGAATTCATCACTACCTTCACAGGGATATTTAAAACACCTTACTAGTAATTCTTACCAGTGATTCCTACCTGGTGCCTAGAATGAGAGGACTGCTTCTTTCTGGGTCATTCCATTTGTGCTTCAATGTAGTCTTTTCCCCTACACTACAGAGACCAAGTACCCCTGGCTCCTAGACTCCTTATCCCCTGAAAGTAGCAGCAGGTTCATCAATAACCTCACCTCACAGGATGGATTCCGTTTACCAATAACCTCATCTCACAGGACGGATTCCGGGAGCCGCTTCTCCTAAATCCTTCTGCTGCCAAATATCAGGGTATGTTACCAGTGATCTCCTCAACTGACTATTACATAATGGATTCCCATACCAGCAGACGGGCTGCTGCTATCAACTATCCAGAACCATGCCTGATGGGCCTGGTGGGCCCTGCAATTTACCACAAGGCAAAGGGAATTAACTGCTCTGCTACAACCTAGGATATTTTTCTTATCTGAGTGAGGAAAAGCTTTGAAAAATCCTATAAATATAGAAAACAAGACGATTCTTTCCATCAGGGACATACAGTGCCTTATATATGAGAAAAACTCATTAACTCTAAGTGTTGATAGAAGAAGTGGACCTGTGGTGACAGGGACCCCTGAAATGAAGACAATGCATTCACCCCAATAATGTAGTACTATTCATTAACCAAATATTTTCTGAAAGCCTCTTACGTTTTAGGTATTATTTTAAGTGCCACGGTCAGAGAAATAAAGAAAACAAGGTTGCTCCCTTCATGAAGGTTATGTTCTAACGGGGGCAGACATACAAAAAACAAATAAATTGATATACATTATATCAGACTGTGGTAAGTGCTATGAAGAAAACTAACTCAGGATAAGGAGACAGAACGTTGACAGGTGTGTGTACATATATGTATATGTTATTTAGGATAGGGTGGTTGGGGCCGGGGAGAGTCTAAAGATGACATTTGGGCAGACTGCTCAAGGAAGGAAGGGAGCCATCCATGCAGATACCTTGGGGAAAGAGCATTCTAGGCAGAGGGAGAACAGCAAAGAGGTTCAGAAGGCTAGAGTGTAGGGAGCGGAGAGCTGTAGGACAAGTAGACACGTTCCAGTGTACATGTGTCCTTGTACATCAAGAAAAGAACTTTGAGTTTTATTCAAAGAGTAATGAGAAGACATCAGAAGGTTCTAAGTAGGAGAGTGACATCTATTTCATTTTAAAAGGATTACTAGCTGATCTACATGAGGAAGGGACTGTGTAAGGAAGAGTGGGAAGCAAGGGAAAGACTGCTGGAGCTTCAACTAAAATGCAGTGTAAGCAGAGATGGTGAAAAGTAGGTAAAAATGGCCTG
Organism: Rhinolophus ferrumequinum; assembly: GCF_004115265.2. Lineage (NCBI taxonomy): Eukaryota > Metazoa > Chordata > Mammalia > Chiroptera > Rhinolophidae > Rhinolophus > Rhinolophus ferrumequinum. Next base: position 64,926,767 of record NC_046293.1, on the reverse strand, counting down.
CCTGCTCCACCCCCTGCCATCCCTGTGCGCCACCAGCCTCCAACACTAATGGAACCATTCCACAGTTACATAATAACTTGGAGGTGTCAGTAGAAGAGACAGTATATCATGCCTTGGCTATCTTGTACATCTGTGCTTTGCCCAATAGCTGGCCAGGCAAGTGAGTGGGGGCTTGAGTCACGGCTGTGCTCCACTCTACAGGTCATGCTTACCTGGCATGGAATTGATCTGCGTAAGGGAAAGGGTGTCATTGCCTACTTCTTATACAAGTGATACATGTGGTAGCAGAAGCCCTGATAATTCCCTATTTTGTTGAACAAGTAAGAGTGTTAAGCTAAACTCAACCACGGTGATTCAAAATGTCATTATCTACCATTTGATTGTTCAAGAAATCTCTTCTTGTCTAGATTATTTGAAGCGGTTGAGACTGAACATTGATTTTTAAATGTTTGATAAAACAAAATGGTATCATTCATTGCCTTCTATTCCACCTCCATTTTTACACTACTCCAACCTATTTTGTGGCTTTCATTATCTAATCTACTAAGATTAATTAATAACTAGTATAACAAAGATTTGTGTATTAACAAGGCACTCAAGTCTTTTTAAAATTTAAATAGCATTTAGCAACACTAAAACTTTTATCTTTGTGAGCACAAATTAGAAAAGTTGAGCCTGAGGAACCTGCTAAAACTTCAAAATTACTTATGAAGTCAGCAGAGTTCTATTAAGAATTTTAGGGTAAGAAGAAAAGACTTTAAAGATATTACTGTATCAGGGATTAGTAACAAAGAGGAGCTCAAAGCTAATCTCCTAGCCCTATTGTTTTTTGCTTCTGGGAAGCCAGAGAAGCTGGGAAAATGTTGTGGCTAAAAAAAAATAGTGAATATATTATTAGGTCATGGTAGAAGATACTAGGAATACTCCTATGGTTTTCTCTATTCAAAATAACGTGCCAACTATCCAGAATTCAGCATTTCCAAGTCTCTTTGGATAGACCATCAGGTCTGCAAAGGCAAAACTGAGTTACTGACTGTTTCTGTCGTGCCCCAGGTTCAAGCTTCAGTGTCTCTCCCTCACTGATTATCACCTGCAGTAACCTTCCTTTTCCCCATCTCAGCTCATCCAAATTCTACCCGATTCCTTCAAGATTCAGTCAAATGCTGTACCTTTCAAGCATCCTGTCCAGACCTCTTCCAGGCAGAGGAAACCTTTTTTTCCCCTGAACTCACAAAATACTTAATTTGTGCTTTTCTTATGGCATTAAGTACTTCTGTAGCTGGTTCTCAACCCAGGGTACATATTAAAGCTTGCTATTCAATTAATAAAAAAAAAAAAAAAGCCCGGCCCTACCTTAGACCCATTCAACCAGAACCTCTGGGGACGGAACCCAGCATTTTTAAAAAGCTTTCAGGATAAATGGATAGCTCAGAAGTGAGAGTCACTGCTTTACATGTCTTACTCATTCTACCAGACTTATCCTCATATCCCTAAATTGAGTTGAATACTTGTGTAATTAAAATTGTAGGCCCAGAATTTTAAAAAATTAGATTTTAGTATCCCGAGTGAAGATATTAAATGTGAAGAAACAGTTTGCCCAAGAGTTGACTATTCCTGTTCCCTAGCTAGTATTTTCAGTTTAGATTTAAATTATGGGATGTTCAGTTTTAAATACAAAGGTTATGTAAGAACTATAGATGCTCCTATTCAGAGACAAAACTTTTTAAAAAAGAGATACATATATTTTTTGCTTTTAGCTACAAACAATGCACACAACTTACCTCTCTAACATCCACCATCCATCCTCCATCAACAAACAATAAGACATTGTACATTTTCTCCTTTACATCAGCAGTTAGGGCATCCAAATGCCCTTTCCAAATACCATAATCCATCTGTAAGACAAACAGAAGGCAGATATATAATGGACTAAAACCAATAAATAATGTATTTGTAAAGTGCACACAAGAATATATATATAATATGGAGTATCATTCTGAAGAGCTGACATTCAGTCAGCCAAATATAAAAATAAACAGCAACAGAGTGCATTCAAATAAAACACTAAAATAATAGCTTTGTAAATGAATACTACTGTCATCTGAAGGTATGTTTCATCCCTGGCTAATTATCTACTTTAGAAAGAAAAGTAACTAAACAGATGGCTTTTTTTCAAAGCAGAACATTAACAGGAAGATCACCAGTTATAATAGAAATATAGTTGCTGAAAAAAATGATCTCGTTAAATATATGGCATGTATAAAAATGCAACAGACAGGTCTCGGCCATATTCAACTTACTTCGTATTTCTTTTCTTTGTGTTCATGAGCCACTTTCTCAGTAAAACTTGGTTGAGGTATCAAAGCAGGTTTTTGTGGAGCTGAATTCATATGTTTAAACCACTCATTAAACGTTTCATGGGCTTCCTAAAATAGAAAATAGAAAAATACAAAAAAGGAAAACTTTTTATATACATTCAACAAAGCTTTTAAAATTTGGTTCTTAGAAATAATTTTGTAGCATCAAGAAACAAAACTGTTCAATATTTAAGTTTTTATGCAAAAAAATCACTGTGAATGTTTTGTCTAGTGACAAACACCAGCAAGACGTGTACGCGTGTGTGTACACATCGTTTTCTGGCACCTACTCCTATCTCAGCACCCTGCTCACAGACGTATCTTGACATTTAGCACCCTGTGAGGTGCACATGTTTACTTGCCTGTCTTTTTGACTGATCTATTAGCTTCTAGGGGGCAAGGACAGAAAGCCATCCACAGACTAGTCCCATGTAATCATTTCATTGTTTGTTGAATGAATTTTGAATGAGCATGTTGTTTTTTTAGTCATAACAAATAGAGAATATCTTGCTTTTCTCAGTTATTGCCAAAGGCAGGAATATTCAAGTCGAGATAAGCATTCAAAGAAAACATTAGCTTCAGACATCACATACACTATCTCCCATGTGAGGTGTCTTGTTTGGTTAGCACTGATTAGAGGCTCATATTAATGAAGACCAGGTCATGATTTCAATGCCCTTGTGGATCAGTCAGTGAGGCTCATATTAATGAAGACCAGGTCATGATTTCAATGCCCTTGTGGATCAGTCAGTACCACAGTCACAAGAAACGTAAGATAATGAATGAGTCAATCACCACTTCTGGAAACAGTTCCAAGTCTGAGAGTGAATCAGAAAGACCATCGTGAAGACAGGCACTTTGTCCTTTTCTTCCAACCCCCCCCCTTCTTCCTTCCCCCCACCCACATGCTGGCTCAAGCCGTTGTTTCTTAGTCTAGTTGTGTAGGACAAGCTCCCTGGCCCATGGTGGTATAATGAGCCTTGCGCTCCCCCCAGCTGAGGCAGTCGGTCGCCAGTCATCGGTGGGCTGCTCACCCATCACCTGCGGCAGCCCAGTTCCAGGGAGAGCTGTTGTTCATAATCTTAGCTGTAGAGGGCGCAGATTACTGCCCCACGTGGGAATCGAACCCTTGACCTCAGTGTTAGGAGCAAAGCGCTCCTACCACCTGAGCCACCAGACCAGCCCCTGTCTTTTTCTTTACAGTCTTACCAAATAAGCTCTAATGCACAAATGTTCTCTGATAGCATTATCATCTTCAGCAGGAAGTGGGCTTTCCATTCCTTGTTCCTCCCATTGATTATAGATTTCTGCTATAGAATCCTGAGGAATTTTCACAAATACTTCTTTTGCAGCTTCATGCTTTCTTGATGCTGTGAAAAAGATATACAATTTTTCAATATATATGTGGATTTCTGTGTAATGGTTTCTAAAGAAGTATAATCACTGGTTTGCAACTTTTACAGTCAGCTATAACCATTTCAGGTACTTCAGTTAAAGGTCTGGGCGATCTTTCTACCTAACGGCTGGGCCTTTTCCTTATCTCAATGCTACAGTCACAAAAGGTTTCATCAAATGCAGTTACTTTTACATACTTCTGAGTCTTAAAAAAAAAGGATTACATTTTTCAAAGCCTTGAGATTATACACAAAATTGAGTAGGACATGAAAATTCACTGTTAAATATGTTTTGTTTTATAATACCAGGTTTGATATATATGTGAGTGGCTTTTTGTGCCCTCCACTATTGGAAAAGTTTGAAAAACAAAACAAAGTTGAAGAATACATAGATTTGAACAAAAAACTTTAAAAAGAATATAAAAATACAACATACCCAAGAATTTTCTTATTATTGCATTGCCTTGTTTTAGTGCCTCGGCCCTCTGTGCTGGGTCAAACACCAACCAGTCAATTACATCAATTTTTAAACGGTCCTCCTATTCATTTAATTGAGAGAGAAAAAAAAGAAACATCAATTTTGTTGTTTTCTAAGATATTCTGCAAATTAGAATTAACTTACACCTGCACTTCTAGTGAACATCATTGTCCCTCAAATTATACAAAATTATGAAAGAATCCAGCTTTCCTTAGCTTATTTTCGTATTTAATAGCTTTCTATTAAATTATGGATAAACCTACTGGACTGTGAATCTGGAATTATATATTCTATGTCCCACCAGCTTAACCATGTGATTCCTTTAAGTGTTACTCTAAAAATTTTTTCTTTCCTAGATAAAACTTTCAATTCCTTCCTGAAAATAGGAATATGTAAGTATCATGAGTTAGTGATTGATCAAGTATCTAGAATAATGTGATGAGCAAAAACCCAAAGCTCAGATTTTTTTCAATTAAAGAAGCTTCCTCTAACATAATACTACTATAAGTAATCTCTTATATAAGACTTGAAGTTTGCTTTCAATTTTTGTAATTTAAAAGGTTTTGGCTGACAAAGAAAAATTCTTAAATAAAGAAAAGAAGCCAGAGAATTTTAAGGTAGAATGTCACCACACAAGGGATTATTAGGAGTTACACATAACACACTTCCCCTCACCCTTATATTACCTCAGTAGTGCCAGTATCTAGGGCTGGGGCCAGGTCATGATGACTGAATTCACCATTATCCTTCTTTCGAATATTCTCAACTACAGTTTTTGTTATAGTTGCAATATCCAAATCTAAAGAATTTTTTGAAGAGATGAAAACAAGACTTAATTGTTCACACTAATATTCTCTAAACAGTAACAATGATTTGGTAAATTTGGGATAGAAATTTTTAAAAACTGTAACATAAAATATGAAAGACATTATGAAAGACAATGCCAAAATTTAAAGATAGATTTTTACACGAGTTACAGTATATTTTATTCCTAAAACAGAATTTCATTGAAATTCTCTTAAGAGAAATAAGATTTAAAACTAGAAGGATAAATGTTACTAAAGCCAAAATGATAAATTTGCCTACAAAGCCCAATGATGAAGTTCTCGAACTACTTTTACCTGCTTCTTTAGCCAGCTCCAAGCAATGGTGGCGTTGCTCAAGTTCTGTCACACCTTCCAAAAACAGTGCATACTGGGCAACAGCTAGGTCTTGAGGTAAATGACAGGTATAAAATGCTATGAGATTTATATGCTTCTCATTTATTAAAAGCTGAAAAATAGAAAAAGATCAAAGTATGTCAATAATAAAACAAATGTTTGAAAAAGTTCAAACATATTTAGGAGAAATTCATACAAACACGGATTTGTGCTGCTAAACAGAAAAATTCTTAAAAAATGAATTTATGATAATTAAAGATCTCTTACAGATTCTGATGAATTTCCTGCCACTGGATATTAAAATACCATCATTCTAATTTTTATTTTCATTAAAGTAGTAAAAAAAAAAAAAAAAAAAAAATCAAATGGTGAATTCTCAAAGTTTACCTGTATATATGTCTTTAAAACCTCAATGGAAACTTCTTCCTTCAATGGGAAAAAAGATATAATTCAATTATAAACACAACTGTTTGTGTATCAGAAATATGTCTAATAAAAATTCTATTAAATTTTTAAATATTTACTATTGAGCAAAAACTATATGCAAGGCTAAGTGCTTACTTAGCCAAGTTCATATATTGCCTGATTTAATCTTACCATACTCTTTGTGGGTAGTTACTATTATTGTCACATTTCACAGAGACAGAAACTGAGACCTACGGAGGTTTTATTTATCCAGAACAACAAAGCTATAAGCTGCTTAGCAAGGCTGTGAACCCAAGATTCTTACTGCAAAACCCAAGCTTTCAACTGCTGTATCATTCTGCCTTCAACATGTACTCTGATCAAAATGTTATCATTTAGGAAAAAAGAAAAAAAAAGAAAACAAAGATTTATAATCTCACATCGAACTCAGTCTGGTTCAATTAGCCTAGCTGCTTGAGTTAGATTTAGAGTTGGGTCCTGATAAAGATTAAAGTTATGAATTTGCCAAAAACCAGATGACCATCAGCATTCTTCAGCCACAGATTAGAATCCTACCAGGTCACCCACAGCGAGCTACCACTGAGTGACCATATGAGACTATATAGAAGACTTTGGCACCCTTATGACCATTTCTAAAAAACAACAAAAAAGCAGTGTTTTCCTGACGACAGGTCTAAAGCATCTGTCTTATAGAGAAGGTAAATTGTTCACTTTTATTTACTTTGGTCTGTAGTCCCAGAGTGCGAAAAAACAAAATGAGATGAGTCATGAAGCGCAGGAGGTGTCCAGGTAGATTATTTCTGCTTTTGGAAAGCCATTTGCTAAACTCATCCATCAAACCTACGAGCCATCAAAGCAAAGATTCAACAATAGGGACAAGAATCAAAAGTAGATAAATAAACATTACCAAGAACATTTACCACATTCTTATAGTGCTATTTAGTCACTATCTCATTGTTAACAACCGTCATATAAAACTGACTCTGGATTAAATCCAAACTGTTATATTTAACAGTTAAGTAGATGGTTGCATCCAAATAGGCTGTTTATAAAGATTAAAAGATGTAGTGAGTCATACGCATTGACTTGATAACTTTTTACAAAATTACTATAAGAAAACAAAGAGCTCATACAAAGTAAAATAAAATTATAATATCTTACCATCAATGTCTCCCAGGATAAGGAATTTTTGAACTATATGATAATGTTCTTGATTCTCTTCCAGAACTCTCTGAAAAAATTTTTACATTTTCCATAAATCTTCTAGTGGCCATTCTGTAGTATGTACTTATTGTTAAACTAAAAATGCCAAACTTCAGAAGGAACACACATAAAGAAAGTTGGAAATGAATAATCTCAGGAGATCAAAATAAAACATGGGAAAGATACTTCCTTTGGGATTTAATCAAGGCTTACAAATCCAGGACTGAACAATATGTTTGAAAGCAGAGAACTGTGATAAAACAATTTAATCTCTGTGAATGTTATTAAACTTTTATTTTTTTATATTTTACTACTATTTTCCTTGACAATCCAAGATGGACCAGAAAGGAAGTGCATATGTGACCTAAGCAAAATAAACTATAAAGATTTCTTTCAATACGAACAGTAGTTATTAAAAGCATTCTTTGGATATTCTCTTCTGCACAAGGCACCAAGAGTAAGAAAAACCATCAAAATAGTGAATAGGCACAAAGTAGGAAAAAAAACATCTACAAGTAACCTTCAACTGGGTTTCTTGAAGCTTAACAGTTTATTTTTTGTCAAAATTTAAAATTTTTACTTAAATTTTCTTGCAACATCTCTTTTTAACATTCAAATTTTTGTTCCATCTGGAATTTATTTTAATACATAGCATGAGGTAGGGATCTAGCTTTGTTGTCTTTCCAAATGGAAAGTTAATTTTGTCCACTTCATGTATCTAAATAAACCATCCCAGTTCCTCTAAAATGAAAGGTCACCTCTGTCATTGTTCATTTCTCATCTATTCTTACATCTAACATGGACTTTTGGTTCCACTGATCTATTATTTATTCCTGTGCCAGTTTTATACTGTTTTGCTATATCTTTATATTGTTTTATTAAGACAGTATCCCATAACTATTGTTCTTTTCCAAATTTTCTTGCCATTCTTACTCATTCATCTATTTGGAAATTTTCTGCCTAGAAATAATCCCCAAAGGTTTAGGTTTCTGTGTTAATTTTGGAATAAATGACACTTACGTTGAGTTTTCTCATCCAGGAACGTGGTATATCTATTTATTCATCTTTTTCAATAAAATTCTAGTTTTCTTTATGAAGGCTCTTAAACCTTTGGTAATTTTTATTCCTAGGTATCTTAGAGTTTTAGTCAATAATTTAAACGGGACTTTTGGAGAGGGCTATATACTTTTCTAACTAGTTATAACAAGTACAGAAAGGCTACGATTTTTTGTAACTTTGTTTTGTATTTAAATACTTTAACAAGTTCTTATTATCTTATTAATTCTAGTAACTTTCTGAGTCTTGAGTTTCTAGATTTACACTTTCATCATTATGTAAATGTTCCCCCTTTTCTAACATTTATATCTATTCCTTGACATTCCTGTTTTATTTTCATTAGTTAGAATCTCCAAAATAATAAACAAACACTTGACAGAAAAAAAAATTAATTTCCTTACTATACAAAGAGTTCATATACAATAATAAAGAAAAGATAAAACTCAACAGAAAAATGGGTAAAAGGTCTGAACAGGAAATTCACAAATGGTCAATAAACAAAGGAAAACTTGCTCAGCCTTATGAATACACAGAAAAATGTGAGTAGAACAGTGTGCACTCTCATTTCTCACCTAATCTGATGGATTGGCAAAAAATAAAAAGGGTGACACATGGGACTGGTGAGAATGCAGGGAAATGGACACAATAAATTACTTGTTAATTAACTTAATACACATACACCCTTCAACCCAGCAACCCTGCTTTCAGGAAACCTATCCTAAAGAAACAAAACTGGTAGATGAGCATATATGTATATAAGAATGTTCACTGTAGTGCTAAAAACAACCTAAATATCAGCAAAAGTGCAATGATTTAAAAATTACATATAAAACATTACGTACCTATTAAAAAAGAACGTTAGGTTGTCAAATCTATATCCATGAACTTGGAGACAATATCATTGAATTAAGGAAAAAAAACACCTCTCCAAGTTGTGATGTATATGGTATGATGTGAAAAACAACAAAAAACAAAGTCCTACACCAGCAGAATATCTACATTATTTATACATATTTGCAAGAGTATGGACAAAAATATAGAAGGATACATGTCAATATGCTTTATCATCTCAGGGGAATGAGAAACACCATAAAGGGATTAGGAGAAAGTTATCATAAAGGTTTTATTTATACATCTTTGGATTACTTTGTTCCAAGAACATACAGTATTACTTTGGTTATTTTAAAATTCTTAAAAAATAGTACTTTTAAGGTTATTTTGAGATGTAGAAAAAGAAAGTCTTACTAATTTATCATTACGTGTTTTAATTTTTCAAAAGGAAAGATACAAATTAGATTACATGCATATCACATATTTAGATGAAACAAATAGGTTTCACGTATTTTTTCTGCCTTTCAGCTACAGTACACAACAGCATAACGTTTATAGTTTCCTATTTCAGTTATTATAAAATAGTCATAGTAATATTTACCTTTTTATCAGTAGCTTGAAGTTCTTCGAAAACCTTTTCTAAGGTCCAACTTTGAAAGAAAGAACAGGATAAAGGATAAAATAGTATTAATAAACTTGACAAGCATACTACAAACCACCATGACTAAAACAAACCAACAAACTCACTTTGCTTCCAAATATTCTCTAGGGAGCTCCTCAGTTTCATCCAGAGTCATGACTGAGGTCCGGATCTCCTGTTCTACCAGACTGTCCACCATCACCCGAAAGTAGGCCCACACTGTGTCTTCCCAGGTGTCACAGACAGGAAGAAGCTTTTCCCCCATTCCAAAACAGAAAAACATAGACATAGTCAACAAAAAAGAAAGGATAACCAAAATCGCATAAAGGCACTATAATGACACAGAATATTGTGGATTGTAAAATACCATATTGAATAATCCACCCACCTCCTCACCAACCACATCTTCTAAGAAGTCTGAACTACCCTGTTTCCCCGAAAATAAGACCTTTCTTTCGGGGGAACACAGTATTATGATTTTTTTCCATACTGAGTTCACAAGAGCATCAATTTTCCATGCTGATATAAGATGGTGTTTCAACTAATTAATGTAATCCCTCAAAAGAGCTGTAAAATGTAGAGGGTAATGGGGTCGTGAGAAGCACACACACGTGAGACAATCCAAATAGTCACTGTGCCTTAGTGGCAACTGCTGCATAAAATTATGGGTACTATCAGTCTTCAATAAACGCATGTTGTAATTAAATTTACAATCTTAGAAACTGAAGTCTGATTTCACGTAGTAAAACATCATTTGGTGTATGGGATACATCATATTGAGCAGCTCAAGTCACTATTCTATTCCATGATTATCTCTATCATTGCTACTTTTAAAAAGTAGTTTAAGTTTATAAGATTTATTATATACAATTAGAATATTTTCTGTATATGATTTCATTCCACAGGAAAAGATTAAATAGATTGCATACCTGCTTGAGATTCCCACTTAAAGCTGCATAAATTGCTCTTTCATATCTATTAAAAAGCTCCTGAAATACAATAAATACAAATAAATTTGGAATACTGTTTTTCTTAGTATGTCAATTTTTTTCAGAATATGGAATTTTGCAATGTTTTCTAAACTGAACTTATTTATTCGATAGTTTCTAAACTTTAGTGAAAGATCTGGTGGGGTGACAAGAAGGAAGGACCCCTTAGTTTGATGATATAGTTATACTGAAATCTTCAGGAAAAGTCAAAGATCTAAATTTCAAATACAGGGTGTAAAAGCAGATCCAACTCTAATGGATGATTTATAATAGTCAAATTTTATTCCAGATAGAACCTGTATAGGTGTTTTTCCCTAGAAAGTTTCTAAATACCTAATACTACCTGACACTGGCCTAAAAACAACATCAAAACAAGACACATGGAAGTTGTCAGGCAGCAGTTTGTATCAAATTCCTAAATTGAATTAATTATATTCATCAAATTATCCCATTTTACTTCCAGATTCTATTAATGGCACTTCCAGTTTTCTTATCATCCAAACAACACACTTCAGAGACTGCTACTATGTAACTAAGTGCTCCTCTGCCTTCTGTCTGCGATTACTCATCCTGACTATTCTCGCTTCCTTCCTTTCCACTCTCAAATATTATCCTAGATGAGGCCCTTATTACTTAGTGTCTGAATAATTCTAAGAGGCTCCTATCCTAGTTTCTCAGCCTTTGGTCCATTCAATTTTAAGCCTATTTTCCATCGCCACACAAATTTTAAAACACTGCTGTCAGGTGCCCTTGAGGTTTTAATGGTTCACCACTATCTACGATTAAAAAAGTTCTCAATCCTTAAGCTACACTTGAGGACCACCATTGCCTGTTCTTAATTTACCTCTTTCAATCACCTTTCCCATTATAGTCAGTTCTTCTACAAAGCTCGTTTTAAAAATGTAAATTTGTTCCAAAGCAATTGACATATCAAGGAACAATCTGAACATAATGCAAATTTCCCATTTACTTATGCACAATTTCATCCACAAGAAATGCTAAGTGAATGCAGAAAACTACACCCAGGTAAACTGGTCACCAAAATACCCAAAAGTAACACATCTCAAACATCTACCAGCTAACTCAGTTCATCAGGTGTTTTATAAGCTAAACTGATACACATCAAGTGTTACAGTTTTGTTTGATTTCAGATAACCTCCTTTTAGCACTTCCCAATATCTCACAAGCTGCAACCCTGACACCCAATTCCACAAGCAGACTTCAGGTCTCTTTCAAGGTAAATGCCACATTTATTGTAATATTTATATATTTCCTAACCATTTAACAGTGTGAAACAGTGCTGCTTCTATTAAGTTTTTATCTTTTTATGTATCACTGATGGTTTTCGAGTATTGTATTCTTAACTCCTTTCCCCCCAAAAGTCCTGTGGGTTTTTGTACAATTTTTTGCATGCTGCAATGATTTTTATGAATGCATAGGTCATGTCATAACCTATGCATCCTACCTAGAATTCCTTTTTATTTTCATGCCCAACAGCCCATATCCTACTAATTTTTAAAAGTTCAATTCTTTTTCCTGGGAACCAGCTTTAGCTCAAGGCTTATTATTCTTAGAATTCATTTGGTGCCTCCTTTATATTTTTGCCTTATGTCAGTTTTTAATTCTTACTACTTAAGTGCCTGAATAATTCTGATTAGTGGTTAAGTCAGCCAACTCCTATTCCTCAATTTGATTGGAAGTTCTTTCAAAACAGGAATTTTAGCCCAAACTACAGTACCTTCAGGCCTTTAATTAACTAGAGTAAAAATCATTGTCAATAAATATTTGATTATATCTTACATCTTCGGCCATTCTCCAACAACTTATTTTCCAAATGCATCTGTATGGATTCCCTTCAACAGACTCTAATTCTGTTCCTATAAAACAGCAAAAGAAAACAAATATGTAGTTTAAAATGGTATCTTTCATTGATTTCTAAAAACAAAAGCTGTACTTCACAGAGATGAGCATTTAGAGCTAAATATACCCCCAACTCTCAGAACAAAATCCACTAAAATACCTCCATTCACATTAGGGTCATGATAGAGCTTCCAGCCTTCAAGTGTTGCAGCTCTCCATGCCTGACCACAGCGCTTACAGAGCCGTTGTGCCTTCAGAAACAAGAAAGAGCAGTTAGTCATATAACCAGTGTAGTACTGGAAAAGTGCTTGTGCCTTATAGAAAAGTGATAAGCAGCATATGACAGGATTAGGTAACTTATGGTACAGCTATTACAAAAAATGATGTAGACAACTAGTAACGGTGTTCCACTTTATCACCAAATGCATGTCTCTCTGTGATTGTTCTCTGCCTTTCTTTTTTCTTTTTTTTTTTTAAGAACGGTGCAGCTCACAGTGGCCCATGCGGGGATCGAACCAGCAACCTTGGTGTTATTAGCACCACGCTCTAACCAAGTAAACTAACTGGCCACTCCCCTGCCTTCCTTTACTAAATAATCCTTTTTTTTTGCTCTTTGATTTTGGGCTTACCAACAGGTTCCTATGGTGCCCACAGGCATTTAATTCTGCTAGAGACAAATAGGGCTAAAGAGGTTGATGACCCTTGATTTATGTAAAAGAATTACAAAAACACTGTTAGTCTCTAGAATGACAGGGTGCTATTGTTTATTCACTCTACCAATGATATTTCTGTATGTTAAATGTGAGCAATCAGATGAACTTGATATACCAGTAAGATACATATGTGTTTGCTGTTCTATCATCTCTTCCCCATTTTTAGTTCATATGGTTTGGGAAGGCCTAATCCCGTCTCTGAACTCTAGGGTTAGGCAAGTAACCTAATAAGAATCACCCCCAGGGCTCTGCTGGAGACATTGAGAGAGAGAGATACACCCCTTTTGAAGGGATTGTTAGCTGGCAGGAAGATGTAAACTGCTGGAGGCTACCACAGACATTGCTACACAGGAGTGGCTTCTAGAGAATTAAGCCAGAGAAGAGGAGGGCAGAGCCAAGAGCTCAGCAAAGAGACAGTATCCTAATGACATCTTTTGAGTCCCAGGATCCTGCTTAATGTCAGATATAACCCTCTAGACTTCTCTGTTCCATGAGTCAATCAATCCCCCCCTTGTAAGTAATTTCCGTTGGGTTTCTTGAACGTAGAAAACCTGATTAATACAACCAGTTAAAGACTATCTCAGACAGCATTCTGGATTTATGGCTTTAAAAATTATGAAATAAATAATGAAAGTTATGTAGAAACATGGAAAAATGTTTTGATATGCTATCTAAAAAAGGGAGATAAAAACTGAACACAGAACTTTGAAAACATATTCTCAGTGAAATAAGCCAAACACAAAAGGACAAATATTGTCTGAGTCCACTTATATGAAATATCTAGAACAGGCATACTCATAGAGAAAGAAAGCAGATTACAGGTCACAGGCGCTGGGGGAAGAGGGAAATGGGGAATTATTTTGCATAATGGTCCCAGAGTTTCTGGTTGGGGTGATGAAAAGTTTTATGGTGATGGTTTCACAATGAATGTAATTAATGCACTGAAATGTACACTTAAAAATAGTTAAAATGACAAATTTTGTTATACAGATTTTGCCACAATGAAAAACAATTAATATACCCAAACCACTCTAGCGTATACTTTAAATGGGTGAACTGTATGGTATGTGAATTAGATTTCAATAAAGATGTTAAAAAAGAAAAAAAACTCTGAACGTATACTATGATTACAATTATGTTAAAAAGAGGTATAAAAGAAAAAGGGCTGTAAGTAAATACAAAAAAACCATTATCTGTGGTTATGTAAAGGTAGTGGGACCTAGAGAGTTTTTGTTTATACCCTTTCGGGAATGTGATCATTTTTTGTTTTGTTTTAAAAAATACATCCCTGTTTGCCATTGCAATTCCTAGTATCTTGCACATCACCTGGCAGAGCGGCTGGGACTTAAATATTTTCTGAATAAATGAATATGTGATATGAACTTCTCTTAATTAAAAAATAAGAACGATCTTAATAACCCTAGACTTACTACTATAAGAAATTACTTAATATATGTTAATGGTTTATAACACAGAAGAACAAACCATACTTTGAATTAACATATTTCCATCTAGAAGAACATCACGGATAGTACTGCAAAAGAAGTACTCATATAACATAATACCTAAAGCTTGAAGCTTCTATGCATCAGACTGCTCATCTAGAATCAATAAAGCCATTCAGTAAGCTAATTAGATGCTCAATATTCTATAGGCACACCTCGTTTTATTGTGCTTCGCTATACTGTGCTTCACAGATTTTGCGTTTTTCTCCTACATGTTGAAGGCAAGACCCTCTACCAGCAAAAATATACCACTCCTATTGTGGTCTTCTGGAACCAAATCTGTAACATCTCCAAAGTCTGCCTGTGCATACAAGACCTTAACTATCACAAAGGAGATTACTTTTTTTTTCCTTAAGGAGGGTGCAGTTCAGTGGTCCATGAGGGATGGAACCGGCAACCTTGGTGTTAGTAGCACCACGCTCTAACCAACTGAGATAACCGGCCACCTCACCCCCCCCTTTTTAAAGGAGATTACATTTTAAAGAGTGAGGTTTAATTAAACTGTCGAATAACTATGGTGTACACCTGAAATTAATATAATATTGTATGCTAGCCATAATTTAATAAAAATCTTTTGAAGATAAAAGAGGTGAGGTTAAAAGGGAGAAGTCTGAGGGCCATGATAGTCTACAAATGCATAGAGTCACCTGAAGAGCAACTTGGGTCAGACTTATTCTTAATGCAAACATCAGAACTAGAAATAATGGGGATATGCCTAGGATACACAGTACAAAATAGAAAGGCAAAGTCTGACTCCTTATAAAGAAATTTTCTAGTAGAGTTGTATAAACTACAGTGCACTACAGTGACGCAATGTGTTCTTATCACTGGAAATGTTTAAACGGCAGTTACATCTAGATATATTGTGAAAGAGATTACTACCATACTGAGAAGGCATACGAGGTGGTCACAAAGACGCCTTTCAACTTAAAGAGTCTATGACGTTTAAAAACTGGACAGCAGGTGTACATGACTTACCTCTTCTGTCATTCCAGCGCGGATTAGTGTGAAAAGATACTTGAGTAATCTAACTTCATCTTCTCTATCCAGATCATCAAGGGGCATTTTCTGTCTTATAGGAGCATCAGGATCCTATAATAAAAAGAAAAAAAATCAACTATAAATCCTTTCTATCCACATACATTTAAACACTATCAAGATATGATAAATCTCTCCTGATTAGTGAAACAAATTAATTTACAATTGAGTTAATTAACAAAGGAAATGAAGGGTCACAAGTGTTCCAAATAGCCACACAACTGTTCACTGCCCATTCTAAACGGACTCCGCTGGCCCTCAAAGGTGCATGCCTAGGGCAGGAAAGGTGGAAACACCACTAGTCCAGTCCAGCAGGTATGCTATTCATAATTCAAGATGACTTGATCTTTACCCTGTTATAGCAACTACATGGCCAAGTTAATTCCAAACAGAATCAGGCCTAGATAGAAATGAGTGCAGAGGAGGAACGGAAGGAATCATAATTTATTCTGTGACTAGAAAGTACCTCCTGAGAAACCTATAAGAAGAGAGCCCATGATGGGTTAATGCTACATAAAACACACCAATGCCCAATAAAATGTTTTTTAAAAAACAGATTTCTAATAAAGATCTCCCTGTCCCCAAAAAACCCCAGTTATTCCTACCTACTACTTTTCACAGATAGAAAGGAATGTGCTTTTAAACATCTGGGATGATATACTGTCCTCACTTTTCAGCAAAGAGCACATGATCTGTATATGGAATTTCAAGTGAAAAATTATAATAATGTGACTTAAGAAAGGAAGTAATTCTTATTCCAAATATTACTGTGTATGATAATACAAATTATCAATCCAGAAAATGAAATGCACAATAGATCAATTGGCTATTTTCACAAATATTTTGTAGACAGACACAATTATTCAATTTTGGAACATGGTCTCTTTCTGGAAAAAGTAAACCACCACTTTCCAGATGTTAAGAGGAAATGATTTTCAGTTGCTTGCTACCACGTAGTTTAGCTACAATTTACTTTAAGCTCTACCAGTAGTTTCCAAACAATTTTCACAAAAAACCTCTTTTGTTACCAAATGGAATTTTATCCATTTTTTCATAACCACTTATTTCTCCCACTGCTCACTATAAACATGTAATTCACATGCTGACACCTATCACAAAGCTTTATTCCTTTATTTCTACAATAGACTATTGTTCTTTTCAAATCCACTATTGTTCCTATTACTCATATCCTAAAATGACCTTTCTAACCTCAAACTAATTCACAAAGTCCCCCCCCCCCATTTTCTATTTAAATGATCTTTCATAGGTCACCATCTTCTAGTTGAAGAATCAAACTTTGCTATAAGACCAAAATTATTTTGTTTTTAATGCTGGCAAATCAGGGACACTTTCTATACCTTCTTTTAAAATTTACAACTCAGAGATCGTAGGTATCTTCAATTTCCACCAAATTCAAATTCAACTTAGTAGTTTTTACAGTTAAATAGTATGAGCAAACCTTCAGGAACCAAAAACAAGAATCCAAGAGAAGTTCTCAGACTTAAAAAAAAAAATAAAAAAAATCACCTAACTTTGAGGACAACTTCCATTTCAAAGAACACTTACCAATTCAGTGACAAGAGGGCGGACACTTCCTATATAAGAAGACAGCTGCCGCTGTTTCAAGGTATGCAGAGTATTTTCCCTGAAAGAAAAAAGCAGTTTCTTTTTAAAGGAGTTATTTTAATAGGTCTACTTAAAAAAAAAAAAAAAAAAATCAAAGTCAAAGAAAAATAGCATAAACTCAAAAAAAAACCATGCAAAAATGCTAAGTATGAAAGGGCATTTTACATTTTAGCACAGATGACTAATGATGTTAAGCACATTTCATGTCCTTATTGGCCACTCATCTAGATGCTTTTGTGAGTTATCTATTCAAATCTTTGCCCTTTTTATTGGGTTATCTTTTTAATACTGAGATGCAGTTCTTTATGAACTATAGGTTCTACATGTTTTTCTAGTCTGTGGCTTGCCAACAATTCATTTTCTCAATGATGTCTTTTAATGAGAAGTTTTTAATTTTGATGAAGTCAAATCATTTTTTGTCCCGATTTATTGCTTTCTGTGACCTAAGAAACACTTGCCTATCCCCAAGTCATAAAGATGTCCTCCTATATTTTCTTCTAAAAGCTTATGGTTTTAGCTTTTACATTTAGGACTGTGATCCATCTTGAATTAATCGTTCGGTATGATGCCAGAGGGGTGTCAAGGTTAATTTCTTTTCACATAGATATCCAGCTTTTTTTGCAGTTTGTTGAAAAGGCATCTCTTTCCCCATTGGATTGCTTTGACTCCTTTGTTGAAAACTAAATGACCAAGTTAATAAGTGTGGGTCTGTTTTTGGGTTCTTTATTCTGTTCCATTAGTCAGTAAAAAAGGGAGACTAAGTCATAAAAAACTTACAAAAACCTTAATAGGTCATTTTAACTAAAATAAATTTTTTTCCTGAAAATTGAAATTTCGTTTTTGCTCAGAAAAATCACAACTATTTTTCTGGGAGACAGGAGTGAAAGACCAGTGAATTGGTCATAATGGCAGGAAAGGAAATTAATGAAGACTATCCAGCAAAACTTCATGACTATTTATCAACATTTGAGAATTCTAGTGGTGCTATAGATGAGATACTGTGAAGACCATGACGTCTGTTTCTAGAAATGAGTTGTTGAAGAAGTTGGAGCCACTCAAACAAGCAAAAGTGGTTTTAATTTCTGCTTATACATTAAATTCAATGTTTTGGGTTTATTTGGCAATTCAGGGAGTTAATCCTAAGGAACATCCAGTAAAGCAGGAATTAGGAAGAAACACAAGAGTGTACATGTACAGAGTCAAGGAAATAACAGACAAGAAAAAGGCTGGCAAGCTGGACCGAGGTGCGACTTCAAGATTTGTAAAAAATGCCCTCTGGGAACCAAAACCTAAACATGCTTCCAAAGTTGCCAATAAAGAAAAAAGTAAAAATTAACCTTCGGTTTTGATGTGCCCATGTTCAAAAAGTACACCATTTTTATTGTTTTACACAAAATAAATGATTATGTGGCAACGCAAGGTTTGCCTTATTGAATCCATTATTGAATTCCTTATAAGGTATTCCTTATTGAATTCATATATAAACTTTACATTTAAATTTGTAATGCTAAATACTTTTCTCCCCCAGAAAAATTACATTATCTTTATTGATTTTCCTATAGAGCACTATGAAGTTTGTAACACTGTGGTATATTTTATATTTATAGTTTACCATCTCTCTTGACAGGAACTTATTTCCTTATATAGGTCAACCTTTCAAGTACCACTTTATAAGCAACTATGAAATGTAATTAAATGTTCTTTGCAAACATTTGTCTATTTTAAATGAATAATGACTTAATGAAGTATGCTATCTGAAGCCTGAAGTTATAAATACATCTGTTTTCACTATATATGAGAAAAATGAAATGACTTAAATGTCCATTATTTTTCTGTGTAGTTACTTTACCGTGTTTTCATGACTTTAAGAATTGCTTCCTTTGATATTTGAGGTGCGAATTTAAGACTTTAAGGCTATACTTTAATTCCTGGCCCTCTGCGTCTGTGTCCCATTTAAAGTAAAATATATTCTCATTAATTTTAGATGGGAAATGAGGTTGCATATTGATGGGTGAATTTTGGCATAATGGTTATATCCTGTCAGTAAAGGCTGTAAATGTTGTATAAAATAAGAAAAATCACAAACTACTCAAGATTTAATTTTTAATAAACATTTAGCAGCACTAATTTCCTAGTTAAGCAGAGAAAAAATATAATTGACTTGCAAATTGTGTGTACATGTATTAGTGAATTCAAAGGCGATCTGAACTTTTTCTACAAGTCTTGAAATAAACTGTCCTTCCCTCCAACCTTGTTCTTTAGCTACGCTTTATTTTTTTTTAAGGAGGGCGCAGCTCACAGTGGCCCATGTGGGGATCGAACTGGCAACCTTGGTGCAACCAGCACCATGCTCTAACCAGCTGAGCTAACCGGCCACTCCATAAACTGTCCTTTCAATCTATGGGTGCTTTCTGGTGTCAATGTCCTACAATAATTTAGAAGTACTGAAGGACATTGGTAAAATAAATATTTAAAAATTAAAAAAAAAGTTTTTTAAAAGAGTAGCTAGAAACATAGCACAAGTATAATTAAATTATGATTAAGAAAATAAAGCAGGTGACTGTTTGAAAACACGAATTAGATCATATCATTCTTTTATTCTCAAGGTTTCCCATCACATTTAGAATAAAGTCCCAAACCCTTAACCTCTGCCTGTCCATAAAAGTCCTGCATGAGCTGGCTCTCTTCAGTCTCATTCCCTACCATTTTTTTCTTTGCTGTGTTCACATGCTTCCTGTGCAAATATTTACCTTCTCAGGATCTTTGTAGTTTCTGCTCTTGCCCAGATCACTTGTCCCTCAGATTGCTGCATGGCTTGCCTTGTTTAAAAACTCTTCCTCTTACTACCTGTTAATATCCTTAGAGAAGCCTTCTTTTATTTAAAGTAGTACCCATTATCACCCTCTATTCATCAACTCTGATTCTTTTTTTTCCAAAGCTCTTAATACCCAACACGATATGTATTTGTTTTTACTCTCTTAAACAATTATAAAGTACACAAAGGAAGGGTTATTTATCTGTTTTGCTCTCAGACTGAATAAGCAGTAAGAAGTGTATAAGTATTCGCTGAAAGATGAATAAACAAAATCAGTGTTAAGTGTCCTCGGGAATAAAAGTGACTTACCAATACACTGATTTTGCATAAAATTCAATATTATCAGAAAAATCTCCAATTTCATCTTTGGCAATGCTTTCTAACCAATCTACCACGAGCTAGAAAAGGAAAACAAGGCAAAAAAAAAAAGAAGTATTAACTATAAAATCTGTATTTTATTTGAAGTAGTACCCTTAATTTCAAAAAAAGCTTCTGATTCAAAAATACCAAGTAACAATTTTTCCAACCACTATTTTTATTTTAAGATATATATACGTATACGTATATACGTATACGTATATATATATATATATATATATATACGTATACGTATATATATGTATATAAAATGGCAAAAGAATGAAATTTTCTATAGGAATAACACAATTTTTAACAGGCTATTCCTAGAAATACCAGGGCTATCACTTGAAAACCAAATAATTAGGTTCTTAATTTCTTTTAATTACAAATAAAAAGACTAGAAAGAGAAAATTAAGAAAAAAGTTTTAAATTAAAACAACTTCAGTTCTTTTATTTCATTTGCCTTTTCTCCATGTTTTATAAACACATATTTAAAAATTCTAGTCATACCTGACTTTGCCGGACAAGTGAATCTCTCTGAAATAATGCTTCCACCACTGCTTTTTCACTAGCATTAAAAGCCTATTAGAAAAAATATTTACAGGAAGGAAAGAAAAAAGATGTTCTAAGAATATTATTTCAATAGAATAGTAAAAGCGAATCTGAAATAAGTATATTTAATCACCCATAAACATTTTATCACATAGCAAATTGGCATATTCATCTCTGAAAAATTTTTTATAAATAAATTTCAAACTGCTAGATCAATTTGTGGCTACTTTTACTTGATATTTTAATTCTTTGGCTATACTTGGAATTTAAAAACTCTATTTTCCCCAGAGATATTGTTTTAGGGAAAAATAAAACACAAAACAAAATGAAACAAAAAAAAATCATAACAAAGAGATGGATGCAGTCATGTGACATACTAGAAAATTAACATTTTAAAACTTTAAAATCTTTTTATTCTACACAGCAGAAGTTGATAGGCGATAAAACTTAACAATCCAAGGCTCTTATGACTGACTTTAAAAGACAACTTGACAAAAATATTAGCAAATAATATTAAGCAGTATATTAAAAGGATAATATATGGTGACTGAATCAATTAATCCATCTTATTTGAGGATTCAAGGAGAAAAGCCACATGAACATCTGGATAGATGTCAAAATGTCATCTGATAAATTACAAACAGAAGAATGTTTTGCTAACATAACAGACTATCTACCTAAAGCCTATTGCAAATATATTTAACCGTAAAGAGAGACACTCCTTTTAAAACCCAGAAGGTAAAAAGAATAAGAATTCCTGCAATTATTCACCTTTACTTTGAAAGTTCTAGTTAATATATAAAACCAGGAAAAAACTCTAAGTAGTAATAAGTATAGAAAAATTGTCAAAGTCATCACTATTTGTAGATGATAGGATTGCCTACCAAAAAACAAAGACAATCAATGGAGAACTATTAAAACTAATAAGTTCAATAAATAGCCAAACATAAGATAATCTTCCTAGATGTGCACATAACTTGGTTCAAAGGAAATAAGTATTTGTAGAATAAATAAATTAAAAGATTGAAGGGATAATAAAATATTTTAGGTGAAAAAGCAGATTAATAGACGTGTGGCTAAAATCATTTATTATAAAAATGTATACTTATTTTCTCCTATTTTTCACTATAGTTGCTTCAAACGTGAATTATTTTTGTAATCAGAAAATAAAAAGTAACTAAACCCCAAAATAGTATCTTGTCTTTATGGTTTTAAAGGCATATTTTTATCAAGCCATCAAAGGACAGGTAATTCCTATATTCTTCAACCAGAGCACAAAAAAATAATGGAAGATTTATGAACTGGTTCTGGAGAGCTAGCACAATTCTAGACACCAAAACTGGATGAGGGTAAGTCACACACAAAAAAGAAAATATGTTTGGGAAAGTTCTAGATAAAATATAAGCTACAAAAACTTAGTATATTTAGGAATACATCATGACTCAAGAGTTTATTCTATTTGAGGATAATTCAACATTAGGAAAACTGTTAATGCAAGCTATTACATTATTAAATTAAAGCAGATACACAGCTATAGAAGCTAAAAAAAATATTTGACTATATTCAATATCTGTTCCAACTCTTAGCTGATTATAAGGAAAAAAAAAAACCCTTAATCTACAGTAAAACAAAAGCATTCTTAGTAAAAGGCAAGGAAAAAAATTCATACTATTACTGATATAATTGTATGGGTGCTCCGAGTCAATGGAATAAGGTAAGTAAAGGAAATAAGACAGTATAAAGGATTAAAGGAAACTCACTATTTATAGATTATTGCCAATACAGAAAACCCAACAAAATAAGTGGAAAACTTACTGGAGCTAATAAAAGAGTTCCAAAAGATGGCCAAATGTAGCTTTACACATAAATCATTAACCAGAGAAGATCCATGTATGAATAGGATAAATATATTTGTTTGATAAATGGTGCTTGGATAAATAGATATCCACATGAAAAAAGTTAAATCTCTTTCTACCTAAATCTCTTTCTAGACAAACTTACTCCAGATGAATTCAAGGGCTTATTATATAGAAAATAAGATTTAGATTTAGAAGAAAACATTGGAGAATATTTTGTAAATAGGTAAGTAAGGCCTTCCTTAACAAGACAGAAGATAGTGAATGAATAACTAAGGAAAACATGACAGATGTGATCAGTTAGCTATGAAAATACCTGCTTTATAAAGACCCCTTAAACAAGTTGAAAAATAAGTGACAGAAATGAGAAGATAATATTTAACATATGAGTAAAGAATCAAAAAACAAGCAAAAAATATGAATATAGAATTCATATAAAATAAATGTTCAAGAATGAAAAATGCTCTACCTTATGAAAGGTCAATAATATGCCTATGAAAACAATGAGGTACCTTCCCTCCAACTGGTAAATTCAAATGATTGATATCAGAGTAACATTTTCACAAACTGTGAGCGTGTAAACTCATACATTCTATTAGGAAGGTAAATGACAATCGCTGTCAAACTTTGACCCAACAATTTCACTTCCAGAAATATATGAAATACTCGAATACGTAAATAAGTATGAAGAATGTTCACTGCATCATTGATTACTACACCAAAAATACTACAAACAACCTAAAAATGTCCAGTCGAATGTCTGAAAAAATTATGGTACATTTAGTCTCTGGTATACTATGAAAAAATAAGGTAAACAAACACATAAAAAAACTAAGAAATATTGATGAATGAAAAACCTCTCGGTATAATGTATAAATGAAATCATACTATATATTTTAAAAAAACCGTATGTGTGTATAGAGCCAAGGAGACTAGATGAAAGCTACTGTCATAATCCCTGCAAAAAACGATGATGGCTCCAGTTAGTGGTGGCAACAGAAACAGAGATGAGTGGTTAGAGCTGAGACTCAAGAGATAAGAGTCAACAAGATTTGATGGAGTAAATTTTGGAGATGAGACAGAGACAGGGTCTAGACCGGGGGAGTCCAAACTGTGGCCCGCGGGCCAACTATGGCCCGCAATCCATTTTTCATTGGCCCGCAGCAAATTCCAAAAATATATTTAGTTTACTTAAATAAACCAGGTGAGGCAATACGTACTTCACCTCGAGTGAGTGGCCCGGCTGTTTGTGTATTTTACCGCAAATGGCCCTTGGTGAAAAACGTTGAAAAAAGTTTGGACACTCCTGATCTAGACCTTTGCTACTGCAAGTGTAGTATATAGAACAATAGCATCAGCATCACCTGGGAGCTTGTTTAAAATGCAGAACTTAGGCCCCGCCCCAAACCTACTAAATTAGACTCTACATTTTAACAAGATCCCTAGGTAACTCGTGCACAGAATCATTTGAGAGGTGCAAGTTTAGAGAATGTTCAGTTTCCTTGGAAAGCTGGCTATCGTGCCATCCAGTGGAAGACAAAATCGGGTGTGGCTTTTGGCAGGTTGGAGTTACAGTGCTTGAAAATGATTCTGAATAAAATAAAATTAATAAAATAAAATAAAGTAAATAAATAAATAAAAGGTACTGGCTCTTGAAAAGGGGCAAAGTGGCTGGGTTCCTTGAGTCTGATGGGAGAAAGAAAAGAAAAATTTGGGGAGACCATTTACAGAATGAGACAGAGCCAGGGGACTCCTTCCTTTCAGGCTCTATCTTCCCTCTGCTTGGAGTCTCTTTGGAAAGAAAGACATTCCAGGGCTGCTGCGGAGTCTGCACGATTTAACAACCTGACTAACATCCTTGCTAGGAACCAAGCCACTGAATCCTGCATCACTTTACCCAGATTACATAAAAAGTAAGCCCCCAGTTTCTGCTGAGCAGTCTGAAGGACAACCCCCTTAAATTCCCTAAAAATTCAATGTTTGATTTAAAAGACAGTGAAGAACACCTTTCTTTGCCTTTGAGGGCCTTTTGTCTAAAGGAAGAGATCTCTAGAGCAGCATGGTGGCCAGTTACAAGGTTTAACCAAGCATTTCACAGTGACATTCTCATTTTATCTTAAAAAACAACAACAACAACAACAAAAATCCCACACAAAAAACCAAACTGTTTGAGTATATGTATATATAAAGATGCACACAAAAATGTCTGGCTGGATGCAATACCAAATTGTTAGACTGAACAGTAAGAGAGGTAAAGAGGACGTTTACCTTTTAATCTATAATATAAATCACTATTTGATTATTTTAACTTTTATTATATCTTCTATTTACTTGTAAAATTTAAAAAATGAAAAAACTCAAGATGGAGGGTCAAAAATCAACTACTATAAAAAACATTTTAATTTTTAAGCATTTATAAGATATAAATGCTTATAAAACTTACAGTAACTGCAAACATATTTTCATCTTCTAAAGCAGACTGTATCCTGTCTCTGGAGAAAAATAACACACAACAAAAAAGCCTTATTTCACATAAATATATAAAATCACCTTTTAAGCTATATATATGCACAAACCTACATTCTAAAAAATGAGTTTCATTAACTTAGCCATCATGCTTTAAAAACAAGATACAGTGGTAAATGCCTTCTGAGTCTGATATTGACTCCTAAACAAAACTGGTATTTATTAAAAATACACACTACAAAGTCTTTAACATCCACCTGCTAAGGCATACACTTAACTTTTTAATATAATGTTTCACATGACAAAAATAAAATATGATTTTCTTTCAAGAATGAGAAAGCAACAGAATGAGAGTCGAAACCACTGAGCATCTGAGAGAAGGACAATTTGGTCAACTTCTTTCAAACGTGCACATTACATAAACTCGATCTTTCAGTTTTTCTTAATCTATCCTAAGTATTGCAGTATTTTTAATGCTTTCCTTAAATCTTTATACATACCTAATTTGTGGTAGCTACCAGCTTTTTGACCGGATATTCCCCTCCTCCCTAACTCAATCCTCACAACTAAGGCATTAGAAACGATAGACATCAAAAATAGCAGAACCTATTTCCAAACACATCCTACTCTAACTTTTAAATTAATGTGCCTATTGGCTTGGTATCCTGTGTGTTATTTCATTTACAACTCCTACACAACTTTACCTATACAAAGACGCCAGCAGCCTCCACGTGACCATCTCCTGTTGAAGAAGCCAGAGCATACTGGCTGTTTTTGAAAACTTTTGGAGTCCAGGTGTTGCTCGGCTCACTATTTTACCCAGTATATTCACCTGAATTACAAACACAGATGTAAGGTTTTCTATAATTTTGAGTAACAACTTTGTATTTTTCAAGTAGATTGTGCTAAAACTAATTACATGTACATATTCGTATTACAAAATTTTTCCTGCCTATCTACTGTCTTTTTTAACTGAATGTAATATAACATTCCCATTGGAAATGGCCCTAATTTGAAGTAATGTGTGTTTATGTGAGTACATATCTATAAGTTTAACATACTCTAGATTTCAGACTCAACAACCTTGGGTACATTTTCCTTAATCAGAAGATAAGCTAAATCTAACCTGTACTTGACAAAATCATAACACGAACGAACGGAGTACCAATGAAAATTAAAAATAAGACATCTTCAAATTATGTTTGAAAAATTGATACCACACATTAAGAAAATTATTTTCCTAAGATACGCACTAAAACATTGTCATGTCTAACCAAAACTTCAAAGTCCCTCCTTGTTCTAAAACAGTGGTTCTTAACCTTTTTGGGACTGAGGCAAGTGTGAAAATCTAATGAAAGGTATGAATGTTCTCCCCGAAACACACACAAACTGTTTATCAGAAGGTTTAAGGAGCCAGGGTACTGTAAACCTTTCTCAAAGGTTATGAATAGTACCTCCTTATTTTATCAAAGGGAATTAAGAAACAGGATTATTCTCATTCAGAACTTGAAGAATCACAACAGGTTTTCCCTCCCTTTAGAAAGTATTCACAAAGCAATGTTACTTCTGTTTTAAGGCCAGTATTTAATAAAAGTATTATCTGTACTCGCATTCCTTTATTAAGTTCTCTATTGGAATCCTAACTCCAGTAATTCACTAAGTGATTATTATTGCTTCTGTTAATGAAGCCACTGCTTTTTATAACGGACAATTCAGAGACTGATGACTGAAACAATATTAAACGCTCAAAAAATGTCGGCTATTATTTCAATTATTCTTGAATGCAATAGATTCTTAAAGCCCTTTTCCTTTTAACAGAATTTTTAGAACAGTTTTAGATTCACAGCAAAATTGAATGGGAAGCACAGAGCGTTCCTGTTACTCTTTGCCCACACCCGCACAACCTCACCCCCTACCGCCAATATCCAGCACCAGCACAGTACACCTGTTATAATCAGTGAACCTACACTGACACGTCACTATTGCCCCGATTCCATAGTTTACGTAAGGGTTCACTCTTGATGTTGTACATTATGTAAGTGTGACAAATGTATAATATGTACCCATTACAATACCACACAGAATAATTTCACTCCTTAAAAATCTGCTGTGTTCCACTTTTCATCCTTCCCACTCTCCCGAATCCCTGGCAACCACTGATCTTTTCACTGTCTCCAAGTTTTGCCTTTTCCAGAATGTCACATAGTTGGATTCACACGATGTGTAGCCTTTTCAGATCAGCTTTTTCATTTAGTAATATGCATCTAGAGTTCATCCTTGTCTCTTCATGGTACTTATTTCTTTTTAGGGCTGAATAATATTCCACTGTTTGGATATACCACAGTTTACTTATCCATTCACTTACTGAAGGACACTTGGTTGCTTCCAAGTTTAGCCAATTATGAATAAAGCGGCTATACGCATCTATATGCAGATTTTTGTATAAACATAAGTTTTCAACTCATTTGAGTAAATACCAAAGAGTACGCATGAATGTTGGCTCACGTGCTAAGAGCAAGCTTAGTTTTGTAAGACACTGAGAAACTGTCCCAAAGTGGCTGTACCATTCTGCATTCCCATCAGCAATGAATGAGAATGAGAGTTCCTGCGGCTCCCATCCTCGCCAGCATTTGGTGGTGTTTGTGTTTTACATTTTTGTCATTCTAGTAGGTGTACAGTGGCATGTCACTGTTTAATTTGCAATTCCCTAATGTTGAACATCTTTCCACAAGCTTATTTGCCATTTGTGTAACTTCTCTGATGAGGCATCTATTGACGTTTTGTCCATTTTGTAGTTGGATTGTACATTTTCTTATTTTTGACTTTTAAGGGTTCTTTTTATATTTTGGATTTTCCTTTTTTACAGCAGCAGGATCCTTTTGTCCCCCAAATAAACCTTATATGGACCCTCAGTATGTAAAAAACAGAGGTATTCTGACTGACCTCCTAACCATGCCACCCCTGCCAATATACCCAAGACATCTCCCTTAAATACAGTATGGAAATTCACAGGTTGATACTGTTCAAAAAAACCAAAGAGTACTGAAGTTTGACCAACAATGGAGTGAATTAACTTACCTGACCACTACAAATGTTTTCATACTCTTCTACAAGGTCAAAAACTGTAGTTGAAGAGTGCTTCAAAAAAGACTGCAGGAAATCAGAAAACATACTCATGGATGCTAGAACACATCAAAAAGAAAAGGAACAAAAAACATTAAGTGATGTACTTCTAGGTAATTGTTTGAAAACTTAAAAACATAGCTGTGAGTCCTTTTTTACTGCCGTATTTTTTCAAAAAAATATTGTGGTAAAATACACATAACAAAATTTACCATTGTAACCATTTTTAAGTGTACAGTTCAGTGGTATTAAATACATTCACACTGTTGTGCTACCATCACCATCCATCCACAGAACTCTTTTCATCTTGCAAAACTAAAACTCAGGATAGTCAAAGCAATCCTGAGAAAGAACAAAATTGGGGTGGCCAGTTAGCTCAGTTGGTTAGAGCGTGGTGCTGATAGCACCAAGGTTGCCGGTGCAATCCCTGCATGGGCCACTGTGAGCTGCGCCCTCATTAAAAAAAGAAAAAGAAAAAAAAAAAGCTGGAGGTATCACATTTCCGGATTTCAAACTATACTAAAGCCTAGAGTGAGCAAAACAATATGGCACTCACATAAAAACAGACACATAGACCAATGGAACAGAATAGAAACTCCAGAAATAAACTCCCACATATATGGTCAACTAATACTTGACAAGGGAGCCAAAATACTCAAAGGGGAAAGGATAATCTTTTCAAAAAATGATGTTGGGAAAACTGGATATCCACATGCAGGAAAATGAAATTGGACCCCTATCTTACACCACTCATAAAAATGATTAAAAATGATTAAAAGGTCTCTTATACATGAGACCTGATAAAGCAAAATGTCTAGGAAAAAATATAGCGAAAAAGCTTCTTGATATTGGTTTTGGCAATACTTTTTTGGATATGATACGAAAAGCAACAAAAGCAAAAATCAACAAGTGGGACTACATCAAACTAAAAAGTTCTGCACAGCGATAGAAACGATCAACAAAATGAAAAGGCATCCTACGGAATGAGAGAAAATATTTACAAACCACATACCTTATAAGGGGTTAATCTTCAATATATAGCACTCATACATGTTAACTTACGATATTGATAAAATGATGAGAAACCTATGTAACAATGTGTAGGTAGAGACACACTGTAGTCAATTTTTTCCCCCAAAGGGGAATGGTAATAACCAAGCTAAAACTAGAAAGGTCAACATACTATGTGAAAAAAAAAAAAGCATCAGCATCCAGGCCAAAGCAAAACATGTCAACAATGTCAGATAAAAACTAAATCTAAAGAAAAAGAGGAGCTCTTTCAACAGCACAAATATGAAAAGAATAAAAATATTACAGACTTGTCTAATCACCTAATAGGCGGTTGTTTACACTGAAGGATAAAATGGCAAGATCCTTTTCCAACTGGGAACTAAGGTGAAGTTCTAACCTTCTAGAGCTACTACATCAAATGGCTTAGCCAGTCCCGTAACAAATTAGATTAACAACAACAAAAAAATTAATGATGACACTCAGGAATAGGAGGAGATAGTTTCTCTGACCTTAGTAAATGACAAGCTAGTTTGGTACAAAGCTCCAAGTCATCTTACCAGCTTCTCCAGGATCATCCTCACGTAACATCACAGCACTGAGAGTTACGTCCTCTGTTACACTATGGGGCTCAGTGTTTGTGAAGAGGCCTGAACGCTGTGCTGAGAATGCAGCAGTCCAATTACTGTCATCCAGATTAGTTACCTGATAAAAAAAGGAAGATACAGAAGAGGAATGGAGCTATTACCATTGAGTGAATAAACATATTAACACTGTTTTTTTAAACCTTATATATGTGTTTTCCATTTTCAAGAGGGGCTATTTTGTTAAGGAGAGTATGGCTTTTTTGATTGTTTTCTTTGTACTGCTCCATACTTTAACAAAAAGTCAATAAAGATCGTATTTTGTAATATTTAAGCTGACAGTGATAAGTTAAGTAAGGGGGTCCTACTGCTCTAAGTTCACATCAATTCTTCACTTTGGGGAAATTGCACTGGACAAATAACCCAGTTTCTTCAACAAATAAGTGGCAATTAAAAAAAACAAAAAACAAACAGATGACGGGGCAGCCGATGGCTCAGTTGGTTAGAGCGTGAGCTTAATAACAGGGTTATAACAGGGTTGCTGGTTCAATTCCCACATGGGCCAGTGAGCTGCACCCTCTACAACTAGATTGAAAGACTATTTGGAGCTGATGGGCCCGGGAGAAACACACTGTCCCCCAATATTCCCCAATAAAATTAAAAAAAAAAAAAAGATGACGGGGTGGCCGGTTAGCTCAGTTATTTCGAGCGTGGTGCTGGTAACACCAAAGTTGCCAGTTCGATCCCCGCATGGGCCACTGTGAGCTGCCCCCTCCTTAAAAAACCAAAACAAAACAAAAAAACAGATGATGAGGAAGAAACTTAGGGATTAAAAGACTTAAGAGACATATCAAGTAAATACAATGTGTTGATCTTACTTGGTTCCTGATTTGAATCAACAAACAAAAACATTTTTTTTGCTGGTGGAGAGTCTTGCCATCAATTTGTGAAAAAAAAAAACAAGGCATTATCTGCGAAGCACAATAAAATGAGACATGTCTGTATTGTGCTTACGTTACAGAAACTGTCCTTATGTCTCAGAGGTCCATAAGTATTTCTGGATAAAATGGTTATGAAGTCTGGGAGTTGTAAAGTAATATAGGGGAAATGCTGTGGGTTCAGATGAAACAAGGTCAGCCATGTATGTTGGTAACTGTTGAAACTGTGTAATGAGCACATGGGGGCTTATTCTGTTCTTCTATTTTTAATAAAAAGCTTTTTAAAATTCACCTTTAAAATTCAGGTATGAGTAACAACAAAAATGTACCTTTAAATCAGTCTCTCCAAGAAAAAAATGCTAAACATGGGTGCTAGTACCCTATATATTCATGAGGAAGTAACTGTGGGCTGGGGAGAACTTAGCTTCAGCTCTTAGATTGATTAATAGTTCACTCCCTTCTGGGTATTTATCATTATCATTAATATAAGAATAAAACTGAAAAATCTTACACAGCAATGGCATTTTGCATTCAGAAAAATACTTTGCTCCACAATCAAATCTTAGTAGATGGACATATGGCAAAATTAATGTCACAGGTAATTTTATTCCTTCAGGGAAACCTAAATATCCAAGACCACCACTTACAACTAATATTAAAATTAGCAAAACAAATCAAAAATATACCTTGGACTACAAAGTAATTTCCAAATGTTTTATAATAATTAATACATACTATTTCATCCTTTAAGAGAGTAACAACTTTACTATTAATCTTGCAATTCTGAAGCAGTAAACAATAAAAATCATCTCTTGCTTAAACCCAGGGGCAGTCAATTCACTCATATTTTTAAGTACAAGATAAACCTTGCCAAAACAAACCAGTTTCATAAGTAGAGTAAAATTGTTCAATGACTAGATCATTATTAGATATTAACACTCTAAAAATCCACAATATAATAATATATTAAAGATTGAGTTAACCTTCTAAGATAAAGAGAGGCTTAACATGCAAAACCACTCTTCAGAAAACATCTAATTTAGACAATTTCAAGTGCATGTAAAACTTCTATGCCTTTTTAATAAGCACAAAGCCAAATACCGAAAAATCATTTTTATATTGTTTTTGGAACTAAATGTGCCATAATACTCTACTATTCCAATAAAACTCTTCTTTTTTCTTCTTTTCAGTGAGATCCAATTCTTTTTTTTTCTATAGAGTATTTAAACACCTAAGTCAAATCATTCTACATCACAGTTTATGTGACATTTCTTCTGCTATTTTAAATACCGTACCACAGTGATTCTTAAAGAGTGTCATAGGACACTTTCACAAAAAGGGAGAAAATTTCAGCCCCATTTTTCTACATACCATAGACAGATTTCCCAAGAACAGTGAAGACTGTGTAAACCGGGGAGACCTCACTCCTGTTCCAAGAATGCTGGAAATATCTGGCTGCCTGAGTAAGCTTCGGTTTGGTGGAGTAACTACAAATAAAAGGTTAGTAAAAAACTCATCCAGAGTGCATGAGCATTGATCATGAAAACAGAACAAACAAACAATATGAAGAACAAATAATTTTCAGTTGTCAATTATTTAGATTCTAATCAAATAAACATGTTAAATATTAACATTTCCATGATATGAAAATTTAACTTATTTTGGTACTACTGAGCCCATCAGGAAAAATTTTACTACAAATAGATATGCTTTCATTATAACATAACTGAGCAGTAAAAAAGGACACTAATGAGTCAATAGATTCTTCGTATTTTAATTTTATAAAATAGCACACTGAAGAGGCAGTATAGAATAGAGGGCACGAGTTTTGAAGTAAGCAGATCATTATTTAAATTTTGGTTCTATTACTTACATACTTAGTTATGTTATCAGCATTAATTAACTTCTTAGTTTCACTTTCAGTTTTGGCAAAATAGAGATAATACCTATGTCCCAGTTATTGTGTATGTAAATTAGTGCCTTACACATGGTAAGAGTTCAACAAATAGTAAATGCAATCATTATTATTTATTCTTAATTACTAATGTTTCAACCAAATATATTTATTATGTGTATAAGTGTTAGCTGCTATTATTACTATTATTATTATTATTATTACTACATGCTTTAAAAAAATCTTACAAGGCGGTCGAAATGAGCTGGGAGTTCGAGGGAGAACCTGGTTTCTTGGTGTAGTATTAGCAAAAATTTCATCTTGGGATGCCCGAACTATTGGAAGTTAAGAAAAGTTTTCCATGTAGAAAAGACATCCAAAAAAAAAAAAAAAAAAGACACCATTAAAGTTAGAATTACCCACATTTACACTATACAAAATATGTGATACATTTTTAAAGGACAAGGTATTTTATGGCTACCATTTTTTCCTATGCAAAGAGTAAATAATTACATCACTTACTTTCTCAGATATGTCTTAAGATTACTACACATTACACTAAGAGTTCCTAGTCAGATTTCAAATTTAAAAAGGCTATCTAACCTCCACAAAAGCTAACTACAATATAATAGCAGTAAAATCGAGCACCCTTATTTTCAGGAAAATATAAATCTAATCTCACTGAATTTCAGCATTGTATTTACCAAATAACATTATCTGGGGAGTCAAAAAAATAATTTCTGCAGCATTTTATTATTATAGCTAGTGTTTAATGTCTCTCATAAAAAGAAAATTCTATAATCCTGATCCCAAACACTCTGCAATTTTTATAATGATGCTTAAAATGCAAAGGATACTTAAAACTCTTTTTTGAGCACTCTGTTTCCGTGCAGTCCGTGTCACCTCTGCCTCCCGGATCACAGGGGATAACATCTCTCCAAAGCCACTCCTAAAAGCATAATCAAGCCCACGTGAATGAAACGAGAATGTAGCACTTGCAAAGAACTCCATCATCAGGACTGGAGCAAAGGACCCAAGTCAGTCAAGGTACAGATCATTCCAGTAGCCATGTCTTTGCTTTTTTTGTTGACAGTGCCCTCTGGCTCCAAATCCTACTTATCCCTCAAAGTCCTGCTTAAATTTTACCTGCACAGACTTCTTTAAGACTTTCTAGCACTCACTGTTATTTTCTCCTTTGCAATTATTTCAACACTTGGAATCTATATTACTGTTTTAGATAATTGCTTCATGAAGGTAAATTTTTCCTCAGTTGGATTGAGGAGTTCCCTAAAATTACTGGATTATATCTCTTAAAAAGGATTTTCTGTGGTTTCCAAAATACTTCAAACCATGGAAACTATGAAGAAATTTATTGCTTTATTTAACTGGTGAGATGGGAGGCTAAGTAAAAAAAGAATTCTAGTAAACTGGAGAAAATAATATTTCAAGTTATTTCTCTCTAGGATACACTAAGGATGTCTCCTGTCTCAGCACTTTGTAGTCACAATGCTTCAGATCTCCTGTCATTCTCAGCCCAAGGGCTATAAAATAAATTGTGTGAATTAAGAGACCTGTATTTTAAAAGAAAAATCTAATATGCTTCTCCACTTAAAACCTTCAGATAGGTAGCTACCTCTGGCCTACAGAATCAAGTCCAAATTTCCTACCATGGTTTGTACAATCTGACCTCAGCTTACCGGTTCACGCTTATATTCAGCTACAAACATCACCATACCATACAAACATACATTTGACCATTCAGCTACACAAAGCATGCACTTGGCATATCCTTACATCTCTGTACACGTTGCTTCTTTTAGAGGCGGACATTTGCCCCCTTGGTCCACCTGGTGAACACTTACTCACTGAAAAGCTTCCCTACAGGCTGGCAACTTGGTTCTATTTATTATTAATAGTTTCCCAACTTTGACCAAGCTTCTTAACCTCTTTTAACCCCAGTGTTATCTATGAAAAGAGTACCTATCCTCACAGGATTGTTACGAAGATTAGCTAACGATACAAAGTGCTTAAGGTACTCAATGTTAGCTATTATTATTCAAAGACCAACTAGAAAATTACCTCCTTTGAGAGGTTTTCCTGATACCTCCCGTAACAGGGAGACTTAATTGTTTCATTTCCTTTCCCACAGGGCAGTAGAAAACTGCCTGATCGTCTCCTCCACTACACAGCGACTACCCCGAGGCCAAGAACCTTGAATAAGGCATCTGTGTCGCAGGCGGCCAGCGCAGTACCAGGGTCCTAGGAAGAACTCAACTCAGTAACTATCTGATCGCTGGAACTTGTAATCAGCAAGTCTGGGATGAGATTCCCAGTTGCCTCACTGACTGGCTTTGGGATCTCGAGCAGGTCACTCTAGCATCTCGAATGCCGGGCCACCTCCTACCCCGCCCACCCCAGAAGCGAAAAATGTTCCGCGAAATGGCAGAACAATGACAGAGCTCCGTAGGAACGCAAGGGATTATCATTATCCGTATCCCTCTCCCAACCTGGCGGCCTTTCTTCCATCAGCTGCAGAATCTCCCAGCCCGGGAAAGTCCTCGAGTCAGCACCCGGGCCTTCCCTGGCTTCCTCTGGAAGTCGAGTTCCACTTGTTTCGTTCCGCCAACAAGCAGGAGGGACAAGTTTCCAAGCTCAGCAGTCACCACCTGAACTGACCTGTTCATGGCTACAGCCTTCTCCACCGGGAACCTTGTAAATTGGGATCCAGTTTAGCCACCGCGTTTCAGCCTTCCCGCTCTCCGGAAGCAAACCCTTCGACCCGGAAACAGTCCTCGTTCAGTTGCCGTGGAGAAAAGAAGTGTCGTCGGGGAAGAAACAACTTTCCCAAGGAGCGCCGGCGCAACTTCCTCCAAGCGCATGTCCGGTCTGCGCAGGCGCGACGGCGTGCCAGCTTGTGGCGTAGGGCGGGGCGGGGCCGGGGGCGGGACCGGGCAGGGGGCGGGGCCGGGCCGGGTTTAGCCTTGATGCGCGGCCGCCACTTTGCCTGACTGGCATTTGTGGGCGTGGTCCAGGCGCCGGGTTATCCTGGGACTATTTACTGGGAAATTTGACGTATACTGATAGTTTAGAAAAAAATGTGAAGTCATGTCCTGTGACAAAGAGCCTGGATTTGGGTTTCAGACGTTTAGACTCTGCCCTACACCTCGGGGGTTCGTCCCTCTCTCTCACAGTACTCACTGAATTGTACTGTAAACCCCCTACAGGTTTTGAAATTGTTTTCCATATGCCTATTCTTTACTCGGTATGTTTCCCTAGTAAGGAAAACAGGATCACCTGTCTTAAAAAGCAGGAAAGGTGATGGTATTATCCTCTATTTCAAAGTGCCATATAGACAAAAAGTAGTACATCCTGGCCCTGAAGGAATTAGTCGATGTTTTGCCGTAGGCATTTACAGTCTGCTCTAATCCTGGGAAACGTCATACTTTATTCCTGCTGAGACAACATGACGTTTTTTAAAAACACGTGGCTTTGGTCTCCATTAGGTTCGAACTCCCTGCCACCGCAGATTCCTCATCTGTGGAATGGAAATAACGCCTTTATCACCGAGTTCTTTTGAGGAGTAAAATCAAGATGTCAAATGTACACTGCACATAGTAGTCACCGAAGTGTTAATTTTCTCCTCGTTCAATAATCTTACTTGACGAGACCCGCAGTGGTGCTCTCTCATTCTTCCCATCTCCTAATTTTCTTGTATAAAAGTGGACTTGTTCTTTTATGGAAAATGAAATGTGATCCTAATGATTTTTGTCAGTGCCAGGGCAAGTTTATTCTAAGTGAGCCAGTGGTTCAGGTTCTTGCCATATGTTTCCTGGCAATTGAATTCCAATGTGTTGTGTTTTTTTTTTTTTTTCATGTAATGGACTTGAAGTGATTGACCATAAGGCACACAATAAAGCGGAAGAGCAGTTTTGGGCAAAGGATTAACAGAATGTTCAGTTCATATGCCATAAGGGAACACTTGTTGAAAAGTGCACTGGTCTTCATTTTTGACACACTCAATTAGTGGGCATGAACACCATACAACCCTAAAATATTTCAAAATATATTCATTCATTTGATTTCTTTTAAAATGCGTGGCACAAACTTGTATGGTGCATATTGCATACATTCTAGCTTTATTTTTAGGGTTCTCGGTTTCAATGAGAGAAACTCACTATAGTTAACTTAAGCAAAAGGGATTTTACTAGAAACCTATCAGGAGCTCACAGAAGCTGGAGGAAAGCTTGGCAAAGAACAGCTGCTCAGGAACTAAAGGCCAGGAAGCAGCCATCCCCAAATACTCAAACCACTGTTTCCTCTCCCTCACCACCAACAGCTGAGGAAATCAAACATCATTGCTTTCCCCGCCTCCCTGACCCTTTATTTTGAAAAAATGTCAAACCCACAGAAAAGCTGTAAAAATAGTAAAATAGGTATTAATATACTCTTGACTAATTGCTAACATCTCCCAATAAGTGTTTTCTCTCTCTCTTTTGTTTTTTGCCTGAACCATTTGGAAGACATCTAGACACGTCACCCCTAAGTACTTCAGAATGCATCTCCTAAATCAAGGACAAGACATTCTCCTACCTAACACAATAAAATAAACACTCAGAACTGTTCACATTGACAAAATATCACAATTAACATATTCAAATTTCCCCAATTCTCTTAATAATGCTCTTTATAACAGCTCTGCTCCAATACAGGATCCAGTAGAGCATTATATATTTAGTTGTCATGTCTTTTTGTTCTACTTTAGTTTAGCATAGTCCCCACTTTTTTTTTCCCCAAGAGTTCAAACCAATTTTTGCAAAATATTCCTCAATTTGGATGTTTTCTCCCAGTAAGCATTTTAAAAAACTATTTGGAGGGACAGGTGCAGGAATACAGAGGGTGCCGAAACAATGTACAGTATATACATTTTAAGAAAACACTGGATTAAAATTATAATACTCAATATATACTGATATCAAAAGCTGAATACAAGTCACATGTATACATTTTTTGGCTCCCCCGTACTACATAGGTATTGTTGAGTACTTACTTAATCACATCAGATGGCATATGGGGTCAGTTTGTCTCAGTTTCAAAATCTGCCTGACCTCTCTCCTCTCTGAAAAGAAAGCATCCTTTCACCTGGCACTCCTTTCTAACTGTTGCCTTTTCTCTGTTCCCTTCCCAGCCAAACTTGTTTTGGTTGCATTGTAAATGTAAATGACTCAGCCTTCGGGAGATTTGCCTATCTGGCAATGGCTCTACCTCAAATTCTATATTCTACCCATTTTCAACTATAATTCCCAACATTCTGTGGCCATTTGGCATATATTCTCCACTCCTACAGACTGGAAGAAAAAAGGGATAAACCAATGCCCACCTCATTGCCTGCTATGCAGTCATTACAAGGATGTTTAGAGAGAGTTTTAGTAACTTGGAAGTGTTTGCTTTAAATGAAGGGAGCAAGTTGTCATATATATCAGTATGCTCAGAAACAATATAAAATGCGTAAGACATACTGAAGCAGGGGGTGGAGTGAGGATGATGAAGGGATGAATAGGCAGATAGGGCAGTAAAAATACTCCGTATGATGCTATAACGGTGAACACATGCCATATATGTTCATACCCATAGAATGTGCAACACCAAGAGCGAAGCGTTTTGTAAACCATGGACTTTGAGTGATTATGGTATGTAAATGTAAGTCATCTCTTATAACGAATGTCCCACTCTGGTGGGAGATGTTGATAATGGCAGAGGCTGTGTATGTGTGCGGAGAGGGGGTATATGGGACATCTCTAAACCTTCTCAATTTTACTGTGAACCTAAAAGTGCTCTAAAAAAAAAAAAAACACAAGTCTTTTTAAAAATATATTTGTACAAAGATCATACCAAATGTTGATAGTGGTTGTCTTTGGTGAGACTGGATGATTTTGTTTTTATTGTCCAGTTCACTGTGAGGTGTTTTATTTAAGACAATTTATTTTCATAGCATGGCCCAATTGAAATTCAAACAAATGTCTTAAGGAATTCATTAAGAATTCCAATGAGTCAGATATGAGTCTAGTGAATTAAATTATGGAAGGTGCTTAAACAGTTTTTGTCATGTCCAAAAGACAATTAGAAGGATTCTAATACAGTTGTAGGATACACCGCAGTTATATAAAACAAAAGGAAGTACTTAGAGTTTAACAGCTTGTTCAGCTATGAGATGGTGTTTTTTGTTGTTGTTTTTGTTGTTGTTTTTTGTTGTTGTTGCAGTTTTGTTTTTTGAGCTCAAAACATTGCAAACAAGCTATTGTAATTTAATATTATTTTTATCTAAAGAAGTAGAATTACAGAAAGATTAGTAATTTACTTCAGGTCATAGATTTGAACTAAATTGAACCACAAGCCAAAAGTATAGTAAATAACAATGAATCATGAATTGAACAGAAATATCAGTTTTTGGCTGAACCATGAATGAACCACAATACGCAGGTTTTAAAACATGGCTTGGCTCAGGAAACAATATTGCCTGGAGGTTAAGAGCACAGTCTTGGAAATCAGGCTTGCCAGGTTTGAATCTCAGTTCTGCAGTTTATAAGCTATTTGACTGTTATAAACCTCACCTCTGTAAATGAGAATATTCTCTTAGGATAGCTATGAGGACGAAATATAAAAATAACAATAGAGCAAAGTGGTCAATAGCTCAGACTCCAGAGCTTGATTGCCGGAGGTCACATCCTAGTTCCACCACTTAACGAACTACGTACGTGACCTTGGGTGCAAGTGTGTGCCTTAGTTTCTTCTTGGGTGTAACAATAGTACTAGATCATAAGGTTGTTATGAGGATTTAATGAGTTACTATGTGTAAAGCCTTAGAATAGTACTAGGCATATTATACATGTGTTCAAAAATGATCTAATTTGTATTTATAATAATTATCAATTCATTTGACAACATCAAACTTGTGACATAGTGATAGAGGCATTAGTAACAGATCGAATTGATCCAATTTCAATCCTTTTTTTCTGTGATGCTGCAATAATAGCACAAGCATTTTTTCCTGCCTATATGAAGAGCTCGAAATAATTAATACTTTATATTGATGAATATAAATATGATTGCAAAGTCTCCTTTTGTTTTCCATTTAAAGAGGTTCAGTGGAAATAATCTTGAAGTATATTTTACTCCTCCATTCACAAATATTTATTAAGTTTCAACTATGTATGAGGCACTGTGCATGGAAGTGGGAGCTATATATTGGGGGGAAAGGAAATTAATTCACTTATAAAAAAATCATGTAGGGGCGGCCAGATGGAGCAGTTGGTTAGAGTGCGAGCTCTTAACAATAAGGTTGCCGGTTCGATTCCCGCATGGGTTGGTGGGCTGCGCCCCCTGCAACTAAAGATTGAAAACAGCAACTGGACTTGGAGCTGAGCTGCGCCCTCCACAACTAGATTGAAGATTAAATGACAACGACTTGACTTGGAGCTGTTGGGCCCTGGAAAAACACACTGTTCCCCAACATTCCCCAATTAAAAAAAAAAAATCATGTAAACTTACCTATTCAAACATACTTAATTGTTCATAACATGGAATACATAAATACGTTAAATCACTATTGTAGTTACCAAATAAAATTTGGCCTTTAAGATATTCTTACTTAAAATCTATTGTGAGGTAGAACTGTTACATCTTGTGAATTGATATCAGTCTTTGGTTGCCAATGTATTATTCTTTTTCCCCCCTTTATGTCAACCAGCTCTTTTATTTATTTATTTTTAAAAATTGCAGTCATATATACACAACAAAATTTACCATTTTAACCATTTTTAAGTATGCAGTTCAGTGGCATTAAAAACATTTACATTGTTGTACAAGGCAATATTTTAGTCATATGACTATATATATTTCAGTCATTTGTGTTTTATATGTATAATTATATATATTTTATAAAACCATGTATATATGTTTTAATCATAAATATGACATATATATATTCCAAAATAAGCCATAAATGATTTTTTTTATTCAATTTGGCTTCCTGCTCAGGATGTATCAGATCTCAATCAGAATAAAATTCTGACAAACATTTTATGCATAAGTAGCAGTGATCTTGCCAAGTAATTAAACATCAGTGATGTGAAGCAAAACAGAGCTTTGAATGTATATTAGGGGGAGTCTGCAAGATATGAGTTTGATCTAGACAGATTAGGCAGCAAAAAAGATAGAAAAATAATGTTAAATTTCAAGAACTTCATGAACCAGGGGAGGAAAAAAAATTAGTGTAAACTGTATGTGCCCTGGAAGATTGGATGTGTTATACAGACTTCAGATACAAGAAAAAAGATAATGGAGGGACTGAATGGGAAGCTGATGTGCTTCAAGGGAAGAACGTGGTTGTGGTGATAATAGTGGGAAGCCATTGATTGAGCACATTGTCTTTTCAGATGTTGATGTAAGAAATATCCAAACGTGTAGAGGACTTTTGTTAAGAGTTTATTTGAGCCAAACTGACAACAAATGCCAGGGAGCAAGATCTCAAATGGTCCAGAGAAGTTTTTCAGCTTCTTTTATGCATTTGAAACTAAGGACGGAATTTAAGGAGGATTACGTGGAGATAGAAGAAAACAAGGTAGGGATTGGATTACAGGATAATGAAGATTATGCACTCTCTTGAGGGTGGTTACCACTTGTTTCAAAGGTGTGCTAACCTAGGGGGCGGCCGGTTAGCTTAGTTGGTTCCAGCCTGGTGCTCTTAACGACAAGGTCGCTGGTTCGATCCCCACATGGGCCACTGTGAGCTGCACCCTCCACAACTACATTGAAACAACTACTTGACTTGGAGCTGATGGGTCCTGGAAAAACACACTTAAAATAAATGAAAGTTAAATAAAAAAAAAAAAGTGTTGTGTTAACCTAGGTGCACAGAAACAATGGACAGGGCTTGCTTAAGGCAACCTTTTCCTAAAAGGTTTATCTACCATGACCTACCCAGTTAGGAGTTTATGATCAGATCACCTGTGAGGTCACTATCCATAAAAACCCTTTTTTTCTGTCCACACAGTTACGATATATTTTTGTGGGGCTGGGGAAGGGAGGGAAGTGGGGTGGTGCTGGTTAGTAGCTGGTTTGAAAAAAAAAATGCTTTATTCCAAGGTCAAATGGGGTCAAAGTTTAAATGTGGAGCCCGTTTGACCCTTATTTATCTTCCCAGTAAAGCAGTGTAGCGTAGTTTAGTGGGTAGAATCTTGGCCAGTTCACATTGGATGAGTTATTTCACCTCTCTACATTTCAGTTTCCTCTTCTGTAACATTGAGATAATAAGAGTATTGTCCTCAAAAGTTTATACTGGGGATTAAATAATATTTATGTAGCAACTGTAGAGGTGGTACAGAACACAAAGACTCCTTGGGTTGAATACTGGCTGCCCCACTTACTTAGTGGAGCCTTGGACAAATTACCTTTTTGCTTTGTATAGCAGAAATAATAGTACCTACCTCATAGATTATTGTGAGGATTAAATGAATATATATATATAAAACTTAGAACAGTGTTTGGTATATAATAACCACTCAATAAACATTGGCTAATATTATAATATACCACATACAGTAAATATTCTATATAAATGTTTGCTCTTTTGTTTAGTTCTAAGAAGGCAGGGACCTTGCCTGTTTTGTTCACCTACACCCTTTGTCACTTTGTAGGTGCTCAAATTTTTCTTGAATGAGTGGGTCATTTCAATCCATACAATTGCATTCAATTCCTCAAAAAATATTGTAGTAAGAGTATCTACATTTGTATAATCAGATTAAATTTACTTCCATTTATATTATATTCTGTCATATATAGATACTTCACAGTACTCTCTACCACTTGAAAAGATTTATCATCTTAATCTTGTGGGGTTTAAAAACAGGAAGAACCATCAAATACTTTATGTGTTATAGCTTCTCTTAATTCTTTCAAATTGTGTTCAATTTGAAGAGGAAAATAAATTGGTGAAATGTAAAACTTTGTAATTTCAAGTTATTCTTTTATTGCTGAATTGTAATTTAAACATTGATGTCTGGGAAATTTTAATATGAAATCATAAATATATTATTGCTTTGTAGAATTATAACAGTTAAGGGTTAACTCAATGTAAGTTTCACGGTGGCTTGTGCTTCTAGTGTCTTAAGCATGGAGTAGCCAGTGACATTTTCAAGGTAGTGGTGAATTTGCTGACAAAAAGTTTGTTAGACAAATAAATCAATTGCAATGACTTATTTACAGACATCTCAGGCCTCAATAGTGGAAGTGATCTAGGGGGCAAGTGAAAAACTAAAATCGTTATTCCCTGTTGATATAACACATTCTACAGCTAAACCACAAAACTATTAATTGCAGCTTAGGCATTTACCTTGCTGTTTTCACATACTTCTTTGCTTGGCATAGAAATCCTGTAAGTCAAACACACATTTGCGTTTCTGAAGAATGATTTATTAGGGCTCTTGAGAGAGCATTGTTTTGTTCTGTTTTTTTTCTAAATAGCACGCTTTATAGTCTTGTTTAGATTTTATTATTAAAGGAGGTAGCTAGCATGAATTTTACCCCAACTTACCCCAACTTTACCAACTGGGTAAGAAAAGTCACGTTAACATTTTTTCTTTTGTGTTGGTAGTTCTGACTGAGCTCTCGTCCTGCGTGGTTTGGTGAGTTGAAGGCAGGACATTCAACCTCACACATCACAGGGGTTTTCTCCTCTTTTCTGAGGTTTGCATAGGAGTCCAGGGGGTGGCTTCTATGGTGCTAAAAGCACAGATGAAGGCGTTTAATCTTCAGTCCACTTGACCTAATGCAGATCATTGTCCAGACCTCAGTGTTTGCTGAAGATGGGAGGCACGAGCTGCCTGCATACTGAGTGAACCGGAAGGGGGCAGGCAGGAAGGGGGAAACAAATACGAGGGGGAGGGGATAAACACACATCATTATCTGACTAAATAACCTTTTGAGAAACAATGTAACAAACAATAAAACATGTGAATGGCTAGTTTCCATTGTTGTACAGTTTTGTCTACGAGTATCTTCTAATTAAAGGATCTATGAAAATGTTATCTATCCTTAAGAGGATGCAGCATGCATCCATGATGCTATGAATCTATTCTTTAACAACCAAATTTTCCAGGTGTTATTTTAATAATTGAAAATGTAGTATATTTAATTCATAAATCAAGAGCAGGAATTGACTTTTAAAATGCTTTTAAGTATATTTTGAGCTACAAACATATTGACATGGAAGAGCAAACTGGGCAAGTTCTATAAATAGAAGGGCAGTTAAAAGCAAAAACTGATAGAATGTAAGCATTGGCAGTGCAACATAATGCGGAGGAAAAACGCTGTCTGTCTTGCACATTGTCCTTGAAACTTGTTTGGAAGCTTGAGTCTATGCTGCAAAAGGGCATTAGGTAAATCTGTGCTTCAAAATCCATCCTGGCTTCCTATTTGCAATTTTTAAATGATTGAGTTTAATCTTTAGGAAACTTCGCCATCCTAGGGGAGTCCTTCCGCTTCTTTGTCCTTCAAGATCAACTGAAGTTCTTCAGCTGTGTAAAAAGGTT
This sequence comes from Rhinolophus ferrumequinum, assembly GCF_004115265.2. Lineage (NCBI taxonomy): Eukaryota > Metazoa > Chordata > Mammalia > Chiroptera > Rhinolophidae > Rhinolophus > Rhinolophus ferrumequinum. The sequence continues at coordinate 64,882,310 of NC_046293.1, read as the reverse complement.
GAATTTCAGGTAATAATCAAGAAAGCAAAACTGTTTTGGCTTTTAGAATGCTGATTTGTTTTCCTGATTTAAGTATAAAGTTATGATGGTGCCTTACTTACTTAAAAACTTTACATTTATTTGTATTTAAAGGCAGCATAACAATGTTAGGGAAAAAGAAATAATTCAAAAGTTATCCATATTATTAGTGCTAACCATAATTTTTATTATTGCACATTATCCCCCAGGTTGAAATTCATATTTTACATATAGTAACATTCATATAGCTTTTAAAATTTATATTGCAGAAACTTATTTACTTGCTACTGACATGAAGATTCTGAGTACCTTTGTGCTGTTTCCCCCCACCACCACTGTAGTTTTGCTTTTCTTCTCCCATCTGCTGAGATCTCCCTAACTTCCTGACCCCTCCCTTCCCCTATAACCATGTTAACAAACCGGTATGTAGTCTTCACTACCTTTTCCAGGCTCATATAACACACATACATGAAACACAGTCCTTCTCTGTATTTTGCTTTGTTCACTTTCAGTGCCTCACAGAAATCCCTCTATGTCAACTATTAAACATCAGTTTTTAATGGTTGTATAATGTTCTGTGGACCATAATTTATTCGATCATTCTTAATTGAATGGTCACTCTATTTCTGCTTTTTCTTGTACAGTGTGGCAATAAAGTCTTGTGTATACACCCTTTCATTTCTTTGGTCTAGCTATCAGATGTGGGATAGCTGCGTCAAATTTGCCTGCTTTCAATTTTAATAGACATCAGAAAATAGCAAATTAAAATTTTAGTTTACCCACAGACTCTACAATGCACATTTCTATTAGCAATGCATGACTCCTTTCTTGCCCTCTAACCTCCCTTCTGAAATTGTAATTTCTTTGTAATTTTTGCCCAGGTGTTGTGTTCTTTGGTACTTTGTTTTGCATCTCTTTGGCTACTATTTAGTTTGAGCATCTTTTTGTTTATGGGTAATTTGGAATTGCTTTTCTCTGAATTGTTTACTAATATCTTTCATCCATTTTTGGAGGGATTCTTCTCAGTTTCTAAGAACACTTCGTATTTTATAGATATTAACTGTATATTTTGTTTTCCCAAATCTACTGATTTTGTATTTTGCCAAACGTTTTAAATCTATCTATCTATCTATCTATCTATCTATCTATCTATCTATCTATCTATAAATTCTTTTAGTAATTTAAAAAGTATTTTAATTTAAATATAGCTTCTGAGTGTCTTCGCTAGCTAAGATGGTGTCCTGTCTCTAGACTATACTTCTAGTCTCTTAGATTTCCTTCGAAGATTTTTGTTTTACTTATGGCTTGATCTGCAATGTGCCTCATGTGTAATGTAGGGGTTGAACTTTTATTTTCTTCAGATGGATAGCTAGTTGTGCCTGCATCATTTACAAAGTAACAATATTCTTAATTGAAATGTATTTTTGTTATATATTAACTTGTTATATATTAGAATGTACTTCTGGACTCAATTCTACTCTACTAGTTAATGCCATTTCTTCTTTCCCTAAACTTTAATATCATTTAGGTCAATTTCAATTTCAAAACCTTATCCAGCTGAAATTCAAATTGGAATCGTATTACATTAAAATGTTAATTGGGGAGAATCGACATTTTATGAAATTGTCTTCCCATTCAAGAATATAGTATTTGTTCAGATCTCGATGTATGTCCTTTAGTAAGACTTTATAATAGCTTTCTTGTTAGCTTTATTCCTTCAGACTTTTATAGTTTTTGTTGTAAATATTTCCCCAGTATCAACTTCTAAGTGCTTACCATGAATACAGAAAAAAAGCTATTGATTTTTGGCATACTTATCTTGTATCCAGCCACACTGCAAGTTCCTGACTAATTTTTATGGATATTTTGAGATTTTGAGGTATTCACGTACAATATCAGATAAATAATTACTATTCCAGTGTTTGTAATATTTCATTCAATTAATTTAATGCATCCATTAGCACTGTTAAGGGACACTTATTGCCCCTATTTCACAGCACTGTTTTGGGGGTGAAGTAAGACAATTACATATAAAGTGCTTAGAGCAGTGGGTGGCACATAGTAGGTGGTCCAAAAAATGGTAAGTAATATTACTTCTTAACTATCAGAGCTTGTGAATTCTGCAGTCTAGAAATATCTCGTTCATGAAAATATCACGCTGAAGAACCAAGAATTAAGCTATCATTTGCTGGTTTTCCTTATTCTTTCACCATTCCCCACCTTAATTGGTTTTGGAGAGCATGGGTGACACCTTTCTTAAACTTTTGTGATTCTTTCACCTTGATAGGATAGCAGGAGAGAGGAGCAGAGAAAGGGCCTACGTATGGGAATGATTCCATATATTGTTACTATATGACAAACTAATAATTATTACATAATATTACTATCCCACAGATTATTTTCCTTTGGAAAAGAAGTTATAGTCAAATGAGTTTTAAGGCTAGATATTGAATATATTTTTGTTTAACTCATTTGGTGTTTCAGAGTTCATTTTGTGCAGGTCAAGGAGACCTGTCAAAATTGTTTGCTTCTTATTCAAAGTGAGATACAGTAGTTGAGCCAATTGTGACTAATTCTACTGCTCTTCTCAGTGAGTTTTACGAGTAACTGCATTAAGAAAAAAAAGTCCTTCTTTATGATGTAATAACCTTGGGCAGATGAACTCTTCGGGAGATGCAATACTGACACAGTGGTAGGGGAGGTGGCACTGTAAATTGTCTTCACTTTCCAGGGCTGACAAATTACATCTATCCTGTTCGGATGACATCCTGAGACCTGTCCTCTGTACCGTCCCTGAACAAGAGCCTTGGCAGGGGGCCTAGGGCAACAAATCATTAATTCTGTATCCAGCATTAGCCACGTCCTGCCAAGCGGAGAATGCCCTGACCACAGGAAGATCCTGTACTACCGTGTTTCCCCAAAAATAAGACCGAGCTGGACCATCAGCTCTCATGTGTCTTTTGGAGCAAAAATTAACATAAGACCCGGTCTTACATTAATGTAAGACCGGGTCTTATATAATACCGGCTGTCTTATTTTCGGGGAAACACAGTAATTCGGAGTGGAAGGATGAGGGAGGGGTAGTGTGTATCACTTCCTTTTTTAGTGACATCCTCTAAGAGAGCACTGATGGAATGAAGTAAGTGGCATGGTAGTGGCTCTTCGTTTCTGAAAAGCTAGCTGTTAAGTGTTTGCCAAATAGTAAATTCCTGCTGGCCCAGTTTCAAGGAACCCAAGATTTATTTCAGGAATTATTGTCTTTTAGTCTAACAAAATAGACTCTAAGTTAAAATCTTCTATGATTCAAATCATATTTTATTAAGTCAAAACTCAAAGAAGTAATGGAACAAATTTCCAGAATAGTCCTAGTAGAGGATGATTAAATTGACTTCTGGGACCATGTATCTTAAACATGTAAACCACACCAATGACCATCTCCTTATATCATTCAAATAGTTTAACAAATAAGGCCTACCCGGAGAAGATCCAAAAGACAGAAACCTCACCCTAATGCAGGTTGTGCTAACAAATATAACCCCCACCTCCCCCCCCCCAAAAATCACTGGGTTGAAGTAATCCCTAATTTGCTTGAATGTTCAATGTATTTCATTCCAACCAAATGAACTGTTAAAATTTAATTCTTGTGCCTGTGCATCATTCCCATTTCTAAAAAAAAGAAAAGCAGCAGTAAAAACATAATAAAACAGGTGTGGCAGAAGGAGGCATGCTAACGTTTTAAGTGGAAGGCAATTCAGTGGGATAAGGTTAACAACATTCCATGCACACGACGACACTACATGACTCTGGAATCGTGAACTAGCCCATACTGGACCTCTTATTGACTCCCGAGTCGTATCTGCTTCCAAGCTGCCCTCAGAAGTGTCTCTACATAGTCTTTTAATTCTGGGGCTTTCCTAGGTGGGATCTCTCTAGGAAAATCCCTAGGTCTGCTGATTCTATTGAGCATGTTTTGGGTTATTCTAGAGTAGACCCATGCTGCTCTTTGTTACTGCAAAATTAGTAAAACACTGTGTGGTCGCCTGATAGTGGCTCCCAAAGACATGTCCATGTCCTAATGCCCAAACCTGTGATGGTTACCTTTATTTGAACAGTCTTTGCAGATGTAGTGAAGGATCTTGAAATCATCCTGGATTGTCCAAGTGGGCCCTAAATGCCATCACAAATATCCTTGAAAGAGAGGTGAGACACAGCTATGAAGATGGAGGCAGTTTGGATTGTGGCCTAATGCCAGGGAATGCCAGCGGCAAGGAATGGATTCTCTCCTGGAACCACTAGAGGGAGAGAGGCCTTGCCAACACTTTGCCTTTAGACGTTTGGCTTCCAAAACTGGGAGAAAGTTTGTTGTTTTAAACCACCAAATTTGTGGTCATTTGTACTCATATTCATATTGTGGCCCTATGAACTAATACTGTTTAATGAGGACACTAGTATCTTTTTAGAAAAGAATACACCAACATGGAACCCAGTTAATAAGAATTAATCTCCTTAACATATTTTTGTGGGTAATCTAAGTGCCATCTAAGAAAAACAAGAGGAACAAAAATGTTTGTATTATTGGAAAGGTATATACAGAAATATTTCAATGATGCGTATTTGAGATGCCCATGATCTTGGTGCAACTGCATTTGAAGCTCGTCAACACTGGTTCTGAAACAGACTATAGTTCCTGCAGACACCCACAGGCCTGGTACTAATTAGCGGATGGTATTTTCAAACTATCCTATCATCTCCTTAGATAAGTAGCCAATGCTTCACTAAGAAAGAGACCGCCATAAATTATGATGTGTTTAGAGAATGAAATTACTGCTGGCCTGCATTATAAGACAAGTGGAGGGGAACATTATCTTGCTCCTTGCCATCAAGGACATCTTCTCAGACTGTAGAAGGCTATTTGCTGCCTTGTCTGCCCTTGTCTAACAGCAATCCTTTGGACTCCAACCTTCTCTTCCTCATCCCCAGCCCACTTAGGCCAGGCAGTCCTACTTTTCTTTCTTCATGCTTAATCCTTAGGAAAATAATTTAACATTCATGGTTTCAGTTGCATCCTGTATGTAACTTCAAGGTCCAACTGTTAAAATCTGCCTCTCCTCAGAAAATACTGCACTTACTGTAAACTTTGTCTTAACAAGCACTTTTGCTCATGCACTAAAAACCATGATCCCTTGCTGGTTTCTCTATCATTATTGGTGTTCAATCCCTCTGGTTCTGCTAATCAGGTATTTCATTTTTCCTTCTGCCCCCACATATAAGCCATTAACCAATTCTCTCATTAACTGCTTTTAAAAATTTCTGGGGCTCTCCTTATCACAGTCCAACGCTAATTCCTTCATGCTTTCAGACCCAAGCAGCCCACAGTTTGGCTGGGTTAACTCCAGCTCACCATCACTCCTCCCCGAGCAGTTTTTTCAGTTGTCAGAATCTGTGATGTAGGTATGTTACTTTCCCTTAGAACAGCAGAATGGCTCCCTGGTAACTACCCACTCTACATCGTGTCAATCTGATTGTACTCCATTTCCTTTATGGATATACTTATTTTTTCTATCAGCCATGTTGTTCTCCATCCCTGGTTGATTTGCTCAGAGAATCTAACACTGACTGGAGTAAAACTAGTCAGAAATAGAAATCAAATGGTCCATACGTTAGTCCATACATTTTAAAGCAAAATACAACTGTCATTGTTAGTCACTTGCATTAGTATGGATAACAGAGCATGAACTATCTGAGGCTAAATATGAGTTACTAGATTTTCACTTATTTGATAGTTTTGGACCGGTCTTCCTCACCACTGATGCATTACACACCTTGCCAGCAGGGACTGCTGTTTATCGTATCATCTATTCTTTGCTACTTCCCTCTGCCCTAAGCACAGCATATTGCACATTCTAGTTTGACAGTAGTCACGTGCTGCTTAATGATGGGGATGCAATCTCAGAAATGCATGGTTAGGTGACTTCATCAAGCACCAGAGTGCACTTACACACACCTAGATGGTACAGCACACCACACATCTAGGCTGTATGGTGCTCCACCATCCTATAGGCGCCCATGGTTGACGGAAACGTCATTACAAGGCGCATGACTGTAAGTTTCCTGTTCTGAACGTAGTGCTCACAGGAGACATAAACTACCACACTATAAATTAAAATTTGAATGAGCAATGATGGCAGATGACAAACACATTAGTCTTTAATTTCTGCCTATTTAAAAACTGCTGTAACCTTTTGACTTAATATTCACATGAAAATACCGTTAAGGTTTATGTTTTAAGGAAAAATCCTGCATTTGGACCCAATGATGAATTTGGACAATTTCATTTATGTCGCTATATAAGAAAAATTAGGTTCAACTAGGTTTGTATTATACCAAAATAGTAAAAATTCTCTCCACATCCTACAGACAAATCAGAAATTGATTGCGTACAAATGATAAAACATGGCAGACATGCACTACTGAATACATTTGTTGATTCTTCGATGCAAAATTCAGGTCAATGTCCCTAATTTGGGGCACAATCTCTTAATTCTTAAGGTTAGTAATCTAGAGGCTACTAATAAGGATGTTTTAAAGGAACAAATTCAAATTATGTGCAAACTGTGGAATACTTTTTTAAAAATTTGCAGCTTTTAGAAAACAGCTGTTTAGCAAAAAGTGTGTTATACCTACCTTTCAAAGATAAACTGTCAAGCCTATAAACTCAGTTCTCCATTAACAGGTTTAGCAGCCAATTTTGACAAGTATTATCAATATCCTAACAAAGACTCATGCACATTTCTCTTGATAGTCAGTTGAAGGAACGTTATTTCTGCTCTCAGTCTATTATATTACACTTCTCTCACGCATTCATAAAATACCTGCTGTATTGATGCACTGTAACAAATTACAGAACAGATTTTTTAAAAAGTTTGCGTCCTGTAAATCACAATTGGTTAAGGCTCACTGATAGTTTAAAAAAGATAAACCTGCAGACTAAGGTTTATGTCTAAGATAAGGTCATAGGAGTATTAATTATAAAACACTGTAACTCCTTCCTACATTTCCAACATTTAAGAGAGGAGACAGGACAACACGTGGGGATTAAATTCAATAAAGACACAGACTGAGATAAAATGAAAGAAAAAAACAGTGAGGAATTTTGATTCCTAGTTTGCTGCCCCACTAAAGACAAGATGACTAAAAAAGCAAAGTAAAACTTATTTTCAATAATGGAGGTTTTAAAACTTTGTACTCATAATATGCGCATGTGGCAAAAATTATATATTTCAGAAAAAAAAGTTGAATCACCAGAAAACTCAAAATAGGGTTTTTGTATACTTCTTAGAAAACTTAAGTGAAATATTCTTCTGGTTTTGTCCAAAAATTCAAGTTTCTCCAAGTATCTTTGGGGACATGAAAAAGAACTCATGAATTTTCTGGCTGAATTTACTATTTTTCCAGTACCAGAAAAGTCCATTTACATATGATCTGCATTCTTAAGGTACAGTTATATATAAGATAATGGTACTTTCTGTGCAACCACAGCTTTATTCATTTCTATTAATAAAATACAAATGTGTGTGTATATACACGAGGTTTGACAATTAAGTTCATGAATTTGTTACAACAATGTTGCTAACCTTTTTTGGTATCAGAGCGATTATTCATTATGAATTTGTACCAACTGGACAAACAGTTAACCAAGTTCACTATTTGCAAGTGCTGAAATGGCTGTGTGAACAAGTTAAATGTTCACAACAATTCATGGCTCTTGCATCATGACAGTGCACCAGCTCACATGGCACTATCTGTGAGGGAGTTTTTAGCCAATAAACAAACAACTGCATTGGAACACCCTCCCTACTCACCTGATCTGGCCCCAGTGACCTCTTTCTTTAACCGAAAATAAACATTGAAAGGAAGACATTTTGATGACACTCAGACATCAAGGGTAATACAATGACAGCTCTGATGGTGATTCCAGAAAACAGAGTTCCAAAATTGCTTTGAAGGGTGGACTAGGCACTGGCATCGATGCATAGCTTCCCAAGGGGTGTACTTTACAGGTGACGATAGTGATATTCAATGAGATATGTAGCACTTTTTCTAGGATGAGTTCGTGAACTTAATTGTCAAACCTTGTGTGTGTATATATATCCTAAAGGATGGTACTGGCATTTACTTCACTCTAACTCCTATGAAGTGGTGCTATTATCTATCACTCTCATTTTACAGATAAGGAAACCGATACACCTAACCATGGTCATATCCTAGGAAGTGGCAAAGTGGGGATGAGAAACCCCCGAAGTCTGGTTTGAGTCCACATTCTTACTTACTAAACTGTCCATTTCGCACCCCTAACACTCCCCCGTAATTAATGTTTCCCACCAGATCAGTGGTTCTCAACGGGGATGATTTTGCCTTTCATCACCTACTCTACCCCTCCCCGAATATAACTGGAGGTTACCTGGCAATGTCTGGAGATAATTTTGGTTGTCACTGCTTGAGGGGGAGGGTGGTATTACTTGTATTTAGTGGGTGGAGACCAAGGATGCTGCAAAAATCCGATAATGTACAGGACAGCCCCCCAAAACTCATTATCCAGCACCAAACATCCACAGAGCTGAGGCTGAGAAACCCTACAGTAGAGTATAAGTTCTAGGAGGGCAGGGTCCTAAGTTGATCTCAGTTGCTGCTCTATCCTCAGACCTAGAACAGTGCTTGACACAGTAGTACTTAAATTTTACCTGTTGAATATTTATCTGTTTTTAAGAGTCTGTAACTCAGATTGGAACATAGTTGGTAAGCAACAAACATTTATTAAAATTGAATTAATGTGGGTGCCTTCAAAGAGGGTCAAATGGATCTTAACAAGACACAGTAAATTGATTTTAGTGCTCCACAATCCCACTTTTTTGGGCTTAATTTTCACCCCATGACTATACATAGAAGCAGTTCTGCCAAACCAAGTCTCTTAGTTAAATGGAGCTTCTGAGAGAACAAACTTTTTTTAAAGATATATGGATACTTTAAATGCATGGGTCCCTGTTACGTTACATATATAAGGAACAAGATCTTTTTCTTCTTAAAATGAGAGCCTTTAAATATCCCATTCAAATAGCATGTATTTAGGGGATTAGCAGATACCCCTAAATTAGATGGTATCACTAATTGATATCTCCAGTGGCTGGCAAATACTTTGAGGACGTTTAAGATTTGTTTATAAGTTTCAAGAAAGAACTGCATCACAGCACACATGAGACAAAGACAGAACTGCTATCTAAAAAGAAAGCAGTACTTGAGTCCACTTAATTCAAAAATTTTTATAACCATAATATTCTAAGTATAACTTCATCCTATATTTTTTAAAAAATCCATGAAGCGTAACTTCTGTCAAAGTATTTTCAATTCTTCCTCCTACACCTCAAACTGCTATTGAACTTTACCCAGAAGGCGTATGTTCATAAGTAATATTGCTTGATTTACAAAATTCTTTCCCAAGAAAAATTCAAAAGGTGGTTACGTGGATATTCAAACTAGGATACTAGGAAAAAAATCTGACATTTTCCACTCATCATTTCTGTACTTATTCAATGAATGAGTCTGGCTTGCCCAAATATCAAATTATGAGACCACACTATGTAAAATGCACCTATTACATTTAAAAAGAAGTTAAGCCTATATTTATTTACTAGCACTGTTAAACATTACACAAAACACATTCAAGTGGCAAGTAACTATAATACAAGCCCTTGCATGGCAATCCAAATTTATTGAACTACTGATGCTAAGTTATACAAAATTGCACCACTTTAATTAAGGCTTTTAGTTTACATTTGGCCACCTCAAAGTCGTTGTAACATTAGGTTGGTCAATTTAAATACTGTGGCTCCCTGTTGGATAGACACACAATCTTTACACCCAAACGTTAATGCATACAAAGCAACAAGGCATTGTTAAATAAAACAGCAAGAGTTACTGCAACGTAGGCCTTGTGACCAATTACACATGATTAAAATTACTTCCCACATTCACATCCACAGTACTCGTCCACCATTTAACGTCTCAACCAAAACGTTACACATGTGAAACAATCACTAACAGGCAAAAATACTAAACCTGTATATTTGGTATTGCAAATACACTTATGCATGAGCAAGCAAGGGATCACAGTGAGAATCTACAGCTGCAGAAGCCTGAAAATGATTTACAAAAATTGTTAAATCATTAAAAAATTGTTTGAAAATATACACTTCTTGTTGTAGACCCCCACTGTACACACAACTATAAACATTGTTCCCTATGTAAACAAAAAGGAAACATATAATAAGAGATTTGAAAAGTCTGGACATTTCCTTCCCAACAGATATTAAAGGCAACGTCTTTAATCTAAGACATTATACTGAAAGGACTATCATATTTTAAAGACAAGATCACTGTCTCCACAGGTTTTTTTAAAAATTAAAAAAATCATATAGCTGTGTTAATCAAAGCGCTTATTTGTACAACAGAATGATAATGACCTTGAATTTCTTAAAAAAAATTACAATAAGCTACAAGTATCAAAGAAGCAAAGTTATCTGGAGTAGTCTATATAGGAGCTCTTTGGACTTTCTTTTATTATGCTAAAATAGTGGTGCTTTTAGGATTTACATTATTGTACTCTCCAATACAAAGTATGGGGCGTGTTAAAGTATACAGTACACCATTTTCATACATGTACAACATTGGTGGATGAAAAATGTCTCTTAGCAGTAATACTGGATTGTAGCCTCTGGTTTTACCAGCTGCATACTCTAGGACTATTATATAAGTAAAAATCTCTCTTGTGATACTGGAAAGTGATTAGAATGTGCAAACTGATGGAGTAGCTTTCATCCGCCTCTCAAAGGGTACCACCACAGAAAGTCCATTTAAGATGTTGGTAGGTTTAACAAAGTTGGAATGCTGGCACTGTTGAATTGGGCAACAGTTCTTCAGACCTGTCAAAAGGTAAAATATTGAAAAGATGGGTTAAAAATAACACACTAAACAGCCAAAGGAACACATCACAACAGTGTTAAAGTGTCAGAAATGAATGTAATACAGGCTTTTGTCCTCATAATTACATTAATGACAATGTACCATAATTCATAGCAGAGCAAAGCTCGGGTAGATGTTTTCATCGTTTTGGAATGACTTCATCTATTCTGCTGCCTCCAGAAACTCAGTCAAATGAAAAGTTTTAGATACAAAAAGGGAATGTACCTTAGTGCATTAACAAAACTGGTGATCCTCTGAGTGTTTACAATCCTAGAATTACATCGTAAGTATAGAATGTATATCTCACCAGGATTTCTAGTATCAGAAAATTAAGACCGTTCTGCCTCACTCTTCCTGTCAGAGTGGCTAAAAAGCTGGTTCAGAGTAGACAGAATATAGTTCATGATGACAGTTATATACTTTCTAATTCATAGTTAAACAGATGCTATCAACTCTTAGATGGATCTCAGAAAAAGCTGGTATTATACTAAAATCACATGTAATTAAACTTAAAAAAATTGTGGGTGATGTAAATAAGAGAACTAAAATCAGAATTCATTGACAAATATTTATTTACTTTGGATGATTTTCTGCAAAAATGCCTGGGTTAAAAACTGTTTCCTTTATTATTATTTTTCTGGGGATCAGACTTGTTTCAAATTCCAGAAATGTTGTTAAATATGTGGCTGCTCAAATAATTTTGGTAAGTGCCTTGAACTTGAAGCGCTCATTTAGAGTCTGATAGAGTTTAAGTTTCCTAAGTCCTAGCAAATTGAATGTAGCAAACTGGAAAAGACAGATGGGAATGTGTGAGCTCAGGCACATGTGTGCCAAGAACAGGCTTGTGGACAGGAATGGAAGGATATCAAAAATGAGAAGATATATCTATCTCTAAACAGAAAGCAGGATCAAAAACGCCACAAAAGATACAGAACCATACAGAATTAAATGGTATAGGGCCATTTAACACAGGAAAAAGCTGAACCATAAATGTCAAAAGTGCCCAAGGATAGACGTATAGTACAATATGGTTTAATGACAACTGAGTAGGAAACCATTATCATTGGCAAACAGCAGTAGCTAATAATTGAGGGTTTACCACGTGCCAGGCACTGATCTAATTGCTTACCAAGTATTGACTCATTTAATATGACTGTTTTCGAAAACTATATAAAATGTTATATGCTCAGTTCCCTTTGCCGTCTCATCTCTGGGTTGTATTTGTGGTTCTCTTTGTCCGGGAACTCTTCATCCCCTACTCAACTTGTAGTTAACCTTTAAATAACCTTAGATGTCTCTCACTCTGACAGACTTTCCCTGAATCTACAGTTCACATCTGACTGGTGTGGTGCCCCAGTTATATGCTCCTATATACTCATAATAGCATAGTGACCAAGCATGGACTTGAGAGCCAGTCCATGGCTCAAATTCTGAGCTACGTGCTCAGATCATTGGATTAAAATTCTGGCTTTGCTATTTACTAACAGCAGAGCTCAAACAAGTAACCATCTTTTTGTACCCCAGTTCACTCAGTGTAATATGGGAATCATAACAGTTCCTGCCTCACAGGATTGTTGAAAGAACTCAATTTATAGACAGTACTTAAGAGTGCCTGGCATATAATAAATGTGTCAGGGGTACTTATTATCAGTATCATACTGGATTTATATTCTCTCATAGCATTTATCATATTTTACGTTTTATTCCACAGACCTTAATTAGCTTAAGGCAAAGAGAGGTTGATTTTGTTCATCACTGTACTGTCAATACAGACTAGCGTCCCATTGAAGTATAAGTATATATTGGATTTACTTATCTAGAATATTCACTCACGTGGAATACTTCTGATATGTAAATGTAAAAATTATTTTAATTACTAGGATATAATACTAACTCATAGATATCTTAAATAGAAAGTAACTGTTTCTTTTTTAGAACAAAAAATTCTGTATTTGCTTTCTTGACAAGAGTGCCCTAAATTAAGTTGACGCTAAAAGTTAGAGGAAAAGAAGGAAGAAAAAAAAAAAAGAGGTAAATATAAATGAACATACCTGGCTCAGAGCTACAATGCATTTAGTATATTAAAGCAGCTGACAGGATGACTTTTTACGGGCCTTCCCAGGCACTGGAGTTTTTCTGTTAATTTGCCGCACTAGATCATAAAAGATCTGCAAATATATTAATTATTTTTAATTTACAGAAGAAAAAATCCCAATAAACAAAAAATGAAAAAGTAAAATGAAAAAAACTGAACTTTCCATGGATATAAATGAACCCAGAAAGCAAATACTCTATTCAGTCAAGAAATGAGAGTAAAACCAGGTAAAACCAGTAAAACCAGAGAGTAAAACCATTCTTTGGCAACTGCCAAGTTCTTTTCTGTTTATTTTTTGGGAGGGTAAAAATTTTTCTCCTTAAATTAAGTACTAAGCTGAAGGAGCTGCAGAGATCTTAATCTTAGTTCAGTTAGAACATTTACCATCATCCAAAGAAAACAATCCTTTACTCTTCTTCAAATCTTTCTATGTACTTTTCCAACATGACTTTAGGCCCCTTCAAGGCAAGAATTATGCATGCCTTTTTGAATTTGTCTCCATCTTTTACGTAACATCCTTCATACATCTGTAGACTTAACCTGTCTTCCCCACCCCTATCATTTTCTGTTCAGCTTTCCTTCTTTACACGGTAAATTCTACTGTACCAGCATTTAATAAAGAGGCTAAAATAGCACTGTTGTTTATTAACATGTTACATTTAACATAAGATGTCTACCTAGGTCAACATGATTTCTGCCGAGTACACGTTAACTTGGGGTTGTGTTAATACACATTATTTTCCATTAATTTTGAATGTTGAATTCCAAATCAAATTTTTTAAGTGTATTTCACCATACCTCATTAACATTTATTTTTGATTTTGCAGAGGATTCTAAGAATGCACAGTTGTTCCATTGTCTTGCTAGATTTTGACCTTGTTCCTTTCCTACAACTCTTTCATCTTCCAAGTCACACTTATTACCAACCAGAATCATTGGAACCTAAAAATATATTTGAGAAAAACAAATAAGTAAATAAATACGTGATATAAATTCGAAGTGAAAGAATTCTGAGAGTCAACTCGAAGGATTATTGTTTATACTATGCCAGAGAAAAATACTAGATTAATAATGTGTTAATAAAATTTACAGTTAGAAACGAAACCCTTAACAATATTAATTTGAGAAATTTTCATGTGAAACTTTTAGAAAACAAGCTATGATCTACTTATAAAAGAGGAGTAAAAACCCCTTAAAACTATATCACAATGGACTTATAACTGATTATAGTTCGCAAAACACAAAACCTTTCAAAAAGGAAGGAGAAAAGGGTGTTGCTGTGAAATCAATATATTTCAAAATTTTAAAGTATTTCTCTTAGAGATGTGAATCAACTTTTAAGTTTTCTGGTTTCCTGACATGCATTTATCAAATAATAGTTCTCAATTTCATAACACAAAAAGGAGAAATTTGGAAAGTCCCTAAAGTAAAATTTTCAGTGTCTCATGTAGTATATATTAAAATGCCAGAAAGTAAAATAATCTTAATTTACTAAAAATCTAGGCCACATTAATCATGTTAGGATACATGTGATGTTTTTAATTTTAAAAGGACACCACAGAAAAATAACCCTTATTCTACAAAACTCCTATTAATCGTTTAGAAACTGACTTTGTAAAGAATTTTTGGAAAAAAAGCCGAAATAGAAAAATCAAGAATTTTGGTTTGGGGGGGGGTGTAAAACAAACAAAAAAATTATTTATATATATATATATGTTTAAAGAGACTCATTGGTGTTATTAGCATCACGCTCTAACCAACTGAGCTAACTGGCCACCCTGAATTTTGGCTCTTTAGGAACAGATATGGAGTATTATATTAAGAAATGCTGAGATTGCTGTAAATATGTAGGGTTCCCCAAAGTTCTTGCTTCAAAAGTCCAGGAAATGGCAGCATTTCCCATAGGTGCCTCTGAGCTTGCACAGTATTTGCTATAATTAAACTATAGATAGTAGAGTGGTTCTTAAAAGTGTGGTGCCCAGACCAGCAGCATCACCACCATCTGGAAACATGTTAGAAACGCAAATTCTTAAACCCCCTCCCAGACCTACTGAATCAGAAACTCCAGGAGCTGCTCCTGGCTCTCTGTGTTAACCAGCTTTACCAGTGATTTTGATGCAAGATTAATTTGCAGGACCACTGCTATATCTAGTGTGCGATGAGTAATCCTTTTGAAGTTTCCTATAAGGATTAAACTCCATTATGGTGCACTCTGAAGGGGCATGCACGTTATTAACATTAGTCTAATATATCTGTTGGTTTCCTTTAAAAATTATTACCATGCTCCCTTTCTGTCACAGTCGCTTCAGATGTGTTCATATATAGTACTGATTCTTGTTAAAAAGGCTCTTAAATCTACCAGAAATGTGGCCAGAACATCATTTGCTCTTATTAGTAAAATTTGCTACCCACATCTCTTCTTCCTCCCTACCAAAAGCATGATTTAAAAATAGGAAGAATATAGAATTTATTTTACATACATTAAGCAGAGAGGGTGGCATTTCTTATTTTCCACATTATATAAAGAGGGTGCCAAAAAAATGTATACACATTTTAAGAAAGGAAAAACTATTAAAATTATAATACTCAATATATACCCATAACAAAGGATGATACAAGTCACGTTTGACTTCTGCAATTACAAGAGGTGCTCAAAGTGGTTACCACCAGCATCCAGACATTTCTGATTACGGCGAACTACTGCTTGAACAACACTGACTGAAGTGTCCACTTGTATACTTTTTTTGAGCACCTCCAGTTTGGCACCCCCGGTATATTTGAAATATGTATGAGTGTTAAAGATACATTTTTTGCATTTCAAAGCAAAACCTTTTGAAAAACAACACCCTCAAAATAAACCTACTTTAAATTGGATTTAAATTCTGACTTATAAATTGGCTATCACTACAATAAGGGTTTAAAACAAAATTTATTTATTTATTAAGAAGTCAGCTTACATCATCAGTGTCTTTAACTCGAAGAATCTGTTCTCTCAGATCTTGTAAATCATTAAATGTGGACTGTGCTGTGATGGAATAAACTAATGCAAAGCCTTGTCCATTTTTCATGTACAAATCCCTCATTGCTGTAAATTGTTCCTACAGTAGAAAGAAGGAATCATTAAAAAACAGTAACGTTAAAAAAAACCCCCAATGATGTTGTGACAGTTAATTTGACAATTTTCAAAGTCTATAATTAGAGCTCAATAAAGAATAATGTAGTATTATGTAACATTTCGTAAAATTATAGTCTGTGGCAAGATGCTCTTAAGCTACTTAAAGGCAGTGTTTTTTTCTGATTGCTCTAATTCCAGGCGGTCCACCAGCGTGCTTGCCTATATCTTTCCATTTTCCCACACTGTTCCTCCTTCACTAGACTGTGAGCCTTTGAGGGTAAGAACACAGTCCACAGCGCGTATCAGGTACTCATGAACACCACATATCCAAAACAAATGTTCCCTTCACCTTCAGATACCAACAAATCCTAGTTAGTCCATAAATACTTCGAAGGAGGAAAGATTCCTTTAAAAATACTTCACATAGCCACTGAGGAATAAATATGTATCACGTAAGCAAGCAAGTAAGTAAATAAACAAAGAGTGGGTAGGCAAGCATACCCAAGTATTTTCCACATTATTTAAAATATGGTAGTATATTTTCACTTGTTTAAAAAGTCCTAGTGAGACTATGAAAATTTTCACCCAATTTATCTATTTATTTCTTCAATAACTGACCCACTGTAATTATAAAGCACACACACACCAAAAAACAGAATTCAAGAGAATAAGAAAAACAGCTTTAAGATTTAATGCAAGTAGTACTTTTAAATAAGCTTAACTATTTGTCTACATATTACTAGCATTTACAAGGTCAATACTGCCCGAGTTGTGCATATACTTGGTACTTCGTTTTACATACCGTTCCTGCAGTATCCAAGATTTCCAGCATACACTGTTGTGCATCTACTTCAACTTGCTAGAGGAAAGTTAAAATAGCACTTTCATTTTTTTATGTAAATGAGACTATCTTATTAGTATACAGAAAAGCGACTCTATGATATTTAAAACAGACATAGGTGATAGTAACTCTAATCTCAAGCAATACTTTTAACAGAAAAACTATGTATTCTGACTCAACACACGGATACCTACAAGATCCAAGCTTTATATGAAATGCTCAGTACTAAATTCTGGAAAAGAAACGATTTCGAAAAAGCTCAAAAACATATTAAAACCACTAATAGTTCCAATATTATCAGAAGTGATTCTATCTCAATTCTGCCATACTTTAGATAACCTTCATTTCCCTAGATAACCACAACCCCCGCACCGCACTGGAATACAATTTCTGATAGCAAGGAAGCAGAAGACAGCTATCAAATAAATTATACATCTCTGTTACTCCTTTTCATCTAACATTTCCTAGGAAAAAAGTATTTAGAATTGGATGTGGAAAAAGAGTTATATCGCTTCACAGCTGGGGTGCAGGAAGGGGTTTCGTTCGTTTGGTAGACTGGACAGAGAGGGAGGGGTGGAAACAGCAGAGCAACAAGCCTCTGCATAAGGTGGGAGACAGCTCTCCCCCTACTGTTTAACAGTGTCTGCACGTTAAGTTTTACTGTCACAGGCTGTGTTAGTGGACAGAGAAATACACCTTTCTATTATGAGCAGTGGCACTTTCTCAGGGAGTTATCATAGTAGGAAGGTTAGGGAGACTTTGTATATACATCTTTAGGTTAAAACGAAGGAATGTGAGAGTGCTTACTTAGTCTTTGGGATGGGTGTGTGAAGCATATGGAGCTATCACTTAAAATAGATAACCTAGCTCTAAAGCTTGTGCATCAAATTACAATGTTGGGGTCAGGATACATTAAAATTGTCGGGGAGGGGAGGGGGGGAGAGAGGGAGAGAGAGAGGGGGGGGGGGAGAGAGAGAGAGAGAGAGAGAGAGAGAGAGAGAGAGAGAGAGAGAGAGAGAGAGAGAGAACCCCTGAGTACAAGCGTTTTAAGATTCTCATAAACTGGTAAACATTCAATGCTAGGAAATAATCAAGTGTGAACTTTCCCCACTAACTTTATAATTAATTCTGCTTCTTCATCCTACTTTGTAAATTACTGAATGTTTTCAGTAATTATAAAGCTAAAAACAATAATTTATAGTAAAGAAAGAAGCAAAAGACTTTCAAATACCATACCTTTCTATAAGAATCTTCTATCGTAGGATCATATTTTTCAACAAAAATTCCTTGAACAAACTGTACAGTCTGAAAAAAAACAAACAATACAACATACCATTACAGTTCTAAAGAAGAGAACAAATCAAAATCTGTACATTTGAAAACATTGATTTCACACAGGTAGTTATGCCACTGATGAAAAAAATACAACCACTACTACATTTGAATGTATGCATTTGGTGAGATTATCTTAGAAGGCTTTTTTAAAAATTAGTAATCACTATTTTCTTTATTAGGTAATTCTAAATTTAGAGATATGTATTAAAAAAACACAACCTTTAAATGTCTCCAGTTTCAGTCTCGAGGGCTTAAATTTGAATTTTAACCAGAAAGTGGCGAAGTGTTTCGTGTCCACCCGTATGTGCACACTCCAAACCCCTCCCCGTCACTCGGACAGAATTACAAATGAAAAAGCAGCACACGCTGCTGCATGCACTTCTAACTTTGATCCAAGTATGTCAAGTTCTGTGCTAGGTAGTCACTAAGTGCCAAGTGAGATGATGGTTGATCTATCTTACTGTGGGACTTTGCTAAACTCTGAACTGTTCATCAAGTTAATTTCCCTAAGTTTTGTCCCTTCCTCACCTACCACCATCAAGTTGTGTCTTTTTTCTTGTTATACTATTCCTTGATACAAAACACGGCTACTAAAATAATGTAAAAACTGGATAGTCAAAGGTAATATTTGAGAAGGATTTTTTATGTAAGCTTTATTTAATGTTTTCCAACATAAAACAAATATATGTATATTATTTTTCTCAATGACAAAAGACCAAAATTCATTCCTATCTGGCTCTGAAATGCAGACAGACATATATTTATATGCACTCACCCTCTGTGCTTAGCTCAAACTGTATTCTGGTATGCCTTATGTTGGTCTGAAACCACTGTTCCAGAGAGAATACGTATGCTCTACCCAGATACAACTAAAAATTGACTAAAATTACAAGAAAAATATAGTATTTCTAAAATCACTATAGGATTTCACCTTAAATAAATGAAAACAAATAATCAAAACCTGAAACTCAACAGAAAAAGAACATATCTTGCAGTGAATAGCTTAGGTACAGTGATAAATGACTTACCAGAGCAGATTTTCCAACGCCTCCTGAGCCAAGAACGACTAGCTTATACTCACGCATGGTGCAAACTTGTCAAACGCTAGTACCTTATTAAAGAAAAAAGAAATTATTAGGTAATATCTTTGTATTCATGTGCTTCTTATATAAATTAGACATCCAAGCAAGCAGATTTCTTTAGAATGATTACTATACCATACTACATGAAGCATTCCAAAAACAAGAACGCTACTGGTAGGGCTATTTATAACACATCAGAGGTAGAAAGAAATTTGAGAATTACAAACATGACTTCCAGTCTCATCCTAAATTCAATTAGAATAAAATATTTACTCTATTAAGAAAAAAAGGGGGGGGAGGCTGAAGAACAGCATGAAGGGATATTCTATTGGTTACAAGACGGCAGTGACAGACATGTCCCCCCGACCCCTTTTTCCTGAATCAACTGTAACCTTGAGTCATAAGTAGTTGAGTGCCTTCCAAGTACAAGATATACCCAATGGGAAAGAAAAAACAAATCCTGCCTTCATTGAGCTAATATTCTAGAAAGATGAACAGGATGGAGCAGGGGTCTGTAAACAAATCCAGCCCACTACCTGTTTTGTATATAGTTTTATGGAAATAAAGCCAGGCCCATTCATTTGTGAATTGTCTGTGGTTGCTCCCTTGCAGAAATGGCAGAGTTAAGAAGTTGCAATAGGAGCTATCTGGTCTGCAAAGCCTAAAATATTTACCCTGGAATTACAGAAAAAATTTGCTGACCTCTGAGATACATGAATGGTAAATGAATTAGCAGACAAAGCCGGACAAATATCTATTACTGAAGTGGGGGAGGTACAAAGAGTCTGAAAATGGTCAGGAATCAGAGGCAGAACTGAAGAATACAATACGAATGCCCAGGCTGAAAACGTCTGGGTGCTTACCATGATGAAATACTGGAAATCAATACAAAATAACACCAAAAAGAAACAACCCATACCAAGGCTTATCATGATAAAATTTCAGTATACTGAGAATAAAGAAGCTCCTAAAAGTTTCCAAAGTGGGGGATAACACGAGACTACAAAGCTCCCACACTCCTAGAAAAAAATAACTGGTCAGTGGCTATAATACAAAAGTAGCCACCAGAACAGGTTTTAAACCTTTTTAATCAAGAAATGACAGTTCTTTAGTCATATTAACAAGTAACTACAAGAACTGGCTTAAACACTTTTAATCAACCTATAACCATTTGTTTCAGTGAATATGCTTCTGCAAACTGCAATTATCCATAGGCCCTTACTTCTGAAAGTCAGTCAATCAAGAATGGACTCACTTTGGTATATATCTGTCTGTGTTCAATCTTTTTGTATGTTCTAACATTCCAGCCTATACTCTTAGAAAAGATATCCTGTGTTTCACCTATATCTCTATGCCATTCCTTTATTTCTCCTTAGGATGCCATGTATTGCTGTGGCCTTCCTCCATTCAAAACCTTCTCCTTCACTCCTGGCTTTAAATACATGGTCTATCAACTATATTTTTTTCTGTTTCTGAATGGGGACTTCTCCAAAAAACCCCACAGAAAGTTAGCTGCTAACTTTGCCATTTACTAGCTCCTATATTTTATTTCTAAACTTGAACTCATCATTTCTAGACTCTTCTCTGGTTCTTGAACATAGTCTCCTTAACTTTTGTGAGCTGCATGGTTCTTACCAGTTTATAATTTTAAGAAATAAAAGTTGAACCAACTATAAGCTTTAAGAATACTCCACACTATATAGCATGCATACAAATTTGGGACAAATGAAGAGATTACTTTGTAAAATTTAACTGAAGTCAGGCTTATTTAATGTAAAAAAAAATCATTTAAATATAGTATTATAATAGTGCCATGTAGACATTACACAACCACATAGATCTATAATGATCTATTTGAGAAACATTAAAAAAATCTTAGGGTTCCAATGAAAGATGCCTCCAAATTTGTGTTTCTGAATCCAACTAGAGGGAATGTGCTAACTTTGGGGACAGGAACTGCCTAAACATCCCAAAGAGCAAACCAACCGCTTGAACACACAAGACTCATCTTCCTGCATTCTTTTATCCTTTATGTAGCTGGGCTGTGTGGTGTCACTTTTTGATGACTTCTTTGCTATTTTTATCTACAACTTAAAAAACTCACCTCAATGCCAACTAATCAACAATTGTCTCGCTTGAGTACCAGTGCTTCTACAGTTGATATTAACTCACTCCTGTTTTTGAAAATTCGTCAGTCTTTGAACTCTTAATTCCCTGAAACCTTGTAAGACTAGCAAGCAGACTGCTCTGTTCAGAGGAGGCGTGTCTGACTAGGATAGCTTTTTCTTAAGTAATCAATAACTTCAGCGTTGTGTTTGTTTCAGATATTGAATGGTGTCTCTCATTCTTTGACAACTGACCCAAGACCTTCTTTGGGTATCATTCCAAATGATGCCCTTTGGCAAACAAGTGTACTGAATGGACTGCTTGTGACCAACTTCTGCTTGTTCTTTGAATTTGCTATCTGATGAGTCACTCTCAACAATGAGAGCTCCAAACGGTTCTTTGAGCTTACACTGTTAAATTTATTTTGTTATTTTAGGATTGCACCAAATAGGTCTTTGTATAATGTAAGGCAATTAGGCCTTTTGGTTCTGGCCTGGAGGTGTATTATTTGGTAAATATTTTTGCCATTAGTTTAATTCTTCAGCTAGTTGTTTTGCTTTTTGTTCATCTATTTGAGCTAAATATGAGACATACTAATATGTCTCATGTGTTTTGTTTTCTCCTGGACTGTCTTGTTTCCATTCATTGAATAAGTGACTGCTACATTTGGAACAGATGGAGGCATAGGCCTGATAAGCCTCCAGTCCAATTCAAACTAGCCCCAAGTACTAAAGGTTGAAGATGAGTAAAACCAGTGACCAACTCAGGCAAAGGAGAGTGATCGGTCAAAACTTTACCCCGGGTCACTTACCTTCATGAAGGTCACAAACCTTCATGATGGCATACTGCAAGATCAATAACGGGGCTTACTGATTATGTGGCCCCTTCCTAACCTCTGCTTGGTCAGGGAACCTGAGAATCTGGTTGAAAAGACACATTTGTTAAAAAAAAAAAAATTTTTATGTGTCTCTTCCCAGGTAATTACACGACACCATTTTTCTTGACTCTAGTGATCTCTTGCTTCTTTGTCAAAGCCAAAACTTTCTCTAGGAAGAACTTCTGTTCTTGATTCTTACTGTAATCTTGATTCTTCTGTAATCTTGATTTTTACACTTAAAATGGTAAATGACAAAAATTGTGACTTTGACAATTGTGACTTAACAACTGGACTTATGGCCAACTTTCAATATGTCAAAATTATTATCTTAAGAGGAACTATAACTATAAAAAAATTATGAGACAAAAATAACATTCAATAATCAACTTCTTTAATTGGTACTCTGGGGCCTCAAAATCAACTAAAATAGTTTCTCTTTATTTCTCCCCAGCTCAAACCTTTGGAAATCCACCCTCCTCGAACCATTCTGTCTCTCTACTTATACTACCCACAAAACCCTTCCATTTTTTCTGCTCTTTCACCTTACCTCTGAAATGAACTATCTTCCTTGAGGGTTTCTCAGCAAAGGAACAAATATACTAAATAATAAGCCCCGTTAATAGCAAAAGTAGAAGGCAGAGATATAAAAACTGAATTTAAACACTGGTTTAGAATTTAGCTAAAGTTATGTGTAAGGATTTTCCTAAACCTGAAGAAGACTGAAGATTGAAAGAAATTTGTTGCAGAATTCCATTAATTACTAATTACTTAATTTCCTCATAAAGGAAAATGGTTAAAAGTAGCGTAAGAAAGACCAGATTCAAATTCCTTAAAAAACTGACCTTGAGAGAATAAGAATCTCTTTAGGAAATCCACTATTACAGAAGTCTTTCTTAGGGGTAGATCGGTAACGATTTAAAGTTGTGAACAAAATAAAAATGACTTAGAACTGACTATGGGTGGTGAACACACAATGTGAGATATAGATGATGTATTAAAGAACTGAACACCTGAAATCTATGTAACTTTACTAACCATTGTCACCCCAATAAACTTTAATTAAAAAAAAAAAAAGACTTGATAGGAACCAAAATACAAATTGACTTTAGGAAACTTAAAAAAATGTTCTGTGGTAGACTGCATAGCTAAGGTAAAGGGAGACACGTCCCTTCTTTCTGTAAAGGGTCTCAGACTTGCATGGGAAACTTAAAATGGAAAATTGGTAACTTAGAAAATATATTGTGGCTGAGCATTTTCAGAGACTCTCACAAAGGAAACAAGCTAGAAAGAAAAACGAATGTGAGAGGTCTGTTTCCTAAGAAATGGTAACTTATGGACGAGTACACCTGTACATACCACAAGGAGAAGAGCCACAGGAAGTGCCAATGTCCCATGTTTACTAAGTAAAGGAAGGACAAAGATCCCACATCTGTCCCATCATACTGCTGCAAGGGACACATGAGCACCCAACACGTCCCTGCGCTTTCTACACTGGGGGTGGCAGGGGACTCACTATATGGAGTCACAAGGGAATATTTGGGGTAATGAAAGTGTTTGTTCTAAAACTGCTGGTAGTGATGAGTGCATAACAGTATAAAGTTACTAAAATCCAAAAACAGAAACACTGACACAACTGACTGAATGAACAGAGAAATTACTATTTAAAAATACTCACTATAAAAAGTAAACAATTATGGGAATTGCATTTCTTAATGAGATGGTTGGGACTCTTTTTCCCAGTTGCTTCATTTATCTATAAATATTACTTGTTGCTAAAAAGAGTCAGGTTCACTCATATATTGCTTCTATCAGTAATTTGTTCCTTCTACTTATTATTGATAAAAAATATGTCCATTGCATGGATGTATGACATTTTCTTTATCCACTCACCAGCTGGTGGACATCTGGATTATTTCCAGTTTATGGATATTATAAATATGCTTATCAATTTGTTTTAATATTAGTAACTCAACCAACAAGAATTTTTACCACAGAGCCCTATGGTTGGAAAAAACCAAAAACAGTTCAAATTTTGAAGTAAAGAAAAATCACAGAAGTCAGCAACAGACTTTCAAATCTAAAAACAGTGACAACACACATCTAACTTATCAATAAGCTTTCTAATAAGGAACACCGATAAGAAGGGAATACAACTAAGCATAGCCATTATCTTTAATTTTTTTACCAGTATTTCCTTATGTAGACCACCTAATCACAGTATTTTAATTTAAATTCTGATAAATACCAATGCTAATGGTATTTTTTCCTTAAAAAATCTAATATTTATTTTTCAAATCTGTACTTTCTACTACACCAACTTAGAAAAATTGTTTGCAGATTCTAAGATTGGGATTAAAAAATGTATTTCATCGTGAATGCCAATGGCGATGACCATTAGTCCTGTTTTTAGGAGGACTGTGTGGCTGCATCCCGTTTTAGCAAAAAGACCACTCTGATCAATAAGTAATGCCTGTCGCTGGCTTGTTGTGGGGAGAAAGTTGTGGCACTTGTGTATCTGTGAGCTGTGGACAGGACCTTCCTGTACAAGTGTTCTTAACTTGACGCCTATGAATGAGCACTTGGGAATCTGTGAATTCCTAAAATTTCATGCATAATTTTAAGATGGGGAGAGTTATATCAGAACTTCAATGGGATTTGTGATAACTACTGTTTGAGACATCAAGAATACTTGTTCTCTTTCATTGATCTCCAAAGAGAAATAATTTCGACAGCTTAGCATAGGTAGTGGTTCACGGCACCTAAGTTTCAAATTCTGGTTTTGTATAACCTTAGGCAAGTCATGAAAACTTTCAGAGCTTCACTTTCCTCACAGGGAAAATGGAGACAGTAACACCTGCTTGATAAGGTTGTGAGGCAGATACGTTAAGCATGTAAATTACACAAAAACAGGGAATTTTTTTCTGTTTATTCATTGCTATATCCTCAGAACCGGAAACAGTACCTTGTATATAGTATGTGTTCAACAAAACAAGGAATCATATGCAGTAATTTTCCTTAAGAGTCTTGGTACCTTGCACATACTAACAATCAAGGAGATAGCTTTTAAAATAATAAAAATAAAATAATAGTAACAATAATAATAGAGGCAATGATCTGAGCTACTGCTCAATACAGTGTAACAGAACTGCTGTTTCCTCAGTTGAGAATCACTGCTTTACCCTTTTACCTACCAGCTCAATACAACACACAAGAATGTAGGTGGGGAATGCTTCCAGCTTTAGTCTGATTCAGAGTTTTTTATAGGTATGTCAAGAGATACAATATATAGGCTAAAACCATTTTCCAACCATATATGGGTATCTATCCTTGTTTTAGTGCTCACTACAACCAGTTTGGAAGACTTTATGCTAAAATCAACTGAATTATAATTCTTTAGCTGCAGACTCTAAGGCTTACTATCATGTTCTACTGAACACATTTTAACATCACTGAAACTGAAATGTTCTCTTACAGTAACCTCTCATGCCAATCCAAAAAGCAAAAAGCTAAGTACATGTTAGCATTTTGAATCATTTTAAAATGTAGTTCAGGGAGAAAGACTGGGACATAACCCTCTTGTAAGTCTTTAAAAAAAACAATTACTACACAAAAATCTTATGATACTGGTGTTTTTCTCTTACCCTTAATATTAATTATACAACTCAATGAACTTTATTGTGCCACAAGTTATACAGGCTGTAATTCTGACAGTCTAGGGAAAATCTCAATGTTACTACTTTAGGAATATGAGAAAATCTTGAGAAAAAAAATATACAAAGTTTGGCCAGTCACTCAACTCAGAATGAATAATAGTTATAAAATATTAATGCTGACAGAAAAAAGTATTTATTAGATAAATAATATAGTACAGAACGTTTAAAGAAAATAGGCAAACTTAGAAGAACTAATTAAAATTCCTTTAATACTATTTTTAACCTTAATAACTAGTATGCTTCTCACAAAGGGCTAAGAGATACTTAACTATTGAAAATCACAAAATTAAACATTACTTTTAGTGCTTTATAGAAAAAATAAACAATGTAAATTTGACATTTTAAACATTTCTTACGTCAAAGCAGTAGTTGTCTTTAATTAACATGCCTAAAGTCTATTTAGGAACAAAAAATGGGTGGCAAAAGATTTAAGTTCTAAGTACTTTAACAGGCATGCTACAAGTAAACAACTGTTTGTATTCTGAGAAGTCCACTGCTTTGCTGTATCTTATTACCATCAGTAGAAAAGAAGGATTAAGCCCCCCCCCACAAAAGATACAAAGTAAAAGTAGTACCTGATATTAGAAATTATTAACAGAGTTCTGACTATTAGATATTATTGCTATGAACTGCTATTTAAAGAGATGGGAAGAACAATTAAAACTATTTTATAATCAACTAAAACACTGACACTCAAAGAAATTTTAGCGACCTTCAGAGCAGCCAGTTAGCTCAGTTAGTTAGAGCGTGGTGCTTTTAACAAACAACAAAGTTTCCGGTTCGATCCCCACATGGGTCACTGTGAGCTGCACCCCTCCACAACTAGACTGAAACTAGTGCCTCACTTGGAGCTGATGGGTCCTGGAAAAACACACTCAAAATAAATAAAAGTTAAAAAAAGAAAAAAAAAGAAAAAAGTTAACAACCTTCAAGAAGTTCAGGCAACACCATCAGAAAGTGTTAAATGAAGATGTGTCAGCAATGGGGGATATCTTGATTAAATATTTTGCCCCAAATTATGGTGGCTATTGGTCAACTGTAAAACATCCTAGTTTGAATGTCCAGTCCAGGTGATGGGATTTTGTTGGTTTATATACGCTCTCTTTCATGGTACTCCTTGTAAACAATGGCATTTATTTGTAAAAACCAGATGCATTTTGGAAGTTATCTGCTAATTAACAATAATTGTCTATATTTTAATTTGCAAATACAGCATTACTTGAACCAAGCTTTAATCTATGAACTCACCAATTATATTAACTCATTAATTAATGAGGGACTCCCAGACCCCCATTTTCTTCGGGTGATTAAACAGGCAAGAACAAAGCACATACGCAAAATAAATTTAGGAGTGTTATCAATACTGCCACTTCTAACTTACACTCCATCAGCAAGAAAGTGCAACTTCTACAACAAGCAGGTACCTACACAATTATAAATATGAAGCCTGATTCACATTGCTTCTCCAACAATCTAAGATTAGAGGTGAAGAAAACCAATTAAATTTGTAAAGAACTATCAAAACACTGAAAATTCCACTATTGTTAAAAACTGGAAGCATTTTCGAGACTGATTTTTCAAACGCATAAATATTTCTGCTACATATCTTTCAATAAAATTTTTTTGGGGTCATTTAAGGTATTATATGTCATTTACACTTAAAGATTCCTAATTTTACTTATATAGATCCTCTAAAAATTGTGTGACTACAACCAACTCCTGATCAATCAAAATAACATAGCTCTTATTATTATTTATTTTTTAAAAAGATTTTATTGGGGAAGGGGAACAGGACTTGATTGGGGAACAGTGTGTACTTCCAGGACTTTTTTCCAAGTCAGGTTGTCCTTTCAATCTTAATTGTGGAGGGTGCTGTTCAGCTTCAAGTTGTCCTTTCAGTCTTAGTTGTGGAGGGCGCAGCTCAGCTCCAGGTCCAGTTGCCGTTGCTAGTTGCAGGGGGCACAGCCCACCATCCCTTGCAGGAGTCGAGGAATTGAACTGGCAACCTTGTGGTTCAGAAGATGCGCTCCAACCAACTGAGCCATCCGGAAGCTCAGCGGCAGCTCAGCTCAAGGTGCCGTGTTCAATATTGGTTGCAGGGGGCGCTGCCCACCATCCCTTGCGGGACTCGAGGAATTGAACTGGCAGCCTGTGGTTGAGAGCCCACTGGCCCATGTGGGAATCGAACCGGCAGCCTTGGGAGTTAGGAGCATGGCTGCTCTAACCTGAGCCACCGGGCCGGCCCATAGCTCTTATACTTTGCTGTATTTCTTGCAAAATTCTTGGGTACTTTCACTAATCTAATTTACAAGGTTGTTTCATTATTTGGAGCCCTTTTCCAATGGACAGACATTAAATCTGTTTTCAACAAAAGGCTCTACCAATAGGCTTTATTCTGCTTAGCATTTTAAAGTCATCATCTTTAAATGGGTTATGTGGGGTTATGTGCCAATTAGTTTGTGGCTGAAGTTAAATTTGGAATTGAGCGAGTCATAGAGATTTGTCTAGGATTCACTGGAGAGCTCATGGCTTCACTGTCCCCTCTTCCTCTGCTAATAGGGGCATAAATGAGATTTCTGGAGGAATCTGAATGTAGTTGGTCTTACGAGGTACTGTTATTCAACATATATAAAATGCTGCTCAGTGATTTCCTTTGCTAACTCTATACAGGAGGATATTCACCCCAAATGAAGAGACTGGTTACCTAGGGGACACATATTAGTTATGGTGGCTAAGATTGGGAAGCAATGAGGACAAGTGGGAAATGTTTCCAGTCCTATATTCTGCTGAGAAAAGTAGCTGTGAACTTCTACATCTAGTCAAGCGTAGAATTTGTAGACTATCAAAACGTTGCATTTTCTCTATTCTGATCATATTTATAATACGTCAAGTAGGAAAAAATTCTTCCCTGGTCCTTTTCATGGATTTATCTTGCCAGTAAATACAGCTTATTCCAACAAGTACTACGACATGCAATTGAAGGTCACGTTTTTCAGTTTTATTACTGGAGTTATTACTGTAGTTACCTTTCAGTTCAGTACTTGTTCACGTCGCTGGAAGATTATATTAACTGGAGTATAACAATTTATCAGTAATCTGACAAATGCAGAACCAATTTCTCAGCCAAGTCAATAGGTGCGCAAGGTCGTTCACTGACTTAAAAAAAAAGGCGATTCCAACAACGCTTCAAAAGCAGGCCAGAAGAAATAATGCGGGCTCAGTATCACCTTATTAGTTTCTACCAGATCCCTCCCAATAGGCTGCATTTGTGTAGAACTCTCCCCTGCTCCCAAGACTTCTTTGGACATAACCTAAAAATTAACTTGTCAGTTTTTTTCCTCCTGTCAGACATAGCTGCAAACTCTACAGGCAAACATAGTGACTCAAAGATCGGCTGTGTCTTCCAAACATAATTTAGGTAACCTGGGCATGGACGTTAACTTTATTACTTGCTATGTATCTTAGAATCCGACACACACACAGGCCTTATATTTTAAATTGAAAAAGTAACAAACATATTACAACAGTTACAAGCACAAGCTTTAGATCTGATTTCCTGGGTTAGAATGCCAGTTCTAACACAATTTAGTAAGTGAACCTTGTCATGTCATTTAATCTGTGTCTCATTTCCTCATCTGAAAATGGGAATAACAGTACCTACTGCTTAAAAATTTTAAGATTCAAATGAAATGACTTATCCTATGCAAAATGTTTAACACCAGAGCATGTAATAAGCAGTCAGTAAATGTTACTACTTGCTATTAAAATAAAAAATCCCATCTATCTAGCTATTTACAATGCTAAAATGTGAAGCACCCAAAGGACTTCAAAAGCAGACTAGACCAGACTCTACAGTACTGTACTATACGAAACTGTATCGCTGGGGGAGTCGTCACTGGTTTTTTTCTCTTCTTCACCCCATTACCATGTCTGATCCATTCTACTTTGGTGTCTCTGAAATCAATTTCATTCTCTCTACTCCATTACTTTACAAGGGTTCTCATTATTTTTCACATGAGAAAAGGGAGATACAGGAGGCAAATATGAAAACATTATTATACACTTGAATTTCAATGACCAGATTAGACATGTCAGTTTTAATTGGAAAGACAAAGAAGTAGGGCATCCCAGAAATTTGGGGGGAAAACAAATGACAACTATATTTTAGTGGCCTTTATATCCCAAAAGATGCTTTGTTAGTTTAGAACTTTAAAATGTTTATGGTGTGTGTACCGTGTTAGTTCACAATCAAGCAGGGTCTGCAGAACAAAGAAAGTGCCAAAAGGCACAGGAGAGAATTTTCTGCCTATAAGGATACATAAGACAAGGCGTCTTGTCTAAGTGAATATTTCAACCAGACCAGTGGATATTTTAAGGGAATCAGGGAGTTCACTGAGAGATGAAGGTATTCTGGGGGAAAGGATTAGCGTGAGAGAATCCATCACATCATGAGTGGAGGTAGGTGAAAAGGAAGGAGACCCTCTTTGCTTAAGAGTTTGACCTGTTTTCTGTAAGAAACTAAGAGACAAAGGATTTGCAAGTTGGGAAGTGATATAAACATATCTATTTTAGCAAGATCACAGAAATTGAGTATTAGTTTTCTGAATTCTGGGAATTTAGTAAAAGTTTACTATGGATAAGAGATGATAACTGAAGTACGAGAGCAGTGAAAGAAGGAATAAAGAGAAGGTATATTTGAGAAATGAGTAAGTCATAATCAAGAGAACATGGTGACTGACTAGGTGGGTATGGACAGAAAAATAAGATGCAGCAATGTAAACAGATGAAATAGTTTATTAAACCAGATAGGGAGCCTAAGAGGAACAGACTTAGTTTAGGTATCTTTCATCTTTGAATAGGTCTCGGAGTAAAAACTGATAATAGTATGGACGTGGCAGTAGCATTTTCTAATTCTTCAAGTAATTAGAAGGAAGATGCTCACTGCCCGTATTCAAAAGGTTTCAGGCACAGAATATTGATTTGTTTAGTGAGATTTAAATGTACCATGTGTAATTTGTTTCACTCACAATTTCTAGCTTATTAATTTGAAATATATAATTTATTTAGATGATTACAAATCTCAGTTTTAAGGTTTTACAGTTTAACTTATAAGGCTTCCTCAAATGAACTTTGATGGACTCTTTTCCCAGTTTATGAGACAGAAATATGAACAGAAAAAATATTGTACAAAACCAAAAACCTTTCTAGGCTTAATGAGTTTCTCAAGGATAAAACTCTCAGTGACTAGCTTGTAATGTACAATAAACCATAAGATATAAAGATCACTGGCCCACAGTGGACTTGCTCTTCTTCCTTTATCTGAAGCCTTTTGTAAACGTAAGAGTAGCATCTTACATCCTATTTCTGATTTCTCTAGGGAAAAAACAGATATTACAACTATGGTGACACCAATGCCAGTATTTACATTCTTTTAAAGTCTAGTGTAAAAAAACCAAAATGTATCTACTAAAAATCAATCCAAATGACTCTACTAATATAACTAAAGAAGTACAGATAGATTTCCCCCTTTTCTAATGAAAAGGACACTGTTCTTTTTCAACTTTAAATTTTCCCATTTTCTTGTTTTCTCATTAACCAAATCTTATCTTTACATTTCTATACAGGAATATAATGTTGGATACATTTGCTTTAAGGGCACATGTAATTTTTCTACAACAATGTGGTCCATGATATAAGCTAGCAAGTCCCACAAGCTGGCAAAAAACAACAACAATAACAACAACAAAAAACCCATAAAAAGCTAAAATAACATCAAAAGCACTCTATTCCATTTTTAAAACAAGAAAATAATGAAAGAATAACAACCAAAGAAACCATCCCAGAAGAGCATATTTTACCCAAAAGAATAATCAAATTAAGGACACTTATTCCACATAGCCCCATGAGGTACATTAAAATTTAATCATTACAAAATGGCAGGAACCAAAAAGGCGGAGGGGGGGAGGAGGGGAAGAACCAGGTCTTTAATGTCCTTCTTGGTATAAAATATCAATATTTTTAATGGCTCTTTCCAACAATACCATCAGGCACAATTCATGTCCCAGAATAGTTCATGTCCTACTATGGCTCCACTGCTTATAAAATTTGCAAGAATTTTTAGTAGCCACTTTAAGTTACATATCTGCTATTAGAGAGATCTCAAATGGAGTTCTCTGACTTACGTAACATGAACACATACAAATGCCAATTCCAGCAAAGGAATGACAAGGCCGTCCTCAACATTTCTTTGGACACACAGTCTCTGCGAATCTATGACCAAAGCTTAAACCACTTTAAAGGGAACCAAGGAAAATTTCAGGCTGCCTCACTTTGTTATAGCTAATAAAGTGCATTTAAATGAAGCATTAATCATCTGACAGATTATGAAATTTTTAATTAAAAATTTGAGCAGCACCAGCTTCTGATATGACCACCCTGACATGTCATAAACAAATATATCCCTAAATGGATGAATTAATCAACTACATTTTTGTATTTTCACTTGAACATTAAAGAATGTCCAAAATAAGTAGTATCAGGAACCTTAATAAAAACTCAAGTGCCCCCAACACCCGTCTCCCACAGTATCAATCACCTAATTACCAGGCATTACTTATACTTCCTTGAAAATCTGCCAACACAGTGATACGCAAAGAAGATGGCAATGTCATTAAGTGGAGTCAGGGTGGCCAACAGTCCTGGTTTTAGCACCGACAAGTGTGGGTCCCAGGAAATCCTCAGTTCTGAGCAAACCAAGATGGTTGGTCATCTTAGGTGAATATATCTTGATAGGAATTTGCTTCCTCCCGTGTTTCATAATCTTAAAGATGTGAAATTGTGAAGGCTTGGAAAATATCTTGCAAACATTTTGGGGTACTACATAATTTATCTTTTCACAACAGAATCATGCTCTCTCTAAAATAAAACATGGAAATTAAAAACTAAACTGTGTGCAGTACTTGGCAGAAGAGCCAAGTTTGAGTGTTTATGGTAACAGACAATATTCGTATAGCCCTTACAATGTACGATGTAGTTTGACATGAATTTTCTTATTTGGATAGAAGTCCGAGGACATTTATCATGAAGAAACACTTGCTTCATTAGAAAAGCACACCTTTCATCTACTTAGTATTTGAATAAGTCATCATGAAGGTTACAAAACTGAGCAAAACATACTACCTCTCAACAAGCTTAGAACTGTAGGAAATATGAGAAATAAAAATACAGAAAACACGAGAAATACAAAAATACTATGGGAATTCAGAAGAAGAGAGGTCAGGAACAGATTTATGAAGGTATCAAATGAATAAAAATTACAGCATGTCAATAGGAATATACCAGGGAAAGGAAAAATGAGAGTACAGGTCCAGAAGGCAGCAAAATGTAGGAATGTGTTTAGACTACAACAGAAAGCACAGTCTGACTGGATCTCCGTACATGAAGGACGTGGAAAATAAAAACGCAAGCGAGTTTACAGTTAAGATAACAGAGATCTCTGAGTACTGGTTAAGAGCCTTGATGTGTTTTGTAAGCAACCGTACAGGACATTCTGAAGAGAAACATACCAATACTAAGAAAACTAAAGGTACTTTTTATATGAGTAAAAGGAGTTCTAACAGAAGTCTGGACAATACAACTAGAAATGTTTAGCGTTTTATTAGAATGATTAATATGCTGCCTACTTGTAAATGTAAGGCTTACAACAAAAACCTATAAGATGATGAAAACCAAAATTAAGAGATCAAAGAAAATGAACACTGCATATATTTGAAAGAAACTGAAAGAGAATAACAAAAGACGGTTAAGATAACTCAATTTCAGCTTTATTCTACAACACTGTATGAATACTAAGTACCTACTATGTGTAGGCAGTACAGATACCAGATGCACACTTCTCAGGCTCCCTATTTTTCATAACAGGATGTTAACTGATACCCCAGCATCTAAAGCACACTGAGATTCCTTTTAGTTAATATTAGTACTACCACCACACAACATGGCACTTAGGTATTTGCCTAAGATCTCACTTGTATTGACAAATGAGGCAGATGTATGGGGCAGGCCATATTTTTTTCTCAAAAATCTGCTTTGGACCTGCTCCTGTGCATAAAAAATACTTAAATACCTCATGGCCAGGGGTCTATCTTTAATGTTAAATGCTGCATAATCACACTTAACGTAGTGCCGGGAATACAGAAGGAAATTATTTGTTGAATGAATCAAAACCATTTCTTGCCCTGGGGTTGGCAAACTCTAGCCCTCAGGCCAAACTCATCAGCTGCCAACTTTTCTGTAAATAAAGTTTTGTTGAAACACAGCCATGCCACTGCATACTGTCTATGGTTACTCACAATACAATGGCAGAGCTGAGTGGTTGTGACAGACTGTTCGGTCTACAAAGTCTGAAATATTTATCGTCTGGCCCTTCACAGGAAAAAAATTTACCCTACAGGCTGGAGCCTGGAAGAGTTAAGAATAGATCTTGTCCATTAATTCCCTGGTAGCCAATGGGTATTAGCTCAAACACCAAACTCAAAATATGAATGGCTACTTGGAGCGCAAAGTTAAGAATGATTCTGAGCTCAGAATCAATGGGTCAAAGGGTCCAGAACTGTACTCAAAGATAACTGAGACAGTTCTCAATTATCCATGTCTACTGTTTAAGGGAAGGAGAAACAGGATTGTAACTCTAAAAAATAATTTGAAAACTTCTGCTGTAGAATACTTTATTATAAATGGTTACCACTATTGTGTGAATTTTACAAAGATGAATTAATTAGCTGCAAAATAATATGCGAGAAACCCCTACAGAAAACCTGAAAAGAATCACTGAGAATAGCCCACCTGAATG
Organism: Rhinolophus ferrumequinum; assembly: GCF_004115265.2. Lineage (NCBI taxonomy): Eukaryota > Metazoa > Chordata > Mammalia > Chiroptera > Rhinolophidae > Rhinolophus > Rhinolophus ferrumequinum. The sequence goes on along the minus strand of NC_046293.1, from coordinate 64,847,261 downwards.
CTTCAAGGCTGTCGACCAAAAACAATGATTTTGGTTCCAGCATAGTTGATGTTGCTCATTTTTACAACATTCCACAGATTTAGTTAAGGCCATTCCCGAGGATGATAAAACAGTGTTATTAGGGGAACCTGTGGCAACAAGGTAAGCCCCTAACAACTCCATCAAGCTTTATAGATAAACTTGAAAAGGACATCTTGGGTACAGTATGTTTTTGTATACAAAGCTAAATCTGATCTATTAAATCTGGAATATTTGATTCTGGAAGTAGTTAATATAATAAACAGTCTAACATTAAAGCATTCATGCCATTGGGGCTCTGCAAAGTTTCCCTTCAGATTATTTTAGAAAAATCCTTTTTTGTTTGCCAGGCCTATGTCAAGTACTTGCACCTTAGATGCAAGGCAAACGGGGAGAGCTAGTACCTGGCATTTTCATTTTTATAAAGCAAGGCTGTCTGCCAAGACTCATTTAGGTCTGTGTCTTTTCAGACACTGAGTGTCTAAAGATAAATGTGAACACACACACATCCGTACATCTATATAAGACATTTTTAGTCGGATGTTATGTTTCTGTCAGATGTACTCTGGCTCATGTGGGTCACACCCTTGCATGACAGGAAGGAACCACGCATGGCATACTTGAAGAGGTGGCAAAACAAAGTCATTGCTAGGACTGGTGGCAGGGGAGGTTCTCAAGGTCAAATCCAATTTAAATGCGAAAACCCAGAAGTCGAGGATAGCTAAATGATGAGATGATGAAAACAGTGGTCATCATTAACATCTCTCATTAGAGTAGGGATTTTGCGTGTGTAACTTTTAAAAAGCACCTCTGGAGACTATGATGACATCTTCCTTCCTCCTTAAGACCCTAAGACCTAATATCCCTAGCAAAAAAAGGTCAGAGTCCACCAGAGACCATCTTATTCATCTTTTTGTCACCAAATAAGAGTTCCCAATTCAATACAGAAAAGAAGAGTGTCTGTTGTTTCTCAGGTCTCCCGAAATCAGATTCTTCAGTAAGTTAAATAACCTATTCTTAATGTGCTAGCTTCCATAATCACAGAGAAAAAAACACACCACCACTCCAAAGGGATAACCATTATTGGGGGTAAGAAGGCTAACTAGATGTTTTTCTGTGTTCCTAGCTGAAGCACATCTTCTCCATGTCTCCTGAACTTGTGATTCCAGAATTTAACGCTAAAGGTGCTCAATAATGTTTCCTAAGGACAGGTTGCAGCACGAGACAACCACATCAACCACAGAGGTAGCCCCATTATTAGTTAAGGAAAATATTTGTTTTCATGTACTTCAAGCAAATACTATACTATATAAAGTACAGTTTATGAGCTGTAGGGGCAAACGTGTAAGAAATCAGAGGTGAGGCACTTTTGTACTAGCAGATTAATTAGAATTCAAGTTATGGGTAAGGATTCCAGAACAAACCACACCCATTTTCATAAATGGAAGAACGCCACAAACATTTCTTTTAATGTAAATACTCAGATATTACAACATACCATCTTTCACAAAGATGGGAGAACATTTTTAAAAACATAATTTTATAGTCTGTTTCAACATAAGGCTAAATTCAGAAATAAACAGAATTAGTGTGTTCCATGAGAGAAGGAACGAATGCTTATAAAATTTTTAAATTTAATTTTAGTTAACCTAACCAGGATTAAATGACGAAGCTTAATATGACTGCCCCCAAATACCTTTGAAACCATAAAAAAATCACAATGATTTTAGAACTGTGAGTTCATCATTTGCATGACCACATTACATTCTAAATAAAATTTCAAGACCAGGACATTCCTGATGGAAAATTCCCTAGTAAACCTGCCAAAAGTTCAGAGGAGAAAAATTAACCAATTAACAAAAAACAGTTGAAGCAGTGGTACTTCCCATAATTTTAATATCTCAATCTAAGCAGCCGTTTAGCTCCTTAATGCCCTCACTGGCTTGTGCAACTAATTGTTTTATTAAGTTGTTTTGGACTTTTTGACTGTTTTAACATTTCCTCCTTTTATACTCTACCCTCCAGTTTATTCTAAGATGCCCTTGGTATTCAGTAAAATAAAGACCCCTCAGAAAAATAAAAAATGTGCCATATTTTGGAGGCCATAAAGAATACTTACATTTTGGCTCTCCCACACATTACTCCATTTACACAATAATTGTTTTGCAAGTAAGCACCTTTTTAAAAAAAGTGGCTTTGAAACATGCCGGTCTTTGCAATTCTATGAGATATCCAAAAAAACAGTATGAAAAAAACAGCACATACACGTTTGTGTCCTTGGACATTAATATATACTAAATGGATGGGAAACGGCAATGAGAACTGAAGTCTGAGTATGAATTAGGCTGCTAGAATAAGCAGAGTATATGAGAAAAACATTGAAAAGTGGGCAGCATTTCTTAGAAACAATTCTGAGTTCCAAAGTAGCATCTTCAGATAGTTATTTCTTTTCTTGTCAATACCAAGTGATTCCATCAAAAATTTAAAAACAATATTCCTATTCTAATCTTATATTGTACTCTCACCTCACAATTAAATGTACTATATAATTCTTAAAACCTTATCAACTGGGAGAAAAACTGCATGATATCTTATAAGGCTTTAAGATCTATCAAGAAGAAATTGTCGCTAAAATATGAGCTCTCAATCATTAAACTTTTTTTTAACACTTGCTATTCTTCAGGTACCAGTATACAGAGATGAATGCAAACATTTCACTGGACTGGAACAGAAACGAGGTGGTTCTCCCATACCCTTAAGACTCATTACCCGCAGCAGGGCATTCCACCCAGGGCATTTCACCGTCAGTGCTAACAAGAATTCTTTGGTAGAGACTGTTTCTAAACTAATTGCTTTAAAGTAACATTTTCAAGCCCTGGTGTCCTTCCCAAAGACAGAAAGTCATGGTTTCAGACCTCACAGAAATTCTGAAATCCTAAAATCTCTGAAATCTGCAAGTTTCTCAACTAATTTGGTGGCAAAACCTGACCTGATGTGAAATTTTTACACAGCGAAACTTCACCTATACACTCATGTGTGGCTATTTTTTTACACAGCGAAACTTCACCTATACACTCATGTGTGGCTATTTTTTTACATAGCGAAACTTCACCTATACACTCATGTGTGGCTATTTATAGTTTTTATTTATCCTATTTAATGTGACTATTCATGTTTCACTTTAGAAATATTAAGTCTTGATTACTTGTACTAAAATTCAAAACAAATCTTTCCCCCAAATTCTAAATTCCAAAATCCCTGGCACGAAGGGTTGAAGGCAAGGGGTTGTGAACCTATAATCTATTTCACAAACATCTACTACAAGAAAACACTCCTTTGAACATACTTTGCACTTTCTAATTTCTGTATTGCTGTCTACCTGGATTCACTTAGTCTAAAACTTACAAACCACTTTAATACCATGCACAAATTCCCACCTCATTTTTAATGTCTTCCTAGACTACCAGAGCCTAATAGTTTTTACTTCTCCCTCTGACTCTACAAGCACTCATCGGCACCACTCATTTGGGTATTATTTTGAACAGCTATTCACATTACACATTGATTAACTTTTCATGTCTGTGTTAAGAACCTTTTGTGCATAATTACTCCATTTAATCCTAGTAACACACGTAACTTAAAACAATTAACTTTCGATAAACATGAAGTCAGATGAATGAGTCCTCAAGAGACAGATGCCCTAACCAACGAGGAATTAAGGTTGAAAACTGACATAACACTTTAATGAAGAGAGGATGCTCCTTTATACAAGCTGATCAGGAAAAACTGTACATACGACATCTGAGCTGACTGACATCTAATGTTGAGACTGAGGCAGAACTGCAGACAGCTGGGGAAAGATCATGACAGGCAGAAAGCAGCTGTGTGCACGAAAACTCAAAAGGTGATAAAGGGCTTGTTGGGTCAAGATCAGAAAGAAGTCCAGTATTGTGTCAATTATATTTTAATTAAGGGAAAAAAAAAAGTCCAGTACAGCTAAAGTTTAGTGAAAGGAGCTAAACATATGAAATAGTAAGCCAGAAATGAAATCTGGTTTTTATTTTAAGCCACTGAAGAGAAAATTGGGACTGGAGGGTGTTACGTGATCTGATTTACATTTTTAAAAGATGACTTTGTCTTCTGGGTGGAGGCTGAGGTAGAGGAAGGACGACAAGAAGGGAAACAAGCTAGGAAGCTCCTGCAGGAGTCCAGAAAAGAGATGACTGGCTCAAACAAGGGCAGTAACACAGAAACCTAAGATTTTAGAGCTCAAAAAGAACATCATAGACGTTCGGTCTAACTTTTTCTACACGAAGTTCTAAGAGAGGAGTTAACTTGTTCAAGGTTCCAAGGCTAGTACCAGACAGAGAACTGAAGCCCAGGGCACCCAGGTCAGTTATTACCACAAAACAAATCATACTATTTAAGACAAGAGGTAGAATCAAAGGTCTAGCAATGCCTCAAAACTAGCACCTGATTTTTCGATGTATCCCTCATGCTCAAAGGAATCAGCTAACACTTAAGAGTAAAATGAACTACGCGTCGGCTGTAAGTCCAGAGGAAAGTGCAGTAAGGGCTTGCTGGGGAGTAAAAACAGCCACAGTCCTCTCAGCTCAGTGCTGCAACTTTTAGTGAGGAAACGCCTACTTGACCACCACCACGAGCTCTCGTAGGTAGTAATGCCAATTTATCCTCCACACGGGGAGGACAAGCTCTATCACTAAAGCATCACAAGTGCTTTTTGAAGGGGGTTCATCATCTGCTCAAACCAGAACTCGAAAGTGAACAGCGGTCACAGTGGCCTGGCTCATTAGAAAGAACCTTACTCCCCATCCTCACTCCTTCCTGCTCCACTTCCTGCTCTTCCACCTCTTCATTACCTATTAACACCATCACCACTACTGTCATGTGAACAATAGAAAAATGTTATGAATGCCGTTCTGTCTTTAAAAGCTTGCAAATTCTGTCTTCTCTTTGTTGAAGGATGATGAAGTAAGGTGACAGGGCTGTCGGAAAAAAAAAAAAAGCTTAAGTATAAAAAAACCTAAAATGGGGGGTGGCCGGATGGCTCAGTTGGTTGGAACGCGAACTCTGAACAACCGGGTCGTCAGTTCGATTCCCACACAGGCCAGTGAGCTGCGCCCTCCACAACTAGATTGAAGACAATGAGCTGCCACTGAGCTGCCGGAGGGGCGGCTGGATGGCTCAGTTGGGTAGAGTGTGAGCTCTGAACAACACGGTTGCTGGTTCAATTCCCGCATGGGATGGTGGGCTGCGCCCCCACAACTAAAGATTGAAAATGGCGACTGGACCTGGAGCTGAGCTGCGCCCTCCACAACTAGACTGAAAACAGCAACTAGACTTGGAGCTGATGGGCCCTGGAGAAACCCACTGTTCCCCAATATTCCCCCATAAAAAGTTAAAAACAAAACAAAAACCTAAAATAGACAACCCTTTCCCCCCCTTAAACTATCAACTAAAACCACATAAGCAACAGCCAGGGGCAACCTTGGGACTAATTTGGGTGTCCTGGACATAAAACATCTCAGTATGTTCCTAATTCAGAAGGGCCAGAACAGCTGACCAGTTAATTACTTAATATATAGAGAACTAAAGCTTCTTATTAAATTTCCTCCCTGACTGTGGCATTAGCTCCACTAGGCAGGAGTTCCATGATGCCTCATCCCTGACGCTACCCTGAAGTTAGAATTTTTACACTTCGTTCCTGTCTAACCTACTCCACATCCCTGTCTCTTCCTCTGGAGTCAACCCTGTTCTTTCACACAGTGGTGCTCAGACTCAATACCCTCTTTCTTCACAGAACACACCAATTTTTATGATCTCTACGGAAGTAAATGACACAAATTTCCAAGGAACTGAGTACAGTATAAATTATAATTTATCTTTTTTATTTTTCATAATCTGAAACTTATTACTACTTCAACTGAATGCAGGTTAGCTTAAAAACCCTTAAAAATTTGGAGCTGTCCTATGACATGAGGTTTAGAAAAACAGTTGTTTAACAAGGATTGCTACAATTGTTCTTGAACAAACATGAAAAAGGAACAGCTTTCTCTGGGAAGGTAAGAACGTTGCCAAGTAACATTTATTTTGGAAAAGTATTTACTTAAGGGAGACAACACACCAAATTCTCAGGTCAAGGAGACATTATTAAACTTGATATGGGGAAAAAAAAGTCTATAGCTTCACTATAGGAAAGCTACCACATACCCTAAAATTGTGAAAGTCAACTATTAAAAAATCTGCTCTTTTAAGGTTATGCCAAAACTTGGACACACATGTAATCTATCTATAGATGAATATCAGGTGTACAAAAGTATTAAAACCAAAAATAGGCTGAAAAAATAACAATTACTGTGATTAAAAGTTGAATGGACTACTCAAAGACTGCAAAGAAATTAAACCTAAAATGATTCTATATTAATAAGATTTCAAGATAAAGCACCTGAAAACAATGCCTCACAAAAGCGATGTTAAACAGAGCAAAGCATGGAAAAATGAATAATACAAAGAAGAGAAAAAGTGACTGATAACCAGATAGACAGCAGGAATATTTTCGATAGCCTTTTTTTAATAAATGTGGATATTCTCCTTTAATACTACACCAAAACTCGACAATTGGTTGCAGTATACTGGAATAAAAAACCTTGTCAAAATGATCTCTGTTAACATTAAGATCCATTGGTCTAGCTAGAATATGGGAAGGATTTCTTACCAAGCATGATTTTGTAATATCACGCATTAGTCACTTGGAAAATACTGGTGCAGAGTTGTGCAGATCTTCAAATACTGACACATTTTATCACATACTATTAAAAAAACCCACAATAAACATTTTCATGAACATCACCATATCATCAGAAAAATCTTGTAAATATTGGGAAGCTGTCAAGAGCACAGTGGCTGATACAAGTATTTCCAAAATTCTAATTTTCACTTGAAAACTAGAACTTTATCATTGACCATAAAACACCGTCATTTTTTTTCTTACAGCAACAGGCTCACTTTGTTTTTCAGAAAAATGTTAGCCTAATACCCAAGTCAAATAACCATACCTTACCAAATAAAAATGGTGTTCATGAAAATAGTGGCTAGTCCAATTTGCAACTCAAATAATCACACAAAATGCTTTCCCTAGATACAACCATGACTTTAGTATGGCAGCAAAAAGTGTCTAAAGCATAATTCCCATGTGTCACAGTATATTAAAATGATGTGTACAAGAGTTGAGATTTGATGGAAAAAACATTTACTTGTTCGAGTGCATTTAGGTGGAAATTTTTTTTTTTTTAAACTTGTGAGTGCATGGCAGTAAATATAATGACTACTAATACAGTATGGCGCTCTGACCTGATTCGTTCTGAGGTACCAGAAGTTTTACCCACCACTGCTTTTGTACCACTGGTACAAATGTCAACACAGTGAAAAAGGCAAAGGACATTATCAGTATTCTGTAGAAATAATTTTGTACTTGCAGACTCTCTGAAAATGTCTAGGTAATCTCCAGGATCCCTTGGATCATACTTTGAAACCCACTGAGCTAGACAATTTATATGTTAAGCTGTTCACATTCACAGTGATTCTTTCTTCGTCTTCATTCATACCTTAAGGGAAATCTTAAAAATCAAATAATCACATCAACCTCCACTGGGAATAGCAATGCTACAGGAAAATAAAAGCTTTGTAACAAACAAGAACTAATACTACATTAGTATATTCTTTTATAAGCATTTATGTATAATACTCCATTTAATCCTAGACAACTTGAAGTAGTATATGGTCATCTTCCCCACTGAGGAAGCAAGGAGGTAAGAAAGATTCAGAAAGGGAAGTACAAATTTTGCCTAAAAATTCATTGTACTGGTAGGATTAGAAGGGATATTAATTTCTTCCTTTATACTTTTCTGTATTCTAAACACTTTAACAAGAAAATCAGAAAGACAAACATATATGAAAACTCAACCAGTCTTACCAATACAAATTCAGTGCAATATCCCAGTTCAAGATATTGCAAGAGCAGGAGAAAATAACAGATACACACGTTCACACTGCTCATCCCTATCCTTCTTTATTACCTGTACAGTACAGAATTCAAGATTCCTGAGAAATTCCTGAGTTTTGCTATTGTTACCAAGGAGCTTAACAATAACTTATGATCTCAGAAGCAGCAGATAAAACTATGTAGGCATAACGAACTAATAGTAATACTCTCACTGGAACCTTAAAACACAAGGTAACAATTGGCTGTAATATGAATACCACTTTGACACCTAAAAACTATTAAATGAAAATAACATATTTATAGTCTGTATTAATACCCTCAGTTCCATTAACTAAGAACTTTTACAAAGTCACCCTATTTTTTTTTTTTAATAAAGTGACTTGAAAAACATACTCTAATGAGAAGGATAAATTTTAGAAGATAATTAGAATTTTATTTCATGTAACAGTTTCCATTTCCTCTCCAGAAGCTTTTGCCAAAAACTGCTATTAAATGGACAAAACAGATTTTCTTTCATCTTTTTTCCCTTCCCACAAGACAAAGAAAAAGAAAGCAACAGACAGTGGTAATCCACCAATGTGGCAATCAGTTCATAGTATATATTCAAAATAAAGTTACTTAGCGAAATACTAAGTTTTAAACATAGGAAAAAAAATTATTTTATTAAAAGTATGTATTTACTGAAATAAATTTCAAACCAACTACTGAGAAACTCAGCAACAGCTCTGTGATGTAGTCAAAGTGATGACTCTAAGAATCAACAATTTAAAGTGATCAAAATTATTTGTAACTGCTTCTAACAGATGCTCTCTTCCTTTAACATCTTTATTCAGTCTACTGGTACAACAGTTAAAAAAAAATTAATCCCCTGTGGAGAAGATTACCCAGCAAGTTGTCTCATGAGAGAAGAATTCGGTTTAAATTTACAGGGTCTCACTGACATAGTGTGCGCACACGCACACGCACACGCGTGTAGAAGCATAACCCCAAAATTATAATACTGCATAACTACAAGAGTAAGCTTAAGGATTCAGCTCAATGTAAAATTCAAAATCAGAACATTAGATACTTGCTCTTTGTGGTTAGAGTAAGATTCTTAATTTAAAAGTAACATTTCTAGTACTTGAGCACCTTATATGCCAGCAAACAGTTTTAAGCATAGTAATACTCAAGAATATTGTTCTGTATAATAAAAACCAGATGGAAATTCTGCAATTCATGTTGCAAACACTTTTTCTTTCGATTAAGTGATTTAAATATTATTGTGAAACCTGGTACAGTCCCCTCAATTTTCCTATTTTTCTTTTCTAAGTTTCAAGGTTCCTTGGAAACAGTTTCAAATTTTTTGATCTTCCACTGATACAAAGCAAAAATTCTTTCTGAATCACTACTGAAATAATAATCAATTGCTGTGTACCGTGAATTTGACTAACAGTAATAAACATACCAGTGTTAGGATGTATGGAAAAATGCTATTTCTTTTTGTTAGTGGTACATTTAAAAAAGAGATTTAAATTTTTTAAAGGCAGCACAAAAGTTCCTCATAACCTTTCTTCTTTAAAATAGAAACTCTATGACTAAAGGTATTGATCTTAGAATCCAGTGCTCAACTAGGTTCAAACAAAGTACAACAGATTATCTAGCAAGCCAGTCTTTACTACAAATGGATAAATTCATTGTATGTAGCTACTGCTTCCATTGTGTTCATAAGGTTTCCACAGAACTGATAAACTAAAAGACTTAAATCCTCAAAATGTAATTAATACCTTTCAATACTACTGCAAAATATCTAAGAACACTGAAAAACATGAGGCTTTCAGCACAAGGGTGCCATGGTACAGTACTCCTGATTGGTGGAAAACTTGTCCAATGTTACAATGAATCATTACATCAGCCAAAATGTCTGTTTCTTAATTTTTTCTAAAAGAAATTCAATTGGAAAAGGTTAACAGTAAAAATATCAGCCTAATCTCTAAGACCATGGAGTCCTCAAAAATGATAGTAGGGGGAAAAATACCAAGGCATGTATTTAGCCACAACCTTATATGGTCTTACAAAGTTTAAGAAAGATCTATCTTTTCAAGTTTTCCTAGACCGAACATGTAGACATCATTGCCATCATGGAAACAACAGCTTTCTAATATTTAGTTCATAAATACTAAATGACTCCTGGTGCCAGTCAAATCTAGAGACTACAAATCAATACCCACCTTCTTTATCCACACACACACACACACACAGGAACACATAAAACATTATTTTAAGTCTTTAGGAAAATGATCCATGCGTATCAGGAAGAAGTTGGTATTCAATAATAAAATTGCCTATTTAAATTACATTCTGGGGGGAAAAAATGACAGATTTATAAAATCAGCCAAATTCTCTTTGTATCAGATCTAATTCCACTGATTACCCTTCTTTAACAAATATTCATCAAGTGCCTACAATTAAAGTCAAAACTGAACATGAGCAGTTTCTCAACCAAATCTTAAACTTTAATTTTATTTTTTTTAAGGAGGGTGCAGCGCACAGTGGCCCACTGGGGATGGAATCTGGGGATGGAACCAGCAACCTTGTTATTAGCACTATGGGCTAACCGACTGAGCTGACTGGCCACCCCCTGACTTTATAACAACATGTATAATTAGTTACCATGTTATCAACCTCTGCATAACAGGCCTTCTACCAAAATACATTGGAAATTACACTTGGTAATATCCTTATGTATGTGGATCAATTCTCTATCACACTTGACTAGGCCCTCCTTACATGGTGGGTGGCTTCTTACCATGGGTGCTCATCTTCCCTTTATACAGCTAAGAGAAAATATTGAAATTCTATAGTAAAGGATTGTTTTGAAGATAAAATGGAAATCAATTAGTAAAGTTAGATTCCAAAGCCAATGTGGAAATGTTTCTTTTTGAAGGGATACAAAGTTCTCTTCAAATATCCTCTCTTTAAATGTTCATTACAGTTAATCCCTAAATCTAAATGCTAAACACTATACACACAGGCAAGTTTCTAGGAACTAAGAATACAGTGGAGAATGAAACAAAGTTCCTACCCTCATGGTGCTTCCACTTAACTGGGATTGTCTATGTGCAAGGTACCATGCCAGTGCTTTGGGGCATACAAAGAACACATCCTGTCTTTAGAGTTCACAATTTAGTGGAATAGATACATAACAAAGATACATATAAAGACAACAGAAGATAGGAAGTGATATGTGTCATAGACAGGAAGAGCGATGACTTTCATGGGGTAGGGGGAAGGCAAAAGACACGAAGAGTATTCATTTTCTTGCCCTACACCACATTTTAAAATTATGCCAATTTATTACTGGGCTCCTCAGTTGTATCCTGGTACCTGGCACCTTAAAAACCAAACTGCCAAAAAACAAAAAAAACAAAAACCAAACTGCCTATATGTATTTCAAAGATTTACTTTGGGGATTCCTCAGATAAGACAGCCTCACAATTTATTGTGAATGCCAAACAAGGAAATGCAAGTAAAAACACTGTGTAGTGCAGAGATGGGCTCAAATAAAATTATCACTGAGGGCTCTGTGTCTTAACTTTATTTAATTTCCTGAGTATCAATCTCCTCTCCTAACACCTGGGAATAAAGTACCTAAACTTCCAGTTCCACTAAGGTATCCACCTTTTTTTCCTGGTATGATGGGAATATCAGCCTCTGTAAAATGTAACTCACTATAAAAATGTCATCTTTCTTCCTCTAGGGACCCTATTATAGGATAGTCCTAAAAGTCAGCAGGATTACTAATTAGTTATCTTTTCTAGGCCTCAGTTTCCTCCTCATAAAATGAGAGGGTGGGACTGGATGATCTAAATAAATTAGTCCTTTATGGGCCTTAAAAAAGTCCCATGACTCCATTATGACTCAAATACTACTTAAGAGTCAGCTTTTGGGAGTGATACGAACTAGAAGTTAAATGAACGTCTTCCTTTTTTATAAGTTACTTCTTGCTAAGATAAGGTTTTGTTGAGCAAGTCCAAACAGCATTCTAATTACAAAAAAAGAGAGTTAATGAATTTACAAGTTAGAAGCTTTAAGTTACCAGCACTCGATATATATTACATGCTATTATCAAACAAAAATCCAATTAGACTGAAATAATTTTAAAATATTAAAAATCACAATCTTCATGTAGTGTCAACTTTCTACCCCGTGAAAAACGTGACTTCCCGTTACTGTAATCCAAAACTGCTGATGTTCATACGAAACAGGAGTAGCAGGGCAAAAATGGTTTTCTAAACTAATAAAGAGGATTGGGGGGGGGGGGAGCAGGCGAAGGGAAAGCAAATCTGCTTAAACCTGCAAGGATGATCTTTTCTCCAAAAGCCCTCAGTTTTTTCAGAAGAAAAATCGGATGCTCCGGTTCACTGGAGGTAGGTTTAAATAAAATTCATGGCGCTGACAGTCAGTTTTAGGATTGGACAGAATCGAGATGGCGAAAAAGAGAAGAGTACAAACTTCCTGGGTTTTCTCTCCTTCTGTAAAAGATTTCCTCTTGCTGACGAAGGGGAAAGGCCCCTTTAACAGTTTTTCCCTACGCAGTGGTTGCTGCCAGACTAGGTGGGGCTCCCTCCGCGGCCGTCCTCCTGCCACTTCCCTCAACAAATGGAGCAAACCAGCCCCGTTTCAGGCAAACTTTTTCCTTGTCAGGCTCGAGCCTGCAGGGCGCCGGGGAGTGGTTTCCCCCGAACGCCACTCGCCCAGGCTCGGGGCTGGGGGAAGCTGGGTCTTTGCAAAAGACAACTTTCTGGTTTCCGTTCTAACTTCCACCCACACCAGGAAGAGAACCGAGGCGGCCAGCGAGGGGGCTCCGGGACGGGGGACTACAGGCAAGGAGAGAGGTTAAGGCGGCCGCGGGCAGAAAGGAGTGGTGCTGGGGGGGGTCCTCGGGCTCTCACTTCCTCCGCCATATTTCAGACATTTGACCCCTTCCGCAAAGCGCGCTGTTTCCCCGCGGCGGCGGCGGCGGCGGCGGCAGCAGCTCGCCCCCGCCGGCCCGGGAGGCAGCGCGCTCGCCGGCCCGGCGCCGGTCCCTCGCACCACCTGCCGCGCTCCGAGACCGCCGCCGCCGGGGCCCCTGACCGCCGCGCGCGCCCCGCCCGGCCCGCGCCGCACCCCACCCGCTCCTCTGAGCCGGCGCCGGGCCCCCGCCCCGCGCGGCCGCGGCCGCTGCCGCCGCTCCCTTCATCGGCCACGCACGCACTCTGCGAACCTCTCACGCTGTCACCGAGTCCCCGCAGCCAGCGTCGCCCCGCGCCTCGCGCTTCCTCCGGGTCGCTGGTCCCGGCGCCACGGCGGTCCTGCCGCTGCCGCCGCCGCCGCCTCTCCGGCTGGTTTACACGCCTGACTCTGGGCGAGGTTTGGCGGTGTCGCCTTGACGTCAGGCGTTCAGCCTCGCTCTCGCTTCCGCCCGCGGGCGGGGTGCGCGGGTACGAGGCCCGGGAAGGGGCGGGGCCGCGGGGCGGAGCGAGGGGAGCCGAGGGGCGGGGCCTTCCGCGCCTTCGCGGCGGCGGCCGGACACGCGCGGTACCCTTCACGGTGTTTCCTCCGCGGTGTTTCTCTCCGGCCCCCACCGCCCCTTCAAACTGGCCTCGGCCCTCTGGCTCCGGGAGGATCCGCGTGTTGGCTTCCCGGACGTCAGCGGGTTACACTATTGTGAAGGGCTTAGAAACCCTCCGAAACTCAAAAGGTGTCTTTAAGGCAAACTGGAATTCAGTCACTAACGCCACCAAACAGTTGGTGACTGCGTATTCCTTTGTGCTGGGGAAAGTGGCTGGAGAAGTAACCCAGCGCGCAGTGTCCACACCTAGAGCCTCGTGAAGGTTTTTTTCTTGAATTGACAAGTATTTCATCCTCTGGTGTGTTAACCCGGGTGAACTCTTTCCAATTTACTTTGCCAAAGTCAGTTAACAAATCGATGATCCCAAACAATTTTGTACTCTGAGCCTAAATCAACCGTTTATATGAATAAAATAAATCGCCTATTTAAATGCATGACTCGGGCACTTTAAAGGGTTACTCATAGGTAGGTTTATGATGTGACTGGTGGGCAACAGAAAGCACTTTCGGTTCCAAAAAGTGCGGGAACTTAACCATTATTAGGGAAAAGACTGAACTACACCTACCCTTCCTACAAGACATCGGCTTTTTTATGAACCGAAGTTTTGATGGGCGAGAGGTTCAAAGAGAGCAAAGTGCAGGGTAAAGTAGGGGTTTGGGGCGGGGAGTCATTGAATTCTGAATGAATGAATTTCAAATAAATTTAACTTTACTGACTTTACAATTATTGCGTGAAACTGTGAGAATTCTGAAAGCCTGAAACTCTGAGTTCATGGAAGCAGATATTACCTGGGTGTACTGTTTTGTTTTTTTCTTTCTTTTTCTTCTTTTGTTTTTGAAATTCTACTTGACCTTTGGGCAATTGATTTTTTTTCATAGTCAGTTTTAGAAGATTGGAGCTAGAATTATTCAAAGTTTGAGAGAATGTGTAAAATAGTTGAAAATACATTTGTTTTATTCCGTTATACTGGAAATCATTAAACTTGTATTAAACTATTATCTCTATGTAGGAAATTCATGCAGAATGCTAGAATCTACATCTCTTAGCACTGAACTCACTTTTGGGTTTGAGCCCCTTTTTCCTATTTCCTTGAAATCTTCACTAGGATATTCCACTGGCAACTTGAACTGGTCATGTGTGCAAACTGAAGTCATCACCTTTGTCACAAAACCAGTTTCTTTTCATTAACCGTTATCACCATTTTTGAAATTACCCAGCCTTCAAACCTGGCACTCTGTTCTCTGCTTTTTCTCCAACCATCAGTCAATTGGCACATCTATTAGTAAATCATTTCTACTAAGAACACCCTTTTTGGGTGGGCACTACTTCTCAACTCTTAGACTTAAGCCTTGTGGACTCTGGTCTGTTTCTGCAGTGATCCATTCTACACCTTGTTGCCAGATGAATTATCTTAAAGCATACTGAGCAAGTCACTCTCTTCCTCAAAGAGTCTTCTGTTACTCCCCCGCCATACCAAAATAAAGTTAAAATTCTTGTGTCTTACACTCCCATTTCATTTAAAACTGCCTTCCAGTCAAAGTGGACTTTTCATCTTGCCCAAACATAGTGCTTGCCCACTCCTCTGGTGTGCAGAGGTGACTTCCTCTGCCTGAAATGCCCTTTCCCACCCCTGCGCATTATTCAAAGTCTTCACTTTCTCCAAGAAAGAGCATCTTTTCTGATATTTTCAATCTAATGTGGTTTCTTCTCTTTCGACTCTGAGTAACACTGTGGTGCTCCTTTCTTTTGTCACTTGTTTTGTACCTTCCTACTTGAACAAGTGTTCGCAAACTTTTTCTTTAAAGAGCCACATAATAAATATTTAAGACTTTGAGGGCCAGATGGTCTTTGTTGTAACTACTCAACTCTTGCCTTTCTTGTGCAAAAACAGCCATCGGATATATAAAGAATGAGTGTAGCTGTATTCTTAATAAAACTTCATTTATGGACACTAAAATTTGAATTCTGTAAAATTTTCCCATGTCACAAATATTCTTCTTTTTTAAAACATTTAAAAATGTGAAAACTATTCTTACCTCCTCTGTACAAAAACAGGCAGTGGGCTGGATTTGGGCAGCAGGCCATCATTTGCCCTCCTATACTCAGGGCCAGCCTCCTGGACATGTGACAGGGCCTTGTGCTTAGAAAGGCCCCATGATTTGTTTAATGCTCTGATGTCACCATCTTGAAATTTTTAATAACTTTTGAACAAGAGGCCTGCTTTTTCATTTTGCACTGGGTCCCTCAAATTTTGTAGTTGGTCCTGCCTGTACTAGAAGATAAAATCATAAGATCAGGATATATATTTTTTCATGTTTGGCATGGTGCTTTTGACATAATAGGCATTCGAAATGTATTCGTTGAGTTTTCTTTTCCTAAGGTGCTGTGGAATAGTGGAAAACAGGATAGTTGATGTTCACTTCCACCACTTATTAGCTGTGTGTTCTTAGGCAAATTCCTTAACCATGTTGAGACTTGGTTTTCTCATCTATAACATGGGGATAATAACCTCTGGCTTGCAAAACTGTTGTAAGATAAAGTATAGAAAATAGCCATATCCTAGCCCCTGGGACTAGAGGAAGCTCAACATTAGTTTTTCCCCTTTCAGGGGAAGTGAATTAATAGTGTGCTCACCTAAAATTCTTGATGCATTTAACCTGATACAGTATTCGTGATTTTTCATGTTATTTACCTCCTTAAGAGTTTTACTTCATGTAACATCTATACCTCATTAGCTTCATTTCAAAAGTCCATATAAGTGCATGTCTTATTGCAAATCCAAAATTAGATTTAAAACACCCCAAATTTACAATTTTCCTAATTAACAGTTAATGATTATTAGCATTAACAAGTGTTATGCTGTTTAGCTTTCAGTTAAGCATGGTTATCGGTTAGCACTGATAGTCATTAACCTTAAATATTATTACTTTATTTCATTCACAAAACAATATTGAAAATTGATCTTTTCAAGGCACTTTCTTACTGGTTTTCTCTCTCTGTGTGTGTGCATATGTGTATATGCATGTATGTGTGTGTGTATATACACTATATATATTTATCATAATATATATAAATATATATTGTATAATATATAAATATATAAAGATATATATAGTGTGTATATATATAGAGTATATATATAGTGTATAACATATAAATACACTATATATTTTTATATATATATATAGTGTATAATATACAAATATAGTTCTATTCCTTTGCAGTACCCTGCATAGCTGGAATTGGAGGTTGAGAAGTATAAGAAGGCTGCTTGTTGATGCAAAAAAAGAAAAGCCATGGCTTAAATCCTCAGTTAGTTTCATTTTGTTTTCTTGGTCAAAGACTGTATTCAAACTCTGTGCAGTTATTTTATAAATTCTAGCACCTAATCACTTGAGAAACCTATAAGAGCATATTAGACCATTGCTATTATGGGAAAACCCAGAACTCATACTCTCCTAGGGTAGTTTGTGTTCCTTTAAGATTTCTGTCTTGGGGAAACCAAATACTTATATGTAAGAAAAAAATGAGGCAGTTTGGCATGTTTTCTACTCTGTAATAACTGCTTATTTGTCTCAAGATATATGTCAAATTCTGTCTGTACTCTTTTTCAGCAGTTGTAGGCTTGGCCACCAAACCTGCCTACACCACACTAAATAAATCTAACTGTTCTATAATTTTGTCATTGCTAATGTCTGTGATGTAATGAACAGATTATACTTGAAATGTCCCCCTTTCTTAAGCTGTAACTGAGAAAAACCATATAAATGAAAATGATGTTCCCAGAGCCATCATGTAAATGAGCGTTAAAGCAGAAAACCACTCAGTGAACCAACTTGATAGAATACCCCTTGTCATGAAATTTTCGAAAAAAATTTAAGAAAATCTTCAAAAACCACATATATAAATGCTTTTAGAATCTGGGGAGTCCCCAAATCAAACAGACAATATAATCACGCCAAAGATGCTCCAGAGTTAGGCATCCCCTCAGACTTTATCATGATAGTATTTAGCCTCTAGTCCTTCTTACTTCAAGTTCTGTGTACGAATCACATACCTCAATAATAAATACCAAATTCAAGAGGTAGATTTTAATGACCCATTGTACAGGTGAGAAAGCTAAAGCTTAGAAAAGCTAAGTGCCAAGGCCATGCATAAATACGTGGGCAGAGTTGAAATTTGTATCGTTGTCTGCCTTCTTTTGGCACCATGCTGCCCTATTATCCCTTTATAAATGCTGTTCTTTCAGCCAGAAAATCTCTTCTGTCTCTTTTGTATTTATCTAAATCTTGGTCATTGTTCACGACCCAGTGGATTCTTGCTTCTCAGAATTTCCCTAGTAATTATTGTTTGTACCACTCGTTTGATATTTATCAGACACGGCCTTACTTAAATTGTGTTTGTCTTCCTCCCATCATGAGATCCTTGAGAACCAAAAGCATATTTTTTTTGTACCTATCATACAGTCTGGCATATTAGATATAAAATGTAGTGTTTTTTGTGTGTGTGGGTGGGGTATCTTGATAATTTTCGTTAGATTCTCCAAGCTGATCATAGTGGATGTATGACCTCTGGCAGTTATTTAACCTTTCCAAGTTTCTTTTTAGTAATTTTTAAAATAAATGCACATAACAATATCTGTAATGTAGTGCTTTAAAGATTTTATAGAATAATGGACCAGATATAAAAATGTAAGTAATAGAGTAGCTATTAAGTGGATTGGTTCTGGAATCAGATTGTAAGTGTTCAAATACAGGCTCCATTCATCTTAGGGAATTTACTTCTGACACCTCAGTTTCCTCATTGTAAAATGAATACAGTGATAAAACCTGCATTATGGAATTATGGTGAGGATTAAAACAGTTAACGACAAAAACAGTATAATGCCCACCACGAAGTAAGCACTTTTATACATGTTAGCTATCGTCACCTAAAAGATTCTCAATAAATGTTGGTCCCTACTACATTCTCTGGCACAATAAAACTTTGTGAAAACATAGTAAGAATTCAACAAGTGCTTGTTAAACTTTCCTTTTACTTTGCTTATGACAGTCCTCAGTTAAGGAGTGGTTGTGTTCTCAAGTTTCTTTATGTCAGTGGCTTGTAACTTGAAAATATTTCTGTAATGCAAACAATGCTGTAAATTTTATAGCATGGGTAGCTTATAATAGAATGTGATTAGTAGAGAAGCTAAAAAAAAAACAACCTGTTTGAATCCCTAGATACTAAATACAGTTCTTAAAGAATTATTTCAACTACTGCTAATCAGCGTTTAGAACACTGTTGCCTTAGTTTTCATCGCACCTTATTCTCATGAGAGTCTTCTTTTCTCTCTGGCTGGTTCATACTCTTTCTTTGGGCTATCTCTTCTTCCTCCTTACCTGTAAGGGCTGGAATCCCTCAGAGCTTGATCCTGGGCCCTTTCCTTGTTGTGTACTTTCTTCTGGGCAGTTCCAGTCTTTCCCATGGCTTTATATGCCATCTAAATGTCAACGGCTCATAGATCTGTATCTGAAGTTCAGACTTCTCTGGCGAACTCTGGATATGTAGAGCCAGTTAACTCTTGGAAAGTTTCTCCTTGATTGATCTCCCCCAAACCTGCACTTCCTCTAGGAATCCTTATCTCAACAAATGGTACCAGCTCCCTAAAACAGAAACCTAACATTTCCCTTTACCTTACATACCAAATTCTTCACCAAGTCCTCTTGATTCTACTTCTGAAATCACTAAAATATGACCACCTTTCTACATTTCCATTGTCTGGTTGGTTTATGTACTTTTACTCTTGTCCCTCTTCCCATCTATTCTCCAAATAGTGGTCTTAATTAAAAAAAAAAATTATAATGGCAAATTTCAAATATACATAGAGAGAAGAATTTAATGAGCCTCCATGTACACATGTTTCAAAATGTCCCCTAATTTTTGCTACTCATGTTTCATCTGTACTTTTTTTTTTTTCCGTATTCGGGTAGTTTCAGGGTAATCCTATAAATATTTCAGTAGGCATCTCCCACAGATAAAAACATTAAAAAAATATAACCACAATGCCATTATCATATGTAACAGAAATAAAAAAGTTCCTTAACAAAATATAATACTGAGTTCATATTGAAAATTTCCTGGTTGTATCAAAGATGGCTTTTCACTGTTGGTTTGTTCAGTCCAAACATTACATTGAATTATTAAGGCTTTTACATTTCTTTTAATCTCTAATAGTCCCTCCTCCTTTTGTTGAGTGAAAGATCATTTGTATATTTTATTTTGTGATGTGCCTTTCCTTATCTTTCAACTTCTGTATAAACGATATCACCTTTGCTCAAAACCTCATAATGATTCGGTGGCAAAAAACCCTGTAGCTTTTACATTACATGTCTTTATCTATAAATACAAGATTTGGAAAGTAAGGACCTCCCTTTCACATATTTATATTATGTGAAGAAAATATAGAAGATGGATTGGGAACTATTCATTCACCCCTGAATCCAGAGAAGAAGTGCAGTTATTAAGCATATATTACATGTTAGGAACTTATCTTATATGATCTTTTAAAAAAATTCTTTGCGTTGGGTATTTTTATCCCTGTTTTCAGGTTAGGAAACAGATTGAGGGAGGCTATGTAAAAAATACGAGGCTACAATGTCAGTTGAAGGCAGGGCCAGGATTGAAGCCCAGGTCTCTCATGCCCAGGGGTTCATGGTCTCTCTATCCTGCCATGCTACTGTAGTAATAAAGTGATGAAGTAGTGAAGGATGGTTTAAATAGGGAAAAAACTACCAAAGGACAGTTCTGGCAGATGCTTTACCCAGATTAAAAAAAGAAAAAAAAAAGAGGCCTCCCCAGGTGTATGTCAGGGGAGTAGATTATTTTGGCTCAAGCTGAATATTTGAGAAAATAATTACTTAGTGAGATTCTTACAAAAATTGGTAAAAGTCTGCAAAAGTTGAACAGTGGCAGAAGCGGACTTCTAAGGGCATTTATCTCTCAGTGCCCTGCTCTAGCTGATCCTGTCTGTTTTTTTTTCCTTTTAAAATTAGATCCTTTTGTCTTTTTTAAGATGGACTTTAACATCACTAATGTGCTTATACATTTCCTTCCTGATATTCAGCAGATCTCAGAACCACAACATTTTTTTCACTAGGACCCCTTTTCCCTTCTAACTCTATCTAAATTCTTCAGTGGCTTCTCATGTCCTTAAAGCCAAAAAAAAAAAAAAAAAAGCATGTCAAGAGGCCATGTTAACCAAGGGAGAGAAGTTATATTTAAAATATATTTGACCTGAAAAATGCTGTCTGCTTCATGAGTCTGCTGCATGTGCCTACATTTACCCAAGCTGTGAGCCAGCCCGGCCTCTCCTGCTGTTCTCCATGCTATTATCTGAAGATGACGAAAGAGTCTCCCCAGATAATTACCTGTTTGTAATTGCTTCATAAATGGAGACATTCACAAAAAGCAAACGAAATGCAAAGAATAACTGGCCAATAACAAAAGGAAGAAAAGTATTTAAAACGTCTTGGTTAATGGGTATAGCCCCAAAAGAATTGAAAGTAGGGAGTACAACAGATAGTCATTACACCATGCTCAGAGAAACATTATTCACAAGAGCCAAAAGGTGGAAGCAACCAAAGTGTCCATTGATGAATAAATGGATAATCAAAATGTGAAATCCCATGTTGTTTCCACATTCTACATTTGAATTTCTTCACCTAAAAAACTGAATTAAAAATAGTATGTACCTTATAGACTTCTGAGGATTAAATTTAAAAATCCGTTTAAACTCCTTTGCACACCGCCTTGCGCATAGTCATCACTCAATAAATGTTAGCCACTGTGATTTTTTAAATCATTTATTTACATCTGGACTCACTTGTAAAGTTTAGATTGGCAGATTTTCCTATGGGTTTTTTAGGAACTCACTTCAGATTTAGGTCTCTTTATTATGTGGTTCCAGGGGGGTAATATCAGTATCTGCATATCTGATCCAGATACTGGTGAATGGCATAAAGTTCTAATGAGTTTGTGAAACTTAGTGGGAAAAACAAAGGTATTGGAAAAATCAGAAAGGTATCCCTTTACGCTTGGAAAATGAAATTTTCAGCCGCTTTCTTGCAACTGTTGGAAAATAAGCAGCAAGGAAAGTAACATTGATTTTTGAATATTCTGAAACTTCAGATAGTTTTTCAATTGTTTGGTAACATTTACTGCAAAATCCAAGAGGTACTCTCCAAGTGGCAACTACAGGAAAATTTCCTCTAGTCTTGTAGATCATGGCTTTTTAGAAAGCTGGCACTGAGTATGTATTGACTGACTCGAACAATTACAGAACCACACTTGTGAAATGTCTCAATTTTACACTCAGAATTATGATCTTTTTGCGAACTATTATGTGTGTGTATGTGTGTGTGTGTGTGTGTGTGTGTGAGAGAGAGAGAGAGAGAGAGAGAGAGAGAGAGAGAGAGAGAGAGAGAGAGAGAGAGAGAGAAGAAGGAGCTGAGGAGTTACTGCTTTTTGAAAAAGGCAAACCTGAATAATACACAGGTAACAGTGTGTGCCGGGCTTTCCACAAATGAATCCTCAACCCTTCGACGTTGCTGCTATCATCAACTGTATTTGACAGTTGAGGAAATAGGCCCAGAACGTGCCTGTGTGTGCAATGAGCTAGAATTTTGAATATAGGTTGATTTGACTCCAATGCCCATGTTTTTCTTTCAAACCATGTGCCCCAGACCACAACTTCTTGCCACTTGTTACTGTCACTGGAGCTAGCATCACTTTTGGAGCTGCTGCCCTTTCTGAAGTCATTCTCTGGACCTGCTGCTGTCACTGGTGGAATGTAGTGGTGACTCTTTTCTCAGCAACCCGCCCTCTGCTAAGAGGCAAAAAGCTGCTGTTCAGAGGAAGCGAATGGAGGGACATAATAAAGTCCCTATTGCCCCCAAATGTTCCTTTGCTCTTTTCTGACCTGAAATACCTACTATTAAAGCCACTCAGGTTTGAAAACAAGAGTACCCTGTTATAGTATACACATCACATTCTACCTGGGAGTAAAAAGGAAGGACTGAAAGTTTCTTCCAGCTCTCTCTCTCTCATTAGCACGGTTTAGTTTATCAGATAAGCTGGTTGTCTCCTGGAAAGCCTAGAAAGACTATCTCAGCGAAAACACACTTGACAAGCAAGTGTCACCAGTGGCCAGTGTCACCAGTGCTCAGTGAGGTCTCAGTGAAGACTTCAGGTCTGGTAGCGGTCCTGAAATGCATATTGTGATGGGGCAGCCTGTGAACCCTGGGGAGATGGAGTGAGCCTCGGCCCTGGCTGCCTGTGGTAGTGATGGTTTGTTGGTTGCAAGAAACAGATAACAACCTGCGCTTACTTAAGCAGAAAGGACATGTATCAGAAGAATACAGAGGTATCTCCATGAACCATGGAATTACAGAACAGTCGGGCCTCAGGAAGGGAGAAACCAAGAAAAGTCCTGGGACTGCAGTGGCAGTTGGTAGAGGTCCCAGCCTATAGCAATCCAGTGACTTGACTTGGCTCCCAATTCCAATATGTCTTAAACCTCAAGGGGGAGTGAGAGTAGGATGTACTAAACTTAGGTTATTATTCACAGTTGGCTTAATCAACAATGGCTGTGTTTGGAGATGGGAAGTGATGAGTGCAGTGGGAAGTTCACACAATTAAATAGGAATCCTCCCTGTGAGCAGATCAGACAGTTTCCAGAGAAGAGGGATTGGGGTGACACTATGTTAGACACCCACCACATACCCCCACAGAAACAGATCGTATCTGAGGAGTCATTCTGTAGGGGAAGTTGCTTGAGGCAGTATAACATGATGGTTAAATGTTCAGGTTTAGGAGCTAGATCGGCTGAGCTCAAATCCCAGCTCTGCCACTTTCTGGACAACTTACTTAGCTATTCTGTATGTCTGCTCACCTCTAGAGTGGTAATAATAATGATACTACACGAGAGCATTAGGATTAAATGAGTTAATACCAGTTAAGAGCTTAAAGCAGTACCTGGCACACAGTAAGCCCTTGATAAACCACTATTATTATCTGGCCTTTGAGGCATCATAATATTTATTGAAATTGTCAAATGGGTCCATCTCACCTTAAAAATTCCCAGGGGGGCTCTATTAACATGTGATTTTATGAAGGAAAGAGAAGTGCAAATCAGATAAACACTTTGTTATGAAATACCTATTAAGTTTAACTTAGGCATGAATATAGATACAACACATTAAAAATATATGAATATAAAAATATAAAGAAAAGAAGTAAAACAAAGAAAATAAAAACAACAACAACAACAAAAGAAAAAAATATGGAAGCAACACCAAAAGCACAGTTCATAAAAGAAAAAAATGATAAATTGGACTTCATCCAAAAATTGAAAACTTTTGCTCTTCAGAAGGTGCCATTAAGGGAATGAACAGACAAGTCACAGAAAATATTTGTAAATTACATATCTGATGAAGGACTTATGTTTAGAAAAAAAGAAGCTATCTGAATGGCTAATAAACACATGAAAAGATGCTTGACGTCCTTGGTGTTGGAAATGCAAATTAAAAGTCACAACGAGGTATCACTAGGAACTCATGAGAATGACTATGATCCAAAAGACTGACTTTATCAAGCGTGGGAGATGTGGGGAAACTGGAATGCACCCACATACTGGTGAGAATGTCAAATGGTACATCCACTTTTGCAAAGAGTTTGGCAATATCTTAAATAGTAAAACATAATTTTAGCATATGACCCAGAAATTCCTTTCCTAAGTATATATACCCAAGAGAAAACATAATATATGTTCACACAAAGATTTGTATAAAAATCCTCTTAGAATTATGATTCATAATAGCTAAAAAATGGACACAATCCAAATGCCCATTGACTGGTTAAACAAAATGTGGTATTCCACAATGGAATACTATTCAGCAATAAAAAGAAACAAATCATTGATACATGCACAGCATAGATGAACCTCAAAAACATCATGCAAAGTGAAGGAAGACAGACACAAAAGACTATATCTTGCATGATCTTATTTATATGAAATTTCTGGAAATGGCAAATTTATGGAGACAAAAGAGCAGAACAATAATTGCCTGGGTTAGGCATGGGAGTGGGGATTGACTACAAATGGGAATAACAAATTTTGAAAGTGATAGAAATGTTCTAAAACTAGATTTTAGTGATGGTTGAATGAATTCGCTGTAAAATTGGAATGTATATTCATTAACACAAATTTTATGGTATGTAAATTATACTTCAATAAAGCTGTTGCTGCCCTTTATTCAGTCACTTTGACTGAGTTACTAGTAAAAACTATAGCTAAAAATAATGAAGAATAAACCTCTGTCAGTCTAACACTATTTGCTAAACCTCTTTTTGGTTCATCATGTTTTATGCTCAGTCGTATCCCATCTCCCCAATTTATCCACCCACCCTCGAGCAGTGACTTTCTGTTTTCAGGGTTGATAAGTCTTATATAGATGATGGAGTCTAAGAGTACTCTGAGTTGAGATTTTGGGTCAAAGTCTTTATAAACTGTATTTATTTAGCTTTAGCTATTCCCATTCCTATTTGCTATTGTACAGATTCAAGCATCACTGGAGTGTAAGAGAAGAATTCCATTCTTCAAGGAAAATTCTCCGGTGCTGATTTCTACAGCTGCCTGCTAACAATACCCAGCAATTTCTTTTCCCTCTCTTCAATATGTTATACTGCCCTAATCTTAACAGGAAGAAAACAACTTTCAGCTTCAGTACTACATCAAAAAGTCTTCTCCTGTTACCAAAAAAAAAAAAAAAAAAAAAGAAAAGAAAAGAAAAAAAGAAAAAAAGTCATTCACTTGGTGGTTATTTCCTGTGTCAAACTATCAAATACTTCCCCTGACTGCAGCCATCTGGGGGTTTGTTGTTTGTTTCATGCCAACATTCTAACATAGAGCACTTGGAGGAAATACATTCATCCCTCCATCCATCCATCATCTACACATTCAACAATGATTTCGTGAGTACCAGCTATGTACTCACATACACTGTACCAGGTAATAGAGATGCAAAAATGAGTCAAAGAGTCATGGTCTCCACCCTCATAAAGCTCAGAGTCTTTTTTGGATGACAGCAAAAGGCTAGCACTGAAGACACATTTTCCCACTTTCCAGGTTTCCTTAGGCTGGCCTTGGCTCCTTTGGAGGCTGCCTGGTGGCATTTCAGGTGAACTGGTGGCTCTGTAGTAGGTCTGATAGTGGAGGCAAGGAACCCCCAGCTGCTTCATGGTGTGGATCCTCTGGCAGTGGTCACTTTGGAGGCTCTAAAGGAACAGGCTTTAAAGCAGCCTCTTCTTTAACGACAAGTACAAAAGTCTAACAGGTGGCCAAAAGAACTTTGTCAGTGGAAGCTGTGGCTCTGCCCTTGTCAGAGGTACCCCTAGCACCTCTGCAAATTAAACAGAGGTCAAGTTATGCAAATGTCCCTGCTATGCTTGTTTAGAAACACATGAGATCAGTAAGGTAGAGAAAAAAATTTATTTGTGTCTCAAATCTTCTATATTTCTGTAAATACATAGTAAACCAAGGTTGCTTTTCCACTCTTGCAGCATTTTCAGCTCAGTGGTAGGTGGTAGCTAGGCAGTGACATTAGATAACATTGTATTTAGAAAGGGAAATTAAAAATAATGTGGGACTCAACAGAGGAAAAAAAAAGACAGTAAGTAATTAGCCAATGTATGAGTAGAGTTTCAACTTTTAGCCAAGGTAGAGTTTCAACTTTTACTTTTTCCCCCCCCCTTTCTTCTGCCTCCCCCGCCCACTCCGGTTCAAGCAATTGTTTCTCTGTCTAGTTCTGTAGGACACAGCTCCCTGGCCCATGCTGGGATTAGGAGCGTAAGGCTCATAATACCAGCACGGGTACAGCAAACATTATATTTGCTGGATAGCATTTCTGGCTTAAACTGGCCCTGCACATGGTAGAATCTGAAGTTTCTCAAGTGAAATAATTTGCAGAATGCCACAGAGTCTGATATACTTCAATAGGTCAGTCACACTGGACTGTGTAGCTTCTTTCCTCCTGCTTTTCTACAGATTCCTACCACTCAAAGCACATCCTGTGAGGTCAGGGATGACAAATATGTGGCAGAGCACCAACTATCTATGAAGCCCTTTTCACCACTGAGCCCAGGTATGGCGTCAGCATCCCTATGGACTCAGCGCCCCAGGCCCCACCATCAAGCAGTTGAAATGAACACACGAGATACAACCTCCTTGTCACCCTTGGGTAAGAGATTGAAAATGGGCATTAACTTGAAAAGGCTACAATGAAATGAAAACATGTTTCTTGGCAAGGAAGAGATTGCCGTGACCAAGAGGAAGAGCTCCTTCTCTACGAAATTCATACCTGGTCCTGAAGAATGAGGAGAGAGAGTTTGAGTAAAAGGAAGACCAGAATGGGAGCGACCAGGTCTACCCTGAGGGGTAGGCAGGGCCAGAAAGTGAGCACAGAGAAGAATGGGAAATTAGAGGAAAGCCCAAAGTGCTTATTTTAAACTTCCCTGGGGTCATGACGTTCCAGCTCAATCTTTTAGCACTATCCTGAGGAGTTTGGTGGAGAATGACTCAGAAAGAAGGCTACTACCAGTGAGTCACCTGCCGCTTCCTGCATTACCTGGACTTTTTGGGAAGCCTTCCACCAAATACTGGTTAGAGCAGCCCAGCCCCATCTAGCTTGTGACAATTAACAGCATCACATCTTGAGGCCAATCTGAGTAAATAGAGTCCAACATCCCTGTGTCAATCATTCCAACAAAACTGGAACTAAAGCTTCTAGTGACCTCAGAGGTTTGTGTCTTTAAAATGAATGGCCTGAAGTTATGCAAGGATAGTCAGCCAAATCTGGGAACTTCCACGTAAAGTTCTCTGACAAAGTACTTAAGGATGGGGATAATTTCATTGGCCCATTTAATAGAATGATAAAGACCATGAAGCAACCTTGCAAATTGCCACTTTCTCCTCTACTATCTGTGTGACCTTGGGCGAGTCTTGTTATTCTTCCATTTCCTTATCTACAAAGTAGGATAATTCCTTTTGTAAAAAGAAAAATGATAGCAAAATGTATTGAGTATAAACTAGCTACAAGACACTGAAGTTGGCCCTGGGGAGTAATCAAAGACAGAATAAGCATAAACAGTGCTCTCAAGGAATTTAAGACTTAACAAAGGAGACTAAAGACAAGTGGAACAATGATTACACAAGGCAAAGAGGTGGGGCTTAAGAGAAATGCAAGGACGGACAAATTGGAGGACAGATCACAGAGCGCTTCCCAGTCGTGTGACTGAATCTGGTTGGAAAGGTGCTCTGCAAGGGCTGGGAGAGGTGTTTTTTCATTTTTAGTTTTGTTTTCACTAGTGGAGAAATACAAGGCTGATTCCTTCTACTTTATTCTCTTGTTCTTTATTCATGGAAGAAAAACACACAGTGAGCTGGAAAATAGTTTGGAATTAATATCCATGAGGTTGTGGTATATATTTTAAAACTATAAAGAGCTCAACCACAACACATTAATGCTGGGAAGGGTAACACCAGTGGCTTGGGAGCTAGTTATGGTGTAGAACAAGGGAGAGAACACAGATCTAATGTCTTTAAGTCAAACTCGCTGTTCATGAAAACAAAGATGCCAATGTGAAAGAAACTAACCTTTTCTTACTTTAAAAAACATTTTCTTTTTAAAAGATTTTTATTAAAAATATAGCTAACATACAATATTATATTAGTTTCAGGGGTACACTATGGTTCTTCAATATTTATATACCTAAAGAAGTGATCACCATGAGAAGTCCAGCAACCATCTGACACCGTACCGTGTTATCACAATATTGACTGTATTCCTCATGCTGTACATTACATCCCCATGACTTATTTGTTTGATACCTGGAAATTTGGATCTCTTATTCCCCTCCACCTCTCCCCTCCCTTTTTAATTTTTAAATTACAATTGACATTCAATATTAGTTTATATCAATTTCAGGAGAACAGCATAGTGGTTAGACATTTATATAATTTAAGAAGTAGTCCCCCTGACTAGTCTAGTATCCACCTGGCACTATACATAGTTATTACCATATCATTGACTATATTCCCTCTGCTTTACTTTACATTTTGTAACTACCAATTTGTACTTCTTAATCCCTTCACCTTTTTCACCCTTCCCCAAATCCCACCCATCCATCACCCCAACAAATCTAGTACCCCTCTGACACCATACATAGTTATTACAACATTATTGACTATATCCCTTACGCTATACCCTACATCCCATAACCATTTCTTAATCCTTTCCCCTTTTTCCATCCACACCCCCAGCCACCCCCATCTAGCAACCATCAAAATGTTTTCTGTATCTATGAGTTTGTTTCTGTTCTTTTTGTTTATTTTGTTCTTTAGATTCCCTATGTAAGTGAAATCACATTACATCTGTCTTTCTCTGTCTGGCACACTCCACTCAGCACACTGCTGCAGATGGCCAGAACCCCTTCCCTTCCATAGCCAAGCAATATACCATTGTATATGTGCACCTCTTTAGCCATTCTTCCATCGATGGACACCCAGGTTGCCTCCACATCTTGGCCATTGTAAACAATGCTGCAGTGAACATATGGATGCACACATCCCCTCAAAGTAGCATTTTGGGGTCCTTTGGATAAATACCCAGAAATGGGATTACTGGGTCCTTCTTTGTCTCTTGTTATGGCCTTTGTTTTAAAGTCTATTTTGTCTGGTATAAGTATTGCTATTTCAGCTTTTTCTTGTTCTTTTTTTGTGTGTGTATTTTTTGTTTCCGTTTTCATGAAGTATCTTTTTCCATCCCTTTGCTTTCTGTCTGTGTGTGTCTTTCAATCTGAAGTGAGTCTCTTGTAAGCAGCACATGTAAGGGTTTTGTTTTCTTATCCATTCAGCCCTCCTATGTCTTTTGATTGGAGCAACTTAATCCATTTACATTGAAAGTAATTGTTGATAGATATGTAGCTATTGCCATTTTATTATTTACAATTTTGATTTTTTTTTTTTTTTTGTCTTAAAGAAGTGCCTGTAACATTCCTTGTAATACTGGTTTGGTGGTGATTGACTCCTTTAGTTTTTTGTTGTCTAGGAAGCTCTTTATCTCTTCGATTTTAAATGTTAGCCTTTCTGGGTAGAGTAGCCTTGGTTGTAGGTCCTTGCTTTTCACCATGTTGAATATTTTGTGCAAATTACTTCTGGCCTGCAAAGTTTGTGTTGAGAAATCACCTGACAATTTTATGGGGGTTTCCTTAGAAGTTACCAGTTATTTTTCTCTTGCTGCTTTGAGGATTCTCTCTTCGTCTTTAATCTCTGCCATTTTAATTAGAATGTGTCTTGATGTGGGCCTTTTTGGATTTATCTTGTTTGGAACTCTCTGTGCTTCCTGGACTTGTATGTCTATTTCCTTCACCAGGTTAGGAAAGTTTTCAGTCATTATTTCTTCAAATACCATGTTTCCCCAAAAATAAGACCTAGCTGGACCATCAGCTCTAATGCATCTTTTGGAGCAAAAATTAATATAAGGCCCTGTCTTATTTTACTATAAGACCAGGTATAATATAATATAATATAATATAATATAATATAATATAATATAATATAATACAGTACCAGGTCTTACATTAATTTTTGTTCCAAAAGATGCGTTAGAGCTGATGGTCTGGCTAAGTCTTACTTTTGGGGAAACATGGTAGGTTCTTAATCTCTTGCTTTCTCTCTTATCCTTCTCATACACCTATGTTGCGAATATTGTTACTCTTGAAGTTGTTGCAGAGGTCTCATAAACTATCCTCATTTTTTTGGATTCTTTTTCCTTTTTGCTATTTTGATTGGGTGTTTTCTGCTACCCTGTCTTCCAAATCACTGATTCAATCCTCTGCCTCATCTAGTCTGCTGGTGATTCTTTCTAGTGCATTCTTCATTTCAGTTATTTTATTTTCACTTTTGACTGGTTCTTTTTTTATGGTTTCTGTGTCTTCTTTTACGCTGGCTATCTCTTTGTTGAAGTTCTCACTAAGTTTCTTGAGCATCCTTATAACCATTGCTTTGAGCTCTGTATCCGGTAGTTCTTTTTCTGGAGTTTTCTCCTGTTTTTTCATTTGGAACATATTTTTTTGTTTCCTCATTTTGGCTGCCTCTCTGTGTTTGTTTCTATGTATTAGGTAGATCTGCTATGTCTCCCAGTCTTGGCTGAGTGGCCTTATGTAGTAGGTACCCTGTGAGGTCCTGGCACAGTCTTTTTGGTCACCTGCTCCAGGTGCTCCAGCAGTGTAACTTGTGTGAGTTGTGTATGCCTGCCTGTTATAGTTGAGACTTGATTGCTATTGGCATGTCAGTAGGTGGGATTGGCCCTCTGGCTGATTGGCTGTGGAGTTTGTCCACATCCACTGCTTATGGGCTGCTATGCTGGGGGCTTAACTCATGGAGCAGGATTTGCCCCAGTGGGCTCTGGTGCCTGTTGAGACTACCCTTTATGTGTCTGCCTGTTGGACTAATTGGGCAGTGCTCTGCTGTGGTCTGAAGCCCACCTGAAAGTATGTTGGTTCTGGAGTCTCTTGGGAGGGGCTGCAGTGCAGGCCCAGGTCACCCATTGCTTGTAACCGGCTAGATACTACCTGGTAAGAGCTATAAAGCCATCCTGTTTGCTGCCTGAGCTAAAGTCGGAGGCATGTAGGAAAGGGCACATTGTGAACGGAGGATAACTACTACTAGTACCAGGCCTGGGGTAGTTCTGCAAAAAGCCAGGACACCCAGAGGCCTGCTGCTGCCTGCCAGCTCCCTTAAGTTTCAGCCATTGATAAAGCCTGGTTCAGTACAGGAGTTGGGTGAGGCAGGGTCTCAGGGAGTCAGTAGATTGGGAAGAATTGTGGTCACCAGATTAATGTAGACTCTGTTTTGGTGGCAGGGCTGAGCCTGGAGCTACTCAGCACACCGAAGCCAGTCTCCACCTACCTGTGGCCCATAGACTGATAGTTTTTCAAGAAAGAGTGCAATGTGGGTGGGGCTGGCTGTTTGCAAGAAAGTGCATCTGGCATTAGGGGAATTGGGTAGGGCGGGTTCCCAGTGAGTCAGCAGGATAGAGCAGCAGAGTTTACCAGGCCAATTAGGTTGAGATTTGGCCTGTGGGGGAGGGCTCAACACAGGAAAGATGCTGCCCCACCTGCCGGCTCTATTTGAGAAAGATCCCACACAGGGAAAATGGCGACTGTACTCCAGCCCTGCCCCAAAGCCATACACCTCAGTCTGGCCCCTGTATGCCTCTGATGCCTCCCGAGTCACCATACCTCTGCTGGAGCCCAGGGTGAGTGCCTGGAGGTGATAGTCTGTACGTGGGCCATTTAACAGGATATCTAGATTTCCCGCAGCCTTCTGTCCTATCTGGATGGTCAGAACTCCCACTGTTTTTCACAGCCAGATATAGGGGCTCCTCTTCCTGTCAACAGTAGTCCAGTCTGGGGAGCCTGATGTGGGGCTGGGTTCCTCCATGGGGAACCTTCACAGTCGAGATATCCCTCCTGATTCTCAACCGCCTCACGGAGGTTTGGGGCCAGCTTGTTTCGCGTCTCTGCCTCTCCTACCAGTTTCAATGTGGCTTCTTTATATCCTTAGTTATAAAACTTCTGTTCAGCCAGACTTTAGATGGTTCTCCAGGTTGATTGTTCTATAATTTTGTTGCAATTTAAATGTGTTCATGGAAGGAAGCAGGCACAGTGTTTACCTATTCCTCCATCTTGGATCTCTCTGAGAGAGTCACATTTACTCTTCTTTTGACTCCAATCTGAAAGAAACACTGAAGAATTTTATAGCAACTAATTAACAATAACCTAATCTTCTATAGTCCTCCTTTCAGCAGTAAGACTCTAACCCAATTAACAAACTAATTTAAATGAAAATAAAATTGTGATCAGTTTGGTTGCTTTCTCTTTCTCTCTGCTGTTGAATCCCACAGTAATTAGTACTTGTATTTTTTTAATATCTAACTTTAGTCAAGAAAACAAAATTAAAGATGTAAGCCATGCTATTTCCTAGAACTTCAATTTTGTTCTTGATTAACACCCTCCTCGTGTCCAATGGACTTCATATTTCCACAATTTTTCACACATTTTTTTCCTAGAACATGAAAAATAACCCCAAGAGAAGAACCCATTAGCAAGAATTTTCTATCTACATCTCTTCTTATTCACCTCAATTTGGAGTAAGCCACCATATTTGAAATATACATTTAGCCTCAACTTACCTTAAGTACATTGAAAACAAACTTAGTCAAATAGAAATGGAAAAACATGTCATTGATATTTCATTCAAACTGCTTTTCTAAATTAAGAGTTCCAAACAGACTACATAGCTTAATTGTGGTTATATTATTATTTCTGATGCATTAAAAGAGTTTAAATAATTTACTGTAAACCACATAGGAACTTAAATAGTAGGGTTGAAACAGAGCCCAGAGCTTGTGATTTCTAACTAGAAAGGACACCTCTGCCCTACTACATATGATGTCACGTCACATTGCTTGTCTAATTGTCTACATTCATAAGCCTGCAGACTCCCTTCCCAATTCCTACTAAGTGACACATTTTATTGCCAATGAAACCACTTATTTCCTGTTCTTCTTTGTAGGACTAGATTGGTTCTCTCATTATCAAAGCTACATGATATATACCCGAATTTTAATATATATGATAAATATATGAATATTGTGTTCTTATCTCAGTAAGGTGTCATTTATTTTTATCTTTAAACTACTTGATGGACATCTTTATACATTTATCATTTTTACTTATTTTTGAAATATTTTCCTATTGACTTGGATGTTCGTGGCTATATCTTTTTGCCTTAGTTTCAAGCTGTTTCCCTCCCTTCATCCTTCGTTCCCTCATTCCCTCCATTCTCCTTTCTTCTTTCCTTCTTTCTTTCTCTCCTCCCCTCCTCTCCCCTCCCCTCCCCTGCCTTCTCCTTCCTTCCCTTTCCTTCTCCTTCCCTTCCCCCTACTTCCCCTCCCCTCTCTTTTCCTTTACCTTTCCTTTGTGGGATTTGTATCATTTGATAAAATCAAGTTACAACAAATTAGAAATCTAATAAGGGTTTCAGATGCCTAAATATTTTCCCCTAAAATGTGACTTTGATTCATATTGTGTTCAAGCTCAAGAGTCAAGTTCAGATTAAATTATTTGGTATCAAAGACAAAGGCAATAGCCAAAGTCTACTTACTAAATGTTGAAAGAACAAACCAGTGGGTGAGATTCTCTCTCTCTCTCTCTGGCTCTGTCTCTCTCTCTCTCTCTCTCTCTCTCTCTCTCTCTCTCTCTCTCTCACACACACACACACCCTAGTAGCTCATTTGATAAATAGTTGGCAGTTTTTGTAGTGAATACTCTAGGGTGTGCTATTTAAAACAGACCTTATTTAAAGCTTCTTTGCTTAAAGTAGGTCATTCTATACTTTCCAGCATTCAGATACAATATTCTCTACAAAATGTAGGACTTTTAAAGCTAGAAATTAAATTCACTTCATCAAATACTGTGTTGACCAGCTTCTTAATATAAATCTCTTTAAACATTTATAGGGGTGAAAAAATATACATTGATCAAGTTTCTTTTCTATTTTATGCACTTTACTTTGAGTCTAGGCCCTGAAGATAGATTGAAATCTGGGCCCTACTACTCTCCATCTATACAACTTGGGCAAATTACTTAATCTTGCTGTGTCTTAGTTTTGTTGTCTGTAAAATGGGGATAATGACATGACTCAGTTCATATACAGTTGTGAGGATTAATGAGATAATATGATAAAATATTTACCATGGTACCTGGTCCTTAATCAGCATTCATTCTTACTGTTGTAGCTATTTTCACTTCCCTTAACACCTTCAGTCCTTATTATTACCCTGTGAGGCAGGCATTATTGAATCTATTTAACAGACGAGTAAACTCACAACCAGTGAAATTTAGTAACCAACTCCAAGTCAAGAGATTTTCACCAGCAGAGCTGGTATTTGTTAAGAAGATTAAATGAGACCATGTTTGTGAAATGCCTGGGGTGCTGCCTAGGACAGATATGAT
This sequence comes from Rhinolophus ferrumequinum, assembly GCF_004115265.2. NCBI lineage: Eukaryota > Metazoa > Chordata > Mammalia > Chiroptera > Rhinolophidae > Rhinolophus > Rhinolophus ferrumequinum. Next base: position 64,812,507 of record NC_046293.1, on the reverse strand, counting down.
GCCCAGTGAATGGCAGGCTATTATCACATAGGCAGCTTTTATAATAATTTTTGAGGCTGTATGAGGTTCTAAAAGTATCTCCTTAATAATGCTAAAGAATGTTCAATATTAGGATAATCACAACATTGCAGAAGTTTTAAAGATGGATAGTAAACTAGAGAACTTTCTAGTTCAGTTACTTCATTTTATGTTTGGGGAAATTGAGACCCAAAGAGACAAAGGGAATTACCCCAAATCACAGCTAATTATAATCAGAAGTGGCACGAGAACCTAGCCTCTTAATTAATGGTTCCCCTAAAATTTTTAAGGTTGTGAGTGAATGCCACTTGAGCAATGAATTATGAAATAATTATGAAGTAACTGTGAACAGAGTTTAGGATTCTAATCAAATAACACATATAATAGTTAGACATATATTTAATGATAGCTATAATGATTATTGTGACGCAAGATAACAAGGCATAAATCATAAGTGGTACATATTAAAGGGCATTGTAATTATTTTGTACAACCAAGCCACGAAAGGGAAAAATAAAATGAAGAAGAAAAAGAAACTGCTTCGAGGGCCTCTTTGAAGGGTCTTGAATCTGTCACTCAAGGGCCTTGGAAGCTGTGTTTTTCTGGGAAAAGAAAGGGGGTTGAGAAGCAGTTTTGGAAGGAGGAGGGACACAAAGTTCCCTTGAACTCCTCTTCCCTTGGGAGGAGGGACAAGAACTTACCTCCTTCCCTACTGATGGAAGAACCAGCCAGTATTTTCCTTCTCTTTCTCCATCAGCTTCTAGCTTGGATCTGGAAGTTTCAGCTCCCAGAATCCAATCCTCAGTAAATAATGCCAGAGTCAACACCCAGCGCAGAGTGATGGAATAACTTTGCTTTTAGCAAAACAATCACCTGCTTTTTATCATCGCTGAGTTCTGATGCCTAACACTTTGTAGTTGTTGCAATGGTGCACTGAGGGCTTCAAAGAACACGTGGGTCATGGAGCACTCCCACTCAGTCAGGTGGGAAGACTTGGCTGTGTAATTACCCCTGTGAATCTTGGAGAAAACCCTATTTCTTCCCTTTTCCTTTCATCCTCTTCCCCTCCCACTCCCTCTCCTCCTCTACCTCTCCTCCCCTCCCCTCCCCTCCCCTCCCTTCTCTCTTCACCTCCTCTTCCTCCTCTTCCTCCTCCTCCTCTTCTTCCTCCTCCTTTTTCTTCTTCTCCAATTCCTTCTTCTCTTACTGCCAACAGGAGCAGTTGAGACCTCCCTTTTCCACTCTCTATTGGGACTTGCTCAAAGATATGCTTGAGGGAAAGGCTCTCAGCTCAAAGATGGTTTCCTCACAGTGCTCATATTGTTCCTATCAGATATTCATCTGGAGGGTTCTCTGAAGGAGAATATCTTTCATTTATACTTAGATGAGTTTAATCAAGTTGCTTTTCTAATACTTAAACTGAGGGAAAGGGACTTCTGAGGAGGGTGGAGAAGTGAGGGAAGAGAAGGATAAAGGGTACACTTTGTGTGATGGGAGTTTTAAGGGAGAAGAAGCCTTTATTGGGGACCCGAGGGGGGAACTTTGGTCCGCCAGATAGCAGGGGAAGAAAGAGAAAACGTGCCCAGAGAAAGGGAGGTGTAAATTTACAGAGAAGAAGGTGAGATTCTAAAGACAAACTATGTGCACCACAAAATCTTTCTAGGATCTCACATCTCTCTTTACTTCAGAAATGAAGCTGGTATTTAAATCTGATCAGGTCCCTGACGTACCTCATTTCTGGAGGAGTGAGACTGCACAAATTGCTCACTCAGGGATGATTTGTGCAAAGATCTTTGCAGAGACAGGCCCAGGATAACCTTTGGGCAGTGAAAAAATGTATTTCTTAAAAAGAGTATGATGATATGCTCTGCTTGTGTCTGGGTGCAGTTTAGCTGGCTCTGTCACATAGTGACATTTCCCCAGCACCTTGCTATTTGGGTCTAATTGGCACTTATGCTCATTGATAGGTCTGCCTTCTTTATTCAGGTGACCTAGTCAGTGTGTGTGTGTCTGAGTGGGGCATGGGGAGGGCTGAGGTTGGCATTCCCTACAGCTCTGCATCCTGCGCCTCCTCTGAGCTGCGTTATGTTGGCCCGGTGACAACTGTAGCTTTCCCACAGCTACTGTTTACAGTCCCGGCTACCTGGTTGCTCTTGTCACTCAGGCTGCCATTTTTACTGTTCTTGCTTCAGTTCCCTTTTTTCTGCCACCAGCAGCAATCTTGTCAGGTCTAAAGTGCTAGCTCGGCATTGCTGCTCTTGCTCAGCTGACCCTGGAGTTAAAAGGGAGATTTTCCCCTGAAAGGTGATGGCTCCTCCTATCAACATTGACTAGTCCAAGGGGAGGATGGAGTAGGTTTTGGAGCCGAGAAGACATGGGTTTGAATCTTAACTCTTCTACCTAGTAACCTGGTAACATTGGGCAAATTATTTAAGATTTGGAACTTTGCTTCTTTATTCATTAATTGGAGATGATAATGCTTTCTTCACAGGATTGTTGTGAAAAATAGGGGTGTTTTATTAAAAATACATGGCATATAGTAGCACTTAATGGTGACTGAGGTCATTATTTAAATGGGCACGTTTCTTTTGGCCAATAGGAGATAGCTCAGAATTCCTGAGGAGGGCATGGAAACTGGGACACTCCTCGTTACCTTGTTATATAGTCCATCGGTGATTTATGGAGGATTTCCAGAATAATCTCTGTTCCCAGGGAATGTAGCTAAGTTTATTATTTCTAGACATTCCTGATAATGGGATTTTAAGGAAGATTTTTTTTCTTTTAAACTCAGTAACAAATTAATAAATCAATCATTGGACTATTGAAACCTTTCTTAATGAACCCAGCTTGAGCACAGAAATAGCTGGCCTTTTTAGAGCGGGGCTGGTAGCTGTAGAGACCAGAAGCAGTGTGACTGTCTCAGGTATATTTAGTTCCTTGTGGGTAAGGGATTACAGAGAGAGAGAGAGAGAGAGAGAGAGAGAGAGAGAGAGAGAGAGAGAGAGAGAGAGAACACTGTATTATTAGTATGCTATGGCCCTATTGCGTGAGCCCACAGTAAATGGTGCTGAGTCTGTCGCCATGGTCGTACATAGCCATGGAATTGTGGGTTTGGAATTCATTTCTAAGATATGCTCAAGGAAAGGTGGTGGGTCCCAGCCCTCATCTTTTTTTCAGACAAAGCAGGAAAGGAGTTCCTCAGAGCAACGTCATCTTGAGGAGGGACTCCTCAACCTGGTATGCATTCCAGGGTACCATCCTACCATATTGATACCAGTATTGATATCCAAATCAATACCAATGCCCATACTAATAATAATACTTTATGAATTCTAGCACCAACAATAATTCCAATATTATTAAATGCCAATACTAATACTTCTACTACGTTTGATACAAAGTACTCTTTACTGAGAATTACATAGGGTACATGGCAGACCCTATGCCCAGAACTTTGTAGGTAATAGCACATTTAATCCTCACAAGAATTTTTTGATGATAAAAATATATAGTGCTTAGTATATACCAGGCACTGTTCTAGGTGTTTGACAGTTATTTATTTACTTAATTCTCACTATAACTCTAAGAGACAAGTGCAATTATTATTTCTGTGGATGATAAAATTGTAGATCAGAGAGGCTAAGTAAATTCCCCAAGCTCACACAGTGAAATATGTGGCAGAGCAAATATTTAAAATAGGTTTCTCTGACTCTAGTCTGGTATTGTGTGGTACATTTGTGTGTTTAGAATTGCCAGGACACAGTTATAATTTTTCTGTATGACTTCTGCAGCTATTAATGAAGCTTCTGATAATAAATTGAACAGAATGCATCTTTTTGTTAAAAGATAATTTTACCCTGAGATTTTGCTTCACTTGAAAGTATCTTTTAAATCAGAAATATTTTCTCTTGATTTTTCTTAATTTCTCTGAAATGATTTGAATGTAGGCTTCGAAAATTACTCCAAGGCTGGGTTATAGGCCATTTTTATGGATAACACTGAGGCTATCTTTTAAAACTTTCTATGGTTTTGATAACATTTCAAAATATTCCTTGTGATGAGCGCTTCTTCATATTTTACCTGTGCATGTCTTTTTAATAGTAGACAAAGGCACGAGAACCATTTCCTTAAATTGTTCTCGTCAGGCACCACTTTATTGTAGAAATTGCTTTTACTAAATTGGATTTTGGAGAGAGCTTAGAGCTTAATGTTTATGGGGGGATTTTCAAAGGAATTTGATTTTTATTATTTTTCTTAGTTTCATATTTGATTTTAGCATTCAGAAGGAGGTCCCAAATAAGGCCTTTGAGACTGACGTCTTTTATCTGCAGATCTGCCAAAACATAATCTGTACAGAGGAAATGCACCCAGGAATCATTTTCCTGGGTTTTAATCCTCTACTAGAGAGATCCTTGAGGAGCGAGCTGGTAGTTCATTTTTTTCTTTAATCTATGCATTGGTCGGTAACTACAATATGATACCATTTGTCATTTGCAGTGGAATTAGCATTTTACAACCTGGGCCTTTTTGGATGACAGTGACTGGTATTAGACCTGCATGTGTTATAGCTTTCTCGAGGTTCTTGAACTATGAAAGGAGCTGAAATCCAGGACCAGTCCCATCAGGCATTAATCATATTACAAACCAGAACTCTCATGTGGTCTCTGATGCAGAATGCAGAAATCACAAGGATTCTTTCATGATTTAAAGTAGGGTTCTTAAGCTGGGATTTATAGACTCCCAAGACATCTGCATTTAGAATTAAGGGGTCCATGAACCTGATGGGAAAAAATCCACATATTTATTTTTACTAATCTCCAGCTGAAATTTAGTACTTCCTTCCCTTAATAAAGTAGGCCACAAAGCACAGTCATATTACCTATTGATAATACCATGATTCTGACTCTAATAGAAATTATAGATATTTTCCTTTTATGTTACAGTTGTTACTGATATTACAAAATATCACTTTTCCTCCTATTTACTTTAAATTCATGTGAATTATTAGACAGACTGCAACATCTTGAAATTTAATGTTTTAATAAAAAAGCACATATAATATCAAATTCAAAATATATGTTGCTATCTCTTGCAATATAATTGGCTCGCAATCCTATTAGGGGTACGTGGACCAAAGTAGGTTAAGAACCCCTAGAGATTTGGTATAAATGTATGTGGACCGAAAGCACTATGGTCAAATGTAGCCTCCAGGCCAAACTCTCTGTGTGATGTCTAGAAAATCTTATGAAAGATGAAGATAGCCTCAATTGCCTTTCCAGCTTTCAGCAAGGACGACTGATTCTTAATCTAACAGATCTGAGAGTACGTCCCAGGGGTCAACGGCCAAGGGTGCTTCTGTCCCTTGGTGTATCATTCATGAATCGAGTTAGACTGTGATGTTTCTATGGACCATGCCAAACAAATACCCATGTGATTTCTGCTCAAGGTTACCTATATTGCTAAGCACTCCTCTACCCAGCTTGAGGGGGATAAATATTAGGTTGGTGCAAAAGTAATTGCGGGTTTTGCAATTATTTTTAACTTTTTAAGCCGCAATTACTTTTGCACCAATCTAACAATATATAAAACACGCTGACTCAGCTGAAGTCCTTATTCTTAAAGATGCGTACCGGAGAATCCAGCTTTTACTCTTTAAAAGTTAATATGGATCTAACAGTGTATCCAGAGGTTAACTCTGTGACGTGGGACAGCTATTATCTTGAGATAATCACTCCTTTCTCCTATTACTCATTCGTGAAAGCATTTATTTAAAAGAATATAACCTTAAAATAGAAACAACTTTGGGAAAATTATGTGTATCAGTTAAGATTAAGATCTGCTGCATATAATTGGAAACCCCAAATCACAGTAGCTTAAACAAAATAGATATTTATTCATATTTTTGGCAAAAAATAGTCCAGAGGTAAGAAGTCCAGGAGCAGCACATCTCTATGTAAAGTCATGGACCCAATCTCCCTTGAACTTTTTTCTGCTTTATTCTTAGGAAAGTGACACTAGTCTTATGATTCAATATGGCTGATTGAGTTCTCGTCATCACATCAGGATTCAAATAGCAGGAAGCATCTGAGAAGAAAGATGTTTAATTTGGGACACCTTGGTTTTGTGGTGCCTGAAGACATCCAAAGGAAAGTGCCAGGGAAATGGTTGGAAAGGCAGGCTCAGAACTCAGAGGAACTGGCTGCTGTGAGGTACAGATCAAGAGTTGACTGTATTAAATGCTGGGCACTAAAACCAGGAGTGTGTGAGATGGCCCAGATGGAGTGAACACCATTAGGAGAGGCCAGGGAGAGAAGTTTGGACACATTAACAAAATTAAAGTTTTTTTTCCCAAACACAGAAGAATAAAAGAGTTCTTCTCCCAGTTGAGTTAGTTTCTTTTTAGCATCCATGTCAGTTAAGTAAGCCATTGAACACTTCTGCTTATAATTCGTAGACCAGAACATAGCCACACAGCCCGGGCTAGGTTTAATGGAGAATGGGAAATGTACTCTCATAACTAGGTGTATTTTTGCCTCCAATCGAACTGGGGTTCTGTAACACTTCTAAAGGAGAAAAGGAAATGGCTATTAGGTCGCAGCGATGGTTCCTATGACAGTATATACATGGGATCTGAAGTATATACATGTTTCAGAGAAATAGTCAGGAAAGAGCACTAGACTTGCAGACAGATGCCCTGCGTCCTAGTCCTGCCTCTATCTTATCTACAACACCTTAAGCAAATTACTTAGGTTCATCGAAGGTTTTGTTTTCATTTTTAATGTGGATACGATCATTCTTTTTCTTTCTGCTTTCCAATTGCTGTGAACCTTAACTGAGGCAATGTACATGAAAGCACTTTTACTTTTGCTTACATAAAAGCATTGCATAAATGCAAGGATGTTGTGCCTTCAGGATGCCGGGGATCTATAATCAGAGAAGAATAGGCTCAGCAGATCTCCCAGTAAACCAATCACTCCTAAAAACCAAGAAACAATCCCATCTCTATATTGACATGTCAACTTCTGATAATGAATTTTCAAAGTTTAGGTGGAAATTAAACTATTGTGTCATCAGACCATGAAATGATGCCAACTACGTGTAGTATGATTGTGATACAGATAAACTAGTTTTCAATGACAGTATCATATCTGATGAACAACGTCTTAAATGGAAGTCTTGGTCACTGTTGAGAGGACAGTAGCAGAGCAGAATGGAATGTATTGCAAGATTTAAAATGACAATCAGAATCATTGGGGATAAGGATCTGAAGAAATAGCCCATTGGCTAAACTTCCATGGACAATTCTCAAGGCTCCCACAGGATTGCTCTGCTGCTCCTGCCACGACCAAGAAGCTATCTGTTAAATAAATTCTTGTTTGAGGTCCTGGCTCCATAGCCATGCTGCTGCAGATGCAATTAGATCCAGCTTGATCCACACCAAAACCGTGCCTCATGCTCTTTTTGTTGCCCTCTTAACTCCATTTGAAAACCAGTTCTCTTATGATTGCATCTGATCTGTGGCTCCTCAATCACCCCAGAACCCTCGTTTCAAGAGAATCTAAGAACTTTAACTTTTGCCTTTACAACCTCTGCTAGAAGCATGTTGGAATACATGAGTATGTGTCAATTGTCCATCCCCAGTATCTGTCAGAATGAATTTTATGTGTACCTATGAAAAGGAAATTGCTCTTTGAGGTCCTCAAACACACGCTACATGTCTTAGAAATGAAGTGATTTCAATGCAGCCTAATAGAATCAGGGCAGAGGAAATTCATTTAACTCAAATGTGGATTGAATGAAGAGGCAGAAAGCATAGGAAACATTCATATACACATATCTGTAGAATGTTGTTCTTAAGTTAAAACATTTGCACCAGCATTAAACCCAAGTTAGGCATATGGATATTTCATTATTTGCTCATACATGGAAATTTCTGTTTACTTCCATTGACTGGGACCAGAATAACTTCCTCATTTTAATGTATTTACGCATCATGACAACCACAGTAATTAAAGTTCAACGTGTGCATAGAGATGATCTAATGAAATTTATTGACTAAGAGAGTTCCTAATAATTATCTTTCTGCTTGAACAGCTTCGTTAATAAAACACAGTGACTCGACAATAAGAATGGGCTAGAGTCATATTAAAATGACCAGAATCCTTAACGAGGCTAGAACTATCGTGGGGAAACATGGATTCCTTAGACTGAGAAGCTTGGTTGTGTCAGGTCAGACCAGCTTCCTATATATTAGACCAATATATTACAGAAGGGCAGATTCTCAGTTTGATAATGCAGAACTTTCTGTGCAAGAAAACCATGACCTGTCACTGCATGGTGTGTAGGAGAAGTAGAATAGATGGTCAATGGATGGAAGAATTAGACTGACAATTTCTAAATTCTGCTTAGGGAGAGCTTGTGGAGAAGGTCGGAGAGAAGAAAAGAGTGGAGGGCAATGGGGCAGTGAGAATATCCTTTCTAAAGCCTGTTCTGTTTTTCCCTAAGAGAATGGTTCTCAAACTTTTGGTCTTAAGGTCCTTTTAAAGTTTTCAAAATTACTGAGGCCCTCAAAGAGCTCTTGTTTATGTAGGTGACATCTATCAATGTTTACCATATTCAAAATTAAAACAGAAATTTAAAACTATTTAAAATAACGATAATAGACCTATTTCATGTTAACATAAATGTTAGCTGCAATCTGAACCCATAGCAATGATCTTCTTTGTATCCCGTTACGTTAAAATCCATTGGTTTACCTTGTACTTTGAATGTATCTTTTGCAAGTTTTGATTTTTGTAACATCATCCATTGGTCATCTGGAAAAGATTAGTTCACTGAATTATTCAAATATTCCAAAGGTGGACACAATATATTACACAATATTTAAAAAATTACATTTGTTAATGTCACCATTGATGTCATCAGAAAAGTCGTTAAGCATTGGGAAGCTGTCAAGCTTAACGTGGTAGATATAAATTTTCCATACCTCTAATTTTCACTTTATCCTTGAATTCTATCATTGGCAACAGACACTGTTAGGTATTTTCCTTGAAGTGACAGCCTCACTTCATTCAGTTTTTGAGAGAATAACTGCCAGATACTCAGGTGTAAATCGTCATGGTTTTTCTGTTAGTTGTTCTTTTAAATAAAAATGTGGCCCATGGGAAAAAAATGGCTTGTTGCGCTGGCAACTCAAACAATTGTACAAGTGCTTTTTCTAGACACACTCTTTGAACTTTGGTATACAGAAGTGCTTTACGTGCATTTCTCATTTCTTCACACAAAATGTCCCTAAAGGTTGAGATATAGAAATGAATACTTTTTACTGCTTCAATTGAGGCATTCTTAAGTGAAAGCAGCATTAGTTTTTTCCTGTGAATGCCTTGTGGTGAAGAAAACCATGACGACTCGTTTGTCCTATTTCTTTGATTTGGGCTAAGGTGCCAGCAGTTTTGTCCATTGTCACTGCACGTGTCAATAGAGAGAAAAAGACAAGGCCTTGGTTTTGTCATGAAAATAAATTTGATCTCATGGATTTCCTGAAATACTTCTGCAGTGGTGTTTGAATTGATGGTTCCTAGTTAGGTCTCATATTGGGGTCTGTGGTAATCGTTATTGGCAGAGACACTTGGGTTTGCAGTGAGGAAGCCGCCATCTTCTGTTAGCCTCAATGCATGAAATAATGAAAGAAACTTAGATTATTATTTGGATATCATTAACATTAATCATGAATTTCTGCCTGAAGAACACTGCTCCAAACAAAATTTGTTAACTTGAAAAAACCCTTAATTTGTTAGTGTTTCCAAGGTTCTCTGCTTGGCCCTCTGCTGATGGTATACACTCTTTCTGGGCCATTCCATCCACAACCTTAGCTTTCCTTCTGTACACAGTTGACTCTTAGTCCTCTACCTCCCACCAGTCCATTCCTCTGAGCCTGTATTTCCATCTGTTTCCCTGGCACCTTCCCTTCAGGTACCTGAAATCCAAAGTGTCCTGAAGTGGGCACCTTTCTTCTCAAATCTACTGGCCCTCGTCTTCTCTTAGGTGCCCAAGCCAGAAACTTGGAAGTAAATCCTAGATTCTTCTTTTCCCAACTCCATAACTAACCGATCCTTAGCTTTTATGGACTCCATTTTGTCTTGTGAATCATCCTGCTAACCTGCAGCTCCATTGTGAGTCCCTGGATAAGTAACTGCTTCTGGTATCCTAACCGATCTTTTTGCTATAGATTTGCTCTACTATAACCCAGATATTCTTCTTACTAATATTTCTTTTTCCTAAAGCCAAAAATGGCTATGTAGGGGCTGGCCTGGTGGCTCAGGCGGTTAGAGCTCCATGCTCCTAACTCCGAAGGCTGCCGGTTTGATTCCCACATGGGTCAGTGGGCTCTCAACCACAAGGATGCTGGTTCAACTCCTCGAGTCCCACAAGGGATGGTGGGCAGCGCCCCCTGCAACTAAGATTGAACACGGCACCTTGAGCTGAGCTTCCTCCCGGATGGCTCAGTTGGTTAGAGCGCGTCCTCTCAACCACAAGGTTGCCGGTTTGACTCCCACAAGGGATGGTGGGCTGTGCCCCCTGCAACTAGCAATGGCAACTGGACCTGGAGCTGAGCTGCGCCCTCCACAACTAAGACTGAAAGGACAACAAATTGAAGCTGAACGGCACTCTCCACAACTAAGATTGAAAGGACAACAACTTGATTTGGAAAAAAAGTCCTGGAAGTACACACTGTTCCTCAATAAAGTCCTGTTCCCCTTCCCCAATAAAAATCTTTAAAAAAAAAAAAAAGGCTATGTAGCTCCTCTGCTAAAAATCCTTCATTGGCACCTTCAGGACCAAAGGAAAACTCCTCGGCATGGTATACATGATCCTTTAGTACTACTCTTGTCTCTTTCCAGCCTTATTTTCCATGATGCCCTCTATACCACCCCCGCTCACAACATTCTGTGACAGTTCCTTCAAAGTACCATACTCTTACCTACCTTGGTGATTTTTGCTCATGCAGTTCCCTCTGCATAGAAATCTTTTCCCTTTCATTTGCCTAGCTGTATCACACTTATTCTTCACTATTCAGCTTAAGTACTCAGCAGAAACGTCCAGATCCTTCAGTCTATGTTCTCCAGTGTATTCCCACAACTCTGTGCACATATCTCTAGTACAGTGCTTGGTACATTGTATGGTTATCATTGATTTTCTCGCCTGTATCCTCTGGGACACAATCTCTTAGTACACAATTTGTTATGTAATGTTCATTTCTTTCCCCATGATGTTGGGCACATAGAGAAATTTAAAAAATGGATGTAATTAAATTGGGTAAAATAATTAAAAAAAAAGAATAAAAATGCTTATGTCTTCACATTTTTTAAGAAGGAAGGTATCTACGTGATTCTACATCAATTAATTAAAGAATTATGGTAGAATAGTGTTACAATTTAAAAAAAATAAAATTTCACAGTGCTTTTTAAGATTTGATTGGGTTTCAGTTCATTTTCTCTACCTCCTTTGTGGAAGCAACATCATGCAATGAATAATAAAGAATCCTTCAATTGGGATGAGGTCAATAAGAAAATCACTTGTTTTTGCATAAATGTTTCCCTTTTCAATTGGGATGAGTCAGAGTATTCCTGTGCAGTAGTTTCCAGCTGCTTGAAACTACTGGATAGGGTAGAGTTTGAATTGGGCAAATCTTACCATTAAGCTGCATCCTAGAGAGAAAGGAGAATCTAGAAGGTGAGGAGGGTCCTTATACCTTGCATATCCAGGAGGGCCTGTTGATAGCATTCAAGGCACTTATGATTGCCATGAATCCGGCCTTAGGTTGGTTTTCGTCTTAGATTTTCTCAATGATGGCTGAATTGTAGATGTCAAGAGACAGAATTGGGGATTCCACGAAGAATTGATTGAAGATGTGGGAACCATATTTGGGAAAGCTTCTGGGAGACTCATGAAATAAAGTGGGTTATCTCTAGTGAATTCTTAGAAACACACAGAAATTTTTTCTTAAATGTAAACAGTCTTCAACTTTTCACTGCTTGATGGTTAGAATTTATTTTATCAAGTTAGATTTATCCGTTGCAGACTCCTAATTGAAATTAAAGGCCTCTCATATGAAGCAGAGGAGAATTTGGTTTTAACAATGTTTCTGACTTAACACAGGGAGTACGCTGGTTGTGCTGACTCTGGAAATCTCTTGATATTTCAGAAAACTTCTTATCACAGTCTTTTCTTTGGTCTATTTTTCTTCCCTCCTCTTTCTTTAAAAAGAAAAATATCTATTCAAGTTGGTCCTTCCTTTCTTATACTTATGGTCACAAAATAACTAAAATATGTTTTGCCCATAGTTTTATTTAGTTGAATACACTATCTTACTCAAAGCTAGGTCTTTTCCATAGTAGATATTTAATTTTATTCCATGATTTTTCAAAACAAGTATTTTTCTCATTTTCAAGGATAATTAAGTTTACTTTCTAACCTTATGATTTTCTATGCAATAATAAATGTTCATTTCTGTTTAGGCCTGGATGTGGTTAAATGTACATTCTTTTACTCCTCTTTTTAAAGAATCTCTAATGAGTCTTCATTTTATTAAATGTTTTTTCTATGATATTTTTGTGGTCGATATGATCACTAAATACAGAATAATGCCTCACTTGCCAGCACCTCTATTAAATCACTCTCAACATTATTTTGGTAATTTCACCCAATTTTTTCTTTACCTTAATCTCTAAGTATAGATTTTTGATTCCCCAACACGTTTTGTTTTCTATGCTTATGTATCTCAATTAGTATATTTTCTGTATACTGAATTATTTATGTAACGATTTAAACAACATGATCATAAAATGTCAAACAATGTCATAAGAGGAAAATGCATAGAACTAGAGTCTTCCTGCATTTCATTGTGTTATTGATTTAACAGTAATCTCATTAACTATGATACTTTCCAAAGTGACTGCAAACATTATATTGCTAAGCAGAGAAACTGTCCTTTGGAAATGAGTACAGATAATTTTCAGAAAGGACACACTCATTGTAAATCACCTTTTAGTTAGACACAAAAGCAAATACAAGCTGCAAATGAACCAATAAAAAAGAAAAAGAAAAGCATTTGCAAAATAAATCTATGATGCACTTAGGGAATAGCTGTACGACCTTTCCTTTTGCTGTTATAATGGTATACTATTTGGTTGACCAGCTAGCCAGCCAAACCCTAAAGACTTCATTTCCTGTTTTTCAATTATAGGACTACAAATTAATGCATCTCCAGTACTGAGCAATGATATTTTGGATCATTTAACTAACTCCCTTGTACACGTTACCTTCCTTTATCAGCATCATAAAAATCAGACTGATGGCAGCATTTATAGTCATTGCGAAGAGTCGCCTAATAAGCCGGTGAGTCATGAACTCATTCTTTCCTGTTGCCCAGCATTTCTAACAAAGCTGAAAGGTTGAAGAAAAATGAACCATACATTCTGTAAACAGACAAAGAAATGTGGTGATAGGTTTACTCTGACAATATTGAAGCTAAGGTGAAAAATCATTTGTTCACCATATTTTAAAATTAAGGAACCCACTGCATGATAATGAGGCTCAAACTTACGAAATCAGGAAGAATCATGATATGAATCTGGCAAATATAGTAAAAATCATCCGGAACCATAAAAATTTGTAGAATATTTTCCTCTTAGAAAATTCCTCGTAGAATATTTTCCTCTTAGAAAATTGCCTCATAGGCAGTTTATTTTAAACTATCCTTGTATAGTATTTTAATAATTTAAGAAAGATAATGTTAGGTTACTAAGTTAAATTTTTTATGTTGTGACGATTGTAACACTTGATGAATGAATAATATGTATATGCTCCTGTGCTCTGCCACTGATATGATTGGCATGGTAAAGATTTCCTCTTTTGTTTTCAGGGCTTAAATTGTTAGGTTGAATATAGTAAAGAAGAAATAACTGCATGCATAATAAATTCTTCCTGATGGGTTAATGCTTTCAAAGGAACTCAGACTCAAGGTCCCTTTTTCTGAGTTTGAATGGTCAAAGAGGAAATCCAAAATATAAATTTACCTTTTTCTTCTTTGTTCTAGAAGAAAGCATACTGTCAAACATTTTTTTCCGTAAGGAATGAGGTCTTATCATGGCTGGGCGTAGTGATACTCACAAATGACATTACATTTGGATTTTTGATGTATCATCTCCAAATGTGGTCATATGTAGAGTCTCAGTGACAGAATTCATTCTCAATTTTAAATGTGCATCTTATAACTGGATTATATCACCATGAATTAATATTTTAGAATAAATCCTGAAATTATTTTGTGAATATTACATTGTTTTGTGGGGGGTGGGTGGGGTGGGAAGAGTTACTTTGCCAAATGTTAACATTTATGTAATTTTTTATAACCTTGTTCAGGTATTTCTTCCTTTTCATAAGACCAGGCTCGAAAAAGAAAAAGAAAAAGAAAGTGGCTCTTTCTTTCCTGACCTTTGAAAATAAATACAAAGAAAAGATTGATGACCTAAATGATTTTTTCCTAGAAATGACTGTATGATTTTTTGGGGGGTAAAGTAAGATTCAAGGAGTCATACATAGCAATTAGGGAGGAAAAGTAGGAACTAAAAATAGATATATAAAAGAAAAAGAGAGAAAGGACTAAAGATATCACAATATCAACAGTAGCTAGCCGTGATTTCAAGAACAGTTGTTCACCGTTTGATTATCCAAACACTGACTAGGACACACCTACAGATGTGACTCACTCCTGTTTAACATGGGAATGCCCTCTTTTAGCAAAGTACAAATGTATTTAATGTTTGGACCCTAAACAGTGTTACTATTACCAAGTTTAACACTTGGGAAACTATTTTCCTTCTTGTAAACTGCTTCATCAAGCATCCAAATTGTAAGTGTTGGTATTTTTCTGAAGTACTTTCTCCCAATATGCCCTCAGTGTTGCTTTTTCTTTTCATAGCTCTGCTTCCTTTTTTCTTTTATGTCTACCCTTTCCACAATATTTTGCTGCTTGGAACCCTGAGTCTAGCCTTATACACGCTAGCAGTCCCAGGCTCAGATCCTTATTTCCCCCGGATGGAACCAGCTGAGACATCTCCCCAGATCTGCAGAACTAATATATACTAAGTTCTCAAAGTGTGATCCCCGGACAAAGAGCATCAGTATCATTTGGGAACTTGTTAGAAATGCAAATTTTGGGGCCCTAGAGTTAGGGAATTTCTCATTTCCAAGAATGAGAAGCTCTGGGCATAGGGCCCAGAAATCTGTCTTTTAAAAGATTAAAGCCCCTAGTGATTCCAATGCATGATAAAAAGTGAATATTTATGTTTTAATCAGGATAATATCTTCACCGAAAGAAATGCATTTTTTGGTAGTGGAGTCCAGGTTATCAAGGACAAAGGGAAGTTATTCTACGGGGTCAGATTATAGTACGAAGTAACACCACCTGGGCATAAAATGATGTTGCTTTGGGTCCAAATGCTAAAATAAATCATTTAAAGCTGCAACAAATCAGATAGGCAAGTAAGAGTGAGCATAGGTGCATAGAACTAGGTTGGCAAAGGCTTGGTTTCGATTTGTTGAGGTAGGAAAAAGATTGAAAGGCAATTTGCCACTTTCTTTGCAAATATGGGCAAGCTTTGTTCTTTTTCGCTTTATCTTTTCGCATTTGACCTCGAATGATTACAAGAATGGCTACAAAGCCTCTAAAAATTAAAGCACATTTTACTACAAAGGCGGTTTTATGCAGTAGCTTTAATGTTGAATTTAAATGGAACTAGATTTCAAACTGCATACTGTTATTAACTTTCTTGGTGGTTTTATGTAAATGAATTAATTTTGTCCCTCAATTTCTCTTTCAATTGTAGATATTTTCAGTCTTTGTGTATGACATGGGTAAGAGACCCTTAATAAAAACTATTGGAAAATGTTTTTCTAATACTTTACTCTATCTAAGTTATGATCATGATATCAGTGTGCATACCATATGGACATAGCTAAAGCATGTTTTCTCTTTCGTGTTTTTACACTGATACCACTTGTTAACTGAAGTTAGATTTCCTAGACAAACCTAAGGGTTTACATGAATTATATATTAGTCAAACTATCACTGTGGTCAAGAGTTTAGGCACTATTTTCAGGCCTAGTTGTAATGATATGTAGATTGAAAATGTGTAAATGCACAATCTTGTCAGTAAGAACAAAATGTATACTAAGCAACACCAATGGTTGATTGTTTTGTGGGAGCCAATCGCCTCTGCCTTTTTTTGTGGGAACACATTGGCTGGCACATAGCAGGAGGCTTACGAATTGAATAATGGAATACTTTATTAAAATAAAAGCACATTAAGCGGAAAGGGTTTAGTTAATCTTTAGTTAAGAATGTGAGTGACGTTTAGCTCATGTTGGAGGGAGCAGAAAAAAGGGATCACGTAAGCAATCGAGTGTATGCGGACCCATGAGGACCCATCGACCCTACACAGTCCAACTGGATAGTTATTTGATTACATTTTTACCTGCTTCTGAAACGATCTTCAGAATTAAAGAGCTGTTTGAGGAGCAGGGCAGAATGAGAAGAACACGAAGTTTCCCAGAAACTGGCAAGGAAGTGACTAGTCTGTGATGGCGTTTAATGTTATCACGTGGAGCTCTCACCCAGCAGCTTCACATAAGGATCCAAAGCTACTGACACACGGGTGACTTAGAGCGGTCAAACGGGTCAAAGTCTGTATCTGATCTACCACGCAGCGTGGTAATTCTTTTTTCTTTTTTTTTTTAAATCTAGCATTTTCCTTCTAACTGTCTCAAAGCACTATGTACATATTTATTGATCTTCCCCACATCTGACAAAGGATACCAAAAAAAGTATTTTATAAATTGCTAGTGGGTGGATGGGTGTGCTAAGATGGAATTTAATGACCTCTTGCACTTCACGTCCTCCATTCTAACTACTGTGTGGTGCTATTTATGTGATAACATAGGGAGTGTATGATAAGAAAGAGTTTGACTTTCCAGTCAGAGAGGTCAGGGTCTACATCCCAGACCCATCACTTAATTAGCCTAGTGGCATTGGACACGTTACCGAACCTTTCTGAATCTCAGTTTCTTCATCTGTAGAACAGAGGTAGTAATGCTACTTTATTGTAAACATTAAAAATGCTACGTGCAAAAGGTCTGGCACCCAGCAAACTCTCCACACTTAATAAAAGTTAGAATAATTCTTTTATCTTGAATTTTATCTATTATGTCAGGCAAAGAGACAATGTCCTCAAATTCTGGCTTGGAGCATCAGGCATTTGCTGTTTTTAGTAGAGTTTCTCAATGGTGCACGGATCATAGTCCTGAGTTGACTTTTTTGTTTGTTTGTTTTAACTGCTATGGTAAGCCATCCCAATGAAAAAATTCAAATTCTATCTAGGATGTATTTGTTAGTCTGTGGTTAAGCTCTTAGCCAGATCTGTTGTAAGCTTCCTCTGAAAGTCCTGAAAAAAAGAATTCATTTATTATTTACACTTGACCACTTATATTTTATGTATTTTAGAAGTAAGCAACATCTGGAATTAACATCTATCTATACAGTTTATTTATTTTTTTTAAAGAGCCAACAGATGACTCCTGCTGGCACTCTTCTGATGTGACTTGGTCCAAGCCTGCGGGGTGACCAGTCCCTGGGACCAGTCATGCCCCCGTCACAGCCTCCTCTGTGAAGCAGGTCCAGCTGACTTCTGCTGGATTCCCTGGCGTCCGGTCATTGCCTGGCCCTCTCTCGCTCTCTCTGGGCTGTCCCCTCTGTTTGGCCCACTCCAGCTGCTTCCCACCCATTTCCTGACTTCATTGCTTGCAGAAGGCTTGGGAATTCTTCTCAAGTGAGGCATGATCAGCATTCTTCACAGCTGGCAGTTTTCCTGCCAAATGGGAGTCTTCCTCTTGCAGCATCCCGCACCTGCCTGCAGCTGAATTATTTCTGGATGTGTCCATGGCAGCCAGAGCTTGGAGCATGTGACACAACCTGAGCTGAATTCCTTCCCTAGGCTGTAAGGGAGGCTACCAACTGTGCGCTTCATTCAGAGCCATGGAAATTCCCCCTGCCCTTTCTCCCACCCCCAACCTGAGGTGAAGCGCCGTCTAAGCAGATTTCTATATGTTCCTGTTCTGCCGTGCTCCCATTTCCCCAAATGAGAGCACTGAGGAAGGAGGTCAGCAGAGCTTGGAATCAGCTCACCAGGGTTAAATAATGGAAACACAAGAGGTCCAGACAGGAAACAGGGGCCAAGAGTAGGTTCAGATAGTTGACAAAACACAGAATTGGCTGAACATTTACCCCTGTGGATTAAGTGGAGCCGGCCACTGGCCGATAGGATTTCTGGGCCGCGGCAGTGTCCTCCGCTGGCTTGCGTGGTGCCTGAAGTTCTAGTTCCTAGCCCAACTTCCTCTTTACAGTAAAAGCAGGGTGTGGTGCAGCATTTTCCAGAGTGTTCTGTGGAACAGTAATCCCCTGAGATGCTCCTTGAGGAGAGGTTTCCATGGTTTAATAACACTGTGTAATACTATGCAAAGCAGCTCTCTCAAGATTCAGAGTGTGTTCATATGTTAGAGGCTCTTGGATGTCCTGCTTTACCCAGAGGCTCCGGATGTTATTGGACCACAGAATGCTTCTTTCGAGCAACACCTAATAACAACCAGCGAAATTAGTGTTCAAAGGACATATTGTTCTTTAAACCCGTCAAGCATACGCTCACCTCAGGGCCTTTTTCCTTGCTGTTCCCTCTGCCTGGAACCCTGTTTCTATGGATATTCACATGACTAATCCCTCACTTTACTCAGGTCTCTAGCTATCCTATCCAAGAGCCTCCTCTCTTACTCCTATCCAGTCACTTCACTTTCTATTGATCCCCTTACCCTGCTTTATTATTGTTTTCATAGCACTTACAACTTTGGGCATTACCAATCATTTAGTTGTTCTTAGGTAAGAATGAATTTATTTTTGATAAATCTATTGTATTTAAAGTGAAAGCTCCATGAGGGCAGAGACATGGCTTTGCTCTCACATGTATCTTCAGCTCTGGAATGGTGCCTAGTGCAAAGCTGGCACTCAACAAATAGTTGTTGACTGAACCGGTGACTAGTAGAAAAGAGCAAGGGATCTCAAAGCAGAAGACCTGGCATCAAACTCTGGCTCTTTCTCTCTTGATGTAACCTTGAGCAAACCCCTTCATCACTTGGAACCTCACCTTCTTTGTACTCGTACCACATGAGGAGAAAAAATAGTACCCATACTGCCTATCCTATAGAAACATGAGGAGGATCAAATGATGGTGCGTCATAAACTGTCAGGGGCTGTCTTAGTCTGTTCGGGCTGCTAGAACATAAATACCACTGGCTGGGTGGCTTACATAAACAACAAAAATGTATTTTTCACAGATCTGGAGGCTGGGACGTCCAAGATCAGGGTACCAGCAGATTTGGTGTCTGGTGAGAGCCTACTTCTTGGTTTATAGAGAGCCATCTTTTTGCTATATCCTCACATGGTGGAAGGGATGAGGGAAGTGTCTTGGGGTTTCTTTTATAAGGGCACTAATCCCATTCATGAGGGTCCCACCCTCATGACCTAATCACCCCAAAGGCCCCATCCAATACCATTGCATTGGGGATTAGGTTTTAACATATGAATTTCGGGGGACACAAACATTCAGACTATAACACAGGATAAGCAAATACAGGTTATTGTCAACGATAAAATGCAGAAAAGGAAGGTGACCCCCATGGTGAAGATAAGCTTCTCTGGGAGTGTGAAGATAGGTCATTTTGTCAGAAGGGAGGGACACAGTAAGAAAAACCCAGAAGAGACAGTGCGATCTAGAGAGGAAAGAACCCTTGATATTGTCCTCAATGGCAGGAAACTGGAAGAAATTCTTCCGTGGGGGAAAGAAAGATGCACAATTAGAGCACGGTGAGTGCTACTGTGCTTCGGACGTGTTTGTTTGTTTTTTGAACAAAGTTCATTTAATCCATATGAAGGCCCTATGGGGTTAAGTGTTGTCTAGGTCTTATTTATAAGAAAACTGAGGCAGTGGGATTTTCAATACTGTACCCAAGGCCATATAGGAAGAGAGCGTCCAGATCTAAGTGCTGATCTGAAGCTGTGTAACAATGCAGTCTTGGCTCCCACAGAGCCCAGTGGGGTCTGCTCCTCATCCTGTTTGGAGGTCGCACTGTGAGAGCAAGGGCAAGGTCAACCAGGGAACATCTGTTAGCCTCTTCCTCCACTCTGTAGAAAAAGTTTGGGCCATAAATCTACAAACAGTACTGAGACATAGGACCACCCACTGGGGTTGCTCTTTAGTAGAGGGAGCAGGGAAAGGAAAGAAGAAGGTAGGAAGTTGTTAAGTTGTAGCACTCGTTTTGACTTTGTTATTGGAGGAAATGTGCCTATGTTCAGAAAACAGAAATTGTTGAGGCTGGGGTGCGTGGAGACTGCTGCAAGCCTTGTTTATTTATATTATTTTCTGTTGCTAGGATTTATTTCTTCTCCTATCTTGTTTCTCTTTATTTTTAAGTCATGTGTTCATATTATTGTAGGCATTAACTTGTTAACTGTGTCTCCACCTGAGTTAACCTAAAAATCAAAAATGGCTTTGGTAAAAAATCTGGGGATTGAATCAGTTGAATGATACCTAATATTCTCTGTGTTACCAATGTTTGCCTCATGAGGATTGAAATCAACTTTGAAAAAAACCTTAAAATATTGGGTATTAAATTCAATAAAGGCCTCCCACCAATCCAGCTGTTAGACCTGGATGTACTTGTATGAACCTCGCCCCCACTGAAGACGCTGGGAACTTTGCCCATGAAATAGGGAATCATGGTTGGAAATCAAATCTTGACAATTTTAGAATATGAGATAGTTGAAATCTTCTTGGATAAAACAAGCATGATTAATGTCATTTCTACCCCCTAGAGCTCATTTTTCTTATAAAAGTTGTCAGAGTGAGTATGGACGGCAGTTTTGGCCCCATTTCTAAGCAATGATCAGGATAATTCAGCACCCAAAACCTTTTATTTGAAATAAACTGATTTTTAAAGGTGAGAATGGGTAGGCGTAAAAGTTTGTCTCTCATGTTTTTTGAATAACACTTTCAATTTTCTCTGTTCAAGTGAATGGACATTGTGTATGTGTGTGTATGAGAGAGAGAGAGAGAGAGAGAGAGAGAGAGAGAGAGAGAGAGAGAGAGAAAGTGTTCTAGGTGTTTCAAAATTTCTCTCCTAGCGTTCTCAGCTGATCCACTCCCACCCCATGCACCTTTCTGTTTCAGCATAATGGTTATGAGTTCTGTATAGTAGAATGACTAGGGGTGGGAATGCTGATAGCAGACTTGGAATTTGAATCTTGGCTTCACCACTTTCTTCTGTCTTTGGCACATTTTTTAATCTCTCTGTTTCATCATCCACAAACAGAGATATCAACAGTCCTTATGTCTCAAGTTGGTGTTAAAATAAATTTCTAGGCCCAAGATGGAACCACTCCTGCCTAGGCTGCTACATAAACAAATAGAAACTTAGGTACTTTCCTGTCCTTGCAAATTCTCCGTTTGACCTGAAATGCAGTAGATCCAGTCAGCCAATCCCCAGATGCTGAGCCAAGTCTGGGCTCTCTCACCCCAAACAAGGTTGACTATGTGGCCCCAGCCAATCAGATATTTTCTGTTTGTCTCGTCCTTGTTCTTGATTCTTTATCCAATGAAGTTTCTGTGTTCTGCCCCATTATGCAGTTCTCTGAAAGGAGACTATCCACTTCATGACGTGTTATAGTTTGTATCACCTAAATTGTCTTCTTTAATCATTTTTTTAAATTTAGATAAAATTGGTATATAACATTATGTAAATTTCAGGTGCACAACTAATCATTTTTTTGAACAGTTGTTATGTGGATCATCTGGCACATGGTAAACACGCAGTAACTATTAGTCAGGGTGATTTTTACTAACACCCTCTCTACATTCTCTGTGAGGACATATCTTTCTTGAGGAAAAAAACGATTTTACTCATCTTATAATCCTCATGATAACTTGTATATGTTAAGTATTTAATAACTGTCTATTTAAGGGAATGGGATCCACATTTTAACAAATCTGTGTGTTGCAATTGGCCCTCAGGCTTCTCAAAAATATGACTGTTATAATCAGCATGTTCTCCTTGCAGGTATTGATAGGTGTCAGACTGAGCGAATCTCCACTGCCCTAAAAATAAATTCATGGCGTATTTCTTGCAAGCATATCCTACACATCTAAATGTCACTTTATATTTTAAACATGCACTAGTTAGATTGGATCTTACTGTACGGTGGTCTTCTCTGGGAGCCTGATTTTTATGGAGCTGATGGATGGAGGTACTCCCTGGGTGCATGGAAGAACTCAGTTTTAGAAATCAGATGACTGAGGTCCTGAACAGCTTTGATGAGAAAACTGTCATTTTTGTGTCCTCTGGGTTACATTATTGTCATCTGCTTTTTCATGAGATGGTCAAGCAGAGACAGAGAGAAAATTGATTAGGTGAGTCACCATTAATATTATTAATACCTTTGAAAGGCCTTGTAAATTGGGCATTTGTTAAGAAGAACTGCTTTAGAAAGAGTACAATCATTCAATGTCCATCTGGGACAAACAACTCTGTGGTACCGACTACAGAGTCACTTAGGTTGTGCAGATCAAGTTTATGAACAGCGTTTCATTGAAGAGAATGGCAAGAACTGATTGTCTTATTAAGAAGCACTGTGATGATCAAACGTGATTAAGGTGAGTCAGAAGAAATTACCAAGAAGGAGTCAAAAAAGGATAGAGAGGGGGTTTTGGTTATGGAAACACAGGTCCAGATGAATTAATTCTATGGGTGTTTGTGTATAATAATTATGCATAAATGTTTGAATAATAATCACACCCCCAAATTATGTGAAAATTATACTCCTTTCAATTACATAAGACAGTTTACATGCCCATTATCAACTGAGCCAAGGAACATGTAATAATGTGAAACATTAAGATCTTCATAAAATGTTTCCATAAAAAATGACAGTCAGTTTTTCCTTTACTTATATTTACTTGTCAATTTCAAAAGAATCAAATTTCATTATATCATATAAACAAAATATCCGGAAGGCACTAGCTCCTGCTGTTTCAGTAAGCTACCGCATATTTAGAAATTTTCTGTGGTTTTCAGTTAAATATATTTCATTTAAAAAGCAGTTCTCACAACCTGACCTAAGTAGAGTAGAGGAAGTTTCTAATGAAACTAAGGAATTCGTGATGTCATTTTCTGTGTGGCAATCCTTCAATTAGGAGGGGGATGATCTGAAAATGCAAACCCTCTGGTTTTATTGAGCAACATAGAAGAAATGTATCAAAAGCTCATTATGCATGTCACAGTTTGCAGCAAAATACAGTCCTATAAAAAGTGAGAAGGTCTGAACTTTATGTAACTTAGCTTTGGAAGCCGGTGGTGACAAACCACACAAATCAACAGCCTCCCCTTTGAGCAAATGTGGAAAACCACTTGCTAGTTCCTCCCCTCTAAACACCCCTCTTTGTGGCTCCACTTTGTTTTTAAACTATTTTATTCTTGATAAAAGTTAGGCTTACCAAGCTGTTAAATACACAAAGCCTCCTGCTGTCTATTCCAGCCAAGAAATGGGCCCCAATGTGAAAATTGCTGCATCACGTGTAAGAAGGTGAGGGGACGTTCTTTTATTAACAGTTGGCACCAGAATTCCTTTCAGACAAGGAAACGTATTTAGTTTGAAAAAATACCCTGATAAGAGCTGGAAGACTAGAAGAGAGCTCCGGAGGGGCTAGGGTGTGGGCGGAACATTTCTGAGACAAAGAGAGCAATTTGGCAGTGACTTTCCAGCTGCAGCTTCTGGAGAGACTGGGGCAGCGCTGCAGCCAATGAGAGGGCGGAAGGCGGCTGGCATCTGCTCCGTGTGGCTCTTCTCCCTCCCGCATACATTTTCGCTGGAATTACTGAACTGATTAAATATTTGGTGCAAGCCGTTTTTTTTTTTTTTTTCGTTTTTCGTTTTCTTTTTTTGTAGGAACTTGGGTAAGGGTCGGGCTTACTCTAGATCAACGGAATAGAACAGAGTTAATTTGTAGTGACGGCAGAGAAAAGCGTCTGAGAATAAGTGGTTAGGATTTTTTTTTTTTTTTAAGAAATTGTCGGGGAGCCTCTGGACATTCACAGATCTAGATGGATTTACTGAAATCTTTGAGGGGGTGAGAGAGCTTCTCCTGGCATCTTGGTTAAACCAGCTTCTTGGTGGGCAGAATCAATACACTGAATTGTCATCATGGTGAACTGTCATCAAGCTACTGTGTCTTCAGCGACTTCATGGACGGGTACTTGGAAACATGACGCTATGGGCACCAAGCATCATAGCTGGTTTTGTAGTCTTTGAACTGGCAAGACTTCAAAATAATGTTAATTTAAGAGGCTGGCTGATGGAAAATAATGGTACTCTATAGAATAACAAAGAACTTTAAGGTCCTACCCTTACATTTCATAAACATCCAACATCAGTTTTTCAAAATCAATTCAAAATCCTTTAGAATGAGGAATAAATTCAGCACTAGGCAAACTGGGTATCTAATATTCCCAAAGGATTTTTCATTAGCCAAGTTTTCTAAGTCGCAAGTGAAGATGGGTCGACATATCAGACCCTTTGCTGGTGATCCTCATATCCGTTCTAGGATCAAATCTATAGGACCACAGTGTAAATCAATGCACAAAAAAATATTTGACCACAGTTCACAGCGTCTTAGGGATTTGGGGGTATAAAAATCATAATGGTATATCATCTAAAGAAATGATTCAACGTTGTCAGATAGTTCCAACAGGTGGAATGCTCTGACCCAGAATTTTAGATGCATCATGTCCTCAGAGATGCCTTCTCTGACCACCCCTTACAAAGTTTTCCCATGCATATTACCCTTTGGATTTTCTCCGCAACATGTATTAACATCTGAAGTGATCCTGTTTATTTATATTTTACCTGTTTTGGTCTGTCTGCTGCCTATTGCAACGAGAGTACCAGAAAGGCAGGGAACTGATGCTCCTTGTTCATTGTGGCTTCTTAAGCTCCAGGTTGGCACCTAATCAGAGCTCAATAAATATTTGTTGAATCATGTAATGAATTTCACTCAGCATCTAATCTGTAGAGATTATCGAAATCCTCACAGGCCACTGCAAATATAGTGTAGTTATTATTATAAAAGAAACACATACTGAATGATTGATTCTACGGCTGGTAGTTTGATCTAATTCCTTTTTATTACCATTCTAATCTTGGATCATGTAAACGATGATCACATTATACCCATCCAGACACTTGGCAAG
Source organism: Rhinolophus ferrumequinum (assembly GCF_004115265.2). Taxonomy (NCBI): domain Eukaryota; kingdom Metazoa; phylum Chordata; class Mammalia; order Chiroptera; family Rhinolophidae; genus Rhinolophus; species Rhinolophus ferrumequinum. Next base: position 64,787,082 of record NC_046293.1, on the reverse strand, counting down.
AAAAAAAATTCAGAAAATTATGGCTTCTCTGCACTCAAAGTGAATCTAGAGATTCAATTAAATGATACAACAACAGAGTTCAGTTTTTGTATGGAGGCATGTTTTGATGTGCAATTTTAGCTTTAGGTTAATAGCATTGTTAGATTACATTGTAGTAGAAGGACAAGTCATTAGAAGGATGGGTTCACTTTTTTTTTAAGAAAAAAATTCAGTAGTGGAAGCTAGATAGTAACACTCATTTATAGAATTTAGCAAGATTTAATATTACTTTTGGTTCAAAACTGTTTTGAAAATATAATTATGAATAGGGAATGCATAAATGTCTGAAAACTGAAAAGAAATAACAAAAATGTTCTTTAGCTCCATATCATGGATAATTAAAAGAAGAGTTTTCAGAGTACAAATACATTCTTTTGAGAGACTAGAACTCTTTTCTATTTCATACCTTATTGCTTTGATTTTTTGGTGGGATGACCTTATTTGTGATATGTTGTCACAGGGGTCTTGTTTTATAATGTAACTAGATTTCTTAAACATAAAAGTTATTAATTTTGTTTTATGCATATTATTTTCTCCATTCTCATATGAGGAAAAATAACAGAAGCACTGCTGAATTAAGCTGAGTGCATGAAAGAAAGTTCCAGAAAATTTTCAAAATTTCCTTTCTGGAATTGGTAGAGTAAAGAAAGAACTGTTTTAAGATATTTATGCATAAATTGTTTTGGCTTTGTCTCCAAAAATGTACAGTAAACATTTGTTACCTATTTTCAGCATAAGAAATTACCACACAATTTAGTGGCTTAAAACAATAATTAACATTTTTCTCTTACAGTTTCTGTGAGGAATTAGGGAGCAGCTTAGTTAGAGATTCTGGCTGGGGAGTCTTTCACGAGGCTACAGTCAAGATTTTGGCTGAGGCTGCATTCATCTGAAAGCTTGACTGGGGTTGGAGGATCTGCTTCCAAAATGGCTCACTCACATGGCTGGCAACTATTTGCTGGTTGTTGACAGGAGACCTCAGTTTCCCATGATGTCTACTTTTTTAGGGTTGCTTGAGTGTTTTTACAATATGGTGGTTGACTTCCCCCAGAGCAAGAGATTCAAGTAAACCATGTGGAAGTTGCAATGTTTTTTCTATGACTTAACTTCAGAGCCTCATACTATCACTCCCATCATGTTTTACTAGTCACACAAACCATCGTTATACAATGTGGGAAGGGACTACATGTGGGCATAAATATGAGAAGGTAAGAATCATTGGAGATTACCTTAGAGGTGATTCCCAATCTTTCATCACAGAGAAATATCAGGGTTATCTTAAAATCTACCACTGTTACGAATTTTGAATTGAATACCAATGTTCACTAAAAAGTGCTTTGCGAATTGTGGGGCAGTGATGGTGGTGCAAAAATGGAAATAGCATTTAACAAAAAGGTTTGATAAGTGTATAAATAATATTTTCCCCCAAATATTATAAACAATGTATATCATCATGTTGGATAAAACAAATAAGTAAATACTGTCAAATATGCTTCATAAGATTATAAACATCCTCTGCTTTAGGTGGGGAATGAGGTCGGATAATTGAGAAGAGATGGAGGAAGGGAAAGATTGGAGAATAAAATAATAGGGTCCAGAGAAAGAAAAAGTAGCAGAAGAAGAGAAGGTAAAGGAAAGGGATAAAAGGGATGAGAGAAGACAAATGGGAAAGATAACAGAAGATTTAAAAGACAAGGATATGGAAGTAAGAAGCAAAAGAAGGACAGGACAAAGAGATTACAGTCACAAAAGAGAGAAAGAAAACGGGGAAAAGATCATGAGCAGATGAGAGAGGGTTAAGAAAAAAACAGAGATTGACTTTCTCATATGTTTCCTCCACCAGTTTTTAGATCTTTCTCCACCTCAGAACAGGGCCAGGGACTTGCAGTTTCTTTTTTGATTTTCTCACTGTGTTCCCTAGCTTCTCTGGGATTCCTTTTAATGCCTGGTTCTCAGAACCCTGTCTTCAGACTGGGCTGGATAAAGGTTTCTGGAGAGAGGAGTAGAATGGCCATTTTATTTAATATACAACTTGTTCTTCTTAAGGACATATTATCTTATTGGATAATAGTTTTCTAAAAGTATTGAAACCTTGTAATTTATCAGCATGAAAAAAACCAGACATTAAACAAATGATTTTCTGAGAGATTTTTGGTTCTGTAAAGTTATTACCATATATGTATTTGGTTCCCTTTGTGTTTCTGCAGATTAGTAAGTTTCATTTTGGGGTTTTGATTCATGGTTCACTTTAGTTCAGGTTCCTGATTCAATTAATGTTTCTGTGACTGAAGCAAAATTCTGGTTAAGAAAGTACAGAGTGGGCTATTTTCCTCAGCGAATATATATATAGATTTTTAACATGAGGACATTACATAATTTGCACTTTAACAGATTTGAGGGAAATTTGGATTTAAAGGATATTTGAATAAGCAGTTTTTATATAATGACAAGTTAAAGAATTAAATTGATATCTGTTTTCTCCCCTATATTTCCAGTCTACTTTCTAATGTACAGGTTAACTCATAAAGGTAAACTTAATCAGAGCTGCTCACACAATATGCAACCTTCTTTTTAGAGTATCTCTTGCCTCCCTCTTCCCAAACTGGTTTACTTTTCAAAAACTATTTAAATAAAAAAAAAATCAAATATATAATACATTTAAGGAGTTCAGAATTCATCCCTCTTAGAATTCATTAGATTTCTTTAATTTGTGATTGGGATCCTTCACTTGGTAAAACTCTCAGCTATTATCTCTTCAAATATTTTCAGATATTGCCTAATTCTCACTCATTTTTTTCCTTCTGGCACTCTGATCAGAGCCATGTTACTTTTTCAATCTATCTTCAATGTCTTTTAGCCTTTTTTTTTAAATGTTTTTTTCATTGGGAAATATTGGGGAAAAGTGTTTCTCCAGGGCCCATCAGCTCCAAGTAGTTGTCCTTCAATGTAGTTGTGGAGGGCACAGCTCAGCTCCAAGTCACTCGCTGTTTTCAATCTTTAGTTGCAGGGGGCACTGCCCACCATCTCATGCAGGAATTGAACCAGCAACCTTATTGTTGAGAGCTCGTGCTGTAACCAACTGAGCCATCCCACCACCCCTCTGGAAGCTCAGCAGCTCATTGTCGTCAATCTAGTTGTGGAGGACGCAGCTCACTGGCCCATGTGGGAATCGAACTGGCAACCCTGTTGTTCAGAGCTCGAGCTCGAACCAACTGAACCGTCTGGCCTCCCCACCTTTTACAATTTTTTTTCCTCCATATTTTACATCTCTTTGCCTCTTTGTGCTTCTTTCTAGACAAGTTCTTCTGGTCTACTCTCCACTTATAATTCTTTCTTCAGCTATTCCTAATAAGCTGTTAAAACATTCATTTAGTTTTTGATTACTATTATTATAATCATCAGTTTTTGACGTTCCATTTAATTCTTTAAAGAATCTGCTTGGTTATTCTACATAGTTTCTTATTATCTGGATTTATTTTCAAACTTGACTTTTATCTAATAGAGTATTATAGTCATTTTGTAATTTGTGTCTGACAATTCCAGTATCAAATGTTCTGCAGTTCTGTTTCTGCTTTCTATTATTTCTGCTGGTTTTTGCTCTAGTGTTTTGTCTCCTTAATGACTGTGAGCCACTCATTATCTTTAGAAAATTATTTGTGAGCCTTCTTTGAGGACTTGGATGATGGTGAGTTCTTCCAGTGGGGATTCATTTTTGCTTTGGCTGCATGTCTGGAAACACTATCAGTTCTTGACTTTTTCTTGGATAATCCAAGTTGTGTGAATTTGGGCTGTAAATCCCCATGAGGGCTAGCTTGTCATTACAGCTCATCAGGAGACTTCTTCTCCTTTATTCTTGCTTTCCTTGGGGCAGGAGCTGGGGATTTGTTTTTGATTCACCCTTACACCAAGGGTTCATCCTTATACCAGTCCTTTGGGATCTAAGTAGCTTATTGGATCTCCCAAGCAGGCTGTGGGCTTTGTTTTCTGTTCCTCCCCACATCTCCTGAGGCCATGGCAACCAAAGTTTAGAAGAGGTCAGATTTGGCAAATGAACTCAGTGTCCAGTTCACTTCTGGGTTCCCATCTTAACTAAGATTTGGGCTTAATAATTTCTTCCTAACATTCCTTTGATGCTTTAAAGGTTTTACTAATATTTTATCTACCATTTTCAGTTGTTTTCAGCTGGAGAGTTGTTCCAGTTATTTAGCCCACTGTACAATTAGAAATAAAAGTCCCGGTACAAATCCAACAGGTGCAAAAGGGTTTACAGGAAAGAGTCTTGTTGTTATCCCCATCTTCCTGATCACCATATGATCATCTCAATAGGTGCTGAAAGTGCGTTTGATAGAATTCAAAACTCATTCACACACTCACCCACATGTAGATAGAGACTCTTAGAAAAATATGAATAGAAGGGAAACTTTAAAAGCCTGATAATAGTTTACAGGATAGTTTAGTTGTAAAAATTTTGAGGCATTCTTGTTAAATTTAAGAGCAAGTCTAAGAAGCTTCTGGCAGCACTTTTATTCACTATTGTATTGGCAGTCCTAGCAAATGCAATAAGACAAAGAAAAGAAATAAGACATTGAAGAGGAAGATAAAATCTTTTCTTATTTGCAAAGGATATGATTATCTATAGGGATTCTAAAGACCATCTATTATAACCAATAAGAACACAGCAAGTATGCTAGACACACTAGCGTTCCTATGTTGATAATTATAGTTTAGAAAGTTAGTGGAAAAATACAGGACTCATAACAACAACAAAACTATAAAGTCATTTTGAATAAGTCTAATACTTTAAGTAATATTTTATGGAGAAAGTATAACACTACTGAATGACATTAAAGGGGATCTGAATAAATAGAAATGTTCAGCCTTGTCATGGAAAGAAAGACTGCATATTGTAATGATGTCATTTTCCTTAAATCAATCTACAAATTCAGTGCTTTTCACGGAATTTGTCAGGCTGATACTAAAATTCATTAGAAAAAACAAAAGCTAAGGCAATTTTGAAGAAGAATTTGGGGGACTTGTGCTACCAGATACTAATGTTTATCATAAGCATAAGATAACTAAAGTAATGTCATATTTGTGCAAGGATATACAAATACACATATTTGCATTTATGAAATAAAATGGAACAGAATAGAAAGTCTAGAAAAGTACCACATACATATAGAGATACAGTATATGACATTAGAAATGAGTGGGAACAGGACTAGCTAGTCACAGTATTTTCACGGGACAGATGGTTATCCACACAGAATAAAAATTTCTCACACCATACACTAAAGTTATAATTCCAGGGGAATAAAGACCTAAATACGAAAAGCAAGGCTTTTAACATTTTAAGAGAAAATATAGGAGATGTATCTTTGATTTTAGGATAGAGAAGGATTTGTTAAATAAGGCATTAAAAAGCATATATCATTAAGGCAAAGATTGATAAAATAAAAATTCTCTGTTTAACAAAAGACACCAAAATCAAAGTTGAAAGAAAAGTTGCAGAATGGGAGAAAATATATCACATAAAACTAACAGATCTATATATTCTGATATAGGAAAATGTTCAAAGCAAAGCAATGCGTATAGTGTGATTATATTTGAGTTTATACAGATGTCTGTATCAAGAGCAAACCCCTTTGTATACTCTCTCAGGCCTGGTGCTTTTCTTGGAGCCTGTGGTGGCTTTCTAGAATGCCCAGTCATTGACTCGACTTCATATGAAGTGTGAAGTGTGTTTGCCTTTCTATATGAGGGACTATTATTGAGAATCTGTTGGGCTCTACCACTTGCATCCTCTTTGGACATAATGGTCCTTTCTTCAACAGATTAGTCTACTTCATGTCTAGCAGATCGTTTTTGATGTTACTAGTATGTGCTTATCCCTTTGCCTTAGTTCTCATAGGTTTGCTCATACACATTTTTGGTTTTTATTTGTATTTCGATTTCCTTGGCCAGTTCAATGAGACTATGGGAGAGGTGAGGCTGAAAACGCATATTCAAGCCACCATAGAACCTGAAATAATTTTCATACCTTCTTTTCCTCTCCATTTTCTCTAAGTACTTAAGGATATTTTAGGAGTTCTAATGCCAAATAACTGAGCATTTGGAAGAGTGCGTATTTGGGAATGTTGCCAGAACCAATTAAAAAAAGCAAAGTTTTGATCAAAGAACTGATAGAGTATGGTAAAAATTAATGACAACTTGTTAAAGGAACATAGTTTATTTTGCACAGTTAGAATGGGCTTTATTTGTACACTTAAGACTGTGCAAGAATTTTAATTGAATATAGGCCTTTTACTGTATATGAGGGATAGTCTATACTAAGGAACAAAAGGATCAGATTGTGATGATACCAGTGACAGAAATAGTTCTGTTTCTTACAGAGCATGTGATGTGCAATGATTATCATTCAATAAAGCCCACAGGAAGCAAGGAGATGGAAATGGTGCCAATGAAGACAAAAAGGTGTCACTCACTAATGGGCAGTATATCTATCAGTTTTGCAAATAATAAGAGACATTAAAAATTATAACTGGATGAATGTATGGCAAACCCTGCATTAAAAAAATTAAGTTCCTATTTGTGTATTTCATTACCGTTTATAATGTGCTTCCACATATCTCATCTCCTAGGATCCTCACAACCATCTGGTGATGTCAGCAGTGTATCATTGTCCCTACCGTACAGATGAGAAAATTGCTAGTCACGTGGTTAAATGATTTAAGTAAGGTCACACATTCACTTAGTAGAAATTCTCACAGATAAAAGCTTTTAGGTCAGAGCAGTTTGTTTTGGTTTGTTTGTTTTAATAGGATGCATTCAACAGCTGGAGGGGCAAATTAGTACATGGTGATAGTTTTGAATACTATTAAGGTTTTTCACATAAAGGATGAAAATAATGTAATTCGAACTTCCATAATATTTCCAATAAGATTCAATCTCAATGGCAAACACTGATAGCTCTCTGAAATTGACCATCAATCCTGCAATTCCTAAAAAAAAAGCTGGAGACATATCACACTTCTTTTCTCCAGCCTAAGAGAAATTAATACAGCAAAAAAGGAGAATAGGCTTACATGCTAATTTAAAGTGTGGTATCCTCTCCTTCTCTTCATTTTCCATTTTGTTGATTTTCTTGGGAATCTGTGTTTGTAGGTGAATAGGTGTGAGCTGAGGACAGTTAATTAACAAACATGTATTAGACACCCATTACATACCCAATAAATAAAAAAATGTACAGAACACTTAATAAAGTATCTGGGGATGATAAAGAGAGAAAAAAACATGGTCATAATTCCTCAGAAACTTAGAATGTAAATAGGTAGAAATAAAGTGACTGAAGACAAACACAAAATGATATATGGAGAAGTATGAAATAATCTAGGATATATTAAATATATTACTAATAGAAAAACACAGAGTAAATGATCAAAGCAGAATTGGGCCAGTCTTAGAAAGCTGTCTTCAGTTGGTAAATGTTGAACCAAAATTTGAAGTTGGTTTTAGTCTAGGATTAATGAAGATGAGTGAGATTTTCTTTGGTGTGGTGGGGGTCAGGGAAGAGACGGTAAGTACAAAGGAACTGCCAGTAAAGGTAAACACGCATCTCTAGTGACTTGGGAAATGGTATAAAGAAGTGAATCTGGAAAGACAAAGTTAAATACACAGTCTGTGACCCAAATTTTTAAACAAATCTTTTAAAAACGTTGGAGAAGTCTTGCTGTTTGAGAAGAACTGTGTATTAGTGCTTCATGAAACAATTTGAAACTTATTTTTAGTATTGATGATAATGGACAGCAGAGCTTAAATCATTTATATCTATCATATGCCTAACAAATCGGTGCAAAATATGAATGTCTCATTTCTCTAAGCTGACAAGTAATTGACATGACATGGATGCTTTTTTGGACCATATATATATATATATATATATATATATATATATATATGCCAGATGTGTAGATGTACATACAGGAGGCAGTTGTGATGATCTCTTGACTTGGGGTCAGTGGACTGGATTTCAAATCTCAGCTCTAATACTTAATACTTCTATAAATTTGGATAAGTTGCTTAAATGCATTCAAACTCAGTGTTACAGGGTTTTGTGAGGATCAAACAAGATAATGTATGTGAAATTCCCTGGCATACACCCAATGTGTTTTACTTTCTTAATTATTTTCCTTAAGAAGTGATGGGTCTTTTTGGAGAATGCTGTAAGCCTGAGTGGGAACATAAATGAATGTGGAGTACGTTTTGGTCCATCCTTTAAGTAAAGGGTGAAGCATGTCTTTCATACCCTTCCATAGAAGCATTCAGTAAGTTCCACATCTCTAAATATTACCCAGTTTTCTGGAAATAGGCTTCCTCATAGCCAATCACAAGGATTGGCCTTTTCCTGCATAGAGCAAACATTCACAGAAAATAGTTTTTCCCCCATAGAACTTTGTCTATTGTAGAAAATTTGGAAAATCCAGAATGTGAAGGGCATCTATAATTACATTTACCACAGAGAAAGCGATTTTGGTGCATTTTCTTTCAATCTCTTTTATGCAACATATAATTAAATTGGAATTAACCAAACTGATCTTTTGTAACCTAATTTTTTCATCTTACACTATATAGAAAACATATTCTTATGTTGTTAATTACACATAATTTTTTGAAAACAATGTTTTGAATAGTTATGTAGTATCCTGTACTCTACCAATAATTTAATTATTTCCCTATTTTTGAGGTTGTTGAGAATATTTGCCATAACACACATCACTGCAACGATCATCTGTATATATACTCATAAATCTCTGATGATTTCTTTAAAATAGATTTCAAAAATGGAGTTCTTATATCAAAACGTATAAACCCCTTAAAGCTTCTTAACTCATATTGAAAAATTGTCCTACAGAAAGGTTGTAGCAATTTTGCACTCCTGTTAACAGTGTATGAGACTCAGCATTTTCCAGAACGCTTGAAGCAAAATATTTCTACGAAGACTTCCTTCACACGTGATTGCCACCGCCATCTGTGCTGATTCATTTCTTGAAACCTTTATTAATGGTCACTTATCAACAATCATTGCCATTGTACTTGAGACTTTTCATTTCTTGTTATCTTTGTTGTAATTTACGTTTCTTTTTAAAGTGTTTTCTGAAAAACAGCAAACCAGTAAACGTGCTAATAATACTAAAATAGAATTTTAATTTCTTAGATAACATTCAGACAGGCTGACTGACTCAGACTTGTGGGAAGACGGTTGCCTGGGAAATATTATGTGAGTCATTGTTTTTAAAACCTCCAGAGCCAGGAAGAAGGGACTGATTAGCTGGGATAGGCTATCATATTTCCATTTCATATATTTCTAGAAACAGTACAGTTTTGTGAATGTGTTTAAGTGGTCCAAAATTACTAAAAGATGATAAAACCAGGGGAAGAGCTGCTTTAGGCAAATTTGGCCCCCTGACCTAGGCATGAATTTCTAGTAAGCAAGGTAAACAGTTCTGCTTCAGCAGTATCTCATGCATTTGTATTTATCTGTGTACACGTCTGTCTCCCTTGTAGAGAATGAACGTTTTCATCTTTGTTTTACTGCTAGGACTAGAGAGCAATACTTATAATACAATCATGTAGATGAACAATTACCTGATGTCTGGCTGGAAAAGACTTTTTGACTATAATACCATGTTTCCCCGAAAATAAGACCTAGTCGGACAATCGGCTCTAATGTGTCTTTTGGAGCAAAAATTAATATAAGATCTGGTATTATATTATATTATTATATTATATTATATTATATTATATTATATTATATTATATTATATTATATCATATTATATTATATTATATTATATGAGTCCGTCTTATAGTAAAATAAGACCTGGTCTTATAGTAATTGTTGCTCCAAAAGACGCGTTAGAGCTGATTGTCTGGCTAGGTCTTATTTTGGGGGAGACATGGTAGCAATGGAAGAAATCCCAAAGGAAATTACTGGAAGATTTGAATATACAGTATAAAAATTTAAAATGTTTCTACACTAGCCCCCTCCTCTACAAATGTCCAAGTCCATTAACAAACTTAAATGATGAAACAAATAGGAGAAAATATTTTCAATAAATTTGACAGGAAGAGATTTAATGCCTTTGAAGAACTCATAAAAATCAATAAAAAAACTATTACGAACCCAATATTTAAATGGGCAAAGGACATGAACGCATAATTCACCAAAACAACAACAACAACAACAACAACAACAATGAAATGACTAATAAATACTAAAAATGCTCAATTTCACTTAAAAAAATTTTTTTTTATTGTGGTAACATAACATAAAAGTTACCATCTCAACCATTTGTAAGTGTACAGCTCAGTGGCCAATTTTAATTAAAGAAACAATCAGATACCATTTTTTATCATTAGATGATAAAAGTTCTCTTTCCCGTTTTTTTTTTTTTTATGATAATAAACCTAACAACGGCAGAGTGAATAGGGAAGTATTTTGGTACAACCTTTCTGGAAAGCAATTTGGGAATATGTATAAAAAACTTTAAAGGTGTTTGTACTCTTTGACACAAGAGTCCCACTTTCAGAAATGTATCCCAAGGAAACAGCCTGAAATGTGAATAAAGGTGTTTATGATATGCAATGCTATTTATCTTAACAAAATACTAGACATATTTAAAAATCCAATAGTAAGAGATTATTAAATAAATTTTGGTGTAGCCAGACAACAGAGTATTCACACATCCTTTAAAACAATGTTAATGGAAAAAATTTTTAATAAACATGGAAAAATACTTATAATTTGAAGTGAAAAGTATTTATGAAATAGATATTTATACATACTTGTATGTCTGCATAGAAAGATTTCTAGAAAGAACTATACAATGTATTAGTAAGAATTAGTTCTGAATAGTACAATTACAAGAAATTTCTCCTTCGTACTTCTATGTATTTTTTAGCTTTACAATGATAATGTACTGTAAATGTAACTTGAAGTTAACAGTAGGTATTTATCTTACAGAAAATTGAAGCTCTATGCTGTGAGAAACGGTTAGTGGAGAAGGAGAGGTTAAAGGTGTAAGAAGAAGCTCTCACTGGGCCCGAGGTCCTGGGGTGCAGGGTTGGGTGAGACCTGAGGGGGCACCTCTTCTGCTAAGGGCTGAACAAGGAAGATGCAGACAATTTAGTCAGTGGGAAAAAGGAAGTGGAGAGGTTCTTGCCTGATGACTGCTATTTTCCCTGAAGGAGAAACCAGTGAGGTTCTCTGCTGGGCATCTGAGGTGAAACTTGAGAAGTGTGAATCTTTGAAGTTGATATTGAGTAGAAAGGAAGGAGCTCACATGTTATTTCCCCTCCTAAACCTGCTCCTTATTCTTATTCATCTGATCAATGATTGACGCCAACATTCCAAACAGAGATCTGGAAATCATCTCTCCGTCCATTCCTATTGATCAATAAAGTTCTTATAGTTCAACCCCCTGAAATACTTCTTGAACCAATCTTCTCTCCATCTTCTTGCCTGGATTGCTACAAAAGATTCTGAACTTGTCTCTCTAGGCTCATTTGTTTCCTCTTATCTTCAATCTATCCATTCATCATATAGTTGCCAGACCAATCTTTAAAAACCCACTTAGGGATTTTGTCACAGCTCCATTTAAAATACTTCAAGGTCTTCAGTTTCCTTTAGGATAAGTTTTTCAAATTTATTTTTTTCTTCATTTGTCCACCCTTCCTTCCTTTCTTCCTTTTTCCTTCCCTCTCCCCATCCTTCCTTTCCTTCCTCCCTCCCTTCTTCCCTTCATCCCTCCTTTTTTTCTTTCCTTCCATTCACACGTGCCAACAATATGCTGGAAACTGTGTAGGCTGAGTGCTAGGGAAATAGTACAAAGAAGTCTAGAAATGGTGTCTGTGCAAGAGCAACTTATAGTCTGGTGAGGAAAATAGACATAAATAAGTGTGCTAAGTGTTACAGTCATCACAGTATACGTGCACTGAGACACAAAGGAATGTGTCAGATCTCTGAGGCAGCAGTTGGGTGGGAGTCAGAAAGCTTCATAGAGGATGTGACCCTTGAACTGGATCTTGAAAAGTTAGAATTTTTTTTTTGTGCGTGTGCTTTTTGTTAGAGAAGATGAAGAAAGGTGTTTCAGGGAGAGGCATTTATATGAGCAAATGTATTGAGATGTGAGTCAGCTGGTGGTGTTTGGTATCCCTACAGTACAGAGTGCAAGTGTGTGTGTGTGTGTGTGTGTGTGTGTGTGTGTGTGTGTGTGTGTGTTAGGGTAGTAGAGGTGAATCTGCTAGTAAAAATAAGAGACTGGAGAAGGAGGCAGAGGTTAGATGGTGGAGTTCTAGGCTCTATCCTAAAAGCAATGGGAAATAATTGACAGGTTTTCAATGGGAGAGTAACATAATTAGATTTGGAATTTTAAAAGATCTACTTGACTATAAAGTGGAGGATGGATTGGAGGGATGTAAGATACTGAAGGCAATGAGGCCATCTTGAAGCTTGTTATTTAGAGGAGGGATGATAAGGGCCTGATGGCTGAACTAAGGGAAGAAACTGGGATGTTTTAGAAATGTTAAGGAGGTAGTATATTCTACAGCAGTGCCTCTCAAAGTATAGCCCCTGAACTGGTGACAGTCTGTGGAATGTTTGTTACCAGTCTGAGGTGAGAGAAATAGAGAAATTGAAAGTAAAAGTTTAGAAACTTTTGTAGTAAGTTAAAGGAGTCATTTTTTATCTGTTAAATCTAATAGTGAAAAAATTACATTTGTATTTTTGTAGTTCTTTGCTTTTTATCTCATTTTTCAAGTAATTCATTTTTATTGTATGTTATAAAAGTATTGGACCATATGGGCAGGAAGTACAATGTGGACCTTATCATAGTTGGTTGAGAAGCACTCATCCACGTGACTTGGTGATTGAGTAACTATGGGAATGAGTGGAAGGAAGGAGTATAAAATGACTCTTAGTCTGAGAACTGGGTGTGGTAGTTACAGGAAGTTACAGAAGCAGCCATTTTTTTTTTCTTTTTGGAAAGATGGTAAATTCCCACTTCCCTATTGTTTTGGGTTACAGTCATATTTTTAAAAATGCATTTGGGGAAACATGTCATAATCTTTTATGCCTCTGTGTTTTCCCTCACACCATTTTCTCTACCAGAAACACTCCTTACTCTCTTCTTCACTTGGCCAACACTTAAAGACAAACATTGTAAAAGCATTATGTGTCATCAGCATTGCACTGAATGCCTTACATTCATTATGTCATTTAATTCTCACAATAATCCAGTAAAGAAAAGGTCTCATTTTGTAGATGAGAAAACTGAGGTTTAAAGAGGTTAAGTTACTTGTTCAAGGTTATTTAGCTAGTAAACAAGTGGAGCTGGGCTTTGAACCCAAAAAATCCAATTCAAGAACCCATGTGCTTAATCACTAAAGCATATTGCCTCATCAAGACTCAGGTCAACTGTTGCCTCCTCCAGGAAGTCTTCCATAATGGATGCGTCTCCTGCATTCTCACAAAACACAGGCACACACCTCTCTCCATCATGGCACTTGCCATGCCCTATTTGAAGCATTTGTTTATTTGCTTCTTCCGTTTCCATAAACTGTGAACTCCTTAAGGGTGGGAAGGATTCCTTACATCTCTGATTCCTCAATCCAGAGTACAGTGCCAGTATTCAGTAGGAGCTTGATAAATGTCCACTGAATAAATGGAGGTATGAGAAAATATAGTGTATTTTTGGAGAGGTATTACATGGGGACAGAAAATAGAGTGTAGGGGCTAAACCAGAACAGGTAGATTGGGTAGACTGTGAAGACTGTTACATACTGGGTTTAGGAATTGCCAGTAGCAGCCGCAAAATCCTTTATCTTTTCACATCCATGAATATTATACTTTTCAATGCTATACATTCTGTAATGGTGGACACTAACCAGTCGTGTGCTAGTACATGTTTAACAGCTGCCTCCTCCCCTTTTCCTCTCCAAAAGACTTGGTTTGGTGTTCTTTGATTTCCATGGTGTACATGCTTCTGTCATTGCCAATTTGAAGCCGCTAATGTGCAATTACTAAACATGGACATGGGAAGGGATGCACAGTATCATATCATTATAAAATATTTCCACCACACACTTAACGATAGACACAAATGACCTCAAGAGCACAGGTAATAGTAACATGTAGTGAAATATTTAGGAAGTGGTGAGTTTTGAGTCTTTATTAGTTTTGTTTTTAATATGTCTTTCGTTGTAAGTTTGTGTAATTTAATTTTAAACAATGACCTTGTTTACCAACTGGTGTACAAAATTCCTTACATTTTAATGATTGGCTCTCACGAGCTGATATGCACTGGCTCCCCCCATATACCACTGTCACTAATCCCTTTACCTAGAGCTTCATTCAAGCCCAGCTCCTAGGCCCAATCTTATTCCTAAGCAGGTCACTAAAAGAAGCTCTGGGTCAGAAGCTTTTTGAGGTAGTATTAGCTTTCTTGTTGTCTGTTCTAATCTTTGTGATCTAATTCCTCAGTACTGGAATTTCTGCCTTGTTTTGCAATAATCAACATGTCTTACAGGTACCGCCATCTTTGTGGAGACTGTTTTTTTGTCCTGAATATTAGTGTCCCTCTGATACTTTCTTGAACTCGGGTTGACTGAGTTGTACAAGGTCTGTGCGGTATGATGGTGCACCATTCATATATGGACGCTTGCTTGGACCATCACACGCTGCATTGCTTTCTATTGTTTACCTGTCCCACTACTACTTGAATATGTGCCCTGGTGTTTGGACTTGCCCTGGCTCTATCACATGCTTCTTTTATCCTGCGTGTCTTCTTAGTGTGGGGTTTACCTTTGGACTCAAGATTCTTATTCTTTTTGCTTCAATAACTGATACCTGGCCTTATTCAATGATCTGATTACAGAGCTGTCTGGCTTCCTGGCTTTCACTTAGCCAGCCACAACTCAAATCCAAGTGCTGATAAATAGCACCATGAGAAAAATGAGCTGATTTAAGCAGATATTAATATTTTAGTGTTATCAATATCTACCATAGTTGTAAAGACCATGGTTGCTTTATTTCTGAACAATTCCTGGAGATGCACGGCTGCTGAGGGTTTTGAAGGGTGCCTAAGTTACAAAAAACGGAACAAATGAATTAGACAAATGGCAGCTCTCCCCTAGCTGTCAGTTCAAAGAGGGTTCAGAGGAGATTGAGTGAACATCTGAGTCTTTTATAGATTGAGTTTCTCCCTGCTAGCCCATAGGAAGGACATACGGGATAAATCTAGGCTAAGTGCTAAACGGTTTTGAAAGAAGACATTATACTTATGTGTAGTCTTATACTTATTTGCTATTTGAACCTAATGAAATCAAGGCTCTTCGTTAAGAAGGGAACTCGGCATTTCTCTTAATGTTCAATAGATGTTAACTAAATATCTGGTAACCTAATAGCAATACAAAACTAATGTTCATAGATTTCAGCTTTAAATATTCTTTAATAATCTAGGAATCAACTTGAGAAAAATCACAAAGATAAGGCATGTCCTACCGTTCAGTTGGTTCTTTCAATGGGAATAAAAACCTTTAGTTGCTAGTTTAGGACTCCTGTTGTCGGAGGTAAAAAATTGTCCCCGTGCCTCAGCTTCACCTGGTGCTCGGTCCCTGCTGAGAGGTGACTGGGGCACTTCCCAGTCCAGGAAAAGCTTTCTGAGCTCCTCATTGAACAGAATGAATCCTTAGTAACTTAAAGATCATTTGATTTTTCCCCCCCACACTCTAGGAGAGTAGTTGTGTTTAATGACCCCATGAAAATCTGCCCTGGAACAAGAAGTTGGTTTTCTGAAGAACGTTTTCACTCTCTGATTTTTTCCGTCGAAGGAGAATTACCTTAAATCTTTTCCTGGACAAGGTAGGATTAGAAACACATATTCTAAAAAAATAAACAAACAACTGAGAAAAGTTAGAGAGCTCTGAGTCTTTCCTCCTCAGCAAAGGAAATGACGCCAAGCAGGGCCGGCTTCGTGGGCCTGGGGTCCTGGAAGCTGCCGAGTCCTGTACTTGGAGGTGCCTCACTCTTGGCTTAATACTATTGCCATCTCGGTATTCTGAGCAATTTCTGAACAAGAGGCCCTGTATTTTCATTTTTTACTGAGCCCCACAAATGATGTAGCTGGTCCTTTTGGCAAAAGAGGTGGAAAAAGTCTTCCAAAGACGTTTTTTC
The DNA here is from genome assembly GCF_004115265.2 of Rhinolophus ferrumequinum. Taxonomy (NCBI): domain Eukaryota; kingdom Metazoa; phylum Chordata; class Mammalia; order Chiroptera; family Rhinolophidae; genus Rhinolophus; species Rhinolophus ferrumequinum. Next base: position 64,770,812 of record NC_046293.1, on the reverse strand, counting down.
TTCCCTCTGCAAGAATGTGCTACGAAAACACTGAAAACATGCCTTTAGAAAAATTGTAATTTTTTATTTATCTAGCCAGGCAAGAGAGTAAACAGAACACAGCCACCACAAATTGTCTTATAAACGTCCAAGTGCCCATAACAGTGAACATTTATATAGAGCTTACAATGTGCCCAGGCTTTGCATGCATTAACTCATCTAATTATTACTGTGTCCCCATTTTACAGTTAAGGATGTGAGGCACAGAGAGGATAAGAAAATCACCAAACATCACAGAGGTACGTAAGTGGCAGAGCCTAGATTTAAACCAAGGCAGTACGGCTTCAGAACGTCTTTTAATGTAACGTTTCTCCTTTCTACTAAAAGGAGCAGTGACATTAGCTTGCTAAAAGAGGCTCTGCAGTATTTCTGATTATTCTAGTTATTACTTTTGAATTCAGAGAAAACTCATGTACTAGGGTCCTTTAAAGGCCTAAGCCAACGTGCCCTTGGAAGCTAAAGGTGAATTGCACCACAGAACAAACATATTCTTTCCTTTGGAGCATCAACTCCTGACTATTTTATAGAGGGAAAAGTACTAAACATGTCACACTTTAGTGTCTCATGACTGGCATTCAGTTTTGACTCAAAAGATTTTAATTATACTGTTAAACTTATAGGCTAGAGGCAACACGTTCATCCTTGAAAATTTATCTTATATTTTATTCCTTTCAGGGAATTGGGGACTTGGCTCGTACATGCTGGATGTGTTACATGATCCTGTACAGACATTTTCAAATTAGTCTTCCCTCGACTTTATTTTTGAAAATCTTTGTAGGCACCAGAGCACATTGGTTGAAAGAATAGATGCTAGCATCCCATGGCTAATTTTCTGGCCTTGAGATTTGCATCTGTACTAACGATAATAAAAACAGACATCTCACAAGGCTGCCACAAGACTAGGATCTACCTAGCACTTCTTGGAACATAGTTAACACTCAGTATCTATGAATAATTGTTTGATTTATGAGTAGCGGTATAGAATAGTGCAGTTATACATTGGGGGTATAACTTCTCTGAGCCTCAGGTCTTTCAGCATAAAGTTAAAAATACTCATCTCACAGGGTGTTATAAGGATGAAATAAAATAATACATATGACGTGCTTAACACAGGGCCTGGCATATAGTAAGTTCTTACTAAATGGTAACTTCTATTATTCTATTTAAATTTTCTCTCTGTGATGTTGGTTTAGGTAATTTCACAGTGAAATTTGGGAACCATTGTACAACTATTTTATTTTTAGCATATTTTTTCATATTTTTTTCTTTGGAGGTCATATTCTATTAGGAGAATGAGATAAATATTGGTTTTTACCGCATAGTAACACTTTTCTGTAGTAATCATGCATTTTAAAAATAAACTTGGGAAAGATATGTTGGTCTTTTTCCAATGGTCCTTTTATAAAGGGCTCTTATGATAATGTATAAAAGAACTAACATTCATTCATTATTAATACCTTGTAGCAGTGATTACATCAGCTCAGTCTGGCCGTTGATTAGAGCCCTCTCCGATCAGAGAGCAGGCAGAGGGAAGGCCCAGGGCACATATCCTGAATCCTCCGGATTTCGCTCCCTCAGTGAGGCCCTCCTTTCCTCTGCCTTCAGTTCTTCTCCATTCGCCCCTTCCCCTCCAAACACCAATCTGCTGGGGCCTTTTCCACCTTACAAACAAGGAACAAAACTATTTTCCCCTCAAACTTGTTGCTCCCCTGAAGCATTGTTCCACCTTTCCCTTTGGCTGCTAAAAGTGGTCTTTACTTCCTTAACATCTCCCATTGTTGACTCTTTTCTCACCCTTTCATCCCTATGACTTCCCAGAAACTGTCTTCTTGAAAGCATTAAGAACCACCTGATCATCAAGGCGTTTGACTTTTTCTTAGTCTTCGTTCTTCTTGACGTGTTTGAATATGTGATACTGTCGAAATCTTGACAATCTCTTACAGCCTGGAAATTGTACTTTTTTTGACATTTGTGCCTTGGTTTGCTCATAGAAAATGGCAATGATGCCAATTTTGCAGAATGTTTTGAAGATAAAATGAGGGCTCTAATTGAAGGCCAGACTGAGCTGTTATTGTTAACATATGTAGCAATTTTCACCTCATTTGCTCTTAAGGCTGGTGTCTCACATTACACAGATGACTCTTAAATCCGATTTTTGTTTTCACCTTTCTCCATGTTCATTATTCCTTTTTAACAGACTGCTGCACATCTATTTCTACCTATAATAATAAAATCATGGGTGATTAGAGCTGGAAGAGTTCTTAGAGAGCCCACTACCAATTTAAGGTGAAGGAAGTGGTGATGTGGAGGGTAGATTGCTTTGGGCCAAGACTGCTTGGTCGAAAGATGGCTTTAACTTAAATAACAGAAGTTCCAGTAACTGGCTTACAGGTATGCTCTTCCTAACAAGAAGTACAAGAGTATGGCGTGCTAGGCTTGGTTAATGCAGCAGTTCAATGGCAGCGTCAAGGGCCCAGGTTCTATCTGTCTACTGGCTTTGCTCCTCCTCCGCGTGTGGGTCTCTCCACAGGTCTGCTTCTGGCAGTAAGATAGTTGTATGTTGTGTCCCACTCAGACCTGACAATATCCTGTAAAAGAATAGGCCGTATTTTCCTGTGTGGCTCTCCTTCAGAGTGAGTGTTTGCTACCCTAAAGCACACAGCCGACTTTCCTTCATGTCTCATTTGTCAGACTTGTAACATGCTCTGGGAATGGAACATGTACTTGACTTAGACCAATCAGAATGCACCCCTTGAGGCTGAGTCTAGCCTCCTCTGAAGCACGCAGCACTACCAAGTTGAAACTAAATCGGGTTTCTCTTAGATTAGAAATGAGGAAGGTACAGTGGGAAATGAATGTTGGGCCGGCTCCAAGTATCTGCTACTGTCTCACAGTGAGTTAGTGGCAGAGCCACAACGAGACCGTAGGCTTCCTGATCACTACCTAACCCTCTTTCAATTATTCTTACAGTCTCTTAACATTTGAACCAGACTCAACCTTTACACTCAAACTTGCCCTTTATGTTTTCTTATGTACTGACAATTTTCTTCGGAAGGTATGCCACCATTTTCTCCATTATTTAGCCATCTTTGATTTCCTTCTCTCCCTTGTTCTCCAGAATTCACTTCCCAAATCTTATTTAATCTTTCTGTTAAAAAATCTCTGATTTCGTCCTTTTCTTTCTTCGTTGCTATTATCTCTAGGTCACATCTTTATGATATATGAATTGGATTATTACAATAGTCTAGTAACTGATATTCCTGACTTGACTCTTTCCAACACTCATTTACTTTTCAAATCACTGGTATATCCATCTTCCTAAAACATTCCTTTTGGAACAACTTCTGTAGAGGGGTGCCCTGTGAGGTTAAGCTGTGATAGTATTTTAAAATTAGGATAAATTGTTATTTCAAAGTTGTCAGTAGCTTCTATTTCTAATGTTAGAATTTACAAATTTTCTTGGGTCAGGTATACTTTTACCTGAGAAAAATCTCTTGAATGGTCTCTTTTAGTTAGATGTAAGCCCAATAGATACCATTGTTTAGGGAAAAGTATGTAACAGAACTTTTGTTTTATATTGACAAATGCTGCCCTTCTTGGGGATTGAAACAAGAAAAGAAATGGATATGTTGGCATAAGGTACAAGGAACCTTCTGGGAATTAGTGGATAAAACTCAGATACTTTTCTTTTTGAAGCTTAATATTATTAGAGAAATATCAGATGGGTTATAATGGACCCAACTGTTATCTTTTGCAAAGACACAAAATACTTTTTTTTTTAATTTTATTTTTTAAATTTATTGGGGTGACAATTGTTAGTAAAATTACATAGATTTCAGGTGTGCAATTCTGTATCACATCATCTATAAATTACATTGTGTGTTCACCTCCCAGACAAAATACTTTTGAGGAGAAACTCACCATAAGAGAAAGCAGAACCTCTGTGATGACCAAGGTCACACTGCTAATGATTAGAATGGGACTTGGGAGGGTTGGTTCTGAAATGGGCTAACTGAACTCAGTGGGGAGTATTCAAAAAACACTGTGTGCCTATATATACTAAAGACCCAAATCATGTAAGGGCTAAGTTAAGAGTTCAGTACTGAAGTTACTTAGGTCTTCACAGTAGATCTAATATTGAAAGAGAGCCATCTCCACTTGCACTCAAGGAATTCTTGCGTATTGGTGGTAGCAATGAGTCAGATACTTCATGCTCTTTGGGGGGACTCTGGGAGGGTAGAGTCATAATTTTCTTGCAGTAAGGCAAGAGAAAAGATATAAAGGCATCCAGGTTGGAAAGAAAGAAGTAAAACTGTCTTTATTCATTGATAATGTGATCATTTATACAGAAAAGCCTATGTACTCTTCAAAAAAGCTTCTAGAACTAAGTGACTTTGGCGAGATTGTAGGATACAAAATCATATCCAAAAATCAACTATTTCAATATATTAACAATGAACAATCAGATACTGAAATAAAAAAGCATTTAAAAGAACATAAAATATGAATTATTGGAGATTAATTTGAGAAAAGATGTGAAACATCTGTACATGGAAAATTACAAAACATTGCTGAGAGAAATTAAAGAAGACCAAAGTGGAGAGATATATTGTGTTTACAGATTGGAAGTCTCAATATGGTTAAGATAACAGTTCTCCCTAAATTAATATATAGATTCAATGGAATCCTAATCAAATTCCCAGCAGGTTTTTTCTTTTTTAGATGAAATTGATAAGCTGATTGTAAAATCTATATGGAAATGCAAAGCATCTAGAATAATTAATTTGAAATAAGAGAACAAATTTGGAGAACTTACACTACCTGTCTTCAAGTTTTATTATAACACTATAGTAATAAAAGCAGTGTGGTATTGGCATCACAGTAGACAAATAGATCAATGGAACTAAATGGAATCCAGAAATAGACCTACACATATACAGTCAATTGATTTTGACAAGAGTAGAAAGACAATTCAGTTAAAAAGGGTAATTTTTTCAACAAGTGATCGTAGAACAATTAGATATTTATCTGCAAAAACAGTAATATAAACAACAACCGCAAACAAAAAAGTTCAATCCAGGCCTTGTACCATACACAAAGAAAATTAACTCAATGTCGATTATAGATCTAATTGTAAAACTACAAAACTGGACGAGAACATATGAGAAAATATTTGTGATCTTGAGCTAGGCAAAGATTTCTTAGATGCAATATGAAAAGCACACTCCATAGAAAAAGGATACATGAGACATCATCAAAATTAAGAACTACTCTTTGAAAGAGAAACCAAAGACTGGGGAGAAAAAAATTGCAAAATCATATATCTGATAAAAGGCTTATATCCAGACTGTATAAAGAACTCTAAAATCTTAATAATTTTAAAATGGGCAAAAGATATGAATAATCACTTCATCAAAAAAGGTATAAAAGTAGCAAATAAAAACATGAAAAATGATTGGTTACTTGAGAAATGTAAATTAAAACCACAATAAGATATTACTACACACCTATTAGAATGTCCAAAATTAAAAAGCAGTTACTATGCTAAGCGTTTGCAAGGATGTGGAACAACTGGAATTCTCATATACTGCTGGTGGGAATGTAAAGTGCTAAATCACTTTGGCAAATAGTTTGGCAGTTATTTAGAAAGTACAAAATAGTTTGGCAGTTATTTATAAACCTACTATGTGATTTGGCCACTTCACAGCTAACTATTAACCCAAGAGAAATGAAGGCATATGTCCATAGAAAGACTTGCATATGAATATTCATAACAGCTTTATTTGTAATCGTCCCAAACTAGAAACAATGCAGATGTCCATCAAAAAGGTGAATGACTAAACAAATTTGGTGCATCCATACAATGGAATACCAATCATTAGTAAAAAGGAACAAACTGTTGATATATTCTACAATATAGATGAATCTCAAGAAAAATTGTACTGAGTGAAAGAAGTCAGACTAACGAGTTCATACTGTAGGATTCCATTTATATAAAATTCTTAAAAGGGCAAATCAATCTATAGTGATAGAAAGCAGATCGGAAGTTGCCTGGTGATGGGGCAGGAGAGAGAGATTACACAGAGGCACAAGGAAACTTTTGGTAGTGATTGATATGTTTATTATCTTGATTGTGGTGATGGTTTCATGGGTATATGTCAAAACTTAGCAAATTTTGCATTTTAAACAGTTACAGTTAATTGTATGTCCATTATACTACAGTAAAGCTATTTAAAAAAGAGATATTATAAATAGGTAAAAATAGGTTAAGTGCAAAATATTGGTTACACCTAGTGAATTTGTATTTCTCCAAATGAATAACCTCCAAACCCTTTGGTCTGCCATTTACTCTCCATGACCTGATTTCAGGATAGTATTCCTGCTGTATCTTCCATTGACATCTTGAATTCCGTTCAAAGGAGATTGTCTCCTGAACAGGTGTTAACTTTTCTCATGCATTTCATTAGCCTGGAATGTTCTGCCCACCATCTTCTGATGTCTTCACATAGAGATGTTCTGAACTCCCATAATGCTCTGTACCTTTTCTTATTGCATTCGTCACATACTTCTTTAGATTATAGCTTGTAAACACATTTTTTACCTCCCTTACAAAACTGAAAGATTCTTGAAGGTAGTGATCCTTGTATTTATTATTTATCCCAGTACCCCAATGGCATCTTAGAAAAAAAATCTTGTAAATATTAATTTTATATATACACAACAAACATATTTAACAGAAGACTTTTTTATACAGGCCTAAAGATTAAAAACATTTTATTGTGTCTAAAAAATATGAAACTTTTCCTAATGTTGGTGTATGCAATCTTTATTCACCTAAGATTGGGAAAATATTTTCCATACATTTAAGTTGCTTAATCACCTGACTTGTTGTAAACACCTTTTGTTTATGATCTCTGGAGACATTTCTCATAACCTAAGTATCAGAAAAACTATTGTTTGTAGTAGATTTTTAATTATTTAATGATTTCCCTTATAATGTGTACACTCACGTCTTGAGCAAAAATGTCATTAAGATTCAGTGATTATATTATAGAAAAAATAAGAAAAGAGTTTCTGAAACATTTCTTTGTATATATTGACCCCATCTTGAAATAATTAAACCCTAGCCCTATCTAAGAAACAGGCTGATGATAAAACCTAAGACTAATTTTGTTGCAGAGTTAAGGTGAACAAGAAACTGGGCTAAGAGCAGAGCTTTATTTCAGTTTCAAATTGGGAAATTGGGAAATTGGATAAAAGGAGTTTAGGAAATTGTACTGGATGAAACTGTACTGATGTTTTGTATTTGTTCCCATGTAAAAGCATCTTTCCCCGTTGCACAGAGATGGATACGTAATGGTCTCAAATCTAATGGAAGTGCTCATTTTCAGGGATATTATAGTTTTGAAATGGGTTTGTTTGAGGACTCTGATTCTAATTTCATATTATTAAACTCTGAAATTACAGAAGCCTTTCAAAGTCATCCTCAAGCCTCAGAATGGCCTGATGGTGCAGTATGAACTTGTTGTGTACTAAGTTGGAAGGGCTTGTTTGCAATCCAATCCTCCTTTCTGTAACAACTGGCATTGTATCTTAGCTCTCACCTTTTCGCATGGACCAGGTTTCTTCCTATGCTCCCTGTCAGAGTTCAGTGTGGGCTCCACAGTGGCCGTCACTGAAGGTGTCTACAGCGTTATTAGGGCAGAGGCGACAAGATCAGGGTTTGGAGGTAGACCTAGGTTGGAATCCTAATTCCACCACGTAGGAACTCTGTGGCCCCGACCCAGTTATCTAGCTTTCTGGGCTTCAATTTCCTCCTCCGCCAAAAGGGTGCCATGAATGTCAAAGGGTACCAGCTTTGCATGATGCCTGGTACAGAGCCCACACACTTAACATGTGTTCTATAAGTATTATTAGCAACCAGAAATTATCTTAGTTTTACTTCAAGAAAATTGCCTTAGTGTGCTAAGTATGATTAAAAAAAATGATAGTACGGATGTGGACATTTTTCTTAGAAACATTTCTAGAGGAAATTTGGTGGTTGTGTATCTAGTATTAAAAGGCCTGCCCAACCTTGCCCGAAAGATATGCAATGCCAGTGCCTCAAAATAGATACACAAATGGTGTTATGGAACCCCAGATATTGTCCACTCAATTCATTGTGGGCAGGAAGAGTATCTATTTTTAAGGGGAGGAAAGGAGACTATAAAACAGTTAAAAATAGAATTCTCCTCCGTTTTCTTTTGGCCACTTTTACCCTTCATTTTCCTGTCCACTCCCATTTTTACTGAAGTCTTATCATCTCTGTTCATTTTCCCCTCTTCTTTCTGTACTTTAGAAATGGTGCATATTATGAAAGAGAAAATACTTGACACCACCCCCAGAAAGTCAGGGGTTGGGGTAATGCATTTTTAATCCTGAACACCTGGCCTCCTTTTATTTGGCTGCCAGAACGAGAAGGTTTTCTGATTACTCAAAAAAGTCCTCATGCCGGTGCTCACAAAGGAATAAAAAGGTTAATAAATTTCAGAATGTGCCTGGTAATCCAGGGAGATAGACCTCGGCAAACACAGACTTTTCGCGTTCAGTTGAATCTGACATTATGAAAAGCTAGCCCTCTCCTCCCACACTCAAAGTATTTATCCAAGCTTTAAGCACCAAGTAGCCAGAGTGTGGCTAGAGAGCTAACACTCGTCCTGGGTCTGCTTTGCAGAGGGAATCTCACACACGTGATCTCCTTTAGCTTTCAGGATGGTCCTGTGGGGAAAGCATCACAGTTGCCATATTTCACAGGTGAGGGCATGAGGGGAACTCGGTGTACCATCAGGGAGGGAATCACGCCAGTGCAGATTCCTAAGCACTGGTGACCTGATGGCAGGATTTAGCCATCTTCTCCAGCCGACTCCTCATTCCTGGCGGTGGCTTCATGCTTCAATACCTTGATACAAGTGCCTCTTTGCTGACCATGCAGTGCAAGTTATGGCAAAATGTAGCTCCAAATTCCAACCCCCTCTGTGGCCAGCCAATTCTTGGGACCAGGGTCAAGTGCAAAAATCCATCTTTCTAGGAAGGGGGGCTGCAGAACTGATATCCCCTCCCCCAGAAGCACAACCACAACATCCATCCATCTCCCCACATCTCTTTCCTCGGCTCTGATTACATAGAGGAAGGTCTGCGAGTTTCTTTATGTTGGCTGGGGTGGTGGAGGTTGGGGGATAGCATGATAGTGGGTGGTAAGCCCAGTGCTCTGAACTGGTCCCTCTCAGTAAACTCTGAAGGTCAATGGTGGGGGTACTTGTGGTTTTGGTCTTTGGTTACAATTCTGAGACAAGAGCATCCTTTACACATAGATTATCAAATTTGATCCTTATAACAACTCTAGGAGGAAGGTTGAGTTGTGATCCCAGTATAGTGTAGTGATTACAAACAAACATGGACTTGAGTTTGAATCACAGCTCTCTACAGTTAGAGTAAAGTTCAAACAACTTATCTATATGATTTTTCACCTTCCTGTGCTTCAGTTTCCTTTTTGTGTGACAGGAAGATACCTACCTTCTACTGTTGTGAAAAGCACATGAGATGGCCTGCATGGTAGTAAGAGCTCTGTAAGTGTTCACGATGGTTATCTCCATTTTCCAGATGAGGCAACTAACACCCCAATGGCCTAGATAACCGCCCAATATCACACAGCTAAGAAGTGCTTCTAAAACCCATGCTCTTAGTCATTCTTCTGTGGCAGTGCTTCTAAGCTTTTTTCATATCCTGGCACACATGGAAAATGATATTCCTCACACGACATTTGGGAGAATGAATGGGACAGCTCAAAGCTTGAGGTGATTGGTCTGGGGGACTCTGGCCACCCTAAACTCCTGGTCAATGGGAATACTCTGCTGCACTGAAACCAAGAATAGGGGCAGCCTATGCAGGCCATGGGTGTCAGGTAAGTTTTCCTGGAGAAAACGATGTCTTAGGTGTAAGGTGAAGGGTTAGTGAAAGCTAGTAACGAAGAGAGGGGATGACAACGGGGAGGAAGAACTGCTTAATTTTCTCTTCAAAACACGGAGATCACAATGATAACTATTTCGCAGGATACTTAAAAACGAAATGATAGAATTGAATATATATGGAAAAGGCTTTGTAAAATGGGATTTCAATTTTAGCTGTTACTATTCTTAGGGAAATAGACAAAATATTTGAAATCATAAGAGTGATCCAGGCTCTAATAGTTACAGAGAGGGAACATTTTTACCAGACATTCACTCGGAGAAAGTTACAGTTTTAATAGGACCCCCTTTTCTCCCTCCCTCCCTCCCTCCTTCTTTCCCTCCTTCCTTTCCTCTTTCCTTCCTTATTTTTAAATAAAAACCGACATTAACTTCCACCAAGGTTTGCTATAAGGCTTAACCTGTTTTCATCAATTAACTAAAGCAAGTAGGAATAAGAACAAGAATCCTATAATCCTAAACGAGGTTTCTCTCTGAAGGTCATGCGAGTTTGGTCTTATCTGAGGAAATGGCCAGGCTGTCTCTATGACATGGTCCCATGGCTTTTCTGATGAGGATTTGTTCTGATAGACAAGCTGGACCCAGAAAGAAAGCTGTGGTCCCTCCAGGGGAGAGACCTGAGTTTGTCAGTGAGGTTGTCTCCTGCCCAAGGTCTGATCTTTGCGTCCTGTGGAAAGGGGGATAGAAAGGTTGTTAATAGAACATGAAGGGGCTACTGCGCTGACAATGTTGTCCATCTCTGGGGCCCAAAACTGTCTTCCTTGGTCTGGTCTCTCCAAGAGAGGATAAGCCAGGAAAGGAAGAGACATTCTTCCCGATTGTGCAACAGAGCAGAACGAGCCTCGTCATCCTGACATCAGCTGTGGCAGGAGATGGCAGTGCCTGCTAGTCATGGAGAGCAATGAAAGGATGGAGGCAGTAGAAAAAGAGAGAGTATCAGGGGCCACGTGCATGGCGACTAGACTTATTCATCAGCGTATGAAATTTGTTCATAGGAAGCGTGATTAGAGGCAAAAGGTAGGGAAACATGGGTTACACATAAAAAAAGTAAAAAATAGTTAAGTCTTGGGATATTTCCTCAAGATTCCTTTTCTGCACCCTTGATCTACTTTACTTTGAGATCCTGGATGAGCTCCGTAGACTAATTCATCTCAAAATGTTACCTATTTTAAGAAGTTTTCTTTTTTTAAGAAAAGAGAATTCATTTAAAATTTGTTCAACTTTGACATTTTCTTTCCTGAGTTTACTGTAAAATTCAAGTCAAATAACTTCATAAATGCATCAATATTTTAAAAGCTACCAATCTTACACCTGTAAAAAGAAGGCTTGCAATCTTTAGTAATCTTTAATGCAACACATATTCATTATATATGAGCCCTCAAAGGAGAAACTTGTGTTGTCCAGAATCCTAAGTGTCACACAATGGTGGCTTTGGGATAGTTAAATATCACACATTTGCTTTGTAAAACCATCGAATGACTTTAGCATACTAGCCCTGAAAGTCATCACAACTGTTTGGTCTTTAATAATCTGGACCAAGCAAAAGGAGAGAATTTTCTCTGATGTGACATTCTCGTGGACATAATTTTAACAAGATTCCCTCTTTGAAATTTGACTCTGATGTTGGAATGCTCATCAGTTCTTGGAGAAGCTGACTCATTTTTCGTGACTGAACTCAAATGTCACGTCCTCTGTGAACTCGTCCCCAACACCTTACACAGGATTAATTGCTCCCATGGAACTTGGCACCATCATCACACAGCGTCTTAGCTATTCTTGCGTTTGTTTACCCAATAAACTACGATCTCCTTGGGGGTTGGGATGGTTTTTAGCACAGGAGACATTTAATACATAATTGTGAAATTAAAGAGTGTATCTATCATCATAGATACTATTTAAATTTGTGCACTTGTACAAACAAATTCAGAAAAAAAGTGTTCAAGGGCTGGCAACAGCCATCCACATATAAAACTAAAAAAAGCAGGTTTTTTTTTTTTTTTTTTTTTTAAGAAGTTGTCACCATAAGATCTCCTTAACTGAAGAGATTCAAGAAAGGTAAACAATAGTTCAAGGTGAATGACTGGGTTAACGAATGAATGAAGATTTTCTGTTATCTAGTGTGTGCTTGATGTATACTTATATTTAAAGCTAGAGCTCAGGGGAAGGGAAAAGGATGGGCTTGATATTTACTGAGTGACTCTGTCTAGTACTAGGCTCTGCATCAGGTTTCCATTATGTACCTGATTTCACTTTAGGTGCAACTACCCTGCTGGTTGGGTCCTATCAGCTCCTTTTGTCAAATGGGGAAACTGAGTAATGTGAACATGGTCATTCCATCTAGTAAGTGGCTCAACCAGAATTTGAACTCAAGTCTGGAAAAAATTTTTTAGTATATGTCTATATGTGTTAAGGAAAAGGAAGGATTCACCAGTTATTAAGATAATTCAGGCAGCCCTCACTGGATAGCCTACACTTTTCCCCCTTAAGTAAATATCTAAGGAAAAGGAGGAGGGGCTTAACGTGGGCAATAGGGGTGGTGGTGAAGCAAGTGGACTCTGAGTCAGAGACCTGGGTGAAGAGTTTGGCTCTGTCACGTTCAGGTGGCGTGACTTTGGGGAAATTATTTAACCTATTTGAGCCTCAGTTTCCTTAACTGTAAAAGTAGATGGCAGGGAATAATCATCATTTGTATCTTACAGGATGTTGTGAGAATGAAATGAGAGAATGCACTAAGCACTTAGCCGAGCTCTTGGCACACACGAACGCTCAATACATTGTCATCGTAATTACCCAAATGCTCTACGTCTATTGCCCAAAGTCAACAGATAATTGTTCATCTTCCTTCCTACTTTCTAAGTGTTTAGTAGGTGCAATCTTAAAGTGGAAGAGAAGTCCACTGGATCACCTTTTCCCTGTGACCTGTGGCCAGAGTATACTTTTTGAAATCATTTAACAGGAGTTGGGTTTCTGGTTCTGCTTTGTCATCTTGGCAAGGCACATTGCTCAGTTTCTCTGCACTCAGTTTTCTTATCTGTAAAATGGCAATCCAAACCACACTTTTCTTGCCAGGCTGACTTAAAAGTGCTGAAATAAGGGGCACATGAAAGGGCTTCTGACTTGGTCTAAGGAGAGTCAGGAGAGTCTTCTTGAAGGGAATGAAGTCCAAGTGGACACCTAAAAAGAAAAGGGCCTCGTAAGCTCTGATACACACTTAGGCATGGGAAATTAAGCTGTCATTTCAATAACATAAATACATATAACTGACATTTCAACTTATTTCAGGCTACAGTTCCCATTTTATTTCACTTTCTGATGTCACCTTTTAGCTTCATTAAGGAGGAAGGCTGCGATTCTTTTTTTTTTTTAATTTTTAATTTTTTTTTTTTGGTGCAATGTAATTATCCACAAAATTTGGTCCATCATTTTTCACCAAAATATTTAGTCCATGATTTTCCCATCCTTTTGGTCCATTGGCGTTTCTAGTAGAACTTCAGTATTCTGCAATGTCTTTAATCATTAGCTGTGTAATGTGAGAACTCAAATAAATATAGACTGTGTAACTCTTTCTGGTTTTCTTATTGAATAGGATAAATTCATGAGCTCTCTCTCTCTCAGAAAATAAATGTATACATTTTGGATTTGATCCTGAGTTATTCCTTCGGTATAAATAAGACACTGAAAATCACATGAACTTTTCCAGGTCACAAGGGTTTTCATTAGAATGCTGGACTATAAATAGTTCCCTAGTAGGGGAGCAGAAATGATGTACCATTCCCCAGCCCTCCCCCTCGCCCCGTCCATACACACACAGGTTTAGCTACCAGAGAATAACACTGACTTGCAAGTGTCTGGCTCATTGTGTGCTGGTATTGTTTATAAGGTCAAATTTTGGGTTAACGTTTTGCAATGAAAAAAAAAATTAGCAAGGGTGCCTATGTGAACATTTTGTTTCTTGGGGAAAATTACTTTATATGGAATTTACTTAGTGCACCACATAAAAATTCTTAGCACAGACTAGACTATCTAGCACAGTGTAAGAATTTATTTCCCTTGAGTTGCTTAAATGTCATGGAGTTTGGTACAAAACAGGAAATACCTCGTTTTACAAATCTTGCCAGAGCTTCTCTGCCATGGTCTCATATATAACGGTGCCATCTACATAGAAAAGGATAACTGAGTAATTACCAGGTGAATACAAACAACAGAGCCGGCCACAAGAGATAATTCAGAAAGCCAATATTTTGTTTTGTTAATCTTTTAGAGCTAGGTTATCTGTACAAAAATTCTAGAAAATTACCTGTACTGTTTCCAGCTGATTTTGTCTGAATTATTTCTGTGAGATCCACTGAACAGGCCTTGTTGGGATAAAGTAGATTTGTTAGAGTAATAAAATCTGCCACATGGCTGATCTTAAATTTTTACTAGATTACAAGCTGCTTGAGGGCACAGACTGTATTGTATTTATCTTTGAATCTCACCGGTGTCTTGAATGTAGTAGGCATCCTCTAAATAGTTACCAAATTTATTTAAATTCAGTTTATTATGAAAATCATTTCTGGGCCTCCTAAGAATTAGAAGTGTTTGAAAAATATGTTCCTCGATGCTATCTTTTTTATTTCATCTGGTTTAGTTTCCCTTGGAGATCCATATCTGTTGTGGAAACATGGGCATATATTTGCAATAGAAAATTATGGATTGTGACAAGGAAAAACAGCAGCAAAAATTGCATAACATTTGGTAAATATGAGTAAAATGAATGTGGACTTGCTTGGCCTAACAGAATTAATATAGATTAAGAGCTTTTGAAAACTGTTTTCATGGCTGTAGTACATTGTACAGTTTGTCTTACTCTTCTCTTTTGACAATTTTATCAAGTAAGTGTAAAAATCAGGTAAGGAGATGCTTGTGTGTTTGCGTGTGTGCGTGCATGTGTAAACAAAAGAAAAATGAAATTTACCCCAATAAGATGAGTCATGCTTAGAAAAATGATAATGATGATTAATTGGAAGCCAATGTTTAACTACAATAACATATTTAATATATACAACAAACCCTATGAATGAACTGTTATTTCCATTTTGATAAGATTAATAAGCTGATGTTCTGAGATGTTGAATACCTTGTTTAAGCTCACATAGCAAGTGGCAGAGCTGAGATTCAAACCCCAAACTCTTTGACTAGCAAATTGGTATTCTTCCCACTGCTTGACGTGAGAAGCACCTACACATGGTGATTCTATGCAATGTCAAAACATCTTTTTCTTTTGGGACATCTCTTGTTTATAATTATTACCTGTAAAGTCTTTCTTTGGGCCTTGGATGGATTAAGGCTTTGTTTATGTAGAGCAAAAAAATAGTCCAATCTCAGCTTCCAGTACTGGCAATATTTCTTGGGAAGTCAATAACTGGACAAGAGTGAGTCATTCTGAAAAAAAAAAAAAAAGAAAAGTGAACTGAGAGGGCGTTTAATACTTTGTCTTTTTTTAAACGCAACTAATTAAGCAATTTGAACTCTGAGTAGAAAGAACAAATGAAAATGTCATTTCACTTTTCAAACTATGCTGAATTAATATTCTAGAATTTTTAACCTTCAGACAGAAATGAGCAAGCACTATGGGAGAGCTGCAGGTGGAAGAGGTTGAGAAGAATCCTGCGTTTTATCAGTTGATACGGGAGCCAAGGTGGTATGTTGACTAGAGAGAAAAATGGTGATGTAAGAGAAGCATTAGCTAGTTTCTCGTCAATCTCTTTTTCCATGCACGCAGGATAATTATAAAATCAAATGCTGAAACTAAAAAAATAATTTATCTATCTGACTTTTTGGTTCAAGTGCTGTTATACTCAGAAGCAGGCAAAAGGGCAGACGAGGAGATTTGGGTCTGCTGAGATGGGCATCTAAAAAACACCTAACTTTCTTCGTTGTGCCATATGCTAGCTAGGTTTAGTGGTGAAACAAAGCAGCCTGGTTCTTGCCCTCATGGAGCTTATAGTGTAGACTTAAAAAGACATATTACTTTCACATAACAGTACGTGAGGACTTTTTAAAAAGAGACATTATAGTCAAAGAAAATTCAGCAACTCAGAGGTAGAAAAATTGCCTCCAAAAGGGCTCTGACGTGAGGCTGGGAGTATTCAGAGGGACTGTGGGAAGATAAGTGAACGGAAAAGGACTCCAGTATAGTTTTCATCTAAAAGTAATGACATCAGTGGGAGATTGCACTGTCCCTGATTGGGGCTACTCCTGTTATTGAACAATAAGGAATTCCTGGGCATTAAAAGCTCTGATTGGAATGGCTATCATAGTGGTTTAGTGTGAACTACCTGTATTCATTGACTTGTTTATAAACTCTAGCAGTCAATCACGTCCTCTTTCTGTGAAGAGGCATTCATAATGATTAAAAACCATATTATTTATTTTATTGAGGTGAAATTAACATAACATAAAATCAGTCATTTTAAAGTGAACATTTCAGTGGTACTTAGTATATTCACAGTGTTGTGCAACCCTCACCTCTGTTTAGTTCCACAACATTTACATCACTCCAAAAGGAAACCCATACTCCCAATTGTCCCTCATTGTCCCTCTCCTCTGTCCCTCCCTGGTAGCTACCAATCTTTGTTCTGTCTCTATGGATTCACCTGTTCTGGGTATTTATTGTAAATGGAATCATACTATACACAATTTTTTTGTGTCTGGCTTCTTTCACTTAGAATGTTTTCGAGGTTCATCTGTCTCGTACTAGCAAATATCAGTACTTCACGTCTTTTAAAAGCTGAGTAACATTCCATTATGTATATATCACATTTTCATCATTCATCCATTAATAAACATTTGGGTTGTTTCTATAGAAAAAATTAGCTATTGAACAGTGCTTCTATGAACATGTGTTGTCTTAGTCCATTTGGGGTGCTATAATAAAATACCACCGATTGGGTAGCTTACAAACAATAGAAATATATTGCTCTTAGTTGTGGAAGCTGGAAGTCTGGGGTCAGGGTGCCACCATTGGGTGAGGGCCCTTTTTTGGGTCATAGACTTCTTGTATCCTTACATGGTGGAAGGGGCTAGAGAGCTCTGTGGAATCTTTTATGAGAACACTAATATCATTGCTGAGGGCTCCACACTCATGGCCTAATCCACCCCTAAAGGCTTTCCCTTCTAATAGCATCACATTGGGTGTTAGGATTCCAACATGTGACTTTGGGGAGGGGGAACACAAACATTCGGACCATATCATGATTATACCTGTACTTGTTTGAACACCTGTTTTCAATTCTTTTGAGTATATACCGAGAAATAGAATTGCTGGGAGTAGAATTATCATGACAATTTTAACTTTTTGAGGAACCACCAAATTGTTTTCTATTGTGGAGGAACCATTTTACATTCCCACTAGCAATGTACTAGGGTTCCAAATTTTCCACATCCTTGCCAACATTTATTTTACATTTTAAAAAAATTATTATAGTCATCTTAATGGGTGTGAAGTGGCACCTCATTGGTTTTGATTACATTTCCCTAATGATAAACATCTTTTCATGTGCTTGTTGACCATCTCTCTATCTTCTTTGGAGAAATGAGAAATGTACATTCAAGTTCTTTGTCCATTTTTAAATTGGGTTGTTTGTTTTTTTGTTGTTGTTGTTGAGTTGGTATACTAATATTTGAGCCATGTAGTTCAGATGTGTCATGATGCAAATCCAACACCCACAGCAGTCTTACAGGTGGGGTGAAAACAAAGAGCACAGGAGAGGTGGAACTTGGGGTGTGGCTGAAAGTGTGCTAAAATGCAATTGTATCTTCCTCAATAACTTAGACATGAAGATTTATCTTCCGTGATAACTAAGAAGAGGAAGTCATAGCTTTGGCATGGTACTTTGATGGATATGTAACTTCATTCTCACTGCCATTGTCTAACTTAATAATAAAGAGCTACCATTTTTTAGTGCACTTCATACACATTATCTTACTTAAACTTAATAGCCATGCCAGGTTAGTGCTATTATCCTAATTTTAGAGATTAGAAGAATTGAAGTTTGGGAGATTGAGTAAGTGGTTCAAGATCACAACTAGAAGGAGGCTGAACGAGTGGGAATTCCATCCTCACAGATTCATGCCCTTTTTGTGTTACTCTACGGATGGCTTATCACTTGTTTGTATTGTTGCTGTAGTTTCCTAATGTTTCTCCCTTTCTTCAGTATTACGTTCCTCAATCAGTCCTTCATACTGGCCTCAATCAGTCCTTTCTAAAATATAAATCTTAATATGCCACATCTTTGCTTAAAGTCTTTTAATGACTTGTCATTTTTCAAGATGCCCTGTCTTCCCTTTCAAGTTATCGTCTTTGGCTTTCCTCATTTGTACCCTACCTTAAAGTCATGTCAGACTACTCCCAATTTCTGGAATCTGTCAAGCTGTTTCATAACCTTGTGTTCAGAACACAGAGCTCCTTCTGCCTGGAATGCAACCCTGCCCGCCTCCTTCTTCCCCCCTCCCCACCCCATACTACATTATAAAGTTTTCCTCATGGCATAAAATGCACAAATATTGGCAAATGAGGTAGTCAGGGAACAGAAAGAGAGGATTCTGTTATTATTTACACACCTCACCTTGACTATCGGGAATATCCAAGAGAATCACCTGAAAAACTAGTAAGATAGCTTAGTAGTCAGATATAAAATAAAATAAAAAATCAATAGGTCTCCTATCACTGGCAATAACCTATTAGAAAATGTAATGGAAATAAAGTTCTTATTTGCAATAGCATCAAAAGTATAAAATACTTCGAAACAAACTTACGAAAAATACATAAATCCATATTTTAAAAAACTTTATAAACTCTCATTGAAGGATAGAAAAATAATACTTGAATCCAATAAAATATACTCCATGTTTCTGCACAGAAAGTTTATTATGGTGGTTACCCGAGCTTGAATGCCATCTCTACCATTTCCTTCCTGTGTTATCTCAGGAAAGCTGCTTCACTCCTTTAAGGCTTAGCTTCCTGGTTTGTAAAATGAGAGTAATAGTGTTAGTTAACTTATGTATCAAGTATGAGAATTAAATAAAATTACCTGATTAAATAAAATGATCTGTTTAGAACACTGAGTCCAGTGCCAGGCACATGGTAAATACTAAATATGTTATCTATTATACAAAAGATGACAATCATCTAATTTGCATTGAATGCAATTCCAATTGACCATTTGTTTCTGTGTGTGACTTGTAATTTCATTTACAGCTCATCTTTAGAGGGTATTATTATTATTCTTTTATGTTTTTGGAGTTATATGTCTTCTCAGTTGTGGATATCTTTCAACAGAGGTGTTTTTGCTTTTGGTTTTGCTTTCGCATTTGCCTGCCCCATGTATCTCTCTCTCCCTCTCTCCATTTTTTCTTTCCCTCTTTCTTTACTTCTTTATTTGTCTTCTCTTTTCTTTCTTCCTTCTTTCCTGCCTCAAGGTCACAAATATATTCTTCTATGTGTTAAATCCTAGAGGTTTTATTGTTTTACCTTTCACACTGAGATCTATAATTCACTTGGAAATGATTTTCTTGATATTATGGGATTTAGGTCAAGTTTTATTTATTTTTTTCCGTATAGATGTCCAATTGACCCAGAATCATTTATTGAAAAGACTGTTATTTTTACACTGCTTTTGCAGAGCCATCTGAATCATATATCCACGAATCTATTTCTGGACTCTATTCTGTTCCATAGGTCAATTTGCTATTCTTTTGCCAATACCATATTCTCTCACTCCTACATCTTAATATCTGGTAGAATAATTCTTCCCATCTTGTTCTTCTTCAAGAGTGTTTTGGCTATTTCTGGACTTTTTCTTTTCCACATAATTCTAGATTAACTTGTTGTTTTCCAGATTAAAAAAGCTGCTGAGATTTTGAATTGGAATGACATAGAATCTATAGATCAGTTTGAGGAAACCTGACATCTCTACAATACTGAGTTTTCTTGCCCTTGAACATAGTGCACTCCTCCACTTATTTATATCTTCTTTACATTCTTTCTGTAATGTTTTACAGTTTTCTGTGTGAAAGTTTTTATGATAATTTCTTACCTTGGGGTTCCCACACAGCTACATATGGTTCAGACTTGAAGTTTCAACTTCACACGGTGATATTTTTCTTCCAAGAATGGTCCTGGGTTCTGGCAATCTTTCTCATGACGACTCTGAATTGGTAGACAATGCGTTTCTGATTCCTTCTCATTGATGGCCATTTGAGGATCCCAGCTTCTTGCAGGAGTTAAGTTCTTGCATGTCCTCCTCTTGTGTCCTGCTCCTGCTAGCATGAAAACCTCAGGCCTCAGACTCCTGGGCCTCTAACCCATTCTGGCTTTGTATTCCCGCTGTGTTTCTGGAAACTGGGGGTTTTCCTCCCCTTTTGAGCTTAGCTATGTATTTAAAACCTTATTTTGATCACAGTTGGTTGAGAATTTCTATCGTTTAGAGTGGAAGAGGTAAACTTCAGTGCTGGCTTATAATGTCATATTTCTGGAAGTCTTCTGTAACACTACTTGTAACCTTCAAAAAAAGAAGTCTTCTAATAGGAGAATAGTTAAATAAGAGAATGAGGTAGATTTAAATATGGAAAGTATGAAAAGAGTTCTAAGTTATATTACTAAATGAAAGGAAAATTTTCACGATATGCATAGCATAATATAATTTATGTAAGAACAATGCAAAACAACTCTCCCTTTAAAATATTTACAGCAATAGATTTGGAAATCCACACACATAACTGTTCATATTGGTTATCTCTAACACGAGATTGGGGTGGAGGGTAGATGGAGAAAGGAGCCTCACATGGAGTTTTTCATATCATTTTTTTTAAGTAGTTTTAGTTGTACAAAACAACGTAATAGTTAGACATTTATACCCGTCACAAAGTGATAACCCCCCACCCCAATTTACTATCCCGCTGACATCGTATATAGCTGTTACAATTCCATTGACTCTATTCCCTATGCTGTACTCCACATCCTGTAACTATATATGTATTAAATTATAGTTGACATTCAGTATTATTCAGCTTCAGCTGCAGGCGTGCACTGCAATAGTCAGGCATTTACACCGTCCCTGAAGTGGTCTCCCTAATAAGACAAGTGTCCTCCTATCATTTTGTATAATGTGACTTGTTTGACTTATTATTTCATTATAAGGAATACAACTTATATTACTTGTACAATTTAACCGTCAACCATTTCCTCCCCCTCAGCTCAGGCCCCAAACCCTTGACAGCCTTCAAAGCCTGGCCCTCTCCTCACCTGCTCATCATCTCTGCTCCAGCCACCTGGCTGTCTCTGTCCCTTGAGAGTGCCATTCTCTTTTCCACCCAAGGGCCTTTGCATTTTCTGTTCTCTCTGTCCGTAATGCTCTTACGGACAGAGAATGTTTCACCTCTTTCCTTAGTTAACTATAACTCACCTTGCAGTGACTCTCAATTTTTATAACGTTTCCTCAGAGAAGCCTTCCCTGAATTTCAGACCAGGTAATGTCCTCTGTTGTATACTCTCCTAATATCCTGTATTTCTCTTTTGCAAAATTTACCACAATTTTAATGAAATCGTTTTGAAAGTAGTTGTGTAATACCAGACAACTCCAGTAGAACAAGAGTTTTGTTCGACTAGGGACTAGGACTGTCTCATTTGCTGATTAATTCTGAACCCCTAGCCCAGCACCTTATATGTAATGATGTTGGCCCTTCACAAACACTCATTGAAAGAATCAATGAGTAAGTGAATGAGAATTTTTTGGAATCTTGAGCATAGTTTCTGATTCCCCTAAGTCCGTTCATGGAAACTTAGGGATCTCAGACTCCCATGTTGGGAAATGTTAATTCCTTTTCTGTTCCCGTTTAGGACAGCACAGATTTGTGCATTGTGGACACTGTGGCTCTATAGTCCCTTTTACTCGGAGTGAATTTTGAGAATACTGTCCATAAAATGTCTCCTCTAGAATTCCCACTGCCTGTGAAGCTGTGAAGGCCCTCTGTCTATGAACAAAGAGGGACCAAATAGATCTCTAAGGATTTGGGTAGAAAAGGTAATTATTCCCTGAGCTGAGTGCTGCCTGAGAGATTCTCCCTTTATCCCTAGGTGCCATTTCCTTAATGCTTGTTTCCAGGCCCCAACCATCCAGTATCTTCAACTTTAGATGCTGTCTCACTGGAGTTTCGTCATTGGACAATTTCCTGTCCGTGGATTCTTAGGAGATTATGCTGAAATTTTATTCCCAGTGTCATCAGGAGTAAAACTAACTAAATTGAACTCTAGAGAATGTGCTTTAATACATAAGAATACATCTAAGTAATTGCTATGTTGAGCAGAGGGTGAAATCAGTCACTATAAAACTCATGTTGTAGGACAACTCACTTCTAAGCAAGATGGTAATGAGAATCATCTAAACAGAATTAAACTTTTATGAGTGTTGTTTTTTTAAGGAGCCATTCATCCATCAGATGTAGAGAAACATTTCATTTTACTTAACCAAAAGGTCAGAAATTTTTGATGTCCCAGTTACACAGGCAATGTGCTATGCACGTGCTCATCGGAACTTAATGGATGACTTCAGTTACAAAAAAGTTCATCCATGTTGGAATTTTTGCTGAATGATTCCTAGTGGAAAACCGTTCTTGCTACTTAGTCTATAATCAGATGTCCTACTTATCCACCCAATTCTTTTCAATGATTTTTAAAAAGGAGAGGTCATTAATTCAGATGTGCCATTTATTGCCTATCAAAGGGCAATTTGCAGATGAACATTACCATTTAAGAAGCAGAGCTCTTCCATTCTTAGAGAAAAGTGATGGTTGGATTTTACAATGTTTCCCTTTTTGAGCGACAGATCACAGAATTTGTTTACGACTATCTTTAGAGCAAACAGGAAACTAACAATGAAGCTCAAAGGGAGGAGAATGGAGCTAAAATGTTACACAACTCAGGGGAAATATGTTCCAAACGATCCAGTGGCTTAAAAAAGTCCATTTTAAAAACATGGGACTAATGCAACATAGTTGTTTTTTTTCAGTAGCAGGGAGGGGCATTGCTGTGCCAACCACACTTTCTGGCCCTGTAACCACCTGCTCATTATTTGTCAGAATAGCTGGGTGGGACCAGGGCTGCAGTCTCTGGCTGTGGAAGAAGTGTTTCTCTGTGAGAAACTTACAAGTATGTAAAAAGGTCAAATACTGCTCCTTAGCAGGATCCTAACCCTAACCTTAACCTAAAACATTAACTTTGGTTTTAAACAATATAGTGCATAGGAGACCGTGTTCAAGGGCATTCACATCACCCCTTCAGAGAGGGCACCAAACACTCTTCACTACTCTTACGTCCTCTATGGGTCCTATTTGCTCCATAGGGTATCCCCGTCAGTCAGAATAGTCAGGTTACGCTGCTGCAACAAAAAAGCCTAAAATCATCTAGCATTGGTTTAGGGATTGCTGGTGGATGGTGAGAAAGAATGTTTCTCTTTCCCTCTAACCTGGAGACCGACAGCCGTTGTCTGGAGTGATGAGATGAGCAGCGTAGCCTCAGCAGATCTGTAAGGCAAATAAGCTTTTATGATTATAAATCACTGAGATTTAGCAGCATAACGTGGTTTATCCTGACTAATGCCATGTCTATTGCAGTTTTACAGATAAACAAACAAACGCTCATACTAGGCCCAAGAGTCTAGTCAAGCACCAGGGAAAACATGGATGAGCTCTATTAGCACTCTATCAGGCTGACTCTCCTTTATCTGGCAGAGCCATAAAAGACGATCGATTTTTCCATCAACTACTGAGTTGTCAGCCTGATGAGGTCATTCTGATCCCATGTACCTCTGGGAACGAACTTGGTCTTTTGCAAAGAGAGCAAAATAACTTTTTTTGTTTGTTTGTTTAGCATTGCTGGTAGGTGACCAACCATCCCGTTTTGCCTGGGACTGGGAGATTTTCCAGGACATGGACCATCAGTGGTAAAACTAGGAAAGTCCCAGGCTAATTAGGATGAGTTGGTTACCCTAATTGCTGAGATGATATCTCTTAGCTACACTCAGGAATTATGCAATGTAGACTTCCATTGCACCTTGTAATTCTTTCCATCATAATATTGTCACCTTGTGTTGTAAATGACTCAGACTGTTCAATGTCTACCTGACCACAAAACTCTGAATTTCTGAGACCAAGGACTGTTTTTTTTTTCTCCCCCATTTTATATTCCCAATGCCTTGCATGGTGCCTGCCATTTCAAAAGAGCACAAGAAATATTTATTGAATGGATGAATGAATGCTGTTTCTCTATTGTTTTTTCCTTCCAAAAACTGGTGTGGTGTGGTTGGCTTTTCTTCCTTTGAGGGTTCATTTTGCCTAGATACTAGTTTAACTATAAAGAAAGACAGGAATCTTCCTTGACTTGCATAAAGCTTTCTGTGTGACCCATAGTGTAAAATTACATAAACCCAGCTCTGAGTTCCAGCATAAACCAATTCCTTATTAGACTGACTGAATAATTGAATCTTCTTGTTTTGCATCTGTTTAAAGACAGAAGGTCATGGGACAAATGGTAGATATTTGAGGCTGTGGAAACATATGTTATAAATTTGGTTTAGCTGTTTCTGGTAACTAGGGTTATTGTGACTGAAGACCTGGGCTTCCCAAGTCTGCCCTCCACCCTTGGGAATGCATAACAACATGCCCTCCAAAACCAGGAGCAGGAAGAAAATCTCCCTGGCACGCCTCACTAATGGACTGCTTCATGCCCAGTTAAGGACAGCAAACAGTGGTCTGAGAAACTTACTCTCGAGAATTAGAGCCAGGTCCAATCCAATCGAATAGTTTCATAACTGGCCTATGGGGTGTGCTGAGAGTTTGGTGGTTATTGACTCTATTTACAGACTAAATCCTCAGACATCTTTGTTTTCATTAATCACCCATAGTGAGTCTCTTCTAAGTGACTAAGCTTTTCTGAGAAGTGACTTAAATTCTATGAAGAGGCCTTGTGGAGTGGAGGGAAGATCAATGAATTTGTATTTAGAGGACTAAAAAAAAAAAAAAAGTCCCTATCCTCAGTTTTCTTATCTGTAAAATGGGTTTAATAACAGCTATCTTTCTTACCTCATAAAATAGCCTGTGAGATCAAAGGAGATTGAGTAAGTGAAAATGGTCTGATGATTGTAAAATGCAGAATGAATGTAAGATAATACATATTTTCTACCTCTTTAATTCACCTGGTTCTTTCCATCCTATAACAAAACTTACCTAAGCTTGCCTTCTGCTTTAGGACTTCCTTTTATTTATCCAATATTTTCCTCATTATAGGAAGAGAACATGCTTTGCTGTGTGCTTTGTATGTACATTCTCTTCATAATGGTACTTGTGACAAAAGGGCCATCATCTTAATTAACATACAAATACTAGTTCACAGTAGTTCATGTTCAAGATCATACTAGACCTTAGGTTTAAACTCAAGTGTGCCTATCTTATTCCCATCACACCGTATTACCTTCCAAGTTTTAAAGAGTTTCCCCTCCATTTTTCTTTTCTTTTTCTTTTTTTTTTTTGTATCTTCGATTTGGTGTATAAGTTCACCTTGGGCTTGATCACAATATTATGGTTTTCTACATTTTGATCATTCTCCCTCATCTTTTGTCACTTCAGACTAAAATGTCCTCCTCCCTATTCTGGCAGTCTTGTTTCCTACATCTTTGTACTTGCTTTAATTTGGACCTTTCTGGAGATATGTCAGCAAAGCTGCACGTAACATTCCAGGTGCAGACCCTCCAGGGTTGATACCTGGGCAGGATAATATTTTGCCAATGTATTGCCCACACCAGTCACGATGTGAGGTTATCTTTTGCTGTTTTGGCTGAAGGAGGGCAGTTCCAGTGGAGCGTCCTCTGGCTATACTCAACAACCATGTGGCCAGCCGTTAGGGAACACGATGTCTAGACATCTCTAAAATACTTTCATTTATTTATTCAACAAGTATTTATAAAGTGCTGACCCTGAGCCAATCTGACCCTCCTATAGTTGTGAGTAGGGCAGGGAATAAAACACCCCAAATCTCTGTCTTCATGAAGCCGATCGAGTAGAGTGGAGAGACAGCGGACAAATACAAACATGTATAACATATGTCAGGTTGTAAGTGCTATGTAGAAAAATAAAGCTAGATGAGGGGAACAGAAGACTGGGCAAGAGTTTCCTTTTTTATAGAGGAGAGTCAGGGACATCTCTGATAATGTGACATTTGAATAGAAACTTGAAGTAAGGGTTATCTCAGGGAGGAATATTACAGGTAGAGAGAACAGCAAGTGCAAAGGTTGTGAGGAAGTTACTTGCAATGTGTGAGGTATGCCAGTGTAGCTGGAGCTAAGTGAGAGTGAGGGGATCAAGGAGATAAGAGATAACGTCAGAGCTTCAAGGTCAAAGAAGATCAGATCATGCATGGTCTTGTAAGTTACGGTGAAGGACTTTGGGTTTTATTCTGAGTGAAATAGGAAGACACGGGAGTACTATGAGCAATGAAATGGCCTGATCAGACTTAACATTTTAAGAAACTCACTGTCTTATGTCAATGTGGAGACTAGACTGTGGGAAAGGAATGGTGGAGGGAAAGAGTCCAGCTAGTCAGCTATTGTAATAATCCAGTGAGAGATGATGGTGGTTTGGCTCAGGGTGATGGAGGAGGGAAGGGCAAAATGTTATTGGATCCTGGATATGAGAGAAAGAGGAGAGTCGGTGATGACTCCAAGGTTTTCAGCTTGAGAAACTGCAAGAATTGGATGAATGGAGATGACTTTTGAGATGAGAAATACTGTGGGAGGCATGTGTTGGGTGTGTGTGCATGTTTGTACGTGGTGATAGGGAATTAGGCGTTCTATGTTGTCTACTTCAAGTCTAAGATACTTCTTAGTAAGGATTTCAAGTAGGCACCTAGATATAAGTGTGATGTGTTCAGAGGACAGGTTGGGGCTGGAGTTATAAATTTGGGATCTTAAAAGCCATGGGGCACCTAGATAGATAGATAAACCACCCAATCCTTAATTTGGACAGATAGAAGAAGGTCTCTAGTTCCCAAGGGGAAGTGGAGTCAGAGAACAGAGGTATCAAGTTAGAAGAGTCTTGATCTCTGCATGAGACAGAGAGATTTAAAAGAATAATAGCAGAGAGCGGCTTCTCCAGCTGGGTCATGGAAGGAGGAATTGGAGGGAAGATGGGAGACTGTGCGCCAATGGGGTGCTGATGAGGGGCCCTGCCCTACCCTGTACTCCTATCTCACTATTTCCAGGGATGTGAGGGCCATAAACTGTTGTGACTTCTCCAAACATCACATATACTCAACCTCCAACCTCTAAGTTCTAGAAGGAGCTCAATGTTTCCTCTTACTTAGTTTCAGAAGAGGGGCTGTGGGACAGGTCTGTCACCAATGGGATGGATGACCAGGGATGTCCAGTTGGGCCATGGTGCTAGGGAGGGAGTGGGAGCCTTAGTGGAAAAAACACAGTGCCTTTGAGTCTTCTCTGTGGGGCAGTGATTTTTGGACGCATGCCCTTTTCTGTCCCCTTCCATGTGGTGGGAGCGTAGAATGGGCTGAGGCTGCCCCCGTTTGGGAGATGCTGCTGCCCTTGCAGGCCTAGCAGGATCAGTTGGACCCCTTTTTGGGTGTCTTCATCTTCATCCCTTCATACTTTTTCTTGGGGAGCCTTCTTTGTGCCCACAAATGTAGATCTCATATTGGCTTCTTTGTGTTCCAATACTACTTTTATTATGGTAGCATTCGTCTTGCTGCACTATCTATTTGTCTCCCCTCCAAGACGGTGAATCTTTTGAGAACAAAAATCAAACTACAACTATCTTTATATTTTCCAACACCCAGGATAGTGTCTGGGTCATGGTAGGCTAGCAATAACGATCTGTTGCAGTCTGAAGGAAAATACACGCACTAACTCTCTATGCCATGAGTGTTCTG
Organism: Rhinolophus ferrumequinum; assembly: GCF_004115265.2. Classification (NCBI taxonomy): domain Eukaryota; kingdom Metazoa; phylum Chordata; class Mammalia; order Chiroptera; family Rhinolophidae; genus Rhinolophus; species Rhinolophus ferrumequinum. The sequence continues at coordinate 64,742,795 of NC_046293.1, read as the reverse complement.
TTACTGGGTGGGAATAACCGGAGTAGGTAGGGGACAGTGACTTGGCCTAAAGCAATAAACCAGTTTCTGTTCAACAGATGTTAAATAATAATAACTATAACCACCTACTGCGTGTCTCCTCATCTTTATTTCCTTTCCTTCAAATAACAAATGATTGAGGCCTATTTGCTCTGGAAGGCCTTTGCTAATTAGCTATTTTATAATCTCCTAGCCAGTCTCCTTCTTGCTAAGATGTTTCCTGTTATCACTTTGACTATAGCCATACATGCATGTTCCTCGATTTTATAGTTAGCCCCCCTACCCCCTTACATCATGTTCTTAGAAATCATATCTTTCATAAAATAGAACATTTTCTCCTCTAGCAATGATGTTGTAATTAAGGACTGATCAAGGACTCAGCAGCAAATAAAATACAGTTATGATCAATCACGTCAAAAAAGACAATGCTACAATTGTGATCCTCTAAAATAATTTAACATGATAAAATCATGCCCCAAGTCCTATAAGATAGGTCATAAACATACGGATTAAACAAGGATGCCTGGAATTATGTAAAATATAAAATCAAATCCTACTCTATGTATCACGCGTTTTTTTTGTAAAATGAACATATACATTAAAATAAATATTTTCAATACAATAATGAACAGTAATTTTTTCTGCTTTTAAATTATAAATGGAGTATTAGAGTCTTATTTAGATAGTTCGTACCTCTTTTTAAAAAATGTCAGTCCAAGCACGTTAGAAGTTATGCCCCTTTTGCTATTCGTAGGCTGTCTTCTCCAAAGCAGAGCTTTCCAAGTGATTCATTTGGTCCTGTGGTTGCATCCAATTTAGTAGGCTCAAGGAATGTTTACTGCAGTTGATGACAAAGGTGGTGTGTCTTTCCTCCTCTGAAAAGTTGATCCGGTATTAATAACCTTTCTCCTCTCCTTTTCTTTATTTAAAGCTAAAGGCATAGCTACTCAGTAGAAGACCAAAGCAGAGCTGGGGAGAGAAAAGAAATGGCCTTAAATCACTCAAGCTCTACTTCCTTCACTACATGATTCTTCCTTGATTTAATTGTCATCGTAAAGGCAGTTAAACGATTGCTGATTGTGAGCAAACTCCAAAAAATAAAAATAAAAAATAAATAAAGAGATTGAAAACATCTGTGACATGATTTCTAAGAGATCTGATTGTCCTTGTTTAAAATTCAATAGTCAATTAAACCAACTTGTACTGAAGGCCTATTATGCACCAGAATTGAGGTGGGGCTCAGGAGATGCTGAGACACAGGTGACACAGTTTGGCCTTCATGTAGCCCTGGGCAGGTGTGGATGTTATGGAGGCAGAACTTAAGCCTAGTCATGAAACTTCCTTTAGAAGAGGAGTGTTCAAACTTTTTTCAACGTTTTTCACCCAGGGCCATATGCAGTAAAATACACAAACAGCCGGGCCACTCACTCGAGGTGAAGTACGTATTGCCTCACCTGGTTTATTTAAGTAAACTAAATATATTTTTGGAATTTGCTGCGGGCCAATTAAAAATGGATCGCGGGCTGCAGTTGGCCCACAGGCCGCAGTTTGGACACCCCTGCTTTAGAACAATAGTGGACTTGAGTGACCCTCTCGGGGGGTATTTTGGTCAAGTGACCAGCGGATTTGTGATGGATATTGGTCTACAATCATGTCTGGTGAAAGGAAGGACATTTAGAAATTATTAAACGAGAAGTCTCTGTTTCCTAATGAGATATGTTTTGAAATTTGCTTCATGTTTAATTAAGAAAAATCTCATAATCCCATTGGAAACATCAATAAGATTATCATAATGTTTGGTAAAGGCTGATATTATAGGCAATAGGAAATCCAGTTAAGGAAATCCAAGGGTGAGGAAATGATCCCCTTCGCTTTGAAGTACAGAACATACTGAATAATCGTTCAAAGAGGAACCAAATTGGATGGCCCAGCTTGGATTTATATGGTTTAGCTATTATTTTTCTCAGAATTTTTATGAGTTTTTACAGGAGACAGCAAGTTTCAAATTTCCATGGAAATAATACAGGTCCATGTGCGTGGCAGTGTGAGGCAGACATGAGTAGCACCAGGGATAAGATTATTTCCAAACAATCTATCATAAAACAACACATGGAAACAAAGAATTAGTGAGTGCAATTCAGATATTGACAGTTATATATGATTTTATTTGTCTAGAAAGTTGTTACTGTGTTGCCGACTTATCAGCCTTTTTTGACTTATAAAATACTTTTCAAGTGACTTTTCATAAGGATGAATCTAATCGGACACAAGATTTCAAAGGTTTCCTTTTTTTCTCATTGGCTACATAGCACTGTGTTTGGATTACTCTGAGCTTGTTTTATATATATATATATATATATATATATATATTTTTTTTTTTTTTGTATAGAATACATTTCTAAAAATAAAGTATGACCTCAGTGGAAAATGAACATGCGTTTAAAAACATGGGTTGTCTCCGTAAGCATAAGGCTGTAGAAGTCAAAATATATGCAAGTAATGAAGAAGGCAGCCTGAGAGCTACCAGCCCCTCATGTCTTCATTGTAAGCCCTTTCTTCCTTCTCTACTGGCCTATCTCCCCTCCCTCCCGTTCAGCCTTTGTGCAATCTCCTAGGTTATTTGAACTGGTCAGACCTCTCCCTTACCAGTCCCCCTTCACCGCTCCCTTTTGTACTCTGAGGAAGGCTGAACTCTCCAGCATGGCGCCGGAATCCTCCATAGTCTGGGGTCTGAGGTTCACCTCCCACCTTTGTACAGCACACATCCTGCTCACTGCACTGCACCCTACACAGAGTGTTCCTTACTTGTATCTTCATGGTTTTGCATACAATATACCTTCTGCCTGGAGAGCGGTTTAAATATCACCTCTTTTGTGAAATCTTTTCTTAGGGCTCCAGGAAAAGGAGCGGTCTCTCTCTGCACAACAGATCTCTATTATAGCACTTGTCAAACACTTCATCATTATATTGGCAGAGTGGAACTCTTTTCTTTATGCCTCAATTGCCACTAAGACCCCACAGTTTGAGATGGGAAAAATAGGTGCCAACTTCTATCACACTTCAAAGTGGGATGCTCGACTACAGGGGCCGGGCTTGCAAGGGAGATGCTGTAAAGCTGAGTGTGTGGGCACAGGATCTACTTCTGGGATACGAGAGTTGAAGGGTCCGAGGAGGGAGCGCTCATGTATGCTGTCTGTTGTCTCCCCCAGACTGCAAGGAGGGAAAGGGGGGAGGGACTTCCTTCTCGCCTCATAGTCAAGGAAGAAGGGTAGCAACAGGACCGTTCAAGAGAAAAACCGAAATCCCATGGGATTTGAGGGCAAAGCGATAGTCATTTGTTCTGTGTCTGAAAATACTGAGGGCAAGAGATGCGCTGGAGCCACCTGCCTGCTGGCAGAGTTGGGCAGACAGGTCTTTGTGGGGAATAAACTGCACTTTCATTCACAAAGACTGGCAAGAGTGTGTGTTTCTCACAGGAGCAAAAGAGCCTGGAGCCGTTTTTGAATCCTGCCCAGGAAGATCGCGGGAAGAGAGCAGTAACTTTAGTAGAGGAGGTGTGACTCTGGATGGCTGAAGGCACAGAGAGGAATCAGAAATCAGAAGAGAGGCACTGCCTGTGTCAAGGGGGCCGTTCAGAAGGCTCCAGTTATTTTGAGGGTATTCCTTAAAATAACTCCATCGTCTGAACAGTCAGCTCTAAAACCTTCCAAGGTCAGACAGCATGGCTGCCAGATCACGAGAGTACTGGCTAGCTATGAAGCCGGCTACTGTTTATGGCTCCCTTTCCCCCACTGACCCAGATAGAGCCAGAGGCAGAATTGGGAGGGGTCGGAAGACCCAAAAGGCAGGGAGATGGAGGAGAAGCTCACCCCGCCTGTTCTTCCCCACTGCTTGTTCCCCAGCCTGAGGCAGCCCCAACCTGGGGAGCTGAGAAGCTTTAACTTTGATTGTTGATCTAAAATCAGACTGTCCTTGTGACTAACAGAGACAGAGGAACTTTGCACTCAGAGTGTTCAAATGAGTTTATGGAATCTGCCCCAGATTTCATCCACTTCCTATGTAAAGAAGATAGTCCACAGAGCAGAGTTAAAGCACTTGCTGAAAGAATGAATAGAAGCCCCACTCCAACCCCAGTTTGGAGACCTACTTGCTCAATGTACCAGTTACATTTGGTTATTGGTTTGTTACTCTCTTTATACTGAAAGTTTCTTGGGGATAGAGACCGCATGTTATATTCATTTTTATAAATCCTGATGAATCAGTATTTGCCACACAGCAAATGTTTATTGAATGAATAAAGGAACAAATTAATTGATAAATAAGGTCATGTCGTGTAGTGATTCAGGGCCTAAGCTTGGGTTTTGCAACTTATTAGTCGTGAGTTCTTTGGATCATTTCTTAACCACATAAACCTTGATTTTACTTTCCTTTTAAAGTATTTTAAAGCAGAATGTAGTACTTGCTGCATAGGATTTACTTGAGGATTCAATAGGAGACGATGCATGTATACATATAATGCTTAGCATAGTGGCTGGTACAAAATGAATGTTCAATAAATGAGAGTCGTGATGTCATCATTATTATTATTGCTATTGTTAGAACTGGTTGCATGGATTAGTAGGCACTGACCACTCTCCCACCCCAGCTGGGCCTGGAGTCCTTGCTCTTGATCGTATGCCCTTGACCCCACCTAGGCCTGGGGACTTTAATGCCTGAGTGTGTCTGCTTCACCTTCTCACGGAGGAAGCTTTGTTTTCTGTTAGGTTGGGGAGGGAAAGTTGCCCTGCTCCTCTGGGTGGAGAAGAGTTCTGGCTGGGGGACAAAGTGCTTTTATATGGACACTCAACCAAGCCTTCTGATTTCAGCCCCCTTAAATCCCCTTTTCAGAGGTATCTGAAACCCCTCATTCCTGAGTCTTTCTGGGTTCAATAGCACAGACCAGCCTCCTTCCGAGCTTCTCTCAAAGCTGTTTCAGTTCCTTGGCTTTGTACGTCATTTACTACTGACTTTGCAGCTTTCAGCATTTTGTTTGCTTTTACTTCCTCTGTGTCTTTGTGTGTTTGAGCATTAAACAAAATCCTTTTACCAACATGTGGGCAGGGGGATAGGAGATGGGGAAAAATCCACGATATATATGAGTGTTCAGTCTGCCATGTATAACTTGAAGTAGGTGTAACTTTTATAGTAAGAAAAAATAACTGTGGTTGTAAAAAAGAATTAAGTTGGAGGTACAAAATGTGTATGTCTGTGCATGTATGTGTATGTGTGTGTGTGTGTGTGTGTGAGTGTGTGTGTATGTAACAATACAAAGCAATGCATGCTATCTTGCAAAATAAACCTTGTAGACAATAAGTGATTCAGTGTTTGATAAAGTAGTCCTTGCTAGGGGTGAGGTTATCAGAGAAGGCTTCATGGCAGAGGTGGTAATTTTTCTGGACTCTGAATAATGGGTAGAATGTGGATTTCTTAAGGGAGTAGGTGTTCTCCTCATTTCTTTATTAACATCATATGTAAATCGGATATTATCTGCTTTGGGCTGCTCAACATGAGTTTCCTTGTTACCCTTCATTTTGATAAAAGACAAATTCTTAGAGAGAATGAAGCCAGCACAACAGAGAAAAGCAGAGCCTGGAGACAGAACTGACGACAAGATGAGTCCGATCCAGCTACATCTAAAACCAGAACACCCCTGGACTTCTGAGTTGCAAGAGCCAATAAATCCCACCCCCCTTTTTTCTTAAGTGAGTTTTAGTTGGGTTTCAGTCACTTGCATCAGAAAGAGCCCCAACTAATATGACAGAGTAATGAGATAGTATTTAACTCTGAATTTGAGAAGAACACCACAGTGGGTAGAGCTCCGCCTATTTAGAGTCTAATTTGAAATTACAACTTGTAAGTTGTTTCTCTACTGGTGGCAGATAATTCTTACCCTTTGACTTAAGGCAGTATGGGAACAGACTGGTGTCTGTATTTTCCCTTTGGAGCTTCTTATTTTTCTCATAACAGATGAATTATTTGTAAGCAAAAATTAAGATAAAAATCAATTCCCATCATCTTAAAAAGATGTGGTGAGCACATCCCCCTAGAGTTATGAGAGCTGCAGATTAATTCATCTAGAGTGCTGCTGGGAGCCAGAGCCCATCTAGCCTCCAGATTTCAGGCTTAAGGAAACTGATAGTTTTATGCTTGTACATTAGAAGTTTTTGGTGCAGCAGTCAAGGCACGTGGGGTGTGGGTATATTTTGGTATGTTTTATAAAGACATAGGTGGGAGCTTCCAAAATCAGAATGCCTAAGGCCTCCAGAGGTCTTTAAATGTCTCTCTCTCTGGAGAGATGTTCGAGATGTTATGAAACATTAGAGGGCAGCTAACTCAGACTTGGAGGTTCAGAGACATCTTCCTAAAAGAGGTTAGTTACATCCAAGTAGAGACCTAAAAGACGAGTGAGAACTAGCCAGGTAAAGAAGAGGAGGGTGGGAAGAAGAAATTCTGTGCAGAGGCAATAACACGGGCAACTAATTTAAAACATACCGGGGGAGCCAAAAAGATGTATACAAGTAGACATTTTGGTCAGCGTTGCTCAAGCAGTAGTGTCTGGATGCTGATGGTAACCACTTTGAGCACCTCTTGTAATTGCAGAAGTCAAACGTGACTGCCATTCATCTTTTGTTATGGGTATATATTGAGTATTACAATTTTAATAGTTTTTCCTTTCTTAAAATGTGAATACATTTTTTTGGCACCTTCTGTATATTGAGTGCCTGGCACAGTGCTGATACTTTAACTGTGGTATTTAAAGTAGTATCTGTGCTAATGCTATGAGTAGGTACTATTATTATTCCAGTTTACAAATGAAAAAACTGAGGATTAAAGAAGTTAAGTGACTTACTGAACATCATACCTTATAAGTGGTAGCTCTCAGATTCAAACCAATTTGAGAGCATACAGTAGGGGCAAGATGCTTGCAGAAACAAACAAAACACACAATCCATGTCCCCTACGGGGCTCACATTCTGATGTTCTATTACAGAAGTGAATCTGGGGCAGAGACACCTGGCATATTCAGGGAACTAAAGGCTCCTTCATTCCCAAAGGCAATTTGGGAATTTGTTGCCTATTGGGTGGAGATCAGTCAGATCAGATACATTGGGTAGAATGCTAAGGTTGGTTCCCTGAGATTGTCTTTGAGCTTTGGGGACATTTGTGCCACACTTTTGAAAACTAACGAGAATTTATTGTAAAATGTTTTATAAGTATTTTATCTGTTACAAGAAGAAAACAAGTTCCAAAGGGGAAAATGTACACATTTCTGTACTCCGTGTCTGAGAAAGCAAAGTGAACACTTATCTGCTGCCAATATGCTTAATTAGGGTAAGCAAGGGAGGTACCATTTAAGATTATGGTTTTGTAAAAAGTCACTGAAGAAAATGGACATGACATTGAGTGTCACATATCTATATTCTAGGAATTTTATTTTTTTTTAATACACTGGGTCTGTTTTATAAGAAGAGGAATTCAAAGAGACAATAGTGGGAGTTAAATATTATTATAAAATTCTGTAGATTCTGTACACTTAATAATGTAGTATAAAATTTGTCATTTCTGCAAAGCAGAGAGGTAAAGTTTTATTATAATGGACACAGTTACTATTATTTTTTTTTAGAACTATTGTTTAAATTGTCTTCCCCCCTCTGGCTAAATGCTGAAGTAAAAATATATCAGAAGATTAATGTAATTTTATTTATACAATAATACCTTATAACTGCTGTACTGATCATAGTTACATGCTATTTCATCATATCCTCTCAACCCTGAGAGAACTGATGTCACTTTAGGTATGAGAAAAGGGTTCAGGAAGGTTATATAATCTTCCCAAGATCACAGTGATGTATCCAGGCCCTGAACTTGGGAATTCTGACTACAGATCTTGAGCTGGCTGGGTACAGAAATTAAGAGACTAGGCTCTAGTGTCAGTTGGACCTGGAATTGTTCCCCATCTGTATCCTTACAAATTACTTACAAATTAGCCTTTCAATTCTGTTTCCTCTTCTGTAAAATGGGGATAGTAATACCTACCTCATAGTTTTGTGGTAAGGATTAAATGAGATTATTGCTAAATGTGAAGTGCTTACTTGGCACATAGTGAATTGTTGTTAGTATTATTGATAAAGAATAAAGGAGAAATAAATACAATGATTTAACAATGCCTTCTTATTAGGAAGGAAACAATATGTGAAAACAGTGGTTTTCGACTGGAGGCAATTTTGCTGCCCATGGGACATTGACAATATCTGGAGATGTTTTTTGGTTGTGCTACTGGGAAGTGCTGCTGGCGTGGAGTGGGTAGAGACCAGGGATGATGCTAAACATCCTAGAATGCACAGGTCAGCCCCCACCACAAAGAATTACCTAATCTAAATATCAATAGTGCCCGTGTTGAGAAACCCTACATTAAAACCAAAAGGACTCACTGAATATACTTTTAATGAGCCATGGAGACATCACTTCTCTAAGCACAGAAGAATTTGAAAATAGGAGACAATATATTATCTTGGCAACTGCAGAGAACAAAAATAATTTTAAGGAAATGACATAGCTTATGTTGGACATTCAAATAGAATAGCAATGTGGAGTTTCTAATTAGAAAGAAAATGTATCAGTTTAAGAAATGTTCTTTGTGGTTTAGAGGGGATAATTTTCAAAACTGCCAACTTATGATATAATTACTGAAAAAAATAAATTTTCATATGATGAGACAGCTCAAATTCATCAGAAAATGGCCTTAGCTGAATTTCTGTTGTTCTTCCAATATTTATCAACGGCTAGGGCGTTAGTAATGCCAGAAGGCATAATTTAATGGAAAAAAAATGAATTTTTATTTAAATGGAAAAGAACATAATTTAGACTTATTAGTATAAGACCCAAATGCAGTATTCTCCTACTTAGAAATCAGAAGACTCAGTACATTTGATCTTAGTCTTCTTAACTTGAATATTTCAAAACTAATTATATTACAAAAATTGAATCCCACACACCAATTCACTTAGATAGTATTGATCATGATGAACTAATTTCTTTAGATTTATGCTCTGAATAATTTATTATTGTGCAATCCACCCCACATTAGTGGCTTTTTGCAAAGTAGCACGGCAAAGCAACCTTTTGCCAACTTCTGTTCGTGTTGGAAGAAGAATTTCCTGTGTGTATGTCAAAATGTGTCACCACAGGGCCCAGAGATGTCAGGTTATATAATGTACTGACATAGCCACATAGAGGGAACTTAGAAGGAAAGACTGTTTTTTAAAATGGAAAATAGTAAAGAAGGATACATTGTTGCAGTCAAACCAATGTCTCACCACCATGACTATGCCTTGACTGCTGCTCCAGGAAGGATCTCATAGGTGGTGTTCTCATGATGAACAAGGCCCAGGGCGTATGCTTCTCTCATTCCGCCAGGGTCCACTTGCCACCATGGTTGGAAGTAAGCACTAGGTGTGGCACCGAAAGGAGAGAAATGGGTATAGGAGAAGGGAAAAGGTATCATTGATCTATTCCTTCATTCATTCATCCACTCGATATGTATTTTTTTCTTTCCAGCTTTACTGAGGTATAATTGACAATTAAAAAGTATATATATTTAAGGTGCATAACTTGATGATTTGATATGTGTATATGTTATGAAATATTCGCCACAATTAAGCTAATTAACATATCCATCACGTTCCATAGTTGCTATGTCTTTTTGTGTGTGTGTAGTGCATTCAGTATGTATTTATTGATATCATGTAACATGTACCGAGCCCTGTGTTTGCACTGGCAACAGAAAATGAGGAAGGCAGAATAGAAAGAAAAGAGAATAGCTTGAGAAGGAACTCCCTGGCTTTTTCCTGGTCTCATAAAGTTTACGAGTTTCTGGGGAAAAACTATTAAACAGATAATTAGACAAACACTTTGTTACACTGGTCATAATTACAACAACAAAAAATACAGGGTATTATAAGAAAGAACGACTAAAGGAACTAATCTAACCTAGAAAGTCAAGGGAGGTAGTTGGTAGGCAATCTTGCTCAGTGTAAAAACAAAACAAGGCCATAAAAACAAGCAAACCCCCCAAACAAGGGCATGGCTCATAGTTAATAAGCAGCACAATTCAGATATAAAATCTTCCTAATTAAGTATGAGTTTCCAGGCCTTTAGAAGACATAGAATCTGGAGATGGTGGTGGTTTTCACTGTTAACGCTAAGCGAGCAAATCAGAGCCAATGGGATATTAAAAAGTTCTGATGGGTCTCAGCTCCTGAATGACTTCTGTGAAGAAAGGTGGTTTTAAGGAAGAGGGAGGCTGGTGAGTGAGTGAAGAACTGCGAGAGAATGCCAGGGCTCTGGGATAAGGTCGGGAGCAGGAGTAAGCAAGAGGGAAACAAACAATGTGACAAGTCTAAGGAGCACATGAGCTCATGGAGAAAACTGGCATAAAGGTCACAGGAAATGAGGAATTCTCTGGGGGGCCGGAAGTAGAGCCCTGGGTGGACCTTCAGCTCAGGAATCTGACCTGGACAGGAAGCGAAGAGCATCATCTGAGGGGCAGGGAGGGAAGATTATTTTTTGTGTTGGTCATCATGCGGAAAATAAGTGTCAGTTCTATAAACCTTGCTAAAGCTTTCATCCGGCTTGGGGTTTTAGGCAGCTTGGGGCTTCTCTAACAAAATAATCTGGCCTTCTGGGAGGTATTTGCGAGGGACAAGAACTGAGAGAGGAAAGATGAAAGTGTGGGGAATTGCTGTGGGGCTCTGTCTTGCCTGGGCAACCGTTTGGGTGACATAAGATATCTGCCTTGGATCCAAATCAGAAGGAAATAAGTCTCCCACCCCCCCTTGCATGATGCATATGTGACTCTAAGTTGAGATAAATCTGTCTTTGAGTTTTAATAAGACCTAAGGTTGAGAAGTGGAAAATAGTTAAGAAGTTGTTTGTTGGAGATTATATTGATAATTCATCCTATTTAGACTAAAGATGGAAGATAATAAAAGAAGTCAAAACCCATCCAAAAAACAAAGTAAAAAAACCCCCCACCCTACTAGGGTCAATGGCGGAGAGGAACACACTGAGAAGATAAAATGAAGAGAGAACGTATGTGAATATAAACTTTTTTTTTTTTTTGTAACCAGTTGTAAACAATGTGGTATGAGGAAAGAAAATGGGAAGAGATATAAAAATAACCAGTATTAAGTTAAAAGGGATAATTAGAGGAGCGAAAATAAGAGGTGAATGTTGCAAAGGATCCAGCTAACTTTAGAGACTAGAAGTTTCTTCAAACATTTCCTTTCAGGAGGCTGTGGGGCTTTATATCTTTCAGGATTTAACAAGATTCTAGATGTGACTTAAATACACACACCCTTTTTTTTTTTTCTCTTTTTCCTCTGAAGGGAGGTGGGACTAGGAGATATGTTCTAGGCTGTCATTTGAAGAAGTTTCTAGTACATTTTATTTTCCGTTAAAAGCTCTGGGGAACAGTTGGCAAATAGAAATTGGTCCACAGAAATAACATGGCTTCCTGGAACTCAGAGGGGAGGAAATGGGTGGTTTCTGTAATTACTACAGTGTGTGTGTGTGTGTGTGTGTGTGATGACTAAAGATAGCATATTCTGGCTAATGTCCTCAGGAGGAAAGGTGAACCTGGAAATGAATTTGAAATTCGGAAGTGTATACAGTTGTGTTGAATTTGCTAGGTTAAGTAAGACAATAACACTCTTTGTTTTCAATATCCTGGCTACATCAGAAAGAGTGGACCAGAAATTTGTTCTCTGATTTTCAGCAAGTTTAAATTCAAGGGCGTTATTATTTACTTAGGGAGAGCTAATGACTTTTATGTAGGCAAGAGAGCTTATTTACAACAAAGATGTGACTGGGGGGGCAAAAGGAGTATTGACAGGGCCTTGGTTAATTGATCTACTAATTATTCTTCCCTGCTGAGTGTCACAGTACTTTTACTAATGGGCAACAGAGAAAGGAATGCTGCAGCAAGCTATTTCAACTCAGTAGTAGTAGCAACAGCTTCTTGGCCATTTTCAGATATTTTGGGATCCTTTTTTAAATACTCTTTAATGCTGAAATTGTGGACTTTATAAAATTGAAGCGTTAAATACACAGTATTCCTGTATGTACGCTTATCTGTCAGCTAGGTGATTTAGCACAGGTCTGAGCTCAAAAGGCATTTTGTGAAGTTGGAAATAAATTACATGACAGGTTTGAATTTAAATTAAAATAAAATATGCCCCATAGCAGCGCCATGTATTTATTTCTTCAGGCTTCTCAAAGACATGGACTGGTAATGGGTACATCTATGCTCATGGAGGTAGGAAGTTCAACTTCTCTGCAGGCTTCCTTTTTTTTTTTTTTTTGGTGATTTCTAGACTTAATCTTAGAGTGCCTTCCACAGCTAAGGCCTTATTTCCCTACCCACAATGTCAGCTGCTAGAAGGCAAGGACCTTGTTTTTTAGTCTGTACAGAGTAGGCACTCAATAGTTAACAGCTCTCAAAGGAAATAAAACGTAAAATCTCGAAAAATTTTATAAATATTTAAACACTGGAAGAAAAAGACAAATCCCAGGAAATGAGTTTCTCGAAATCACCACATGAACACCACAAGACATTGGTTTTTATGAGCCAGTGCCACCCCCATGGGTGTCTGGAGATACGTGGGGGTTTTCTTACACTGTCCAGATCCCAGAAGTACTCTGGGTAGTAGACAGGGACATCCAACATCCTGCAGAACATGGGACAGTCCCACAAAATTGCCAGGCCTCAAATGCCAGCAACACTCCTGAGAAGCAGCAGCTGGCTTAGCAGCCTCATGACAGAAAATGTGGACCTAGGAGCCAGAGTGGGTTCTGACCGAGAGGCACCTTTTCCTAGCTGTGTTCCCATCCTGGTTCCTCTATGCCTTCTACTCCTGGCACAGTTAGTGCCCAGTGATGTCAGCTTTTACTCACTAGTCCCCAGGAAAGTGTCCCTGTCCCAAAGATACAGTCTTTGAGGAGTTACAGAACTTCCTAGACTAATGATAACAGTGTAAGAATCAAAGTGTGTTATTACAAAACAGTGCTTCTCTGACCTCAATGTGCTTACGAATCACCTGGATATCTTGATAAAAGGCAGATTCTGATTTAGGAGGTCTGGCATGGGGCCCGAGACTCGGCATTTCTGACAAGCTCACGATGCTGGTGCTGTGTCTGTGGACCGCAGCTTGAGGGGTAAGATTCGAAAGTACCTTGAGGGAGAAACTCATTTAATACATAAAACAATCAAGCATTTATTGCCTGTGTATCAATACCTTAAATATAGAGCTGGAGGTAAGGTAGGGTGGATATAAAGAGTATAGAATTTGGTTTCTTCACAGAAGGAGCTTCCATCTGCTTTGCCACTTTTATCTGAGAGAAAGAGAGTGAAGAGAGAGAGAGAGAGAGGACATTTTCTATGGATAATTATATTTCTCAGGGGAAAAATGCAGAGAAATATTTCCTATGGGTATTTCCTCACTAAGACAAAAAAAGGCCATTTTTAATCCCCAAATAATTTTAGTATTGTAACTAAGCAAAGGAAAAATTTGGCCACTAGTCTTGGATGTAGGGTTAAGGCTTGCATATCTCAGAACGGGTGTGAGCGGTGTGTGTTTGTGTGTGTGTGTGTGTGCGTGCGCGTGTGTGCTGTTGTATGTGTGTTTGTGTGAGCTGGGAAGTGCATGAAGTCTTTGCTGAGCAATTGTTGTCTTAAATATTGCAGAAGGGAAATCTAATATTCTCCTCTCCCCTGGCTCCTCTTCCCCCAGCCTTGACTGGCAACTTTGCATACTTCAGGCAGTGGAAGTTATTTGAATATAGTCATTGAGAGAAGAGACTACTCATTATCCACTTAAAATACTTCCCTGCTGCAGCATGGTGTTGTACGGAAGCCAAAGCTATTGGCTCTGCATTTGGCCAGCTGATTTAGCAAGAAATTGTGCAAATTGTGCAGTCCTTACAGATGGTGCCGTTGGGTTTGTTAGAATGTTTTAAAACACTGACACCTTTGACCACGGACTGAATTTCCAGCCTCTTAGAGCTATCTCCAGCCAATCTTAGACTATTTCCTCAGGCAGCTGGAGACCAGGAACAGACCTTTCCTGGAAACATATGGTAATGATTTCCTTTCAAAACCTCTCGTATAATAAAATAACTTGGTGGAAAACTCGGCCAAGGGGAACTCCTGGAACTTTCTGGGTGTCTGTGCTTATTTCTCAGTTCCCTGAATCACATTTAAAAATGGTTCTTAATTGACTTTCTGATGTTCTGCCTAGAGGTCAAGCAGGAGCCAGTATCTCTAGGAGGAATGATAAGTGTGCTCTGCCAGTGTGAAGTGTAAATGCCGAGAGACTGTGATGAGTTCTGCGCCTGAATGCGTAGACAGAGAACAGCTGGAGGCTGTGGCTTTCTCAGGGAAGAGGTTTCTAAATTTGCCTCTTAGAAGCTATCAGAAAGTTCAAGATATTGTATCATCTTCATAGGCTCAATTCTTGCTCAGATCTTTGCACAGGGACTAGCCCTGATCTTTGCTGGCTGGTTTTCTTGGTTTCAATTCGAGATGTCACCTTTTATCCATCTCCCTCAGTGCCCTTTCGGTTGCGCTTATTTTGGCTTTATGTAAGCAGCATCGCTGGATGCATGAGTGAGGCAGATAAAATTCCCCAGGGTTACTGAACTGCCCTTCATCTATTTTTAGCATTGCAATGAATTTACCATAGCCCACAGCATAACTCAGTCACTCTAAGCCAGTGAGCAAATTCTGAGGTTTTTTTTAAATCTTTCCCTGAGGTATTTGATATAGGCTAAGCTTAAAGGCACATGAGTCAATCATTGATTACTCAAGATATGTTATATTTAGACGTGTAATCACCAGATTGTCATTGTCAACTCGACATTCAGCTCTGGCTCCTAATTTTGTGTTGGAAGCTGCACAAAGTCTATTGTGTCTTGTGTGTGTGTGGCTCTGGCAATGCAGAAGTGGCAGCAAGGAGGTATCTAGTACCCATTGAGGGACTGGGGACAGCCAATTTGTTCTCTCTGTCAAGAGATCTTTCTTAAGAGAACCGTTGGCCGTTAGCCTGAGCTGTTTGACCCTTGTAGATCTGCCGTCCCTTGTAGCCCTGGGGATCTTCCATAAGGTGAGGATAATGTATCTTACTTTCCACCGAACCCCACAGAACTTAGCATAGGGCCCTAAGCTTTTCTTAACAGATGAGTTAGAGGGAGGCATTCATTCATTTGGTGATTGATTGATTCATTCAACAAACGTTCATCAAAAAACACTTATCTTCCAGCTTGGAAACCTGGAATGGGGTTTCTCCAGCTTTTGATAGGCATACCGGCTCATCACCCACCATTTTGGCATAAGACCTCCTGACACCTCTTCTGCTTTTTGGGAGCATTCTCCTCTAAGATTGTTAGCTCCGTGCTCCGAGCCAGATGTGCTCCTATCCAGATGTGCTCCTTTCCTCTGCCTCTGCAATGTCAGCATTATTTCTGCTAGCAAAGTGGCCCCTCCCAGTTCTGAATACCACTAGTTTCTGTTATTAATTTCTTTCAATCAAGATCAAATTGGAGTTTAAGGAGAGAGATGTCCTATGATGTGGCCTGTGGATAGATGAAAAACTTCCTACTGGTTCTGCTTCTGTGGCTTAACCTTGACCAACACATCAAAAGAAGTAATTGTTTGCTTTACATGTCATGAAGGTAAGCAGTTTGAAACCTAGATAGCACCAACATTCATTCATTTATTCAGAACTGTGCTAAGGTTGGCAATATAGCAAAAAACAAGGTAGACATGCACTGTCTCTTGCCTTAGAGAGTAGATCTGTTAAACCATATCTACAAGGACAGTCAGGTAAGTGTGGGGTTGGTAGAAGGTATAACTGGGAGACCCTACCCAGTCTGAGGTGTCAGAGAAGGAAGGAAAGGCCTGGGAGAAAGAGCGGGAGAGCATGAGAACAAATGACTGGAGTACAAGCAGTTCTTAAGAGAATTATTCTTCACGGTAGCAAAGGTACAAGGTTGGAGACGTAACCACAGAAGGCCCTGCAAGCCACGGTGACAATGTCTGCCAAACATTTTTATTTAAAAATCTTCCTACTTTGGAACCCTGTATTTCTTGTTTATTTTATGATATCACAATGGGGTTTCATTTTGAGCCTTTACAGGTCTTGCAATGTTCACATGATCACTCTTACCACTGCTCTTACTTCCTTTCAGTTTTGTTCACCAGTCCTCTGTATAACCCACAATGCTCTTTTAATTATGCAAGCATCAGCTGGCTATTATCATACTATTTTTAACCGAATTCACCTGCTTTGAATTCTCCCCTACACCTATCGAGGGGAAGGAAACAAAATCTGAACTTCTCCCATTAATTTACCTGACAATTCCCTTGTCTCAACGTTTGTTTTCTGTTCATTAAGACTCACAGCAACGGCTTCGGGAGGGTGGGCAGTGCATCTGGCCTCATTGTTCCTGGCTTTCTGTCACCACCTGCGGTGGGGGAGCTCGGTCCTTCCTTGGGCTGTTAACCCCTCCTGCTTGCTAAGTGCTCTGATGCTCGAAGGATGTTTTTAATGAAGTAATTGAGCCACATGCCATCCTTGAAAAATGGGGCAGGAATTCCATGGGCTAGAAAGAGGAGAAAGACTGAAGTGGAGAAGCCAGAAGGTACTACGGTACGCGACCAAACCACTCACAAATCTGAGGTGGAACGGTGTGAGCTTAAATTCAATTTTTGTCTTCCTTCGCTTGCCTTCATTTTTTCGAAATCCCCCGTTCCAGTTTCCCTGTAACTGTCTGTGGGAATGCAGTTGGGTATAGAGGGGTGAGCTGAATTTTCAAAGCAGACTGATTTGGGTTGAGAGCCTAATTCCCACCATAGCCTATTCTTTAAATCTGTAAAATGGGAATACTATTACCCACCTGTCAAATGGCAGGTACAAAGCAGCTAGCTTCGTGCTAGACACTTAGATAGGGCTTAGTAAATTTGGGGTATTCAGCATTATGATCTTGAGCAAGGTAACTTTAGAGGCGGAGGAAGAGGGAGAGACTTAACCACATAGTAGTTTACTCAAGAGTTTATCTTCGCCCTTTGTACCCATTTTTATGCAAAGAATAAGAAGCATCATTTGCGTTAAGAGGAGTACCTGGTCTCTAAGATCCAAGTCAGGAGTCATGACAGACGGTCAAGTTCATGGGTTGTGAGGACCCTTTTAGAACTTGTCCATACTCACTTAAAAGGGAATTGGAGCTATAACTAAACTTACCGTGGTAATAATTTTGCAATGTGGATGTATATGAAATCAGTATGTTATACACCTTTAATCCAGTGTTATATGTCAATTGTATCTAAATAAAACTAGAAACAAATGATCTTGATTGTGAAAAAAAGTGAATTGGATTGAAAAAGTTCTGGAAATAGTGGTGATGACTGCAAAGCATTGTGAATGTAATTAATGCCACTGACTCACTCATACACTCAAAAATGGTTAAGATGGTAATTTTTATGTTATGTATGTTTAATCACAACGAAAAAA
The DNA here is from genome assembly GCF_004115265.2 of Rhinolophus ferrumequinum. Taxonomy (NCBI): domain Eukaryota; kingdom Metazoa; phylum Chordata; class Mammalia; order Chiroptera; family Rhinolophidae; genus Rhinolophus; species Rhinolophus ferrumequinum. Next base: position 64,725,171 of record NC_046293.1, on the reverse strand, counting down.
AAATACAAGAAAAGTGAACTGGAGAACAGCCTACTGGCTGTCTGAATAACCCCTCCTCCCACTCGCAAATGTAGGCTAGCTCAGAAATAACGTGACCCATTTATGATCCAAACCACACAGAGACTGTTGTTGCTAAATGATTCTAGAACGTGAGTTAGGAGCGTCCGTATCTAAACTCCTCATTTTCCAGATGAGGGATTGGAGACCCTGAAAGTGTGACTTACACAGCACCCCGCTCCCCTGGGAAGCAGACCACTGCTACTGCACTGTGCCATGCTGACTCAGGGCAGCTTCTAGGGCAACAGAGGCCTTCTGGGAACTCACCTTGGGGCCTTTTTCTTCTATCTTTACTCCAGACTCCTGATCTTTGTCTCTAAGAATCCAGCTGCTCAGAGTTCTCAGATTGTACAACCCCGGATTATGGCCTTGGGTTCCAGTTCTATCATAGTCCTCTTACAGCTAAACATGTGAGGACAGGGAGTGATATCTGACGATTCCACAGCTTCTGTCCTACTGCCTGAACTGCAATCGCCAACCCTCAAACAGGCCACACTCTTTTTTTTGTTAGGGCCTATGCATACACTGTTCCTTCTGCAATGAATATCCTTCTTCATTTTGATAATTCCTGTTCATCCTTCAGGTTTCAAGTGAAACATCCCTTTATCCAGAAAGCTTTCCTGTTCTCCCAGTCTATATTAGCTCAGCCCGTTGTTCGATTTCTTAGTAACCTACACTTCTTGTAACTCTCATTCCACTTGTAATTACTGGTATGATGTCTGAGTTCCATGCATGAGGGCAGGGTCTTGGTCTGTCCTGTCCACCATTGTTTCCCAAGAACTTAGCATAGGATCTGGCACATTTGTGTTCATTAAAAATATATTTAAAAAATTAAAATCAACCCTGTCTTCTTATGAGGGAGGAAATGAAGATAATGATACACCTTTACATGTATTAACAAGCAAGAGTGGCCAGGGAAGTAGGGCAGACACTGCCTTTAATCCATAGAGACTGATCCAGGTACTAGCTGATATTCCAAGGAAATGTACAGATGAGGTGGGTGGAGGGAACGAGCTGGATGCCCACACCTGCATTGCTTGTGCCTGAGAATGAACAGTAAATTAGCAGCAGAGGGGATACAGGTTTGACACAAGGGAATGCTTTCTGGTATGATACTGAGGACTGTTAAAAATGGATCAGAGTACAGAGGACGCCTTCCCTTAAGAGGCTTCAGAAATCAGGCCAGAGTTCCATTTCAGCTGGTTATTTTAGGCCTACTACAGGCAGCGGGGTGGACTAGACAGCCTGCCTCTTAGGGTCCACTCGTTCCATTCCTCTGATCCATAATCAAACTATAGACATTGTTGCTGCCAACATGCAAACACACACATAAATGGGAAATGTGAGTAGCCAATCCTGTGGCTGTCACTGTTGCTGGCTCCTTTTCTATTGAACATTCTGAACTCATCTTTTGTTTAGAAAATGACTTCAGTTTTGAACCCTGGCAAAGCTCTCTCTATAAAGGACTGGTTCCATATTTCAAAGTGAGACCTGCAGTGCCTACCAATTTAACTCTTATACTGACACCTGAAAAAAGTGGAGAACACAAGGTAGGCAAGGGGACTAAAAAATAACTTGCTACTCTGACTTATTCCCAGCATACAAAGAAAGTGATTTGGACATTGTTGTATGTCCTATCCAGTGAGGAAGGGCACGTTTTCTCTTTCTCTGGTTTTAAAGTGAGGGAAGGGAACGGACTTGAATATGCAAATGAATCTAACTTAATTAACTTTTATGACCACAGCTCCTTTGAGATAACCATGGGAGCCAATTAGATTCCATTAAAATGCAGACGTTTCCCTGAAGCTTCACTGAGACACTCTTGTCTTCTTTAAGAATAAAAAACACGAAAATGTAAAAAAATCTAATCAGAAACAACAAAAAAGAGTAAGTTGTCTACAGCAGCTCTGCTCTTTGGTCTTAACCAGAAGCTGCTTACACAGTCATTTGCTCCAGTTCATCATCCTGAGCCTGGTGATACAAGCAGCAGTATGAAATCATTCCAGGTCAGTCATGTAACTGCTGACCCAGAGTTTACCATAAACTTAAGCTATGAAAGGTAAAGGTAACAGCATTTCATACTTCCGGGCAAAAACTCAAGCCTCGTGTGGGTGAGAGAAGAATTACCGTGACCTCAGGCAAGAGATGAAGAGGAGCTTATGCTACTTATTCCTTTACTGCTCAGTTTTGTAATATTCTGTCCTTTTTCTTCTCCCTGATTAACAATGTAACACATATTTATTGTAAAAAAAAGAATGGAAAAATACAGAACGGCCAAGAATACGTTGCTCATATCAAGAAAGAACTTAAAAGTCTCTTCTGCAATTTTGTTCCCTTCTTTCCCCCTTACTAAGCAAATTTTACAGGACTTTGTGTATTTGGGGAGGCTCAGGAGGGGGTGGGCGGTTGAGGTGGAGAGGATATGTGGGGGTGTCACATTCCAGTTCCTTCCTTTCCTTTTAAATCTATAGCCCATGCCATTCACCTCTCTTGTCTCTAATAGTGTACAATTACAAACTGCCAACGGTTTCTGAATCCTGGCCCCTAACCTATTGGCGATAGTGAGAAAAATGTATGGTGCGTCCACCCTGAAAGTTCCTTGAGATGGCTTCAGTAAAGAGTGCAATTGAGTTTCTGGGAGCTGCTAATTCTAAAACACTTACTGTAGTGTGACTACAATATTGCAATTAATTTTAGCATGAACGTAGGCAATATTTCTACTTCTTAATATAGGGAAGCTATAGCTAAAACAAATACATCCTAAAAGCAGGTCACATTGCCCATGATTATGTGATTATACAATTGTGCAGGCTATTAATTGAGAGGTATAATTAAAATGCTGTAGAAGTCTTTTTTGTTTTTTTAAGTGTTTTATTGGGGAAGGGGAACAGGACTTTATTGGGGAACAGTGTGTACCTTCCAGGACTTTTTTTTTTCCCAAGTCAAGTTGTTGTCCTTTCAGTCTTAGTTGTGGAGGGCGCAGCTCAGCTCCAGGTCCAGTTGCCGTTGCTAGTTGCAGGGGGTGCAGCCCACCACCCTTTGTGGGAGTCGAGGAATTGAACCGGCAACCTTGTGGTTGAGAGGCTACTGGCCCATGTGGGAATCGAACTGGCAGCCTTCGGAGTTAGGAGCATGGAGCTCTAACCGCCTGAGCCACCAGGCTGGCCCCTGTAGAAGTCTTTTTTTAATCAAGTAGACTTAAGAACTCAAATTTTATATTTCCTTTAGTTATATTTTTTTAAACAATAAAGTACTGAAGTTCTAACAAAAGTGCACAATTATAAAATAATTTTTTAGGAGATGATAATGTGGGAAATAGACAGACACTTCTGTGGTTTTAAGGGAAAGGAGAAATAAAGGGAATACAGAATGCGAAAACCCAATCTTTTTCTGTTTACTGATAGTTTCACCTGTCTTTGTTTTCAGGCTCGTTAGCTTAACTGGGTCTCAAAATGAGAGTTGCCATGTCCTACTGCAGGATTGAATCAGTTGGTATCTGGACTATTGTATAATAATTCCAACAGCTAACATCGACTGAGTGCTGACTACAAGCCAGACACATATTGGCTTATTTTAACCTTTATATCAATATTCTGAAGTTGATTGTGCCAGTTGGGCAATTGAATACCTAATATTCATTTTCCCTACTTCTTATTTGCTAATAGAACCCAATTTTGCTTGGGATGTCAGTGTATCCAACTACTCACTCTCCCAGCCTCCATTACTGCTAAGGTGGCTTTGTGATCCAGTTCTAGCCGATGAGATGTAAGCAGAAGTCTGCTGGGGGCTTCTGGGAAGATATTTTTTCTTTCTTGATAAAATAGTACACACATAACTAGAATAAAGCTCTCAGCCTGCCCCCATTTTTTTCTGCCTTAGGTATAAATGTGATGGAGCTGCAGAAGCCATGTTGGAAACACAAGACAATGAGCCAACATGCTAAGAAAGGCAGAGTTGAAAGGTAGAAGGAACCTGGGATCTTGAAGGTATTCCTTACCAGCTAAACCATCCTGTACTGCCTTGCCTACCCTGTACTTCCAGTTATGTGAGAAAAATAAATAATTTTTAAAGCTATTGTTAGGTGAGCATTCAGTTACTTGTAGCTGAAAGCATTCTGAATCCCATTTTTCAGATAAGAAAACTGGAAGTCTAAGTAACTTGCCCAATTCATATAATCTTTCAGTGGTGATATAGGGATTTGAACTCATATATTCTGACTCTAAACTCCGGAGAGCCTTCTCCCTTAGACATGTTAGGTGGAGAGCTCTACTTATGAGCTTTTCAGAAAACTTGAGCTTGAGCCTCCCTCTGATTTCTCCTTCTCAGAGATGCCAGTGTGATATATCTAAAACTGGATTTGATCATCTCACTTTCTTGCTTAAAATCCTCAACAATATTTTTTCCTCTACAGCAGGGATGTAACCTCCACTGTCTTCAGAGCCATACTGTATAGGTAACATAACTAGTAGAGGCAAGTAGATTGTAAGACAATCAGTTATGTTGGTCTATTAGTTATCTAGCGCTGTGTAACAAATTGCCCCAAAAGTTAGTAGCTTAAAACAATAAACCCTATTTCTTACATAGTTTCCGAGGGGCAGGATTCTGGGATCAGCTTCGTAGAGTGGTTCTGGCTCAGGTCTTTCATGAGGTTGCAGTCAAGATGTTGATTCAAATTTCCAGGTATAAAACAAATAAGTCATGGGGATGTAATGTCCAGCATAGGGAATATAGTCAATAATATTGTGATAGCGTGGTACAGTGTCAGAGGGTTGCTGGATTTGTCATGGTGATCACTTCTTCAGGTATATAAATGTTGAATAACTGCTGTACACCTGAAACTAATATAATATTGTATGTTAGGTACATTTTAATAAAAATCTTAAAAAAAGATGATGGGGACTTCAGTCATCTGAATACTTGACTAGAGCCGGAGGATCCACTTCAAAAAGACTTACTCGCATGCTGTTGGCTGAAGCCTTCACTTCCTCAACATGTGGGTCTCTTCTCACTATAGCAGGTTTCCTCCAGAGTAAGTGGTCCAAGAGAGACAGCATCACAATGTTTTTCGTGACCTAGCCTTGGAAGTGACATAACATTATTTCCGACCTTTTCTGTTGGTCACACATACCAAAGTTGATACAGCGTGGTGGGGGACTACCACAAGGATGTTGATATCAGGAAGCAAGGATTGGGGGACATCTTGGAAGCTGATGACCTTAGGTACGTGAAACCTCATTTAAAATGGAGTCGGGGGGCTAGAAGGAGGAGCTCTCACAAGCCACCGTTAGATGTCAATCACACACCCCAACAGGAATAAGCATCGATTACAGATCCCAAAAGGAAGAGATGTGCCTTGCATTCTCAACAAAAAGTGTCTCTACTTTGCAACTCCAGCAGGAGGAAGGGAGATTTTCTTCTTGCCCAGCAACCAACTCAGCCAATGGGAACTGTCGCCATTCAGTCAATGAGAAGCCATCACCACCCAGAACTCTCACTTTCCTCCAATGGACTTTCATCAATACATCCCTCCCAACTTCCTCCTTTTTCTCTATAAGGTAATATTCCTCTCTTTTGTTTGCTAGACTTTCCTATTATTTTTGCTGTAGTGTCCTGAATTGTAATTCTCTAGTATTCTCTAAACCCATTTTTGCTGGTTAAAAAATAATTGGCTGTTTTATTTTTAAGGTCAACATGTAGCTATGGGACAAAATGGTGGTATTTACGAGTCCTATGTTGCTGGAATTTTCCATCTCTCAAAGCCAGAAATATAGATTTCTAAGTTAAATCTCATGATGGCTCAGCATCTATTGGCTCAGAAGTTTTAAAAATCCTGTGTGGGCCAAACAAAACACAAATGTAATACAGATATAGCCTGTGAGCTGCCAGTTTGCAACCTCTCTGGCCCATAGCATAGCAGGCATATGTAGGTCCAATTCCAATCTACATGACTGTCTGGAGTGATACTTTGAGGAGGATTCTGAAGACAAGTTCAGGCTTCATCAGGAATGTGTGCCCTGATAATTTAGTAGTCTGTATGGCTGAAAGTGGGGAGAGTGATGACACATGTGTCTTAGAGTGACATACGTGACCATATAATTTACTGTCCAAACTAAAATACTTTTGAGAGTAAAAGGGGGTGCTATACTTATTACACCACTATAGTAACCATAAATTGGGACTGACTCAGGCAAAGCAGGATGTATGGTCACCACCCACATAGCCTTTCATGAAATCAACCTACTGTCATCCCTTACTATTTATCTCTATTCATTAGGTCCACACCAGAGCACTCACTATTTTCAGAGCACATGCGTACTTCTAACCCCACTGTCTACACTCCTGCTGTTTCCTGTTCATCCTATTTTTTCTCTTTCCCTCTCCGTTTCCTGTTGAACTTCACCTTCTTTAAGTCCTAGCAGAAGTGTCATTTTTCCCCCCTGTTGCTTTTGCCTCCCTCCCCTCCTTTCCAGGTTAATTGCTTTTTCACCGGGATTTCATAGCACTTTACACATATCTTTAATGCAGAATTTACCACAGCAACCCACATATTATAAGTAATATAAGGGACCATATTTTACTCATTTAGGACTCTCCTATCTATCTCAGTGTCTGGCACAAAGTAGGTACTTTTTTTGATCATTTATTGAAATTTTAGTTTGAATCTCACCTCTACTCTTTCTTTAACACTCTCTGCAGAAGATGATAATGAACAGGGAAAATGCCAAGTAGGCACCAAGAGGGAGGATTTTCTGGAACACAGAAAATCCACAACTTGGATAATTACTTCTTGAATAACTATTAGCCTAAACAGTGCTCGAAGTAATTTCAAATTCTTCTCTTCCTTTTCACTTCCAAGTGAACAGAAGCTGTTTTCATTGAGAATGAACTTCTATCTTGATAGTAAGAAGGGGTACTATCACTCACATCATAGAGACTCAGGATTTGTACGTACTTTATAAAAACTATTTCTCTGAAAAGTTCATAATTAAGCAATGAAAATCAATCCTAGGCTACAGAGGACATGTAGGAGCATTTTTTTCCCCTCTTGTGAATGCATCTAATATTTACTAATATTCATGTGTATTGTCTAGAAACTCATAAAGGGTGATGTTCTCTATAAACTGTCATGAATGAAATTAAACTACAAGATGTGAAAGGGATAGACCTGGGGGACTGAGATGTGTTTTTGTGGGAGGTGGGTAGAGTTCATGGTAGGACACCATTAAATCCAATAAATTGTTGTTAATTTTAATCCTAAATCTGAGATGAAGTAGAACAAACAATAATCACATGATGTCTTTTCACATGGTGGCTTTCATTTGGTCTCCTTCTAAATCAGAAGATTCAGAACACTTGGACTCAGTTCTGGCTCTGGTCCTTCTTGGCAGTGTGATTTAAAGCGGGTCATAACTTTTCTCTGAACCATCTTCCTACTTAAGATGGGCTTTTAATAATATTTATTTCACAAGGTTAAATGAAATAGGGTATGGGAAAGGACTTTGTAGACTGGGGTGAAGTCTACCAATGGTCGTTAGGACGTTTTTAGATTGCTTTGCAGGCAGTGGTAATGGGGAGAGAGTGGGAGGCAGGAACAGAATGGAGAACCTTACTTAAGCCTCCCCCAGGCCTCCTTTTATTGAAACCCTGGTTTCTCCTATGGTAGCAAGGTTAATATCACTACCCAATAAAGCAGGAGTACTTAAAAATTAGTCGGGGCCCAGGTTGGGTTTGCCAGGGAGGGTTGGTCCTGTCATCTTAGGCTTTAAAGCAGTGCTTGGCAGTCAGTGTGTTGCTCTATTATTGCCTGCTTTGGAAAGGGCGAGCCTAAATTGGAACTCTCTTTCTTCTGTTTAAGCCATTTCTGCCGAGTCCCATAACACTGATTATAGTTCTTACACTCTGTCACTGGCTGTTGCATTCTTGACTCACATCCAGACTCATAAATATCCCTTAGAAAACACAGAGGTTTTAAAAGTTGCCTATTTCTTATCCTTTGCCTTAATGTGTCCTGTGTAATAGCCAAGACATAGAATCTTCCCTGCCTTATTGTCCCTAACCTATGCAAGAACAAAACCTTGACAGACTCTCTTCAGATGTTTCGAAAGAGAGGCAGATAAATGTCAGAGTTTCTCTCCAGTTATATGACCTTGGGCATTTCCTTTCACTACAGAAAGAGGGAAAATAACAACTAATGTGAAGGTTGTTGTGAGCATAAGCAAAAACGTAATGAAGAGCACCTGGTACATGGCAAATATCCAATAAGCATAAGTGCTGTTATTATTATTTGTAATAATAACATTAAAGGCACTCACAGCAAAACAATATTTGAAATGAGCCTTGGAAAGATTAATTTATACTTCATAGTCAAGAGTCTATCTATCAATATTTTCCATGTGCTGATTTAGAAGACAGTTCCTGCCCTAGAGGGAGAGACAAATGTCAGCACACAAAAATCTCAATAACCATGCGTTAGATGAAGGACACTGCAGTACACTGAAATACTATTAAACAAGATAATCCAAGATGAACTGAGTGTACCTAAGAGGTGGTGTTTTTTTGTTGTTGTTGTCATTGTTAGTTGAGTAAGCTGCCGGGGTGTCACTCTATAGTATATTGAAAGCAGTGTTACTTGGTATTACGTCATGACCATAGAGTATGACAATGGCATTGCATCAGTGCTACCAGTGCCCTATGTGGCAGCTAGTTTTTAGACCAGGAGACTTCAAATGTAGAGTCAAGCTCTCTTTAGGGCTGGCCAAATACACACTATTTTCAGTCACTCAATCAGAGCTAGACCTATTTTTGAAGTTTCATTTCTTGAAGGCCTTGATCCTTATTTAAATGGTAATATCCTTGCTGTCATCAATCACTGTCACACTTAATGAATGAGTTGAGTCCTGTTTGAAGATTAAGCTTTATGGGAGGAGAAGGCTCTTAGGGAAGCTGGGTGGAGAGCTGCCACTGCAGGGAAGGAGACACAGACGTATGGAGGGTGGGGGAGCGGAAGGGCAGCCATTCGAAGACGGTCCTCTCTAGAAAAGCTGATTGGGCCATCTTGTATCCTTAATGAAGCTTTATCTTCTGTGTCCCTTCTGAATGCTGGCACTGGTTAGACTTATAGAGATGGAACACAGATTTCCTTCCTTATTCTTCTATTTGTTCTAGGACCCAGAAAGAACAGGTCAGGTGTTAATCCACTAGGAAGAAAAGTCTCATCATTGGTGAGAAACTGTACCTCTGGCTTACTTGTAAGACCTTGCATTTTGATGTTGAAAATCATATCCAGGGCTTTAAAAATATTAAGTGAAACAACAAAAAAGTAATAAAGATTTTTTAATAGCCTAAGGTGGATAATATAGTTCTTCTGGTGGGAAAATTATGATGTCATGTGCAATCATTCTTCTTGAAGATTTCTTTTTTAGTGAAGCAGGAACTAACAAAGACTGAATAGAGAAAAAACAGCTGTTGTTGAATAATATATGATATTGAGGTTTCATAGGCTTTTGTGAATGGTTCAAACAGCTATAGATAAAATGAAAGTAGATTTACTATTAATTTTTATTAATCACAGCCTGAAATTATTTTGTGTATTTGTTTACTTGTTTATTGTCAGTCCCACTAGCATGGAAACCCAAAGAGGGAGGGCAAGCACCATTTCTCTGTTTTCCACTATGTCTCCCACTACCTTGCGTAGTAATCGGTATATATTTATGGAATACCAAAGTTATAATCCAGCCTCATCTACTGGCTCAAAATTACTCTTTTCCTAAATTCACTTATTATAAGTACTAAAATGAGGTATCTGAAGGTTGTTTAAAAAAACAAAACAAAACAAAACTCAATCCTGACCTGAAGTCGTATGTATGATAATCACAAATATATTCTTCACTAGACACAGATTAGTATAGCTCTATATTTTCAACATCTGTCATTTTAAAATAAATTATTCAACATTGTTAGATTACTTACAAATAACATCAATCAATTTGCATTGCAGGGCTAAGTCTTGAAGGATTATTTTTTAGAGGCTAGATTGGTAAAGCGTTAACTCTTTATATTCCCGAGAAATGATTACAGTGATTTGGGCTCTCCTCAGGCCCCCTTCCTTCCACCCCTATTGAAGATTTAATTAATGTGCACATTATTTAGGCTGCTGGACATAGGTAGAGGTAAGAGTTTGAACAAAAAGCATGGGACTGAAGCACCCCAACCCCCACCATTAGAGAAATATGGCAGGTCCTGTTGTTTCATGGTGACGAATCAAAGACTACAGCATTGACTGCTAGACCTGTTTTTATGCAGACGTGTCTACTGGGCCTTTATATATTGAAATGAATCACTGTCACCTGAGTCAGTTTTGCTCTTCATTTGCTTGCTGTATTTCATCTGCACTGGGAGATATTAAGAATCACTATTTGATCTATATTGTATTTATTGTCACATATTTCTACTTTGGGTGTTCTGCAAACCTATAAAAATATGCTGTTTAAAGACATTAAAGGACAATTGGTATCCTGCATTGCCAAGGCCGTTGGTTCTACACATACTTCTTAAAGGTTAGTAAGACAAACGAGTTGCTTTTTTTGTTGTTGTTGTTAATCTGTAGATTAGGGTGACCGTTTGTCCTGGTTTGCCAGGGACTTTCCTGGTTTTAAAATGGAATGTGTTGCATCCTGAGGATCCTTTCAATTTTGGGCAAACTGAGAAGGTGTGTCACCCTATCCCTTGTTGAGAGAACCTTATCAGGATTTCTTGAAATCAGAGTGTACAATTGCTTTGAAGTCCAGCATTGTATTATAAAGGATAATAAATTCCTACGATAGCAAAGAAATATGCCAATAGCAGTAAAAGCATACATGTTTTAAGGAGTTGGTCTTGTGTAGAGTTCTTTGAAGTATTACCCTTTGGGACCAGTCTGCCTTACTCCTTTTTGGTCTCAGGAATGAAGAGTCAAGTTATTCAGAAGCATTTGAAGTTGTTTAGAGAACTGTGAAGAATTTCATCAGACTAATCAAATTATACATGGCTTTACGATTGATTCCAAAAGGGCTGCTGATGACAGTGTCCATATCAAAGGTAGCAGTGATGCCTTTGATAGAATGAATTATTGCTCCAGAACAATCTTATATGAGAACCAGCTTTCCTCTCCATGCAACCATTTGGATCTGGAAAACACTCCTATTGTTCCTTTTGCTGGAGTTATGAATGCTGAGGGAGGAAAGTGCTGGAAGCCATGCTTGTCAGGGATTAAGGTCAGTGGTTTGAGCATCTCACTTCTCTATTGTACATGTTGATTCCTTGACCATCTGAGCTTGTTCTTCTGCTTTTCCAATGCCGTTTTCATGATGGATAACTAACTGACTGATTCCTGGGGAGCGGAGGTAGCATGGCATAGCAGAAGAAGCAAGGGTTTAAAGCTAGATAGACAGCGTTTAAATCCTGGCTCTGCTCAGTAAAGACTATAAAATGCAGTCAAGTCTTTTGACTTCTTTATGAGTCAGTTTATCATATACTAAAGGTTTAATGATGATTCTTACAATTGTTATGTGGACAAAATAGAATGATATACCATGTTTCCCTGAAAATAAGACCTAGCTGGACCATCAGCTCTAATGTGTTTTTTGGAGCAAAAATTAATATAAGACCAGATCTTATTTTACTGTAAGACCAGGTCTATATAATATAATATAATATAATATAATATAATATAATATAATGTAATGTAATGTAATGTAATACAATACAATATAATGTAATACCGAGTCTCATATTAATTTTTGCTCTAAAAGACACATTAGAGCTGGTGGTCTGGCTAGGTCTTATTTTCGGGGAAACACGGTACATGAAAGAGCTTAGTAGATACTGAAATTAAACTAAAAAGGAAAAACAAATCCACATACTATGATGACATGTAGACTATCTTTGGGCACACGCATGCCAAAGATGGTCTTAAAAGGCTGCTGATTTGGTGAATGTTGGGCATGAGGCTGAGAAAGCAATTTAAATTAAGAGTCAGAACATATGGGATCTACCCTGGCCTCCATCCTTAACCACTCTTGTGCTTTGATTTCCACTGAGTTGAAGTGTGAAAATAGTGTCCAATGAGTTTTAGAATCCCATACACTTCTAAAATTCCATGAATCTGTGAAGCCCTCAATATAAGGTGTGTCTGTGTTTTAGAAAAACTGCTGTACCTTGTATCACATTATATTCTACAGAGGACACTCTGCCACATATGAGTTCCGCCTTAGGAAGAGTGGAGCTTTGCAGCCCGATGTACGATTCAATATGACCTTGTACATCCTTTTCCCACTCCCCAGCCAAAGCTGTTTGACTATTACATGGTCAGCCTGGATTCTCTTGCTGGATACGTGGGATTAGAATATGGGAAGCCTGGTTAATAGACAGTGATGCTGGACCTGGAAGGGTCTCATGTAGATGTTTAGAGGCTGAGGGCACCATTTGGTGGAAGCTATGATGGGTCATATGAAAACAGTGAAGGAAGGCACTCTGGAAGTAGCTTTGGTGGAGAGAGAGGGAGGAGGGAACCAGAGGGAGAAAGGGAGAGGAAGAGGCAGAGGGAGGGCACAGGAAGAGGGAAAGATGGAGAAAGTAACTTCTTTGCTCATTCACACGCCTTGCTATTCTCTCTACATTTAAGTTCTGTGACGTTTCCAGTATAGTTGTCCTTTGAACAACGCAGGGGTGAGGGGCACTGACCCCCTGTGCAGTCGAAAGACATGGTGACACAGTCTGGGAATTCTCCAATGGCAGGGATTTTGTCCTGCTCCCTTTTGGAATAAGCATTTGGCCAATGATTCTACACAAAGTAGGGACTCAGTGAATTTATCCTGAAATAACTTGAAATAACCTGAAAAAAATCATACATTTGTGTATAAATAGTGTCACTGATGGCATTTATATAAAAAGCATTAATTATAATAGGTAATTATGTTTCAGGAAGCATTTCCCTGTATCTTTCCAACTGGGCAAGAAGCATTTATTGCATGCTGTCTTCATTCTGTCTTAGGAACTATTCAGGATCTAGCTCACGGTAGCTTTATTTTAAAATGTCTGTAGAGCTTAATAGCCCAGGATTGCTTTACATACTATGGACATAGAAGAGAGATATAATTTATAGTTGTTTTACATAAGTGGTTTGCCATATAGTTGGGAAAATGAAAGAAAGAAAGGGAAGGGAGGAGGGAAGAAAGGAAAGGAAGGGAGGAGAAGAAGGAGGGAGGAAGGAAGGAAGGAAGGAAGGAAAGAAGGAAGGAAAGAAGGAAGGAGGGAAAGAAAGAAGGAAGGAAAGAAGGAAGGATAAAACAAAATATGGTGATTTGCAATGGATTTCAAATAGCTGGGAGAATGGAGGGTCAGCAAGGTCTAATATATTTAGAGAAGGTTTGGGGAATAGCAGGAGGTCGAGTTACTCCTGGAGAGCAGGGTGGGATTTGGCAAGGCAGAGAGGTGGGGAGGAGGAGAACAAAAGGCTCAGCAAAGGCAGGGGGGCAGTAATGAGAGTTGTGCAGTACACACACACACACACACACACACACACACACAACTTAATTCACATTAAGAAATTTGAGCCAGAATGCCCAAGTTTGGGGGGCAATAGAGGTTATGGTTAAGAAGGCTGACTCTGGATTTGGACTTCTGGATTCCAATCCCAGTTCCGCACCCACCTCCACCCTTACTGACTTTGTAATGTTGGGCACCTTCCTTACTTCTCTGTGCCTCAGCCTCCTCACCTGTAAAACTGGGGTAGTAATAGTATCCACCCCACAGCAGGTGTCATAAGGATTAAAAGGGATACTGTTTGTAAAGTTCGTAGCAGTGTCTGGCACTTAGTGAGTGCTTAATCAGTGTAAGCCATTATTATCTATTATAATAGATATCTGGTGGTAAGAGCCAATGAAATGAACTACCCTATTAATTTTGAACTGCCATTTGAATAGCAAATCTCTTGGTCATATAGGGAGCCAGTTACTGTCTGAGTTGCTACTGAAATTTTGGAGCACTGGTAGGCATTGGTTTAGGGTAGGAAAGAACGTTGAATGAATGTGTAGGACCCAGTGGAAGGTCTTGAGAGACCAGGGAGAAGTTTGAACTTGGTGGATAACTGCTAGGGAAGTAATATGATTAAAGTGGGAAAAAGAAAAAGAGACAGGGATAAATGGTCCAGGGAGGACTCACAAGTGGGCTATTGCAATTATTTAGATATGAGGTGACAAAGGCTAGGGACAGAGCTGTGGCTGAGAGATGGAAATGTGGTGGGAAATCTGAGAGACTTCAAAGGAGTGGTGTCCACTTCTCAGCACCTCTGCTGCTGCCACCCTGGTCCAGGCCACCATCGTCTCTGGCTTGGCTTACTGCGCCTCCTCCTAACCTCTGTCCATCTCTGACTTGCCTCCTGCCATCTTCTGTCAGCACGGTCACTACCTGTGGGCGCCCTGTGCAGCTCCTCCCACCTCACTCAGGACTAGCCCAACACCTTCGGCTCTGGGATCTGCAAAGGCTGCACTGTGGGGCCCGCTGCCTCTGGCTTCATCCCCTCTGGGGTGCCGATGTGTTCCCTCCACGCCACAAAGCTGTCATCCTCGCCATTCTTCAGACACATCACACCTGTTCCTGCCTCAGGGAACTCACTTGTGCCTGTTTCTCCCCTAAACAGCGCCGAGCTAATTCCTTCACCTCCTTTAGGTCTCTGCTCCAGTGTCACCTTATTAGTGACATCTTCCTTGATCACCCTTCTGACAATAGTGACCCTTCTCTATCATCATCCTCCCTGTCCCCCTCACCCCGATTGGCTGTTCCTTGCTTTATGCCATCTGACATGATTTCTTTATTTGTCCATCATCTAATTTCTCCACTAGGACGTTAGCTTTAGGACGGCAGGTCTTCTTGACTATCTTGCTCACTGATACATCCACAGGCCCAAAAGAGTGCCTGGCATATAGCAGGTGCTCAGTAAATAGGTATTGAATGAATGTGTGAAGAAAAGCAATCAGATTTGTTGTATCCGGCTAAGTGCTGGGGGCCTCTTCAGAAGCTGCCTCAGGGGCTCCTGGCAGTGCCCCTGTCAGAATGCATTGTTCTCATCATCTTTCAAATAACGATACTGAGGCACAGAGACAGGAGGTGACCAAGGGCATAGAGCTGGTAAGTGACACAATCAAGAACTATGTCTTTTCCTCTGACGTTTGTGGGGGCATGATTCAGATAAGTTGGGGAGGGAGGGGTCAACAAGGCCCAAGGCTTCTAGAAATTGGAGTGCTGGGGAAGTCCAGTGTTTCAGAAAAAGAAGAAGTGAAGAGAGGACATGTTGGGTCCACTAAACATTCAGGGAGAAATCTTGCTCTTAAGTAGAGTGACGAAATAATAAATTGTCTGAGACCCTCCTGAGAGGGAAAGTGGGCACCATTGCTAATGAAGCTGGCAGGACAGCCATCAGGTGGGCATCAGTCCCAGCAAAGGATGATGAGGCGTCACTCTGGATGGAGGGGATTGGAGAGCAGCTAGAGATTTGGGTGTCTCCCTGCGAGAGGGACACAGGGCAAGTCCTGAGGATGGGGTGAATCATCATCAAGGTGAGGGATGAAGGTCAAAGTCACTGGGACCTTCCCAGAGACAAGCGTGGGAGGAGAAAGAGAAGTCTGTGAAAGATGGAGAAGCAGCCGAAGGGGGAAGAGGCACAGAGGTCAGGAGGAGCAGTGAACAGGAAGGATGGGAAGGAAGCAAGTGGAGGCCACATTTTCCAGGGCAACTGAAAAGTAGGTCAGCTGGAACTTGGCAACAAAAATGAGATTAGCAACTCGCTTTCTGATTTTGTAACAAAATAATCTGTCTCAACAAAGTGCTAAAAGGCATTTAATTAAAGTTGATAAAAATTAATTTTGATGTGAGGACTTTTTTTCTGCTACTGCCCTCATTATCTTTTGAGATGATTCGGGGTGCTTTCAAAGACTGGATCAGGAATGAGGGTTTGGTGTTCCAGCCTGAAGTTTTCTCATGCCTCTGCATGGGCTGAGTCACTAAAAGGGCCTATATTTAGAGTGTCATTGACACAGATAAAATCTGGGCCCCAGTTGAAAAATACAAAAGCACAGGGGGATACTGTAGTGATTTCTGTGGGGTCCAGAAGGTTAAAAATAGAGTTTCTAGGCTAGTATAGGTAATATTGCCTGAAATCTGGTTTTTTCTTGGTGAACTAGAAATTTTGATAACTTTATTATTAGTCCAAGAATTTCCTACCTCAAATTCTTACTTCAATGAGGGAAGTATGTGTGTGTGTGTGTGTGTGTGTGTGTGTGTGTGTGTGTGTGTGTGTGTGGAGGGGAGCCAGCAAACAAACAGAACCCTAGTTCAAAACATATTGAAATGATGGCATTGACAAAAATGCTGGTGAAGTACACCTAAAAATAAAGTCATGTATCTACTGGTGGTCTGTCACATGAAGGTAAAAAATGAAAGCTAGGTTGCTAGGCAAAACATTTTTGTCTATCTAGACATAGTCAGTCCACTTGACGTTAGCCAGAAAGGGCCTTCTCCAGGTAAAGGGTATGTGTGAATAGCACATGGTTGAGAGTTCCCAGGTTATAGGACAGTAAAGTCACATGACTGGGGCCCTGGAGACAGAGTCTATCCCTTGCATTCTCTGAAAACAAGTATTCATAGCTGTGCTGGATAGCAGCAGCATATGGTACATAGCAGGCCTTCCCCGTAGTTTCTTTTTATCACAGCAAAAGTGTTACTGGGTTGAGATCATCATGGTACATACCTCCTGGAAACCAAAAGGAATAAAATCTTGCAGGATTCCAAAAGGAACAAAGTCGTTAACATTGAGCCAAAGCCTACTGGCATGCATCACAGAAATCAAATAGATATAGAGGGCTCCTCTGAGAGGAGAAACTGTGTGGCTCGAGCACAAAATGCTAATACCCCTGCACGAAATGCTAATATCAATACCTCAATACTAGTTTTCACAGAAGCAGTTCCTCTGTAGCTGGTTTTCATGCCATACCTGATAAGAGTGTTTAGCCAAGGCTGACCGAGCAGAATGAGAAAGCGGTAGTCTGTTTTAGCTCACCACACCCCGCTGCCCTTCTCAACCCCACCCAAAAGACTGAGTCCCTTCAAGAGCTTCATGGAAGGTTTTTTATTCTAAAGAAAAATCTGAGGCATATGGTACAACATTAACGGTGCTAGTACTTCTCTCTTTCCCCCTTTTATCACCTTCCTCCCTTCTCCTCTCTTTTTGTTCCCATATGTTTTATTTCCAGGACTTTTCTTTTTCCTTTTCTTTGATCATTCTTGTCCTCTCCGGAGATATTAAACTGTGGAGGTGAGTGGGGGGGGGGGGGAGAGAGAGAGAGAGAGAGAGAGGAGGGATTGAAAATCTATAATGCTTGTTGATCCCAGGATTTTCTTTATATTGTTAGTGTTCGTTTTCATCTCATAGGGTTGTTGGGAGGGTTGAATGTGGAGTATTTATCCCAGTGCCTGGCACACAGTAAGGTCTCAATAAATACTAGTTGTTATTAGTATTAAAAAGTTTGCCACTGGAATAAATGTCTTTAGATCTAGTGTAATCCGTTTGGGTGGGAGTTTCTTCAATTCTCTTAAAAATTTTTTTTTCTGAAATTTGTTCAGAGTTACTATAGGTATACACACACACACACACACACACACACACACACACACACACACATACACACTTTCCCCTCGTTTTAAAGAAGAGGCACAATGCAGAGAAAAGCCAATGCTTCACTCTGGTCTAGTAAGAAGGCTTTCAAGAAGTTTTGGCTTTTATGACATCTACATATAAAATTTTTTTTTCAATAAACAATACTTGTCTTCATTACTTGCAATATTCTATTGTGCTCTATCCCATTCTTTCATTAAAAAATGTGGATTGTCACATACTAAATTAATTGCATGACTCATATAGGGTTTGTCACCTGCAGTTAGAAAAATTATGGTCTAGTAAATACATGGGATTTTGCTGGATCCCACCAGCTATGCCCTGGGGAGGTGAGGGCTTCCTGGGGTCCCCACCTGGGGCTGCCCTGGGCTTCTCCTCCCCACACATCGACTCTCCAGACCTGTCATATTCTCAGTTCTTCCAGTTCATCCTTTTTGTCTTCCAAGTTAAGAAAGAGCAAATTATAAATGCCTGTTCTATCTTCTTTTCTTCATCTCCCATCTCTCCTTTTCGTTTTCTCTCCCTCCCACCCCCTAGCAAGAAATAGTCATTTGTAACTGCTGCCTACTGAATAATGATGATGATGACGATAACAAAGCCAGCAACAGTCATAATAATGACAGCTAACACTCATTTCATGCCTGATTAGTGCCAGATTCCCATGGAGTGCTTTACAGATTTTAACTCCTTTAATACTCCTAGCCACCCTATGTAGTAGATATGTAATATAATTACTCTAAGGAAGCATTACCTGCTCCTTGTTTCCACATCTAGTCAGAATCAGGATGAGTCTCATATTGTAGAATCTGGGTTAAATACTTAATTAAATAGAAAGTGATGATAATATTATAGAACAAACAATTCGCTTTCACAAATCCTGAAACAATATCTAAAGATAATGATCACAAACCTAGAATCAGTAAACCTGAGGTTTGGTGTGCTGTGGCTGAAATTATTCTTGATAGAGTGCAAACTTTAGAAGGAAACCATATTCTAAGAATTTGGTCTCATGTAAACATCCACCCTGAGAAAATTCCTATAGTGTTTGTTGTTTGACCGGTGTTCTACTGCTCTGTTTAGCAACTAAGTTTTAAAAATTTAACATGCAACAATTTTTCTCTGATTATAAAAGTAATATGTTCATTGTTAAAATTCTGGAACATGCAGTCAAATGTAAAAATGAAAATAAAAATGATCCCAAATCCCATCACCCAAAGACAGCAACTATTCACATTTTGGTATAGCTCTTTGGCCTACACATTGTTTTCAAAAGTTTTTCATATAAAAACCTACATTTCTAGCATCTCTGGAAAAACTAACATCTGACAACAGTGGGCCCACATTCTTGTAGGGCAACAGCTGGACAGAACTGTTCTTTGTTCATCTGCTCCCAGGTTTCATTTGACACAGAAGGAAACTGAGGCATAGAGAGGTAAGGAACATAGCTATCACCCCAATTAAATTAAACTACAATAGCAAAGGGAAAATGTGAAGTATAAAGGTCCAGAAGACTGACAGGTTAATAGCCAGAAATTCCACATGGGCAAAGACTTGAGTTTAAGGTTCCAACAAAGTATAGGGTTTAACGGCAAACCGCATCAGGAGGAAATGAAGGCTTGTGCCACAGGATTTGATAAAGGAGAGACAGGGGCTACACAGCACCACAGCTAGGGTGCAACTGTCAGTTCTGGGAGAAATCTTCCAGAGTTAAGGTTGGCTGGATGTCCAATCTTCGATGATAACTTATGTACCTGCAGCAGCTAGGTCTTCTGGGAACTTCTAGAAGTACTTCCATGTAGTACTTTTCTGTCCCAAACACCTATTTTCCCCAAATGTGAAAGTGTTGGAGATAAGTGGAAATTTTAATTTTGTCAGCCCTATGTCTATTCACTATCTTTTGGCTACGGCATTAATGTTTTCCTTTTGGGGAATGGCTTCTCTTTCATTGGTTGTATTCTGGTGGGACGGTTAGTTAAGATGCTCTGCTCACCCCTAGCCAAGGGGAAGACATAAGATTCAAGTGTGCTTAAATAGATGTCATTTGCCCCCCCCCGCCCCGCGATCTTGACTCTTGATCAGTAGGACAATAGGAGACTGGAAACATTTGGAGCTCACTATTCCAGGGGCAAAACTCTGTCAAGACAATTGCAATTGCAATATTCCTGCTACTCAGATCCTGAAGTGGCCGGACTTTTTGTCCTTTGCTGGGCTTGGCTCTCCAGCCTTTGATTCTGTGAACTCTTCCATATCCTTCTAGTAAATATCTTTTTTTTTTTTTTTTTTTGGCTTAAGTTAGCCAGAGTAGATTTCTGATGCTGACAACAAGAATCTTAATTAGCACAATGGGCAGTCTGACCTGGGAATTCCAGTTACCTCTTTCTACCACAACTGTATGAATGGGTATGTCACAACACATTTATTCACCATCCACAATATGCCAGGTGGTATGGCAGGGTCTTTCATCTGTGTGGTCTGATTTGACTCTCATAACAATAGGACGTTACTACAAATTTCCCCCAATTTAAAAAATTGTCGTAAAATATACATAATATAAAATTTACTATTGTAACCATTTTACATGTTATTAAGTGATATTAAGTACATTCATATTGTGCAGCCACTGCCACCATCCATCTCCGGAACTCTTTTTGTCTTACCAAACTGAAACTGTATACCCGCTGAAGAATAACTCCTTGTTGTCTCCCTTCCCTCAGTCCCCAGTAACCATTATTCTTTCTGTCTGTATCAATTTACCTAGTCTAAGTATACTCCTAACAAGCAGTATCACACAATATTTGTCCTTCTGTGTTTGGCTTCTTTCACTTAGCATATTGTTTTCAAGCTTCATCCATGGTGTAACACCTCAGAATGTCCTTCCTTTTATATACTACGTTCTGCTTGTCCATTCATCTATCGATGGACACTTGGGTTGCTTCCGTGTTTTAGCTATTTGTGAATAATGCTGCTATGAACGTGGGTGTAAAAATGGAGAGACCCTGCTTTCAATTCTTTTGAGTATGGAAAAATAGTAATTCTATCTTTAATTTTTTGAGGAACTGTCACACTGTTTTCCACAGTGGTTGTACTATTTTACATCCCACCAACAGTGCACAAAGATTCCAGTTTTTCCATATTCTCACCAACACTTATTATTTTCTGTTTTATTGATAGTAGCCAACCTGATGAGTATGAGGTGGTAGCTGTTATTTAACTTTAGATGCAAATATTGAAGGTAAGGAAATCGCCCAAGGTCATATAGCTTTGTAAGTAGAAGAGTTGGGATTCAAATCCATGTCCAGTGTTCTTTCAATGTGTCTGCCTATCCCTTATCCTTTTCTCCAACTATAATTTTTCTGTTGGAAATCTAAAGGTATTCAATAAAGCTAAATTTGTTCTTTAGAAAAATCTATCAGCTATTAGGAAGATTTAGGAGCCAAAAAGTTATTCTCAGTCAATATCATAGAAAAACATGTACCTGAACTATAATAGACTTCGAAAAGATTTAAGGAGTTATAGTGCTTCATGATCATAGAAATTAATCAATTTAACTTTCTCATCTTGTAGATAAGAAAATGGAAGCCAAAAATTTCTCTGTTGTCAAGTATTACTGAAATTACTATCTGCCAATAATGAGGTTTAGCTCTAAACCAATTTAGTTTTGTCTTGAGACAGGTGGGACTGTGTAAATTTATATAGCACAATTAAAATCACAGAGCTGAAAGGAAACTCCCGGTCTTTTATAATAATGTATCCATCTGCCTCTGTCATGGCAAGTTTGAACAATATCAGCAGGTTGTCTTTTTCTTTACAGTCTACTAAGAAGGCAATTCAATCACTTCCTTTGTGAATCATTGGAGCGTGTTTCATACCTCTCAATCTAATGACATTTTTACATGTAAATGTGGAGCACTTTATATGTCTGTTTAAAAACTGATATATTCTATTTCGAGGTGTTTAAAATTGTTATTTGAAAATTAGAAGCAGTATTAAAAGTGAATTGAAGTATTACTAGGCAACTGAAAGTGTTGTAATAAGTAACCTCGAGTATGCTTTCAAAATTAGAAACAACATAAGCCCTAGGTTTCCAAAGTAAATCAGTAGGGTGAAAAACAGTCATATGAAGAGAATTTTTTCTCCACCCTGGGAAAAGAACAGTTAGAGGAGGTCTGCACTATATAGTGCCAACTTGTCAGACGCATTTTAAGACTCTCCACAACTCAATTCAATGTAGCAAATGCTCACTGAAAGCCTCTCATATGGCAGCTACTGAGCGAAGAACTTTGCGAATACAAAAAGACAACCAGATATAATTCCTGACTTCAAGAAGCTTGAAAACTAGTTAGGGAGCAACATAGGTACATAAACACCTCTAAAAGGTAGCAAGTGCAAAGTGGCATGAAGTCCACAGAAATGCGTTGCCTTTAGGGCAAGGCCACACCTGACGGGGGGACTCAGGGAAAGCTATTGAGCTGCGTTTTGAAGGAGTATGATTTTGACATGCAGGAATACGGAAAAGATTATGCACCCCGAAAGTATGGCGTGAATTGAGCCCTAAAGATGAGCAATGTCCCTATATCAACTTTCTGTTTCAAGTTCCACGCATGGTTTAGGGCCTGCCCTCTGCCCTTTGGAATCTCCCCTTCCCCCTTTATTTCTCAATTAAAATCCTAACCCCCAAGGGCTTATTTAAAGTATTTAAAATGGTTCTGTTAAAAGGGTAAGACTACTGGTAAATTTATTCTCTTTCCTTTCTTATTTTTTAGTTTTGTTTTTCTTTGGAAATGTGATTATGTTACAGAAAAAATATTTTTAAAAAAGGTATGGTATGTACCTCCCAGGGCCAGCTCAAATCCTTGGTGCTCATAAGTACTCCTGCCTACTTTATAATGTTAAATTTGAGTTGGAAATGTTAATATAAACTTCTGACTTAAGGTATATGTATGTGTGTGTACATATGGGCTCTATACACAGTTACAGCCTAGAGGCAACAATACCTCCGCAACAAAGAGCACACCTAGTGCATAGATGTTGCACTAAATATCATTTCCCACTACGTTGAGCCAAGGCTGTTTGGCAAACATCTGGAGCAAGGAAACATAACTTAGCCTAGGTGAGCCTAGGACATCCCATAGTTAAAAACAAACAAACAAAAATCCTCCAGGCTAATAAAGAAGAAAGAAATCTTACCATTTGCAACAACATGGATGGATCTAGAGAACATTATGTTAAGTGAAATAAGTCAGACAGAGAAAGATAAGTACCATATGATCTCACTTATTTGCGGATTCTAAAGAAAAGAATAAGTGAATGAACTAATCAGAAACAGTTTGGGAGACAATGAGGAAAAACTGAGGGTTGCTAGATGGGCGAGAGGGGTGGGGGGTGGGGGGGAGGGTGAGGGGATTGGAGGGCAATCGGTGACCATAGGATGGCCACGGGCTTGAAAATTAATCTGGGGAACGTAATTTGGTGGTTACCAGAAGGTAAAGGGGTTGGGGGGTGGGGGATGAGGGTGAGGGGGATCAAATGTATGGTGATGGAAGGGGAGCTGACTCTGGGTGGTGAACACACAATGTGATTTATGGATGATGTGATACAGAATTGCACACCTGAAATCTATGTAATTTTACTAACAATTGTCACCCCAATAAATTAAAAATAAATTAAAAAAAAAAATCCTCCAGGCTAACACGGGCCTATTAAGGTGTCTGCTTGAAGGAAATCCCATTGGCTAAATTTGGGCATTAACAAGAAAAAGTGAAGAAAGGGGGGAAGAAGGGGAAGAGAGAGAGAGAGAGAGAGAGAGAGAGAGAGAGAGAGAGGAGAGTGGGTTGAGGAGAAGGTGAAGGAGAAGAAGAAAAAGGAGTAGCAGCAGCTCTTACTCATTTCGTGGTTACTTTTACTTTGACAATTGTATATAAAGGAAAAAAATTTACCTGTGTTTTTAGGAGGAATTGCTATTTTTCCTTGGTTGAGGAGAGGAAGAATTTCTTTCCAAAGAATGTTTTAATTTGAAACCTATGAAATTACTGATATTCAACTATTTTTCACCTACAAAATTTTACCTGGTTCAACCAAATATGGAATGAAAGAATTAGAAACATCAACTATTTGCAACCATCATGAAATAATTAATTCAGATTGGAAGCATTAAATAAAGGATGCTGAAATGATCATGTGAAAAGTTGTTCGGGCAAAAGAACATGCTCATGGTATCAAAAGGTCTCCCCTTGGATTAATTGCTGATTATTAAAAGTAAAGACACTGTTACATCTCAGTGCTGAGGTCTTGTCATCATTTTAACCAAGTGGTAAAACTTAGCTTTGCTAATGGTGAAATAACCTAACATGTTGTTTCTCCTGATGTGATTCAATCTGAAATTCGGAGCCTGACCTATGAAGCAATCTAGCCAAAAATGTTTAAGCTGTGTGTTGGTTATTCTCCACTTGCCCTTATAAATCCATTTGGTGCCTTTTCCATCCTGTTTTATGCCCCTTAGAGACATCTCTTTGCAGAATGTATCACCCAGCCTCCCTTGCATTTTGGTTTCTGATTAGATTTGGCCAATGGGGAGGCTCTGGCAGAAATTTGGAGGATGAAGGAGAGAGATTTGGGGTGTTTATTCCCTACCATCTCACTCCCTGCCTGGATACAGTTTTGGCAGCACATTTTACATCTGGGCTCCTGTTGGGGGCCCCTCTTTCAAAGCTCCAGCTACAGGTCCTGGGTGGTATTTCAGCGGAGCTTCAGCACCCCTTATTGTTTCCTATGCCTGCCCACACGTCTGCAAATAGTGCATTCACTTAACTCCCTTCAATTAAACCCTTTGACTGTGCCATCTGCTTCCGGTCAGTGTTCTGACTGATTCAGCCTGAATCTAATCAGGCCTTTGTTTTAATAGGACACCAACGCTAGAAAAACAAGTTAAACAACACCTTGAGATAAAAGACAAATACAGAATTTGGGACCATTTACTAGACAACTGCTGCTGTTGTCTTCAAAGGTCAGTATCATTAAATAAAAAAAAAGGAAATCTCTGCTAGCTTAAAATAAGTTAAAGAGGCATAACCATTAAATGCAATGTATGAGCCTGATTTGTAAAAACCAGCTTTTTTGGGGGGAGGGTATAAATGGGAAAATTTGAATATTGACTAGATGTTAGAGAATTATTTCCAACAGCCTTAGATATGACAAAGGTATTGCGGTTTTTAGGCAAATGTCCTTTTTAAATAGGTGCATGCTGAAGTATTTAGAGTGAAGTGTTACAGTGACTGCAACTTCTTTACAATCTATAGTAAAATATTTAGATTGATAATATAGCAGAATATTAACAGTTGTTAAATCTAACTGATGGGGATACAGTGTTCATTGTACTATTCTTTCAACTTTTCTGTATGCTTGAAAATTTCATAATAAAACAGTGGAAAACATTAATAAAGAACACAGAATTTCTAACCACCTCCCGGCGTGATTTCTCCTCTTTCCAAATGTCTATAGCTTTTTTAACTCATTGCTCATTTGCTTCTTGTATGTGCTTCCCCAACTGGATTATCTGCCCTTTGAAGCTAAGAACTGATTTCTGTACATTTTTTTTATGCCCTACGGAGGTTTACATAAAAGTTTTCATATATTTAAGCCTGACGCTTCATGGCAAACAGAGGCGTCTGTGGTCAGAAGGTTTCTATTTCTACTTTCTTTAATGAAAGGGGAAAGTTTCAAGAAGTTGGATGGGATGCAGAGAAGGACAATGTGGACACTTTCTTGAAATTATTTGAATGCAGGCTTGACGCCCCTTCGTGAGGGCAACGAAAGTCACAGTGAAGATAGCATAGAGTCCCACACTTCACAAAATCATAGAAAGTTGTCAAACTTAGACAAGTCTTTGGAAGGACGGACTCCAAAAAATGATTCAGGTGCGTTCAAATTTATAGTCTACTCAAGCCAGACAGAAAACCACAATTAGGTTCAGCCTGAATTTAGACAAGTTAATTTTGAGTGAGCTGCTTAACAGGATCAGGTCTTATATTTATTTAACTCAATTTAAATTGCATGTCAAAACATGAAAATTAATGGAATTCTCTTCTTGGCGAACACTGAATCCTTTTTGAATATGGATTTCTTTATAGAAAAAGCATTATCAAGTGGAAACAGAAGACAATTTTTATTCACTCGATAGTGCGTAAAAGAAGCCAGATTTTTGGAACCACTTGGATAAATTGCCGGCATAGAACCTAAGTGACTGTCTCTCAGTGGTTTCTGTTGTGGTCTTTCCCTCTTTTAGTGAGGTAGTCTTGCAAACATCTCAGCTACGATAGCACACATGCCCTGTAAACCTGCTGGAACCTCCACCAGGGGCCAGGTCATAGAGATAAGCTCTCAATACCTGGGTGGATTGTGTGTGTGTGACGAACTCTGCTGATTGTCCACCCAAAGGCTATCTCCTACCTTATTTCTAGCGAAGAGAATCCTGATTTTCAGGTATCAGGAACCCAATATGCTTCACGGGAGTTGTCTTAACTTTACCCATTTGCCAATCTTTGGTTGAAACATGGGCACGGGACACAATCAGGTCACGGAAGTGGGGATGGGAGTATCTTCTGTAAGCCTTGCAGAAGTTTCTTTGCTTTTCAAAAGAATGTATTTGAGAAATGGATGCTTTCTGTCTCTAGATACTCCTGTGTGAGGACAGGACGCAGTGTTAACCCGCAATTCATCCGCTTTCCAAAAACAAAAGCCCTGATTTGCAGTGTTTGCCTCTTTCCATTTCTGCGGTGTAAATTTTCTCATGATGGCTGATTTTTAAGCTTCCAATAGTTCGACAACTGGCTGGCAAATTTAGCAATTAGCTCTCAGGAGCCCACAGGAGCCGACTCCAGCCCACCGCTCATTGCTTAGAGCCACTGTGCCCATCTTGTGAAAGGAGTAGGCAACATGGTGGGAATGGCAGTGACACCTTGGGTCACGGAATTAACCAAGCCTAGAATCTTCCCATCTCTGGCCTTCCCGTGACATAAGTTAATAAATGTATTTATTGCTTAAAGTGGGTTAAGTTGGTGTTGGTGTGTGGTGAATCTGGCCTTGATCTAGGTGGTACAGATGTCCATGAGGTCCCATCTAGTGGAGGGAGGGAAGCACAGTGGGGGCAAAACTGCACACTGGATTGTGGAAACACTTGGTGGTCAGGAGGAAGGGGCAGTAGGGTTCATGGAGGGGGGGACCATCTGGGTTGAAAGAGGATTCTGGCCAGTGGCTGAGAGGAACAGGAAGGTGGCTGAGGGCCAGCTGTGCTGTCGATGCCCTTGCCAAGGAAGCTGAAATTCAGGGCAATGGTCCAATGAGAGCAGGTGCCAGAGCGTGATCGGGAAGCCAGCAGAAGCCCAGGCCTGGGAAGGGCTGCCCCGCTAGGTGCTGCACAGTGCAATGCTTTAGGGTGGAGGGAAAAGGGAGGTCTGGGAGGAAAGGGAAAGCACAGAGAGAGGCAGCAGTGGAATGAATTCCAGGGTTCTAGACTACTCACTCATTAGTGGGGTGAGTAAATGTCCAGCAAGGCAGAGTCAGAATTCACTCAGGTGCTGAACAGCTGACATGCAAAGTTGGGGGTTTTCAGTAACTGCCATGGATCTGGCTGAGAAATGCAGAAGGAACCAGAGTCTTCTCCAAAGCTGCCTCAGCACATTTTCTCGGTGACATTAAAGAAATACTGCTTATATCCCTTACTACATCTTGAAAAAGGGCTTCCTCCCCCCACCTCACCCCATATTGTCACAGTTTCTGGGCTCCTGAAATTCACCACTGAGACTGATGTTTGGCCTTCTGAGAAGTGCTTCATTCTCCCATGTGTTTGGAAATATGTTTGGCGCCTGTGGCAGATGCCGTTTCGTTTCTGTTATGAAATGCCCTCACTTACCATGTGATGTTGTCTGTTATTCATTTACTCCTTTTCTTTATTTTTCCCCCCCATCCATCTGATAATTTATCCACAAGCCCATTCTTGCTCACCTCAGTCCCATTCATTGAATAACTACCTAGGAAGGACTTTTATAATTGAATTGTATGGAAGAAGAAGGCTCAGAAAGAATGAAAGCTGATGTGTCAATAACATTCTCTGGGGATTTTCAGAACATTACTTTCTTCTGTCATTTAGCTGGGAAGCCAAAGAGCAGCAATCTCAGCTTCCTTTGTACTTTGTTACTGCTGGAATACATGGTTAGTAATCTAAATTTTATTCCATGGGGTGAGCTCTGTGACAATATTATTATCTGAAAGTAATTAGGTAATGGGATCAGACAGTAGAGGAAATCTTCAAGAGTAAAGTGCCCCCAAGTTCACGCTCCTTTCCTACCTGTCCAGTAAAGTTTGACTTGTTGGAGGAGTTCTCCCAATTAAGAGAGATGCTTCACAGGGTGAATAAAAGGAATGCTTTTCTGGAATGCAAAACCCATCATAAGCAAAGCCAAAAGACAGTTACACAAAGGGTAAATATTTGCAACTTATTTAATAGACAAGGGCTAATTTTCTTTATATGTAAAAAGCTCCTACAAATCAATAAGAAAAAGACCAACAGCCCTACAAAAAAAATGTGCAAATAGAAAAGTCCATAGAAAAGGGGAATACACATGTTTCTTAAACATATTAAAAGAGAGCTAACTTCATAATAATAGAAATTAAATTTACACAGACACCATGCATTAGATTGGAAATGGTAAAAGAAATTAACCTGCTGTGTTGGTAGAATGTGAGGAGACAGGGGCTCTCATACACGATTGGTGGGAAAATAAGTTGGTACAACTTTACGAAGGAGTATTTGGAAATATCCTTCAAAATTATGAATATCCATATGCTCTGATAAGTCAAAGTTAGTTCTAGAAATGTATCCTACAGATTTATTGTCATGTATAGGTAATGACAAGTTTACAAGGTTATACATGGCAGCATTGTTCCTAAGAGCAAAATATTGGAAACAATCCAAATATCTATCAATCAGAGATTAGTTACATAAATTACAGCATATCTGTGTAATGGAACATGATGGAGCCATGAAAAATGCGGATACCTTTAATGTACACACTTTGAGAGATCTCCAAGATATTTTGTTAACTGAAGTAAATTAAGGTGCTGGAAATTGGGTAACAAAAGGGGAGAGAAAGAATACTTATACCGGATATGGATATGCTTCTATATACATAAGTCCAGGATGACATCCAAGACATCAATAATATTTAATCCCTTGGTGGAGAGGAATTGGGTACCTGGGGCATACGGTGGGAGAGAGAATTTTTCTTTTCTTTCTTTTGTACCCCTTTTGTTCTTTTCGAGAATGCACTGCCAATTCAAATTAGTAAATATGTTTTTTTTAATAAGAGGAATGCTCTGACATAGATTAAATCTGAAATGACCTATATTTACCCAATCTGTAGTACATCCTCAATTTTCCCTTTCATCCTCTTTCATTATTGACTTTCGTGGTCATTCATCCTCCATTTATGCATTTTCCCTGATATTCTAGGGGCCATTCATTTTCTCTCTCTGCTTCTGATCTCAGTTTGTCTCTTGATTTCTCCTGCAATTGTCAGGTAACAATCTTTCCAGCCAGATATCATTACTTAGACCTCTTCTTCTATGGGCCAGGCCTGGGGCAATCACATCAATCCTTATTTAACACTTCCTTCCCCGCCTGCTAACATTATATTTCCAAGTCTACCTTACTGTTAGATGTGGCCAAGGGACAAATTGCCTGCCACTGGAAGTGCTGTGTGACACATTTGGCTCTGGGACATAAGACCCCTTCATGCTCCTTCTCCTTCCTATAAGGTGGAACCCAATACATTCCAACCTTGACCATGGGGATGAGAATAGGACCATAGGGATGGCAGAGCAATGACTTGGGAAGAACCTGGGTCTCTAAATAAACACATGGAGCACAGCTGCCTGCTCATCTGGAATGTCTGCCCGCCTTCATATGAAAGAGAAGTGAACTCTTACTATAAGCTACTCCATTATTGTTGGATCTCTTTATTATGACACTAGCCTTACCCTAACTAATATAATTATGACTTATTATGTTGGAAGTGATAGAATGCCCAACTCGAACTAGGTAAATAAATAAATGGTATTATTTGACTTCCACATAACAGAAAATTTAAGAAGTAGGGAAAACTTTAGGGTTGTTTGATTCAATATTCAATGACATCATCAAAGAACTGATTTCTTCCTATCCCTTTGCTCTTCCTTTTTTGTGTAGTCAACTTCACTCTATAACCGATTGTCCTGAATGGTTATGGAAATACTAGGCTTCGTATTAGCTCATGACACCTTCCAGGAGCAGAGTTAGAGTGTGTGGAAAAGAAAGAGTACACAAATGAGCTTCTTCTCAACATCCCCAGCAAACTTCCCATTGACCCAATTTTGGTCACCCATCTCTCTTGAACTGTGACCAGGGAATAGGCTTATATTGATCAGCTTAAGCTCTATCCACTTGACCCATCTCTAGCAGCAAGGCGGGTCAGCTTCTCTAGAACATATGGACTAAATGGAGAAGGAGTGGGCACCCTAATAGAAATTGGATGTTGGGCAGGTGTCACCTTGTCCACTATAGGGATGCAGTGATTGGTTTAAGGATTAGATGGATTGAGATAACATATATAAAGTGTCTGATCCCAGTTTGTCTCTTGATTTCTCCTGCAGTTGTCAGGTAACAACCTTCCAGCTAGATAATCATTATTTAGGACTCTTCTTCCATGCGCCAGACCTGGGGCAATCACATCAATCCTTATTTATAGTGCCTGGCACTTAGTAGGTGGTCAGTGATTGTGAATTTGCTCTTCCTTCCTAGATCTAGTTAGCTCTGCTGCAAAGTGGGAAGGGGTTAGCAAAGATTCCCTCTTTGGGTGTCTTGGGGCTGTGTACTGACAAAACCAGTAAAACAGGATGATGATGTGCTCAAAAAAAGTATCTCTCAGTTCCAAGATTTCTGTCACCCAGAGCACTTATTGGTGGGAGTAGAAAGAATAAAAAGAAGCTTGGAACCATCCTTTCAGAGACACCTTTCCACAGTTGCTCATAAATGCTTCCTGGTCTATCAATTTACAAAGACCCAGGTTTGAGATTCCAGAAGGGGCTGCCTGTATAGTATCTTAGGTTACCTGTGTGCTTCAGGTAGGATATGGTTTGAGATACGCATTTGGGCCATTTGATTGGCATTTCTGTCTCTATCCACTTGCTGGAGGCTGTATAACATAATGAAAAGACTCTGGGCTTGAGGCCTAGTTCCCACTTTACTGTCACTAACTGTGCAATCTTGTGTAAGTAATTTAATTCTTTATGCCTCAGTTCCCTCATCTGTAAAATAGGGCCTCCACTCCTGCTGTACTGAATTTTTAGGCTTGTGAGGCTCAAAAGGAATGACGTATTTGAGAGCATTTTGTAAATAGAAAAAATTTAACGTAAAAAGAGTTAGTAAACACAGTCATAGAAATACTTTGCTGGTACAAAGTTTCTTTCTACTAAGGGCCAACCTACCTGGGGCTTGGGGAATGAAACTGGTTGAGAGAGAACAGGCTAAGTGGGATATTTTTGTTCATAGTGGAAGAGGATAGAGCTAGGTTTTATGAACAGTTATATATGTTATAATTATATGTTCCATATTGCCTAGGTGTGTTTGTTACTGGTATTTTACATACTAGCTAATTTAATCCTTTAATCCTAAGGGAATATTATTATGTCAGTTTTACAGATTAGAGAACTGAGTCTGAGAGTGGTTAAGTAATAGGACCAATGTCGCACACTTAGGAAGTGGCAGGCCAGGATTTGAAAGTCAAGTCTGTTTCACCACCAAAGCAAGTGAAGCCATCAGCTGATTCCGGCAGGAAAGAAGTGACCACTCAGGATACCGTACCAGGGTGGACTAGTTTATAAGACATGAAGACATTCATCCAGAGGCTCATAATAACCCTTTCATTTACCTAGTCATCCATCTAATCCACAAACATTTTCGCAGCACAGCCCACATAACAGGGACTGTGCTAGATTTGGAATGAAACTCTGAATAAAATACGGTTCCTGAAGGGTTTAAGAAGCATCAGTGCAGCAGAAGAGCGTGTCACACATCACATTTATCCTCCGTTCAATTCTGTTAGGAAAATTGCTCTTATTGCTTGGCCAACATTAAAGCTTTAAACATTCTTGTTCTGTAGAAATGGTCCACTTATGCTGCTTCCTGCCAGAGAACGGCATAAGTCCATAATCACTGAAGATCATATAAGCCAATGATTTCGTTTCAGAGGCAACTGCACAATGGGTTTGAAATGGTAATAATTGCCTATTGCTTTTGGGATTATCTTATTGTGTGGCGATGGCTATGAAGACAGTGGGGTCTTAAGAGGCATTCAGTAAGAGCGACAGAAGCAACTATTTTTTATTTTTTTCTCTGAATGGCTCTCAAAGTGAGAACCAGCCCGTGAAGTTCTGAAAGAAGTTCTGAAAGAATTGCTGTGATAACCTCAAAGTCCTTAATGCCGAAAAGGGACTGAGTTATAGAACAATACAGAAAACGAACCTTGTGCCTTATACATAAGCAGAGTGTTTGCTTTCAGAGATCCTGAAATGGAGATGAGCTGGGTGAGACCCACCATTAAAATGGCCACTGAAATGAAGTTTTGTACCTTAATTTGAAGGAGCTACCCTTCTCTTCTTTGGCAGGTGTTGTGCAGTTAAGCATCCCAGTTTAAAAAATCTCTACAATTTTATCTGCCCATCCCAATGTTATTTGATGACAATTTCTTTTGAGGGAGAGAACCATGCTTTGCTGAGAACGTACGAAAGACCAGAGATGTTACATATGTTGCTCATTTAACACTCACTACAACCTTGCGAGTTAAGTTGTGTTTTCACTACTGCACAAAGCTCTTTCCTTGACCCAGATTCATCGATTCATTCAACAAACAGTTACTGAGTGCCAGGCATGTTTTAGGTGGTGGGGATACAGCAGTGAACAAAACCTACAAATGTCCCTGCCCCCATGGAGCTTTTATTTTATTGGTTGGAGACAAAACTAAACAAATATACAAACAACATATAATATGCAAGGCTTTGGAGGTCACTATTATGGAGAAAGTAATGGAGTAAGGTGGCATAGGAATACTAGGTAGCAAGCGTAGACGGATTTTGCTAATTGGAATTTTATAGGATGGTCAATGTATTAGTTATACATTGCTGAGTAACAAATTATCCCATAATGTAGTGGCTTAGAACAACAAACAATTATTATCTTACAGTTTCTGTAGGTTAAGAATCTGGGTATATATGGCTGAGCTAGTGTCTCTGTTTCAAGGTCTCTCAGGAGGTTGCATTCAATGTGTTGGCTGGAACGTTGGCAGGATTCCATTCATTTCAGGCTGTTAGACTGCGGGTTTTAGTTCCTTGCCTGCTATTGGCTGGAGACCTCCCTCAGACCCTGCCACGTGGACCTCTCCATATGGCAGCTCACAATATGGCAGTTGGTCTCCCTCAGAGTGAGTGGGCAAGTGAAAGAATGAGAGTGTGCCCAGGACTTCTGTTGAGGAAGCTAAAAGATATGCAAGGCTCCCCAAATTGAGAACTGAGTCTTGGAAGCCATGGGGAAAATATGCCTAGACCAAGGTCAGCATGAATGCATTCAAGCCACCCACCTACTAGCTTGAGAAAGATTATGTCAGCAGTAACCAAGATGAAATGAGGCTTTTCCCTGAAGGTTACATGTAGTATCAGACAGTTGGAACTTTCTTGTTGCCCACAAAAAGAAAGGAGGGTGAAATAAGGAAATGTGATGTGTCTTGTCCTCTCTGTCAAAATAAATATATAAATGTACGTAATTTCAAACTGAGTATAAATTGGTATGTGAGTCCTTCAAACTCTCATGCATTTACTTGCTTGAATTAATGTGATACTTTCATTTGTGACTCAACTCTTCCTTCAGTCAAAAAATTTTTTTTATTGAGATGTAATTCACATACCACAAAATTCACCATTTTAAGATGTACAACTCAGTGGTTGTTAATATATTCACAAAGTTGTACAACCATCACCGTCATCTAATTCCAGAATATTTGCATCACTCAAAAAATAAAAATTAAAAAACCTTAAAACAATGTGAAAGAGAATAATGAAAGACATTATGAAAATGGTGGTTGTAAGTCTAGTTGTGGGTGTGTGTTTAAATATAAGATCCCCCAAATAATTGAATTGGTCAAAGCAATGGTATAAGCAGACAAAACACCAAACATAAATAGAGAAAAGAAAAAAATCTCAGCAAAACCCTGTAAACTCAGGAGCTCCTGGACAAACGTTAATAGTTACCCACAAATAAAAACCAAACGTGAAAAAGTTGAGGGACATGAAGGCTAGAAAGCGTTGATAGTGAGCTTGTAAATGTTCTGTGAAGACAAAAGGACAAGCACTGTCAAACTTCCAAGTCTACAAGATATAAGAAGATAAGACAAAAATTGGACTTCCCCAAGATGTCTCCACAAGAAAAGAAAGCTTCCAGCTGAGCAGGTCACCTACCTTCAATATCTTCTATTTGAGAACCGGTGGCTCTAGCATGCAGGAAATGGATGGTAACGTCTGCCCGGTGAACACGTGTGCATCATTCATTGTAATGGGTACATATTTAGATTGGAATTCTGCATCATCTGTAATTTGTGTCAACTCTCTCTCCTCAATTTTGGGGCAATTCCTTTTTGCCATAACGCTTGTGGTTCTCCCGTTGGGAGAATCTCCAGGAAGACCAGTGATCTTTGAGACCGATCTTGGTGTAGCTCGGACAATTAATTTCATGAACTCATCCAATGAGGTATGTGCCTCACTGCTGAATATCACTACGGTCACCTTCGAAGTCCTCCCTTTGGGAAGCTGTGCACCGATGCTAGCACCTAGTCCACCCTTCAGAGCAATTTTGGAACTGTTTTTCTGGAATGGCCATCAGAGTTGTCGTCGTATTACCCTTGATGTCCTGAATATCATCAAAATGTCTTCCTTTCATTATTTCCTTTATCTTTGGGTAAAGAAAGAAGTCATTGGGGGCCAGATCAGGTGAGTAAGGAGGTTGTTCCAATACAGTTATTTGTTTGTTGGCTAAAAACTCCCTCACAGACAGTGCCGTGTGAGCTGGTGCATTGTCGTGATGCAAGAGCCATGAATTGGTGAAAAGTTCAGGTTGTTTTATCTAACTTCTTCATGCAGCCTTTTCAGCACTTCCAAATAGTAAACTTGGTCAACTGTTTGTCCAGTTGGTACAAATTCATAATGAATAATCCCTCTGGTATCAACAAAGGTTAGCAACATCGCTGCAACAAGTTTGTGAACAGAATTGTCAGACTCGTATGATGTCACCTCTGATGGTGTTAGCGGGTATTTTGCAATAGTAACTGCACTTTTTCTTTACATATTTGTGCTATCTGCCTCTTTGACTCAAAATGCAAATTCATGCAAAACAATGTGCAAGTTAACATCACTCGGGTGTTTAAAAATAACAAACAGAACTGAACACTGGTTCTAGCTAATGGAAAAGCTTTGAAGTCTGGGCTGATTTCTTTGCCAGATAATCACTCAGTGTGTTTTTATCAAATAGGGTCAAGTTAGTTTCCTTTAATCATACATGTGGATGAAAAACACACCAAATTCTAGCCTTTTCTTTCTTTGGTGAATCGGTTTGTTGAATGTTTCCCAAATGTACTTCTTTCTTTTAAAAGATGCAGCAGTGACACTAAAGAGACAGTAATTGTTGCATAATTAATATGTAGCAGGTGGATCCAGCAATTTCAGTTTGGAATCTCTGCTTCGAATAATCCTTAACTGCCTTGCTCTGTGCTGCTCCCACTACATCTCCCATCATGCCTGAGAACCACCCCCGACACTTGTAAATAGCACAGTGGACACAATTTAATTTGCCTTTGAGGGCACCTCTTAAATTAACTGCAAAAGGGATTCTGCAACAGGCATTCTCAGCTAAATATATGTGTGTGTGTATATGTATGTGTACGTTTATTTTTCTTCAAATCTCATTCTCAAAGCTCTTTATTACCTGCTCAGTTCACCCTACCTTCTTTTAACAATCTGCAGCCCCATCTAACACCTGCTTGTTAATTTCATTCAATTCTCAGCTGGTCTTTTAGCAGGTGATATAAAAGAACTTTTCCTTTCTTTTTTTTTTTCTGCTGGTGATCCTTTTACTAACACTAATCACATACCTACCATATGCTCTCCAAGATACTGGTTCCCATTCTTTTGTTAACTTTTCTTGTGTATCACTCAAGGTCAAGTTTCCTTTGTTCAGTACAGACAATACCACAGGGTAGGAATGGAGTGATACAGAATGAATATCTGAAAGCAATACTTCCTGATTCCCAGGAAGTGTCCCTTCACTTGTGCACAGTGACAGTGGGAGGGAGGCCCCACTTAGCATCATCAGTCACCCCACTTTTCTCAGCTGTGGCAGGTCATCTTTTCCTACTAAGTAAATTTCAGCCCTAATCGGAGGGCTCCCTGATGTCTCAATTATGTTTCTTCTTATGCTTTCTGCTTTTTTCTAGCTCATCCTGACAGCTTTACATTTTCGTAAGTTACAAAAAATGATCTGGTTTTGCTCTGTGATAACTAGCTATAAAACCTTGGGCAACTCATGTAAGTATACTAACCCTCAATTTTCTCCTCTGTTAAAAAAGAGAATTAGATTAAATCAGTTCTAATGTTCCTTTCAGCACCAATGTGTTCTGAATCGAGAGGTAAAGTGGCTCAGGAGAAATATTTGGGCTGTTTCAGAGCTTGTCTGCACTCAGCAGTACAATAAGAGAAATGCTTGCTCAAAACACCTATCGCTTACTGAGCACCTACTGCATGCTGAGTGCTCTATCAGATCTGTACACACACAGTGTTTCATTCAATTCTCACAGCAACTCCAGGAGGTAGACATTATTATTATTATTATTACTAAACCTGTTTTATAGATGGAGGTGCTAAGACTCAGAAACGTTAAACAGCTCTTTTAAGATCATAGGGAGATTGGCATAGCTGGAGTGTGACCACCAAGGACACGTTTTTAACCATTGTGTGTGCTATTCTACTTCTCAATTCACTTGCTGTTTGACATCGCCTGCCAATCTCCAAAAGCCAGTTCACAGCTTCCATCTTGGAATCAGAAAGTCTGGGATCCAGTCTTGGCCCTATTGTTTACTGGGTCTTCAGCCAAATTGTGTAACCTCTTTGAGTCTCAGTTTTCTCATATGTAAAAGAAGAAAATAATACCTATCTCATAGCACTGTGGTGAAAATGAAAAGATACATGATGTGTGTCAGCAGTTGCCTGGTTCTTTATCCTGCTTTTCTCAAGAGTGGCTATCACTTAACCACTACCTGCAGGCTCTGTCCTGTGCCCTGGCTCACCTGCCACTGCTCCCAGACAGCTTTTAACTCCCACAAGGCATTGGTTACTGCGAGGACACACTAGGCAGCCACTGGACTTGTCTGGGGACTTTCCTTTCTTTGCTTCCCTCTTCTCCCCACAAACCTTGATGACTCTGTTTATTGTGCATTTACTATGCATACCAGTTTCGATGGTTCTGTTTACTTCGGACCAGTGTGCACACCTGGCCCAGGTAACTTGTGAAGGGTATATTTGCATCTGTGTGGGATTCACTCCTGACCCTGGGGCCCACCAGCCTCTAAGAAGCGCTTTTTCCTGAAGTGGTCTGGCCTACTTCTCCTTCCTTTGTTCTGCCCCTCCTTGGGTGTCTGTAAAACCTTTGGAGGTATCAAGAGCCGGAAGGCAGTCTTTGTGAGAGGGAGTCCACTGTCTTCATTAATGCTGGCATTTTGGAATAAAACTTGCTTTTCTTTCCATCAACCTCACCTCTCGAACTTTAGCTTTGGAGTGGCGAGCAGCCGGACCTTTTGCACGGTAATAAATGGGTCCAAAGAAAGAGAGTTTCTTGCTTTCTAAGTGTTCCTGTGGCTGCCTAGAACTTTGAGTCCTCTCTGTACCTGCCCTGTCCCAGCATTTGCACGCTCCCCTCCTCTCCAGTCCTGGGCTGTCCACGAAGCAACGTGACAATGTCTTTGCGAGACCAAGGCACAGCCTTTTTTTTTGCTCTGCTACTAGCCTCTGTAGCAGTGCTAGGAAGGGGGAAGCTGTAATTCTCTTCTTTCTCTCCTTCCAACTTGAGCAATTTACTAATGAAAATACTGATATAACTATAAAATATCCAAATTGCTAACCATCTAGAAATAGAACTGACCATAAATATGTATATATATATATATATACACCTGTGTATATGTATATATATACACATGTGTGTGTGTATATATGTATATATACACACACACACACACACATATATATATCCATGTGTGTATATATATATATATATATATATATATATATATATATATATATGATGCTTTCCTTGTGGTTTTGAAAGCATCTGTCCGTTAAAGAGGCTGTACTGATTACTTTGAACATTTTTCCTACATGCCTTATTTTCACTGGATTGTAATTGAAGAGTTTTGGGGGAAAATCCCTAGTTTTCTATGCTATCAATAGGAATAGCCTGAAGGATAGCCTTTCCTTGGCACTCCCGCATGTAAATGGATCTGAAAGCTTTGAACTGTGAGTCTGTTGGGCTCCCTTCCAAACTCCTGAGGGCTTGTTGCTTATAAAAACATGACACTTGGCAATTTGTATCAAGGGTTTAATCCCTTATTATATTACTATAACTAGGTTAAAGAATACATGTGGCAAGCAAAAATATTTACCTGTGATGGAGGATAATTAATAGGATTAAGTACATTTGGTTATTTGAGTCAAATATGCTAGAATAAGCTTTTATTTAAATCTAAA
This sequence comes from Rhinolophus ferrumequinum, assembly GCF_004115265.2. NCBI lineage: Eukaryota > Metazoa > Chordata > Mammalia > Chiroptera > Rhinolophidae > Rhinolophus > Rhinolophus ferrumequinum. Next base: position 64,686,536 of record NC_046293.1, on the reverse strand, counting down.
ATTCAGTTTTGCTTTGTAAGATTTTAGACAAGAAAATTACATGTTTTCAGAATCATCAACTTTGGCAGGTTTCTAAAAGTCCAAGATTGTTTGTTGTTGGTTTTTTTTTATTTTTTAAATAATCTACTTATTAAAAACACTATTTATCAAGGAGTACTCTGTGCCAGACATTGTTCTAGACATAAAAATGGAGCAGTGAATAAAATAGACACAGTCTCTGCACTCAATGAAGCTTATAATCTAGGAGGGGAAATGAAAAATAACAAGTGAACAACAAATAAGCAAGATAACTTTAGATAATTTCACACATATGAAGGAAATAACACAGGGTGTAGGGATAATGAATCACAGTGGAGATGTGGTGGTCGGAGAGGGCCTACCTAGGGAAGTGACACTTGAGCTGAGACCTTAATGAAGAGAAGGAGCCAACCACGGCAAGAGTCAGGTGGAAGATCATTGGAAGCAAAGAGAACAGCAAGTACAGAGGCCCTGAGGTGGGAATACATTTATTTGGTGGTTTTGAGGAATAGAGTGAAGGTGGTACAGCTTGAGTGCGTAAGTGAGTAAAAGGGAAAAGAGTAGAACCAGAAGGAAGGAATCAGGGTGTACCCAGAGTTTTTTTCCCCTTGAACTACTGGATGGATGGTGAAGGCAGAAATTGAGGTGTGTATGACTCGGAAAGGAACAGGTCTGAGAGACGGGTGAGGGGGGTCATCAGGTGCTCTTTGAAGATGGAAATCATAATTTTTGTTTTCGATGTTATATCAGGTAGGATTGCATTCAGCTGCAAGGAACCAAAAACCTGACCAACTGTAACTTCACCAAGCAATCAATCAATTCATTGATCAATTGATTTATTTTCCACCAAAGAAGAATTTCAAAGATAGACGGGCTGGTATGATAGTTCATGAATGCTGCTGAGATGCCAGGGACATTCTCTTTTCTCCTTGTCCTCTTTGCCATGTCTTTTATTCTCAGCAATATAAGAGGAGTGCTGCAGCCCCAGGCATAGGGTCAGCACTCCAGATGGGAGAAGAGGTTAAGCTGAAAGAAGGAAGGAGTAGTGCCTATGTCAAGAAAGGAAAATTTTCTCAGGAATGCCCTAGAAGACCTCTGCTTTTATCTCATTGACCAAAATTATGTCATGTGACCACCTCTAGCTGCAAGGGAGGCTGAGCTTTTTAGCTGGACACATGGGTTGACTGAACAAAAATGCCCCGTTTTAATAAGGAGTAAGGGGTGAAGGAATATTATGAAAACAGGCAATCAACAGTGTCACCAGGACACATTAGGTTTAAGGTCCTGGTTGAACATTCAAATGGGAAAGTCAAGTAAGGTTGGAAATACAAGCCTAGATTCAGAGGGAGGGCATTGCTGATGATAACGGTTTGGGGAAGGCATTAGCATGTACGTTATATTTAAAGCCAAGGGGGCAAATCAGATCAACTAGGGAGAGAGTAGAATTGGAAATTTGTCATTTTTGTATTTATTACTATGACCTGCTTTAATTCATCTTATTCAGCAAACTTTTAATGTACACTTTCTGTGTGTCAGAAACTGTTTCAGACCCTTAGGGCACAAAGATGAAGACACGTCTCCTGCTTTCAAAAAGCTTGGACATAGAACAAAAAGGAAACAAATCACTTTTATTAGATTATTCACTACAACATATATGAAAAATTAATTTACTTATATAGATATGTAGCAGTACATCTGAATTATGGCAGTAACTCTACAGCAGATTCACTTTTTAAGTGAGAATTTAAGGAATTTTACCTTGAGGAATTTGAGATTCACTTGTCTATGTATGTACATTTGCGTATTTTAATTTGGAAATGCATTAAGAAAATCCTGAGTTTCTGAATATAACTAAACGCTAATCTTATTAGAAAGTTGCTGTTAAAATGAACATAATGCATTATGGAATCATAAATTAACATTGCAATTTTGAGTAGGAAGATCAGGGAATTATTTGTCAGATGATCTTGGTTTAGATTGGGCTGAATAATGGAGTATTGACTTAATTCCTATCTGCAATTCCACTTGGAAGTCTCATGGGTGTTTCAAGCTTATCATGTCCCAAGCTTAGTTCTTTATCTTACCCACACCTCATTCCTTCCCCATATGTTTTTCTGTATTCCGTTTGAAGTGAATGGCACTACTCTTCTTTTGGCTCAATCCGGAACTCTAGTTATCGTTTTAGACAGCCATATCCCTCACTCCACTCTATCAGTGAAACTTACAGATTTTACCTCCCAAATAGTTTTTGAATCTTTCCATTGTATCCATCCTGGGTCATCATCATCTCAGTCATACTCTCTAGTCATGCTTTAAAAAAATCCATTTCTTGGGGCCGGCCTGGTGGCTCAGGCGGTTGGAGCTCCGTGCTCCTAATGCCAAAGGCTGCTGGTTTGATTCCCACATGGGCCCGTGGGCTCTCAACCACAAGGCTGCCGGTTCGATTCCTCGACTCCCGCAAGGGATGGTGCACTGTGTCCCCTGCAACTAGCAACGGCAACTGGATCTGGAGCTGAACTGTGCCCTCCACAACTAAGATTGAAAGGACAACAACTCGACTTGGAAAGAGACCTGGAAGTTCACACTGTTTCCCAATAAAGTCCTGTTTAAAAAAAAAAAAAAAAAGACGTGATGATAAAAAAAAATCCATTTCTATAGCTAGAGTGATCTTACTAAGCAAAATTGTCCAATTCATCACTTTGTTAACTGGCAAAATCTTGCTGAACATTCTTTAAAAGTGATGTACTGCAGTAAAATCAATTTTAAAAATATTGGGCCAACCTGAGATAAAGAGGCCCTTTTACTGCAGGACTTTTCAGAGCCTTCAATATGCTAATGTTTGCATTGTGAATCAATAAGCAAGGGTAAAATTGAGGCAATTTCCAGGCATAAGTCACTGTGAAGCTGCTATTTTGAGGAACACCAAGAACATGTCATGAAATACCTGTATGCATTCTAGTACTTTATATAACTTGGCCTAGGAAATTTGGTCTGCACGAAGAAGTTGAGTCATCTTAATGTGGTATGTAAGACTTCCCATGACCTGTCCTTTCCTTCCTCATAAGCCTCATGTTCGACTGCTCCTTACCTTGAACTTCATGTCTAATAATAGCAAACCACATCCAGTTTTTGTACACAGCACACTCCCTGTGATTTTGCTCAAGCTGTTCTCTCTGGAACATCTTTCTTCATCTGGCTAAATCGACTCATCTTTCAACTCTCAGCTCAGGGACCTTCCTAGTATTCCAGGTTGAGACAAGTGCCCCTCTTCTGAGTTCTACTTATCACAGCACAAAAAAATGGGAATCATCTGTTTATGTGTCTTTTCCCCTCAGTTTTCTGGGGGTAAAGACTGAGAGACCATGCTGTGATGGTGGTGATGGGGATGGTAGCTAAGTTTATTTCACTCGCTAGGTGCCAAACTCTGCATATGAATTATTTTATGTACTATCCACAAAACTCCCATGAGGTAAGTCTTATTCACATCCTCATTTTGCAGATAAAGAAACTGGGCTTAGAAAGGCTGAGGAACTTGCCTGAGGTTATATAGCTAGTGAATGATGAGCTGGGGTATGAATTGAGACAGCCTGACTCCTGAGGCTGCACCTTTTGCCACTGTATCAGCAATACCAGCATACTGGCTGGTAGTGGACACGATAAATGCTTGTTGATCTAAACTCAGTGTGTGTGTGTGTGTGTGTGTGTGTGTGTGTGTGTGTGTCCCACACACATCCAAAAACTACTCGCACTGAGGATGTTTGACACAGTGCAGGAAAGAGAAGCATTTGCTGTTAAATTTTATTTATGGCAAAAGTGGCAGTGGAAAGGGAGTATGGCAGGGACAACCAGCTCATGTACCAAATTACTATCAGCTTGCGTATTGTCTTAGACATAGACTCTGGGGATGGCCAGTTCCTGTTTTACATCTGTGTTAGTCTTTGTAAAATAAAAAGCAAATTATTGTTTAATTGGGACTATTCATCTTGTCACCTAGTTGAGTAATAGCTGATACATCTTTTCATTCAAAACCCAAAGGGAATTTCTAATTAGAAATGAGTGTGGGAAGTATTCAATCTCAAAAATATTTCCATACATGAAGAAAATGTATGTGTTTGTGAGAGATGTTGACTATTCATGCAATTTTGTTAGTATAAATTGAACACTTATCCTGGGCCTAGAACAGTTGACAGCTGCTTTTGAGAGTTGCAAAATAAGCTTATGACAGTTTCTGCGCTTTAGAAGTTTGCTATGTGGCTTAGGAGTATCTGAAGTGTCTTATAGTAGGTCTCCAAATTCTTTTAATAAGGGAAAGTTCAAACATATTATTTTGTTGTAATCTATGAGGATCACAAGTCATCATGATATGATTACAATTTGAAATGTGAGTAAGAAATATGTGGAGTCATGATCTTTATAAGCCTCTTCTTTGCTTCTTAATTAAATTTTGTAGATAATAGAAACATTAAAGAAAGAGTATTAGCTTATCAATGATAAAAAATGATGGGTAACTCCCGTAATATGTTTTATAATTTTAAGAAGTATCTATTTCATATTAGTTCAAGTTAGTCATTGTTTAGAATAAAGAATTGCATGAATTTCTATTCCAAATTAACTATTTAATTTTCTGTTTAATATGTCTTTTGTCACTTTGGATAAATTACTCGATTTCCTTTTATCAGAATTCTTTCACTATAAAGGAAAAGGCTGCCTAATCCCCATTCCTTTTTTTCTCGAGAATTTACCACTCATTTATCTCTTATACTCATACCAAGCCGTAGCCTGGGAATTCACTTTGTGGGCACCTTCTTTCTTCATATTCAGTTCTCTCCCTTCAGCACACGTGTTTTCATGAACATCTGTTAATTCACCTGGGAAAGAGCTCTCAACTCCATCAGAGTCAGTAAATTCGGTTGTCTCATTTTTCAACCTTAGCCCTTGTTTGGATCATATGCTAACGCTTGTATGAATGAATGAAAGGTCCAGAAAATACCTGCTACAGTGTGATTTCTTTATTTTTGTATGAGACCATCACAGTATGAGACAATAGATGTGGAGGGCCCCTGTACTTAAAGGTAGGAAAGAAATAAGTTTTTTTCCTTTAGCTAAATGTTATAAAACTTTACAGCTTAAATTTGAATAATTGTTGCAGGTGGGTTAAATACATTTCATCAACTCACAATACTTTTCCTGTGTCTATTCACTAGTGAACAACAGAAGCCTAAAAAAAAAAAAAAGGAATGTTACATAAAGTAAGATATAAAATTTGGGTTAAGGTTGTAAGTTAATAGTTTCTTTTTGCCCTGTCCCCACATTCTTCTGAGGCGCTGGACCTCTGAACCTAAGGTAATCTTCAAGGCAGCTTTCATATTTTATCAGAAGTCAGTCTCCCTCTTCTTTTCCTCCCTCTCTTGTTGATAAATGCTACTGTGGTGACCCAGTTCTGCTTCCTGTTTAAACTGTATAAGCAATTCATTTGATTCAATATCTAGCTTTCGATCCTATTTGCAAACATATAGTTGAAAATGATCCATTCATTAGCTGATGCATTTTCCCTCTGTTGACAATGTTTGGATCATTTCATTGTTAACCTTTGATGAGGGAGAAGCAGCTCTTGGCAGCTCCTCCTACTTGTGATTTTATGGGTCTGATATGAAGACTTATTAGGGCAGAAGCCTGGCTCGGCTGACTCAGTGTCCTTTTCCAGATCTCTTCACCCTTGCTTACCTCTACCATAGAGAATGGAGAAGCTACACAGTCAGTGCTCTAACCTCCCCAGAAGCAAGGGGCAGCCTTCTGACAGAGTTCTTGCCAATGAAACAAGTGGAATTCTGCTGAGGACGGTTTGGGGAAGGGCCGTTTCTTTCCTAAGATAAGAGGGACCAGAAGCTGCTGGCCTTACTCCTTCCACTTTTTTTTGGTCTTGAACATGGTTACAATGTCTGGATCTAAAGCAGTCATCTTGAGGCTTGGAGCCCAAAAATCAATGTACTAACAATGGTAGAGCAGAATTATAGAAGAAACCTTGGTTTCTATTATATCATGGAACCCCACATGATACAGAACTGCTTCCCTCTAGACGTTATATATAAAAACAAATCCCTATGTGGTGGTTTTAAGACATAGCTACAAATTCTTTGACACTCCTCTCCTCAAAAGATGTAGTCTAATTCTTCTCGTGAATATAGGCCAGACTTGTTGACTTGCTTTTAACAAACAGAATGCAGTTAGAGTGATATTGCATGATTCCCTGGGCTAGATCATAAAAGGAGATACAGTTTCTGCCTTGTGATCCCTCTCTTGCACGTGCGACTTGGGAGCCTGGAGTTGACATAGCAAAAGTCAGTCTACGGAGAAGCTGTTATGCAAGAAAAAATCATGTTAGAGACCACATAGAGATAGAGATGCCTGAGGAGCCCCAAGGGTATCAGACCCCAGCTCTCTCAGTTTTCCCATCAAGAACCAACAAACATGTGAGTGAACTAGCCTTTAGATGATTCCAGCCCACAATCTTCAAGCAGCCCTAGCTGATGCCAAGGAAAGCAAATAAGCCCGTTTAAACTGCAGGTTCATGAGCAAAATAAATGTTATTTTAAGCCATTAAATTTTGGGAGTGGGTTTTTATGCAGCAATAGAAAATTGGAATGACCTGTTTTTTTATACTGCTGTTATTTGGATGTTCTGTCACATGCAACCAAAAGCATCCCTACCCGAATCACTTAACAGTAGAAAAGATGAAAAGAAAGTGCTAAAATAACCCTTTTAAATTGCTAGATGTGTTGATTATCCATTCTTTTCCTCTCTTCACCTGGCCATGGTGATCAAGTTATAGTACTAATGTCACTATAACTTTCCATTGAAGTCGATACTAATTAAGTTAGATAAAGGTTTTATTTACAATAAACTGGGCTGATCGAAACATAAAAACGGAGAAATTTCCATTCAGGGCACCATATTTATGTTTTCCCGCTCTGCTGGCATTTTGGTAACAACAAAAACAATATCAATAGCCGCCTCACCAACCAGTAAAGCTGGTCTGAGTTTCCAACTTCATCAAAATCCCATCAGTGTTTGAGGCTCTTTTCTTAGTGCAAAGCTCCTAGCATTTGACAGCTTTGTTCTTTCATTGACATTTGCAGCTTTTTAAATAGATGAATACTTAATGTCATATTTAATAGGCCAGTTCTTTGAAGCAAAATCCCATTAGTTCCCATTTTTAAAAGAGCGGATGGTCACTAATTATTGTCAGAATGTATTTAAAACTTTTAATATATGGATTTAATCATAAACTTATTTCTAAATCCAGTGTATAGAAACTAGTAGAATTGTTCCAGATTCATCTTTATAGCCTTACATGGAAGCCACAGTATAAATTAAAAATATTTTATCCCAAAGTAACATAATGCTATTCCTAGTGATGGAAATTCCTAATCAGCTTTGCAATATAGTTTGGGCAATTTTCTTGTCCCATTGCACTGAAATTTTAAACCTAAAGGAAGAAAATGGAACTCCTGAAAGCTGGTTGCACAAAAGCCAATTTCATTTTTGTGTGTTTATTTACTCAATGTCCAATCCACATCCTTCAACTGTTGGCAAATTCACAGCTGGGTGGAGCCGCACATGTGTCAGTAAATGCTGTGGGGTGGGATGGGTGTGGAAGCTGATTGGGGCAGCAGAGGGTGCCTAGCAAAGAGAAGTTGCATAAGCGATAGCATATGCAGAAGCAGCCTCTGGGGTTTAAAAATAACTGGGCAGGGAGTGTCAGCCTTTCTTGGATCTGACTCCCTGATTTACTACACTTAAGGGTCAGACCTATATTCCTGGGTGGGCTGGAGAGTCTGCTTAAGTGCAATCAGTTCCTAATGGCAACCCTACAAAAATAGCTTAAAGAGCCTGGGAATGTTTTTATCTCAAGGCAGCAAGGTGCTGCATGCAAACGCGGAACCAATATCTCAGTGAGAAGCCAAACAGGACAGATGTTTCATGCTGCGTCTCAAGTGTGGTTGTTTCCAGCATCGTTTCCTTAAATGAACAGGAATCACAGAAAAAAGAGAGAAGATGATTGTTTTTGCATGGAGTTCCAAAGCAGGTTAAAACAAGGATTAATTTCCCATCCTGTCCTCCCTACCCAGCGTTTTCTGGGGGAACTGAATTATGGGTACATGAGATAATACTTTGTATTCATGCTACCTGAACTTTTTATTTTTGTATCTTGTGAAAAATAAGCTGTCACTGCATATCTACCCTGCTGCCAGAGATTCCTTGGGGGCAATTAGCATAATTTAATTAGCATCGAGCCCCCATCTAGCATTTGAGAAAATACATATTTAGTGGACGGTCATATAAGACCATGGGAGCGGAGGGAGTAGGGTTGAAATTTAACAAAGTTCAGGAAACATTATAAATACATATTGATCTACCATCTGCCTACAGTAACCCTGAGCCCTATACATCCTCATCTGTCAAATGTCACTTGAGATTCTCCTGTCATTAGGGAGAGGCAGGTACTTCTATTCTCTGGCACGGTGTGCTCTGAATCTTAGTTGTGGCATCCTCTGGATTAGGACCCTTAGCTTCAGTCCCCAGCTCCTTCTATGCCTTGTCCAAGCTAATGCCTCTCCATGAATTTCCTAGATGCCTGTGGCATTTCTCCATCACTTCCACCACTTCTTGGTATGAGTGGATAGAGCCCGTCAATTCCTCTCTAATGTCACTGCCATTTCTAATGCCAATTCCTCTCTGATGCCACGCCATCAGAAACCAGGAAACAACTGCTCACCCATAATAAGTGATTGCTTTTAGAAGCATGACTTATTCAAGTGGACTTCTTCCAGAGCCCTGAGTTTTTGCATTCACTGAAGCTGTATTTCTCAAAGCATTAGAATTATCTGGGATGCTTCTTAAAATACAGATTCCCACTGAATCAGGCTCTCTCAGGGTGGGGCTGGGAGTCTGCATACGTAACAAGCTACTGACGGTGGCAGCTGATTCCATCTCAAGATAAAGGCGCAGAGAGCTAGTTAATTTCATCTTTATTCACATCAGGTTTAGGATTTCTTCTTCGTACCTTTTCACACTCACAGTTGGGAAACCTCAGGAAAAGTCTGCCAATTTTAACAACTGGGATGCCACAAAACCTTTCTACTTTCAGCAGTCTCAAAACAACTGCAACTGTCCTCGGTGGGGAAAGCTGAGGCTGAGAACTCCACCTGACCTTTCATCCTTGGTCTTGGCCAGCCTTCCCCTGCACTTTTCAGGAGCTCCCAGCGTGCTCCTGTACTTTGTCTTTTCCTGGCTCTGCGCATCCTCTCACTAAGCTACCACTGTCTCCCCACACCACGTGCTCAGCCCCATTCCCTCTCCCTCTGGACTTCCATTCCATGGTACTCCCTGGGGACGCTCTTTTCCCCCTTAATCTTCTCAAGGGGCAGCTGTCCTTTTCTCCATTCTCATATGAACCAAAGAGTTGATGGTGGCAGGCATGGGATAAAGTTGGGAAGTAGCAGCACACTTTTTCTGTAAAGGACCAGATAGTAAATACTTTTGTGGGCCGTCCAGTCTCACTACCCATGTCTGCCATTGTAGCACAAAAGCAACCACAGGCAGTAAACAAATAAATGTGAATTTCATCTAATTTTCATATGTCATAAAATATCATTGTTTTTTTTTTTTTGGAAAAAAATTTCATCCATTATTTTAAAATGTAAGGGCCATACACAAGAGCAGGAGCTGGGCTGGGTTTGGCCCACGGGCTTTAGTTCATGGAGTCCTGATCTAAACCAGTGCCTCTCCAACTTTAATGTACGTACACATCACTAAGGATCTCATCAAAATGCAGACTCTAATTCAGTAGATCTGGAATGGAACCTGAGATTCTGCATTTCTAACAAGCTTCCAGGTGATGTGAAGCTTATTATATATTATTCTTTATATACTAAAGGCTTTAGAAATAGTTTAATGATATATGAAAATGCTCATACTGTAATTCAGGGCGAGGTAGAAAGCATGGTAGCTGAGAGAGCAGGTTTTCAAACCAAACAGACTCCTACTTACCAGCTATATGAATCTATACACACTTCTTAGCCATTCTCGGTTTCCATTTATTGAACTGTAAAATGGGGTAATAATATTCTTTGGATTCTAACATGATAATGCACCTAGCAAGCGTTCAATAGATATTAGCCATTCTTATTTTTAAATTTAAAACGCAAGGCATAAACCTGTGCGTTTTTCTAGATAACAAAATAATAAGAATTTTAATTTTGAGTGCTTCGGGGGATTTCCTTGTTTTCTTTCTTGGAAAACATTTGTAAGGGTCATGCCCATTCATTCTTTCAAGAAACATTTACTGAGCTGCTACTTCTCCTGCCAACCAATGTGCTTTGCTGGAGCTGCTAAGATGAGTAAAATAAGTGAGGGAGAAGGAAACAAAAAGCAATTTCAGCATAGAGTAAGGGCTCTGTGAGAGCACATGCAGAGTGCTGGGGACCACAGAGGAAGGAGCCATCACTTTGCTCTGAGGAGAGAAGGAGGGATTCCACACAGGAGGTGACTGGGCAGCTAGACTTCATTGACGAGTATGTTCTGCCTGATGCAGGGCAGAGGGCACAGGGTATGCAAAGGCAGTGGAGAATTCAGGGGGAGTCCAGGGAAACCAGACCCTAGGGATGTGTGGGAGAGGCCGGGGACAAGGCTCTGACCAATCAGAACAGACGTAGGCCTTTAGATCACAGAGGTTTGGACTGGCTGGGTCCCGGGTGGGTCATTATCCCTTTATGGAAAACATCCTGACAATCCCATAATGCATGCCCGCAGGGACTCTGAGAAAAGATAGTGCCAGAAAATCCTTGATCACCTGTGCTGGAGTTGCAGAAAAACTGAGGAGACCTCATGCTGAGCTGAGGCCTCCCGGTCCCTGTGGCTTGTCCCTATGGAATATCATGGACTCGATGAGAAGTCTCTACTACTTGGGACCTATCACATTAGGGCCAAAGGAAAATGGCTTCTGTAAGTAGCCTCCTGGGAACCTAGTTGTCTCAGTAATTACCAACTAAGTGTCTGCTACAGGAAGACTGTGTGTGGTGCTGCAGGGGCTATTGCAATAAATTCTCGTTCTGCCAAGGAGAGTTCAACCTCTGGTAAAGAAAATGGGCACACAAATCACTAAACCACAGGGTGAAGGGAGGCAAAGCAAAGTCTGGTAGAACTTTATAGGAGGGAGAAAAAGATCAGAAGTTTGGATTTGGGGGTGGGAGCTCCAAATCCAAATCCAGAGGTGCTTCATGGGGGTAGGGGCATTTGAGTTGGCCTTTGGGATGGATGTCTCAGTCTCTGGGTGCTCTGTTCTGGATCTCCAGCTTGTTGGGGGTGGGGGGATTGGGGTCTGTTGTATAAATAACTAACTTCAATCAATGGCATTGGAATTAACGGTAGGTTCCTGAACTAACCTGAAAGTACCATCTGAAAAAAAGCTGCCCTCTGAAAGTACCCTGAACCTACAGGGCAAAGCTTGTGAGCAAAGAAAATTTGGATTACAGTGCTAGGATAGAAATGTAGAAGTGGTTCCTAAATAGTTCCTGGCAATATCTCTCTGTCTTCCCTTCTTGATTCCCTGAGGCCTTCTGTTCTCCATAGCAGGGCTTCTAAAGTAGGGGGTCACGTGTGAGATGCAGTGGGCCCACGAGTAAGGGGGTCAGTAGGAAGGGGGCTACGTAGGTCCCTCACTTGGGCTAGGGTATTTGCCTCCTAATGCGTGGTGTCCTAAGGGGCATGGTACCGATTCCAGCCTGGTCTCCTCTCTGTTAATTCCTCCTTTCTCAGCGGTGTGGGATGGCTTTGTCTGCCTTAATACTCTCCTAAACTACGCTTGATCTTTTCGAATTGAATTTTCTCCATTTCACCAGCCTTAAATTGAAATTTAGCCATGTCTGGACCTGTCTGGTGACTTGAGAGGGCCCCAGCTGAGTGGCTTGGCCTGAAGAAAGATTTGGGCTTGGGGCTTGGCACCGAGAAGAGGGTGTGGAAGAGGCCACCACAGGGCTGTTCCCAAGACCAGACCGTGGACTGGTTTTGGGCTCTGTGGAGAGGGGTCTGCAGGCAGAAGCCAAAAGGGCTGTTTATTTACAAGGAACTCTTTGAGACAAAGGGCCACAAGCAATGTTGCGTCAGGGTTTCAGGGTCCAGGTGAGAGAATGCTACTCAGAGTGCACCCAGATACTGTTAATCACTTCTAGTGCTAGTGCTTACAGAGTCCTGAACAGTTAACATGGCCGAAGCTTGGGCCTTTCCATAGTGTTAGGGGAAAGGAATATTTGTCCTATTGGAGAGTTTGCTACTTCCATGATTTCGGTTTGGGGATCTCCATAAATTGGTCCTTGGGCAGGGAAGCAGAATCCTTATAGACGGCTGGGGTGAGGTGCTACTCCAAATGGTTGCTCGTGTAGCAGACATCATTGACGAGGCTGGAGTGCAAGAACATAAGAAGGCTGTTTGTGAACACTCAGGAGATTCCCTTGGATGCTTCCAAATATACATAGGAGGGAAAGATAACTGAGGTTCCTCCTCATATGGCCAGGAGAACACATTAAATAAAATGTGAGTTGTCATTGTTACTGTAAACCCATTTGTACCCACTGGCAGGGGAGGCATGGAGAAATCCGAGTTACATTTGTAAATGTACATACATGCCATGAAATTGATATTGAAAGCACTGTTCTGTTCTAGGAGAGAGTTATTCAACCCATTCACAAACACTGTGGCGACATAGGTCTCTGTGAACAGGTGCCGCATTCAGTATGGATATGAATCAGCAGATCTGCAATTATTTCTCAGTTTCCGAAGCCATTCTTGTCAATGAGTAGCAGTGTGGCACAAGGCTTTTACCCATCACCTGGGGCACACAGCTGGGTTTTCATTTGTAGATGATCTGTCTTGCCCCCTAGAATGTGTAACTGGGACCTTGTCATCTTGTTCTTCTGTATCCTCAGTGCCTAGAACAGTGCCTGACAAGTATTAGGTACTCAATATTTGTGAATGAATGAGTGAATAAATGAATGAACACTTGGGTTTTATATATGAGATGGAAGCCATCTCTTTCCTTTCTCAGTTGCTGTTACTTCTGCCAAGTCTACCTTGAGTCCCTAGTCTATGGAAAATTCCACCCTCTCAGTGTAGAGACTGTGGGTGGTTCCCAGGGCATTATGGGTCAGCATGTGGGTGTGGATTCTTGTGCAAAGAGGCCCTGGGCTTAGCAGATAGTCCCAAAGTCTCAGAGGGACTTTCATGCTGAATACTATCAAGTTCATCTTCCTTAAAAAAAAAAAAAAATCTTATTTTTTTCCCATTATGAAAATAACACATGCTCGTTAACTAAAGATGGAAAATGCTAGAAAAATATGAAGGTGGAAAAATTACCCATAATCCCTTTATCCCAACTCAAAGCCATACTTCTCTTTCTCCGGGATTATCGAAACAGCTTTAAATATACCCCGTTCCCTCCAGCCCGGCTAGTCCTCAAATCTAGTTTCAGGGCCAGGGAGAGAGCTTTATAAAACACAGACCTTAAAACACTTCAAAGGCTTCCCGTTGTCCTTAGTGTCCAAACTACTCTACAGGGTTGGCTCTGTTTGTCTCTTCAACTTCCTATTCCTCTGAGCCCCTATCATATTACACTTGTGCCAAACGGAATTTCCTTCAATTCTTTAAACGAGCTGCACCGTCCCACACTGCCTCTGGTCTTTTTCACAAGCTGTTCACGCTGCTTGGAACACTCTCCATCTTTCTTGATATTATTCTTTCTTTTCCTCTCTTTCCTTGTCTGTGTCTTTTCATCTTTTCTCTTTCTGATTCAGAATGTAGATACTACCTCCGCCAATGAACCTTCCCTGACGGTCTTTCCGCCTTTCTCTACCAAATCTGAGTGTGTAGGTCCTCCTGTTTGTTTCAAAACTCCCACAGATTTCTCCCAGCGTATCGCTTATTGTACAGTGTTTTAGCCCTTGTCTGTGAGGGCATCTCTTTATCCTCAGTGCACAGCACAGCGCCCGTGCACGTCACACAGCTTAGTAAATACGTGTAGAAGTGAATTTAACTTGAACCATTGTTTACATTTTAGAAACAGTTCCTCTTAACTTTTGCTATACTCATATTGTGTTTTCCATTTTACATGAATTTATCATGTAAGTTTTATGTTAAAGGCCATATCGTGTAAGCATTTTAGTCCTTTTTTGATCTTATGGGTTTTTTAACCTTAACATTATATGAAGTATTTTCATTTTCACCCGGTCTTCATCAACTTCATTTTTAATGACTGTGTACTAGTCCATCAAGCAGATGTACGCTGTTTAACGTCTTCTACTGTAGGACGTTTAAGATTGTTTGTCTGTCACAATTTGTTAATAATTTTGCTATAAATATCTTAGGGCATAAAGCTTTTTCACATGTTGAATTATTTCCTTGAAATACCCAAAGTAAAATTTTAAGGTCACTGGGCATTTAAAGCTCTTAATACATGTTGCCTGATTGCCTTCACAGAGAGTTACAATTTATAGAGAGGAAAAACTGAGGGTTGAGAGATGGGAGGAGAGGTGGGGATGAGGGGATTAGAAAGCACAGTCAGGAACCACAGGATGGCCACGGGGATGCGAAAGACAGTTGGGGAATGGAATCAATAACGTTGTAAAGATTGTGTCGGGTATCCGATGGACACTTGTCTTAGGGAGACCACTTCATGGACAGTGTAGATGCCTGACCACTGCACTGTACACCTGAAGCTGAAGCTGAACAATAATGAATGTCAACTATAATTTAATTTATATATATATATATATTCACAGGAAGTGGAGTACAGCATAAGGAATAGAGACAGTGGAAATGTAACGGCTGTGTGCAATGTCAGAGGGGTAGTAGATTGGGGGGGGGTCTATCACTTTGTGAGGGGTGTAAATGTCTATTACATTGGTTTGTACACCTGAAGCTAACAACAAAAACCAAGCAAACAAAGGGTTATCAATTTATATTGCCACCAGCAATTTACATGCATGCTCATTTCATTCACCCTCACCAAAGTCACTTCCTTTTCATCCATTAAAAACTTTTAAAGAACACGTACCTCCCAAAGACAACAGAACCGAGGACACAGGGCCAACATTTGTCCCTCTCCTGACTCCCTTCCCAGGGCAGTGTCTCAGCTCCATTTGCGGAGTGCAGGCTTCCAGCTTTCACCTCACTAGGCTGTGCAGTCGCTCTGAACATCTCTTTCCTCTTCTCAGGGGGTGAGGTAGCTTTCAGTTTGTTCAATTTATTCCATTTCAAACTCTTTAGATGGACCCAGGGCAACCTCTGCCCTCATTGTCCATCCATCCATCAACACACACACAATACACACACACGCACCTGACACACAAAAAAGTTAAGGTTTACCTGAAGGCAATATCCACGAAGTCCACTTTCCCACTCACCTTATCTTTTTCCTGGCTCTCTGATTCCTTTGCATTTTCCCATATTTCCAACTTTTCCTCCCTTCCTTCCTTCCTTCCTTCCTTCCTTCCTTCCTTCCTTCCTTCCTTCCTTCCTTCCTTCCTTCCTTCCTTCCTCTATTTATTCAACAAATTTAGCATGCACCTACTAGGCCAAGCATAAATGCTGGGATATGCAGAAAATAAAGTGGCAGTAGTTCCTAACTTCGTGGCGTTTACATTCTAGATTAAAAACAACAAACAAATAAACAAGCCCATGCATGACAACGTTACACACTGAGCTGGGCATTATGAAGGAAACCAAGGCTAAGAGAGAGAATCCTGAAAAACGTCTTCAGATAGACTACTCCCTCCTTCTCCCATTCTTCCCCCTTGACACCTAACTGTGCCTTTTCTTCTCCGCAGCACTTAGCACATCTGACAGAATCTGTATAATATTTCCTGGTTTATATGTCTATCTGTCTCCCTCCACTTAAATGGAAGCTCCAGGAGGGCAGGGCTTCACAGTACTGCTGCCCCAGCCTACTGCAGGTGCTCAGGAAGTGTTTGCAGGATGGCTTCGTGAGTGGAAGGCCTTCAGGGGAGGTGTGTGTGACACAGGGGCCTGAGGGTGAGAAAGAGCTGTTAGTGACCAGAGGTGACGTCCGAGGTCCAGGCGTAGGGAACAACAGGTGCGGGGACTCTACCACAGGGAAAAGGAATGGAAAGCAGCCCAGCGTGGTTGAGTCAGGGTGAGCAAGGGGAAGCAACACCAAATGATGAGATTTGGCAGGCAGGCAGGGCCCCTGTAGTAATACCAGGCTGTGTAGGCCCTCCTTAGGGGTTTGGATTTCATTCCAAGGGCAATGGGCAGCCACTGCAAGCTTTGCTTTGACAGGACACCAGGATATGCCTCCCTGCACCGGCAGAGTATAACTAAACTATTTGTGGGAGTGGGGTGGGATGGGGTGGGGGTAATTCTCATGGTGATTTCTCATATACAGATTTGTTCTCACTCTGTGACCCATATTCTCCCTGGTGGCTGTGGACGACCAGACTCCTTCCAAGCCTATTGTTTTAGGACACTATAATTATCAGGCAACACACATGTAACTATACTCTCTCCTTGTTATCATGTTTCCTTATGTTTTGACATTCAGCCTCTTAATGGTTGACTCATATGGGAAACCTCATGTCTGAAGTGGGTCCAGAGCTGCCATTTTTAGGATGATAGTAGATCTAACTCAGATTTGGCAACTTGAGGAAACATCTTTTATATGTTGTGACCTTAACATGGAAAGTGGAGTCACGGCTTTCCCTTGAACTCTTAACCTTTGGTCTGATGGCGTGGAATTTTGTCCAGCCTGGTTTATGCTTCTCAGACAGTTTGGGGTCTGGTTCAGGGTCTTGCTGTGAGGATTCAGGTAAGAGCAGCAGAGGCTCCCAACAGGGAGAGCTCCAGAGAGCCGGGCTGATGGAAAGGACCACTGCTTCCTACCCCTTGTTATTGGCGGCCTTCTTTGGCGGACACCTTCCTCCTGCCTCTGACCCCTGCAGCTTTCTTTGGGGCTCATCCTTCAGCAATCCCCGCAACTGGCCATAGCTTTGGGCTTATTCCACAGGCACCTCTTCCTGTCACTGATCATTGCAGGTGCAAACAACCTCCTTCTCATCTCTCTATTTGCTGCTTGGGTCTCCTTTACTTTGCTTTTCCCACTAGGGAACACCAGCCATTCTGGTGCCGCATCTGTCAGCTCCTCTCAGTGGAGCCATGTCATTAGCTGTCCCTGAAGGACCTATTTCCCTTTACCCAGACCTGGGAACCCATGAGATCATTGGAGCTGGAAGGTGTGTGAGTAACAGAGTAAAACAGAAAGTGTGAGTGGACAGTAGGCAGCTGGCAGGCTCAGGAGGCTACCACACATGGCACATTAGAGATGCCATTTCCTTTCTTCCTGGAGGGGGCATGGAGGGGCCTTTTAGTTTTCTGATTGTGTGCAAACGGCCCTGCATGAATCCAATTATTGTAATTGAATTATATTTACAACAGACTTAGTTTAGTTCATATTTAATAGAATATATGTAATTGTTACTGGGTTGCATGGCACTTAGGCACACCCTGTAAGCAATTTACTGATGTATTATTTCTTTTACTCAGCTAAACCACACTTTGTTTTTCTCCTGTCACTTTACTTCTCTAGCATCTATAATTGGCATTGATGGTATTCTGTGATAGCGCTATATTAATACCACATGAGCCTATCACACTTTGTAGTGATTGTTATCCTGTAGAAAAAATTAGACACAGAGTCCATACCCACACGTACCAAGTGGCAGGGGCCAGTACCACGTTCTGATCCTGATTTTCTGACTTCAGCCCATCATTCTTTGAACAACATCATGAGCATAATCATAATCATTCATAATCATTGCATAATCATTCATCCTGTACATCTGAAGGTCCTAGGGTGTCATTTGCCAGTAGCAGAGGGGAGTGGCTGTAGGAGGGTATGGACATTCTTGCAGCGAAGTGAAACAAAGCTTTGGATTCCAGAGACCATGGTCTTAGGGTAGAACGGTGGTGTGGAGACAGAGTCCCAGAGAGCAGTTTCCAGGCTCTCAGCCTCATGTGGAAAGATGCTGGCTCGGGTAGTAGATGGCCGTCAGCTGTAACCAGTTAGCCAATTAGCCTCAGATATAACTGCACTGGTTGGTCAGTTGGTTGGTTGGCAGACAGAGAAGCGGACGGCAGGTTGCAGGTCGTGTGGATCCAGCCTCCAGTGAGACTATAGTGCCTCCAGTGAGACTATGGTGGTATGACTCCCCAACCTATGGCTCCATGGGTGTTCCTTTTTGGCCTAGCCATATCCTGAGTTCTTATGTGGGGAGCGGGACTAGAGGCCCCGCAGGCCACCCTGCAGGACAGGTGGGAGGGGTGGAATGAGGTTTGAAGGAGGTGGGACTGACCTCCTTGACAGTGCAATCTAAGTGCTCTATTTTGCCCCACCCCCACTCCAGCCCTGCACCTAAAAAATGCAGAACACATCTATACCAGGGTCAGTCTTATTATAACACCAGGAAGAAGAAATTTCCTGGGCAAAGAATGGCTTCCCTCACTTGCACATTGCTCAAAGAGATACAGCATTTTATTTCAAAACTAGAGTAAAAAGGCATAAAGTAAAGAATGTAAAGGATCTAGTCTTTCGGTATCTCACTGTGGGGATTGGGGAGAATGCCTTAGGAGGGTGGGGGGCAGGTGGAGCAGTTAATGGGAAGTGTGTGTGGGGCAAAGGAGCCGAAAAGGACATTAGAGAGACCACGAACTTCCTCACTCATCAATGTTGCGTCATGGTTCTGGCCCCTTACAAAAAGATTAGTCTCACTAATCTATTCTGTTTTAGGGTGCCATGCCTATTTTTTTGCGGAACAGAAGTTTTCTCCACTTATTTCCTACTACAAGACCTCCATTAATTGGCTTGCCAAGGACAGAGGTCACACTATTTTTAATGGCAATCAGAACTGCATAGTGGCCTAGCGAGTAAGCTGCTTATTTCAGACAGTTGGAACAGCAGTGGGAATTTGTACCCTGCTTTGTGATGGTCATGTGAACGGTTTATTTTTCTTGGTCATTGAACCTCTCTGTACAACTGCAGAGAAGGTGACAAAAAAGTGTGAAAAGATGCTAAAGCCAATTGCGCAATCTGTTCTTTGTAGACTTGGGAGCTTCGCATAAAAAGCTCCTTTAGAATAGAGGTCAAAGGTACCACAGCCGGCCAGTCATCGTTGCTATGGTAACCAACAAACATGTTTGGCTTCCTGAGGCCCTGCCCCTGAAGAGGATGATGGCTTTTGTTATGAAATTTGTGCACTTCATCTGCTTCTCCACTACTTGCTTTCAAAGTTGTTAATACTAATGAATTACTCAAAACAGTGCATCGCTGCTCTGTTTGGTGGTAACTGCAGCCCCCTACCTCCCTCTCTGCTATGGTCAGTGTCTGGTGTGTGGTTCTGACCTCTTTCATGGCCTGCAGAGGTTTATGGGAACCAGTGAAAAGCACACAGGAGTTGGCAACGAGGAGACTAGAGCTCTGTTGTGTGACTTTAATCGCTATGGCCCTCCGTGGCATTAAAAGGTGTAGAAAAATATCTGCCCTCCCTCCCTTGCGGGGTTTTGTGAAGCTATACGATACTTTAGATGTAAAAATTATTTCAAATGTTTAGTGCATGATAGTCATTTAAGAGGGAGCATAATAATTTAACTTCTCAATCTTCAGGTAGAATGCTTATTACATGTGATTAATATGTTTCCTCTTAGGTATCAATCCTAATTGAATGATAGTGGCTGCCTCTGTGTTGAGAAGGATTCTGAGGCTGCATCTAAGCCCAGCTGGCAATGGTGGCCCTTTGGTAATGTCTGCTATGCATACAGGAGGGAGAAGTGGTATGACAAGTGCTGTGTATTTGCTACCCTGGTTTAGGATGTTCCTCCATTGCTCGGTCCTGAATTTAGAGGGTGAGCATTCATTACTCCTCTGAAGCTTGTTTGGTGCTGGTCTGCTAGGATCAATTCATGGGAGATAAACTCCTAACATTCCAAGTTGAAACCTGTAATGACTTTGTTGTTTTAAAACAACATTTTGATTTCTCACTGGTAAAAGTGAAGTGTGTTTACTGTTGGAAATTTCACAAATAACAGAGAAGCAGACAGAGAAAATAAGAATGGTCCATAATTTCTGGATAATTTTTAACATTTTCATTATGGATTTCTTGCCTTTTGATCTGATTTTCTTTTTTTAAATGATCACTGGTTGTTGTGTGGAAAATTGTAGGCAGGCAGTGTGGGTGCAGAGAGATCGATTGGGAGGCTCTCATAGATGTTTTGGGGGGAGAGCTGCTGGTGGCTTGGGCTGTGGGCTGAATAGTAGAAATGGTGAGAAGTTGTTGGATTTGGTGTATATTTTCAGCAAAAAGACAATGGCACTTGCTAATGGATTGGATGTAAGGAAAGAAGGCATGAAAAGGATGATGCCCAGGTGTCTAGTTCCATTTCTGGTGAAATGGTAATCGTTTACAGAAATGGGGAACAATGAGAGAGAAGCACGTGTGTGTGGGGAGGGGGACATGGTGGTAGAAATCAATAGGTTAATTTTGTATATGAGGAGTTGGAGTGAAAATTTCACACCCCAGTGAAGATTCTGAGTAGGCAGTTGGATATATGCTGGCAGTCCCAGGGAAGAGCATAGAGAGGATGGAAAAGAGATGGGACTGGTCTAGAGAGTTAAATGCAGATGGAGAGGAAGTCTGAGGACTGAGACCTGAGGCCCTCCTGAATGGATCTGTTGGAAACAGGAGGAGGATACCGCTCGGGAGACCAAAGGAGCAGCCAGCCAGTATTTAGGAAGAAAACTAGGACAGAGCACACTGGTCCGTAGCCAAGGGCAGAGGGTAGCTCAAGAGAAAGGAAGTGCTTCCTCTCGCTTTGAACACACAAAAATACTTACATTTATTACATGTATGTATACATGCATATTTTGACATAGAATATGTACATTTCTTACATTAATATAAGGGCTTCTTCATTTATCAAGAGCACTTCTTCATACCCTTTAAAAAACTTATTATTTTGGGAGCGGGGGGAGTGAAAAAAAAACATTATTTTGAATGGCTCTAAAGTATTCCATCCTCATGGATGTAACGTTGGGATGAACATCCTTGTATGTACAGCTTGTGTTTCCTTAGATTATATTCCTGAAATGGAATTACTGGTGGATACAGCATCTTTAAGACTTTTGATGTATGTTGTCAAATTACCTTTCAGAAAGGTTGTACCAAGGTTGTATACTCCAGCTGCCAACTGAAACCAAGTATTTGGCAACTACTGTTACCATTAATATATATATGTATGGTAATATAAAATTATATGTGTAACTCTATCTAGTTTTCTTCCCCATTTGCATGACTTGATTAATGGAGGTTTCGGCATAAGCCTTGTTGTACGCAGCCTGAGCGGTGAGCAAGTTCATCTCTGCACTCAAAACTTCTTAAGTATGAAAAGATGAGTATAAACATCACCCAAGTCAGCTATTCAGGCCAAGAGGGCTGGGGAGAAGGAGCAAAGCTGGTTCCGAGCCAGTTTCTAGGGCGAGGGGTGGAGTAGATCTTGGTCAGCAGTACAGGAGATTGTGTGGTTCCCACAACGTGCAAGGCCTCCTCCCCTGCAGCCCTGACTTCCTGTGGGCCCCGCCTGGGAAAGGGCGTGGTCACTGAGAGGCGGTAGTAGTTCTCCTCAACTCGGCAGGGAGAGCCCAGTTGTGCGGGGTGGTGGAGTCTCGGTTGCCCTGTGAACAACAATCCAACTAAATAACAAACATAAGACAGAGGGACCGAGGCAGACTGGCCCACATACAGTGTCCCTTGCTAACTGGGTGGAGCCACTTCAGTTCTGACAGGCCTGGTCTCTATGTGGCCATCCGAAGACTCCTCTGCTCGGCCTCTCTGGGCATCTGTCCAGCTGAAGTGGAAAGACCCTGTGTGTTGTGAAACTGCGGCAGGACTCGGCAACTGGCTGTTGGTCCTCAGCATTGCAGAGGACAATTGCCCCATGCTGTTAGGCTGCAGATGTGGAAATGGTAGATAGTGAGGTGATAGGAACCTGAAGCGTGTGTGGAACATAAAGATAGGCTGAAAATGGGGATCGTGGCAATTTCGTATGTAATGTTTTCCATTTCATAACCATGCCAATTGGAACGAGAAATCTTAAAAAAAAAAGCAAAAAAACAAAAAAAAAAAAAAACAAAACTGCAACCCAAAAGAAAAAAGAAAGCGCCACAATCCTTTGCTTTCTGAATGGCACCGACACTTGTTTTATTTTCTATAGCAGCCAAGAAAGAATTCCTGAGAGAGTACAACCATGTAAATTAGCACAGGAAACCGTTCTGTGAGAAGTTAAAAATGAAAATGGAAAGTTTTCAATAGATATAAGACTGATAATTCAGTTTCTTCAGATGTTTTTCTTTTTAAATTATAAAAGAATACATTTTCATTTAAAATCATTCAACTAATGGAGAAACGTCTAAAGTAAAGCTAGGCTCCTCTTGCTTCCTTAAACCTCACTCCCACTTTCCAATAGTTTGGTGTGTATTTTCCAGAACTTTGATCATACAATTATGTTTAAATGAGTATATTACATGGCCTGTGCATATTATGTTTATCAAGCTGCTAGCATACAGTGTTCAATAATATGTACCCAAACATATAATTTAAAAAGTGAGATTATACTATATGAATTCTGCAGCTTGTTTTAAATGCTATTTAAAGGTAATTTCTGTTTGCCTCTTGGCAGGTAGTTTAGTTTGATCTGTGCTTTATAAAAACAAAAATTTTTTTGAGCCAAAGACTACCAGACTCATACATTCAACTAGTATTTGTTGCCTGCCAACTATGTATCAGGCTCTGTTGAAGATGCGGGGAGTGAAAGAAGTGATAAAAATCCTTGCCCTTGTGGAACTGACAGTGAATAAGTATAACACATGGTATGTCAGATGTTGCTAGGAGGGTATGATGGGGCTTCCTAAGGTCAGGACAGGCCTCAGCAGAAAAGTGACATTTGAGCTGAGATCTGGAGGGGCTGGGTAACGCTAGGTGGATGTCTGGAGAAAGGGTATCCCAGGAATTAGAAGGAGAAAGTGCTAGAATCCTGAGGAAGGAGGTACCTGTCTTGCTCAGACAGTGAAACGGCAAGTGTGGCTGGGGAATGGTGAAGGCAGAGAGGATTGAGGAGGTGGCTGGAAAGGATGGTGTGGGCCTTGTAGGCCGTTTGGAAGCCTCTGGCTTTTACTCTGGGACAGAGTCACAGAAGCCTCGGCTTTTACTCGCGGGACAGGGTGCCACGGGGGTTTGGAGCAGAGCACTCTCATGATCTGATGTAGGTTATAACGTCATCTCTCTGGCTGTTGTGGAGAACAGATTCTAGGGGCAAGGGCAGAGGTGGGAAGACCCGTGAGGAGGCTTCTGTAACAATGCAAGGGGAGTGAAGATGAGCTTTGGGCCGGGAGGGTTGGCAGGGGGTGGTGACAATTATTGGATTCTGGGTGTATTTCCAAGGTAGAGACAACAGGATTTGCTTATGGATCAGATGTGGGGTGTGAGACAAAGAGCAAAGTCAAGAATGATTTATAAGA